>NC_137443.1:15310000-16017500 GCF_964374335.1 Astatotilapia calliptera
GTAGCATTTCTCTACCATTAAGACACCAATCTGCGCGGATTAGCTCTACTGCATCTCTCCACTGCTGGTGTCCCTCATTTAAAGGGGGCACATCTTTCAGAACATTTTTTCGGTCTTCTGCTGACCACGGGCGGAATGAGTATGTAACTACTCTATTGTCCCTGGGGATTACACCGTCTACTGCTGGTCCCGTTGCGCGTCCATAGTTTGGGTTTGGTTCTTGGATCAATGGGAATTGGCCTAACGGAGACAGGGGCCATAAAGGGGGTGGAAACCCTGGAGAAGGGTCCGGTTACGTCATTAACTTTAGCTGTGTCTTAACTGATGCGTATGGATCTTGAGGGCTGGTGAAAGGGTTTTTTGAGATGGTGGGACATGGGGTTGGGGGGCTCGGCTGTCCCGCTTCAAAAGGATTCGGGGCTGAGGGCTGTGGTTTATAAGGTGGGGGGTTTGTGGTCTCGGTGGGTACTTTCTTAGCCTGCTTGTTTTGTTTTTCTTTTCTCTTTTCCTCACGTCTTTTACTCTCTTCCTGCCATGGCACAAAGAAACTAACGTATTCTGACATACGTCTACCTTTCTTTTTGCCTTTGCTTTTTTCTATTTCCTCCTTCAGACATTGTCCGAGTTGTTGCACTGGGGTGGGGTTACTGATTCCCTTCCAGGCAACACAGTTAAGTTTATCTGGATTCCTCCACTTATTTGCACTTATTTGGCCGGCACCTGGATGGATTTTCTCCATCCACTGCTCATCAGCGGTTAATTCAGGTTTTGTGGGTTTGTTTCCCATGGTTATTTGTTTTTATTTTATTAATACTGCCAACACACACTATGGGGCTTGGTGGTACTAGGGTTGGAGGAGGTTATTGAGGCAGCCTTCTACCCTGAGCTAAACTCAGGGCGGCCTCAATTTTATGCGATGAAGCGCAACCTTTCCTCTTTCCCACCACTCAATACCTCACAGGAAAACAGAAGAGTAGTACAGAGACCTGGAGTCTCTATTCAAATATGTACTTACTCTTTACACACACATACATTGCGCGTTTAAACGAAAACCTGCTTTTAATCGACACTCTTTTTCGTAGTCAAGTTTTTAGCGGGGGCGGGTCCACACAGGACATGCAATCCCGTCTTATAGGTTACTTTCTAACCTTCGGTCCACACAGGACCTCTCTTATTATCCACACAGGATTCTCTTATTATCCACACAGGATTCTCTTATTATCCACACAGGATTCTACGGTTGTGAGTGTCGTTCTAAAGTCGATTTATTCTAAACGCATGATGTTCATGACTGTGTTATATTCACCTTCAAAGTAGCGCTGTGTTCTTTCCCGGTGTAATCGAGTCCTGGCGCCGTGAAGCCTGTCTAAAACACTGGCCAGTAGACGAATTTTACGACTCTGGGCTTTCCTCGTCTTCCTGGAAGCGAGCGTTTGCAGTGCAGGCGATCACAACGTCAGGATCCGATGACTCCGTCTGTGGACAGTTAGATGATATAATAATATCAGTCAAAATCTCCGGCTCGAAGGACCAATTAAATGTCAGTGGTGTGTGACATTTTTAAATACGATGAAGGAATACAAGACAGTCAAAAGGAGTTTTATAGAGGTACGTGCACGGGTGAGTGATCGAGTGATACTCACACCCGAGGCATTGCAGTCAGATTTATTTATACCAAGAGACAGTTGCATAGCATTTCCTGTTTTTCAAGCTTACTTATTAGCATGTGTATGTGTGTGTGTGTGTGTGTGTGTGTGTGTGTGTGTGTGTGTCAGGATGTAATGGCATGTGATACAAAAATATATGAACATTTTAATACATTTGAAAGCTTTATAACGGAGGTATCTTTTAATAATAGACATCTGCAGTTTAAACTTAAAAGTTACTTCTATCACATGGGATAAAACGTCTTTGGGAAGTACACTGCAGCTTTGTCCTCCTTAGTACCTCACTGAAAATTTGATTTGGACAGACATTAAACAAAATTGTGGATTCGTGGATGATGGGCTTGTGACACAACATCAAGAGGATTTCATGTTTTTTTAATATGAACTTCAAAAGCACTTTGGTGGCATTCTATGCAGAGAATGTGTTTTTCCCACAAATCAAATGACTGTGAACAATTCTCACACTGTTTAACTGTATTCTGTCGACAATAAACACGTTATCTGGGATGAGACATGGTAAATTTGTAATAAAATATGAATTAAAATCTGAGAATTAGTTGGCTTTGACGCAAGTGAAGGCAGCTCAAAAACAGGACACACTCTGAATTTAAAAGATATAAAGTTGTTGTTGATATGGATGTGGTTATGTTTTATGCAAGCCTAGCGTTTGCCTGGGTCAACATGCTATTCCTCTACTAACAATTAAATGAGAAATAAAAAGACAATTAAATAAAAAACTATTAAAACGCAACAATAAACTACACTTAATGATATAATAACTGACATACAGTAGCTTGTCTTACATATGATCTATTAAATGCATGATAATGATACCTCAACTTTTGTTTTTCTGCTTTGGCTGGTTTTGCATAACATTTAAAAATGATGTATTTTACATACAGTATGATGGCTGTCCAAATCTAGACTTAAAGATTCCATACCAGCAGACCAGTTTGGTTCCCGACTGGTCATCTCTGTTTTGGCCATATAATCGTTGGTCATCTCACAGATCACCCTGGTTGCATAGGCTTCTTGGCTCACTGCAAGCTCCACACTTTCCTGTTTGGCTTTGAGGAGTTCAACTAAAGTGCTTGATGTGGCTGTAGTGCCTCTTTCTGCTTCCCCATGTAGCTTCTTCCTTTCTGAGAGGTTATCTACCAAATGTTTACACACAAGGCTTTTCTTTATGGGATGCAGACTCCTTTTGACATGTTGGAGTTTCCCTGGGATGCTTGTCTGCATCAGAAAGAGGCCATTGCTGCAGATGAACTTCTGAGGGGCTAAAGGTTGAGAGGAGAACTGACTCTTAGTCAGAAGGTTGTTCCAATGTTCCGTTTTGTTCTGTAGCAATTCATTTAGTGCGCACAGCGGAGACTTACTGCTGCTGGTAACCTTTGTACCTATTCGTTTCAGGTGTCCCCTCACATGGTTAGAGATGCCAGTTTTGCTATCAAAACATTCCAAACACACAGGACACGTGTGTTGTCCTCGAGTTCCTGGCTTAACAGCTGTAATATAAGAACAGTGTGTCACAATTTAAGGAAAGAAAAAAGCTATTTTTAGTGTACATTTTGGAATGTGAAACTTTATAGATATAGATTTTCTATAGCTGCTTTTATATGTAAGTCATATAATAGACCCTACTGCCGATCACAGAAATACTAAATCGTAAACCCTATACCATATCCTGAAGTGCCACTTTGAAATGGTTGTGGAGCTTTGAAGAACTTTGACTTCTGTCATGGAGTAATTAACCAAAGCTTCTATAGAGAGGTGCGCAATATGCAATCCCACTGATTAAGATTATAGATGCTTGCTCCAACACATCCCTGGCTCCATTTCTTTCTCCTATCAAAAATGCAAAATGATTTTCTTACTAAATTACAAAATATAATGTTATTCATCTTTTGATAGCATTTAAGGACATACAGAACACATCTGATAGGTGGCACGCTTACACTAAAATTCTACAGTATGTGCAGGCACCTAATATTGCACAAGCTAGGCTATAATGAGCCAATCGGTGTTAGGGATATTAGTTTTGGCACACAGTCCATTCAGACTCGGTTTGTATTTATTATTTGTTAAAATAATCGTACCTTTTTTTCTCATGCCAGTAGAAATCTTTCTGCGGATTCTTGGCTGATAGTCCCACAACGCCACTTGCTCCGGTGAAACCATGTGCCGGGCATTGTAGCTCACCCCAGCTCTGTGAAGATGTCCTCGCACGTGATTGGACAGACCCACTCCGGACTCAAACGTGGCGGGACAGTAAGGACAGGGCTTATGTTTTACTGATGGTGTGGGGGACATATCAAAACTATCACTTGGAGATGTATTAGGCAATTCTGTGGAATCATCACTCACTGTCGTTTCAATGTGCTCCTCTTTGATTATGAGCTGTTCTATGTCACTGCAGTCTTCATCTCCATCATCTTCAACCTTGAGTGCGTGGGGGCTTTGGTGTTTGGCTGTAAAGCTCTGCCTCTTTTTCAAATACCTCCGAGCATATGAGTTCCTTTCATTCTCGCTGCTTTCCAAGAAGCTGCCTGTAGCTTCGCTGGTGTCATCACTGAAGTTATCATCACCCTCACAGCCTTTCTTTAACTCCCTAACTGCACACTGTTTCTTAAGCCTCTGGCTAAGCCCAGGCAATATATTACCATTCATTCTTTCAGTAGTGTTATGCAAAGGTGTAGTCATTTTTCCCATTGATGGAGAATTTTGGCTTACTTGTACTTGTAAACTCCCGTTTACGGGGTCATTTTTGCTTCCCTGACAGAACATCTGGTCCAATTTAAGCTTCCTGGCTGTAAAAGCAGCGGCTGTAGGACGGTTTGCCAGCTTTAAGCTGCCAAAAGCCCTGCGGTCATTGTTTTCAGCATCTTCTTGTACACAGGTGAGATCGGTTTCCACATCCAATTTTTCTGCTGGTTGTAAGAGTAACTTTCCATGCTTGTCGATTCTCCACAAATATGGCGACAGCATGCTTTTAGTGCAGCTGGCATTGGGTTTAAACTGATGACAATTTACAGTGTTGTCAACAGTTTTTTGAATGTGAATATCCCCCTTTTCAGTGGAACGGTCGAGTTTTTCCTTTAAAGTAGATTTAAATAGATTTGGTTTACATCGGGCCATTGTTTTATATTTGCCAACATATGGCATTTCAGAATGTTTTCCTAACACTACTTTGTCTCTCCTTGGGAAAAAACTCATTTTACACTGAAACGGAACATGTTGTGCTCCCTCTGCATCATTAGTATGACTCATTTTCCTGTTTTGAGGCTGGTGTGTGTTGAGGTGTGCAACATGTAAGTGTGCTACAAGTGTCTGCCGTGTCAAGGAAATGTAATTACACTCCTCACAAAAGTAGTAGTGCTTCAAATTATCATGTGTTTTGGTACCCTGGACAAAGACTTTTTGGCAGTTACAACCAAACGTGCACCGAGAGCACGGCACTGTGGTGGCCCCATCTTCAAATTCAGTCTTTTTGAGACCTTCAATTTCCTCCATAAGTTTTTCCAGCCTATCTTGGTGAATAATGATGTGCCTCATGAGGGAGTTGCTATCACAGAACAAAAGCCCACACTCTCCGCATATAAAGGGCTGTGAATCATTCTCACTGTTCACCTGATTATGCTTGCCTAAATGATACATCATATGTCTATGGAAATGTCTTTTTTCCTTGAAATTAACATTGCATGTTGTGCATGAAAAGAAAAGTGAATCTCGTTCAAGTTGCTCTGCCTTCAACTGTTCCACTTTTGGACTAACACAGTTTTCATCTTCAGGGTCATTTTCCTCATTACTGCCTCCCTGCGCTGTGCTATAAATATGGCTCTCAGAGTCTAAAGCTATGTTCCGAGAAAGGTCTTTGAATGGCATAACTGAATATTTAATGTCAGATTGTGTACCCAAAAATTCATCTTTGTTGCCAGTGTCAACACTTTCAACATCATTACCACTGCAGAAATGTCTGTAGCTGTTGTTAACCTTTTCAAGACAGCCTAACATGCTTTTCGTGTGTGTATTGTGCTTCTTGTCTCTTTGGGGCATCACTTTGGTCTCCAGCCTTCTGTCGTTGTGCAAAAAGCATTTTCTTGTTGAATCCCACCTGATTACTTCAGTATTATCATAATCATCCAAGGAGACTCCAGACCGTTCCATGTCCCGTGGAGATCTTGTTTTTATTGTCTGTTTTGTCAAAGGTTGGCTAATGTGCATTTGCTCTGCACTGTCACCTGACAGCGTGGAATAGGCCAGTTTAGACTCATTCTCCTCCGAGTGAGACAGTGGCGTGTTGACACCTGGCTGTGTGGCCGGTGTTTTTACGTCGGGTCCCACTGTGTTCTTCCAAGCGTCTGATTGAAGCTCACTAGGTGGTGGTAACACCTCGGGGCTCGTGTCCTTCTCCGCTTGCCACACGGCATCCAGGACACTGTTGGATAAAACAGTGCCTTTGTTCAGGACACAGTGTACCTCTGAGTTGGGGTGTGAACCAGGTCCATTAACAAGTGCTCCTGAAGGCAATGAATTGTCTGCATGGGGAACAGCAGGGACACTGCTGTATACAAATGGATTCGGCTGGGTTCCATTTAAAGGGTTTTCGTGTTCATCTGAGGACAGACCTGCAGCATTGTTCTTCGGGGAGAATGTGTGAGTCTGTAATGGCTCCCGAGTACGACCTGGGCTGTCAGACACCGATTCCACGTCTTTGTCCTCTTGCGCATTCAGCTTCAGATCAGACATAGCAGCGATACTTTCTGAAATATGAAGAAGAAAATTATTCTGCAAACTTTGAGCAAGTCAAATAAAGCGTGCAACGTCTTATACATATCTACACGTATACACAGTATAAATAGAAAAAGATAACTCTTGCACATAATATAGTAAAATTTAATTCTTTTTCTCTCATTCTCACTGACAATGTGGTGTTGTTGAAAAAATCTTTTTTTTTTTCCTTTTGGGCTATTCCCACTGCTCTGTAAAATGAGAGTGGTATTATTCTGTGCCGCATTATGATTTTCCAACACCCTCTTTCGCCACCTCTATTCACAACAAACCCTGCTGTTAGCCTTGAATACCCTGGTGAGGATGCTTAATTATGTGAGCGTACCTCTGGGATACAACCTTCCTGCTTCTCCACCTAAAGTTCTCAGTCGCCTGCTAAAATTGACCAATTTCCATGGGAACAAAGTACACCTCCAATGAGATCATATTGCGTCTTATCACTCTGTGATGGTGCCAACACAGATCCCAGCATGAGACTGTTGTTACTTGAATCCTGACAAATTGGCAGGCACACAATCTGTCTGAAATACAAACACAGACTCACACAAAGAAAACATACACTTTGGTGCATACACGTGGACAGGCATACAAATTCGTTTAAGAGTGGCTGATTTGAAAGCACAGTTACTCCATATTTATTTGGACAGTATGAAACCAAATAGCTCTGAGCTATTAAAAATAACTACAACTAAAAATGTGCATTTTGGATCTTATAACAGATTATATTTTGCTGTCCAGAGCAGATTTAGTCTGAAACATATGCTCAGTGGATTTGACATCCAGGGCTGGTCGCTCTCTACAGGAAGCTGCATTGCTAACGAAGTGGTAAATTCAGTGTTAATGAGTGGCTTCACTGTTACCACCTCAGAGGTAAAACCTTCCGAGCTCCATATTCTCCCCATCTGTTGTGGTGTTAAAGGTTCGAAAGGGGAACAGACGCTCTACATTTAAAGCGAGCTTCACTGTTACCCCCAAACGGCAGGGTGGCAAAACCATCAAAATATCTTGGTTGAAAATGTGCAAGCCTCATTAGCAGCCAACTCACACAACTCGCTTCTATATATAAAGAACAGGGGCTCAACAGAAAAGCAAATTTTAAAAATGTATTTGCTTCTATTTACTTCATTTAGTCAATGTTAAAAGGCTGACTTTGCCTTGCCTGAAGATATTTACAGGGATTATGAGCTTTAATACAGTTAAGCTGTATGCACAGATCAATCTGCTGTGAGCTTTTACTAACCCTGTCTGCTATTTTCCCCAAGACTCTCACTTTGTATTTTCAGTTTGGTAAATGAGATTTAGAAGCAATATCATGATCCCTTTTGTGTTCATCATTGTGTTCTGTTACACAATAGAAAACAATATAACACCTCTCTTTTATTGTGAAGTCTTTAACATTTTTTTTGTTCTTCCAGCACCTACAGCTTCGATCGTGCATCTCATCTCGTGAACAAAATGATGTCTAGCAAATGCAATTCTCTATATACTACAGCTAAACCTCCAAGAACTACAATAAATGCAGCATTATTGGTACTAACACTTCATATACTATATGCACCATATTCAACTATTTTTATTGCTGATTGATTAATGATTGCTATTTACAAAACTGTTGCATTGCATTCATCCAGAAACTACACATTTAGAAAATAAAAGTACTGATTTTCACTTCACTAACAGTAAAAATGACTCAAGCTAACTCAAGCTATGCGGTTAATTTGATCTCCTGAAGCACGCTCTGATATTTGGTGGGCTGGGAAGCATGCCATGTACTCACGTTGGTATAGCTTTGAGTCTGGCTCTCAACTACAGCACGTGTCATGCTCTATTCCCTTTCATCCTCCTGTCATTCTCTACTGTGAACAATCCGAATTCGTGAAAATAGCATAACATTCGACTGTAAATTACTTGTTCTAGTACACAAGGTAAGGAGTAATTTTACATGTTCTTTTAGACATGTTCCAATATTCCTGTGAGAGCAGACAGATATTCCTAGAGTCAAAAACCTGCCTCTATTATAATGACAGAGTGCAAAGGTCACACGTTGTTAGCTAAATTCTGTCATTATTTTCTCTAGATCTCATGAGCCATCTATGTTATAAGGCTGGAACTTGGAGCAGTGCGATGACGGTCTAGGTTTCCAGTCATTTCTGCTGTTTTGGGCAATCATTAGAACAAAAGGTCAAGTGAAGTGTGAAAATCAAAGGCTAATAAGACAGAAAATATGGAGGAAGACATACAACGGATGAAGAAACCCGAGCTTATATCATTTCTAAAAATGGTAAATACAGGAGAGAGGCTATGTGCAAAAGTATGTTACATAATGTCTTTCACAGAGTTTATTTTACACCAGCGAAATCAAAAAGAATGTGCCTAGCTGATGACAGTAGGTGTTGGAGGTGTAGGAGAGTGCACTTATCCCGGCTGTGATGGAAAAAGCCGTGCTAAAATCAATACGAGTAATTGGGGAGTTTTATCTTTATCCTACATGTGAATGCAGCCTTTTATATACGGTTGATGTATTTGTTTATGCTGCCTAATAATATATAACACAACAGATATGGTTTAAGTAAGGGACTGTACTTTGAGATGAGACAGGTACAATACAGTGGGAAATACAGTGGGTGCAGTAATTTATTGAAATGTGCAAACAAACAAATATAATATACAGTTTAAGGCACAAACAGCATTTGTACAATTCTAATGAGCTTGGAAGTCAATATTTGACTACTTTTATTCTTCAGCACAGCCTGAACTCTCTCAGGCAAGCTTTCATGTTATTTCTTTTTAAAGTTGTATTCAGGAAGATCGATTCTGTGTGGTGAAAATATCAGTAAAAATATTGGTGTATTTTCCATTGTGCATTTTTGGACATTTGTTTTGGTGTTCTAACATATTTTTGCCTGAAACTACATCTAGAATTGACATTGCCATGTTATTCATCTCATGCCAGTGAAGTAAAGAATTAAATTCTGGCTATAGGTGTAGAATATTTGTTGTACCATTTTTGTGAAAGCAGACATTTATTAAATAAAATATAAAATAAAAATACTGCAACACTAAACTTTAAGTCACATGAGGACTACAAACTGATTGACCAGGAGGTTGGCACTGTAAGGCTGGAAATGTCCAAGCAAATTCATTCCTCTTGTTCAGCTGAAGACCCAGGCTGGCAGCACAGTGGAGACAACACTAAAGACCAACTGAGACCAGTCAGCCAAACCATTTCTGTTGCTGGAGCTGTCTGTATGGATCAAGAGCCAACCTTACATTCCTCTGCCATTGCCTTTGCTGGAGAAATGCCTGAACGAGGGGGGGCACAGTCCCTCAAGTACTGCACTACACAACTTCCTCAGTTAATAGGATCTATTGATTTATTTGACACAATGTGAATTTATGAAGCTGCCTCTTTAGTGTGAGAGTATCAAAGCGTGGCTCAAAACAAACAGACGGAGATTCAGCTTGACAATCCAGTAATCCCAAGGTGAGCAAGTTCTCAACGAAGGTGCCACGGTGGGAAAAAAAAAAGGGAGAAACAAACACATCGTAAAGTTTTTCTTCTGCTATCTTGGCCCTGCAGTTACCCACAGTACCACACACCAGAAAGGCAGGATGAAATTAGCAATGCACTGCCAAATCTCACTTCTCAAGCAGACTAACTGGCTTCTTGCACACACAAAAAAGGAATGTGACACTACAAAACACAATTGCACATTCATAAAACACCATAAATTTCTTAAATTTGCACAAGAGAAAATAAAGAGCAAGTGGCTTCACACAGCCTCTTTGTCAGGATTACATAGTATTCTTTTATCCCCCTGAATTCTTGTCACCCAAAGGTCATTTCCATAATAATGGTCTCCATCCTCCCTAATGGGATTTCGCCTGTGATTATGTATGCCAGCGTCTTGTGCAGACACTATCAGCTCTGTCATCCTGAATTGCACAAATGTAATTACACAAAGCCTTTGATAACTAAACAATGTAATTTACTGCTTGAGTGAAAATACATATTGGAGTTATACGACTCAAATTATAAACTAAAGGAAAACATGTTATACGAGTACCACAGAAGGTATGTTCCAAAGAATATCACGTTCTTTATAGTATGAACACATTAAATGGTAATGCATGCTTTGAAAACAAGAATAAAAGCTCACAGGTAAGTATTACAGCAAGACGTCACTCAAAGGAATGAGTTTTATTCTTTTCAAGGCGTTAGATGGGACTCTAACATCTATGAACTAAAGATGAGGCTTGTCTCTTAGTCCCGCAAAGTATAAACAAAAAAAACTGTTAGCATATATGGGATACATCCAGTCTTGGAACACAACTTCACTATGAAGAGTTGATAAAAAATAAGGATTATGGTTTTTAAGATCTAAAAACAACATTTTAGTTAAGCGGCAGCCATCTACAGTGACTATGGCTCTTTGGCCTGCCTGTGTTCAGTATTTGACAGAAGACAGCAGCCTGTTACGTCAACCAATAAGCAGCCAGACAGATGGGCACGTAAGCTGTGGTTGTGCCTAAATAAGTAATCACTGGTCCCCACCGTTTTTCCTTTTTATTTTCAAATTAATTTAAAATAAAAGTTTGGTTTACTAAACTTAAATCGATTATTTTATTGCATCCTCTCTAGTCAGTACAGCACTATGATGACATAATGACACTATAAAAATGAACAATTAATTGGTAGGATTTATTAACTGTATCTGACTTTTAAAGCCAGACCCGAAGACAAGACTTGAAAACAATGTCTTCCCCTCTACATGCACAATTTTATATTCTCAGCCCATGTAAGTTTCAGTGTAATAAGACAAAACCTTCTGAGTGCACTGTGCACCAACTAAAACTCTAACTGGCTCCCAGTATTTCCAGTTTAGACTAATATGTTCACGTTTTATTGAAAGTCTAGAGCATCCTTGATGTCTTCCCAGCAGATTCAATTTAGTGCCAACCTTTATGTTTGTAATTGTGATTGTACTTACAGCTAGATCATGTGACATGTGATGTGGCCATATATGATAATGACAAAAGTTAACATGTAGCTTAGCATAAGGGCTAGAAGCATGACTGCTAGCCTAGCTCTAGCCTTTTAATAATATCGATCAGCAGGTTTACAGCTCACTAATACACATCATAAATCTAATTTGTTTAATGCTCAGAAAAGTTCACTGTAAAAGCAACATCAGGTGTAATTTCTTACAGTTTTTTAGCAATGTTTACTTTGTGCTATGCTAACCTTTTCAACCAGCCGGCAGGAACTCTATGCTTAGCAAACGGAAATGCATCACTCTTCTTGTGTAAATTATTGTAATTAAATAGAATGAAATAAATTTGTGGGAGGCCTAAACAAAGAAATAATAAGTGGAGAATTTAAAGTTTTCATTTTGAGACAATGGGACTCAAAGAAAAGAAACCGAGAGTCTGTCTGAAAAAAATATGAACAACAGAAGGCAGAAAACCCTCTTGAACCTGTCCACAACAAACTTCTCCTCGGCCCCCTCTCCTGAAAAACGGGAATGAGTGAAATGGTTGTGATGGTAGATTTACTGATGAAGAAAGGTGAAGCGAGAACATTCGGAGTGATAAAAGGGGACAGGGAGCGAGTGACAGTTGGGTTAAGACAGAAGTCATGTTCAATAGCAGGTAGAAACATCAAACAGTGAGTTCACAGGAAACCCATGCAACCTTGTCTTGAAGGAGGATTTTCTGTTGTGTGGAGTAGATTATATCTGTTCAAGCTGCTGACACGGCCTCATTTGGTGCCCGTAGTGTTGGAGAGGGATTAAACGATATAAACTTTAAAGCTTTAAACAATACCTTTCAAAATTAAATGGATTAAGGGAGGGATGTCTGATGGGGATTTCCCAAGGCTTTGTTAGTTTTAAACTCCACTCCTTTTAAAAGGGGGGGAAAAAAACACAGCGCTTAGAAATTTCTCAGGCATGTGACTTTTTTAATGAGGCTCCTCTCACGTTGAAGAGGGCAGTGGGCACAGGAGGGCTGCCAAGCAGATGGCTCTCATAAACATCATATCTGCTCTGTTTAGATACATGACTTCTCATCTCCCAACACTGAGAGGAAAACAAACCCGACCATCACCGCAAGCACAACCCACTTGCCTGCTTTTGGCAAGCTGTGCTGGCGCGTTGAAATGGCACATTTCCATTTCCTGCATTTCTCCTTCATAACAATATGCATGAGCTGCACAATTGATATACATAACCTCTAATCTGTTATAAGTATGCAGAGAAGATGCAGCGATGGCGGTGGTGTGTATTTTTATTTAGTGGCAGTTAGGATGTTGGCTTTTATTAAATGTTATTATTACCATATGACTGAAAGTATATAAATACTAAGCAAGACAGAAGATGTTGCTATGATTAGGCCGATGCGTTCCACTCTGGCTGAGACGAGAAAAAAACATGAAATATACATATATATCAAACTTTGTTGCTGCTGCTTCACTGTAGACATGTGACCATCCAGATGAAAGCGAGTCAGTGTCAAACTGCTCTCCCAATTGAGGACGGGCTCCACATTGCCGAGCAGACATCAGTGAGCTTAAATTCGGAGGCATGTCAAGCATCGCAGGTATTAGGACGAAATCTCTCATTATCTTTCTTTAACACATAATATGAGCGTTCCATGGCAGAAACTGAGGGGGTGAGTGGGTGGGGCAGGTAGCAGGGGCTCAGCACTCATTAATGGCAGCCAAAGTGATCCCTCAGTAGTCACCTTGAATTCTATTATTAGACCAAGACTCCAAACAGAAACTGGATCAAGTGCGTCGTGCAGCCTTTGATTGGTTGTAGAGTCCTAGAAGCGGCTAAGATAAGTGCCACTGTGATCACGTGAGGTCAAAGAGATGACACGAGCTGCAAAGAAGCCAAAACTGTGCCTGTCGAAAAGTCGCAAGAAATTCAGAAGCCCACAGAAGCCTGTTTATCTAACTATCAGGGAAAGTGGACAGCTAGAGCACAGTAGCCTTGACAGCAGAGGGAATCCCTTGTCATTTCTCAAGGTCCACACACACACATACACAGACACACACGCACAGATGCGTGTAAGATGATTATTCAGTACTGCTTGTCAATTGTACCTTTTCAACTCGGATCAATGAGTCGTCTTGCACCGAGACCCTATATCAACGCCGGTCATTAACATGTGAGTGCCACTCTATCAGCCCCAGCTCCAAATAAATCAAAGGGTCGGCCACAGAAGAAAAGAGGCTAATATTTCCTCAATAACCCCAGAGAGACACCATGGAGAGATGCAAATTGCCTCCCAGGAGACCCCGGGGGATGTGAAGGAGAAACTCGCTGGGAGGCAACAGGAAGCTAATGAGTATAATAGTAAATGTATACATGGAGAGGGAGAAAACCCTCTCTATTCATACCAATTAATACAATCTTATCAATGGAAGTGTACTGTAGGAGGAGGGCCCGTGTCTAACCCCTTGCCCTCCTCCCCGCTCGCACCTCACAAGCATCTGTATTATTCAACACAGGCCAAGCTACGGTCATTAGCCCTGTGGGAGGCTGGGCCAGGCCTGGGGAGTTAAAGAGATTTTAAAAACCACTCACTCCTCACATCAAAACAAATCGGACCAAATCAAAGGGGCTCAAAAATGTCCTTTCTTTGAGGGGCGAGGGAGGTAACAGCCATTGTTGTGAAAGGCGGCTTTCTGCGACATCAGTGTTAAAAAAAATTGCAGAAAAATACAAGCTAGCTAAAAGTGTCTTCATCAATCATGCTGCTTTTGTGAAAAACGATTACACGTTATTATAATGTCATGATATCAGATAAGAAGTTTAAATCTTAATTGTGTTAAATATCTTTGCATAATAACTCGAAAATTATGACATTCATGTATTTAATCAGTTTAATGGTGCTTAATAACTGTGACTTTGGAGCTTTCATAATTTTCTATATCATTAGCAGATTAACAGGATTTTTTCTGTGCGTTGTTAGAAAGGTGGCGTTTTACTGTAGCTGCTGACACCATACTAAAAATAAATAGATTAAAGATAACAACTGGAGTAAGGTCACTTTTAGAGGTTGGTTATAGTTTTCTCTGAATCTGGTATAAAACTCAAAAATCAATACTATATACATGTTTAGGTCTACTTGAGTTATTACCAAAACCACTCTAACAACATCACCATTGCACCTGCAGCTACTGAAACTTGCTGAAAACATAAAAAAACAAGCATAAACTAATATACAACATTTTACTTCTGTCAAATATTGATTGTGATGCTACAATGTTAAAGCTTCTAATGACAACCTGAGGAGTTGCTATGCTTATTTCAGTATTTCTGCTACAAACACTGAAACAGAACATTTCTCCACTGCACTGCTACTGGTCAAAGATTCCACATGAAATTGTCCAGTAAAGTCGTATAGCCTTACCAATAAAGATTTTGGGAGTGAGCTGTAGTTTAAAGATGCTGCTGAACAACATAAAAGGGCAAATAAATGCTTCAAAAGCTCTAGAAGAAGCAGGCCTGCCACTATCTTTTATTTTGAAGGTCATTTAAAAGGCTGGATAATATACCTGGCAACAGCTGATTGGAGGAGGATTTGCCTCCTAGAGATCGCCGAGGAGACTGAAATGAAGGTTAATCACTATATAACTTCCTACATGTATTATCCTACACTCCAGATTTCATTGAGCATGTCTGTAAAAGCCCTCCGTCAGCATAATTGCACCTAACCTGTGCCCCGCATGCTCAAATCTGTAAAATATCACATCCAACTCAGAGAATAAATGGGAAATTAATGAGGGAAGTGCTGAGCTCAACCTCAGATAGGTATCACAGAAAGGGTTAGCTGCCTCGCAGCTCATGTACAATGGAAGCTCGCTAATCCCAACCCTCAAAGATAGAGGTTGTTTGGACTTGTGAAATGTTCAGAGGGATAAATGCAAGACCATACTGATTTGACATTTTTGCAGACTTGTATGCATTGGATCAAACTTGGAATATAAGCGATAAGTATATTTTAGGTTGTGGTAGTTCGGATGTAGTCATGCAAATATACTAAAACCAACCTACTAAGACAGAATGATTGTGCACTTAATGATCTGTGCTGATTTAATTTCTGTACATGTTCTTACATGTAAGTCATAACTGTATATAATTAGAATTTTATAAGGATTTTCCTTTAGGTTATTTATCTTAAGGTTTCATACAAAAAAAAGAAAAAAAAAACATGTACCAACATCAACTCGTTATAGTTTTCCTATTTATATTAATCACTGACTACATAGACCCCCGTTAACTGATGATGCTCTTCAGTGTCTCATTTCTTAGAGTGAGGGCTGAGAGTATCAGTAATCATATTCTGCCCCTTAGTGGAGGAAATGGTCCACAGCCCGAGTGAAACAGGATAAGAGAGGGCTTGATCTGCAAAGGCTGAACAGCAGACTGGATTGTGGACAGCTCAGTGCTTCAATCAGCCTTTGATGGACTGCAATAATCTCACCTGCCAGTGAATTAAGATTCAAGTAGCTCAAGTCCTTCTCTTCTTTAAAAGAAATTCCTCTCCAAGAAGAAGTCACTCCCATGACTATTTAAAAGGGGGGTACCACTCAATTTATATGTAAATTTAGATTTAGGAAGACCAAAAGTATTACAAACTTGAAGCTAAAAAAGAAAGTAAATTAGTAGTTTGGAAGTTGTCAACATTAACTGTGTTCAAAAGCGACTTATTTGAGGCATTTTATATAATCCGAACGTATCACGTGTCAAAGAATCAGAATGCGAGCATGCACCTTTAACCCCAGGTATTCATCTACAATACATTTCTAAGAATCCTTCACAGTAGAGCTGCCGTCACAAATCAAGGAAATGAAAAGCTCTCACATTATCTTCATACTGTTTGCAGCAGAAGTGGCAGCAGTGAATGAAGCAGGACAAAGACAAACAAAAAACAAGAGTTTAAATTGCAGAAACAAACGCAAAACCACAGAAAAAATAAAATCGATTTGTTACAAATCCTACTCTCGGTTGCCGTTAAGTGGTTGAAACCCAATCTTTTCTCATATTAAAAATAAGGTTCGTAAACCGGGGGTACTTTCAGAGATGGAGCCAATAACAAAAGGTAAAAAGGTAATGTAAAGAGGTGGAACCTTAACATGGCATTGTTAAAGCTATGATGCCATCCAACCCATTTCATATTGTTATAAACTGCATGCCATTTCACATCACTATATGTTGTTAAAGACAGCTAAAATGTTGCAGGGAGTTTGACTTATTACATTAGGATAGGCTGCCAAATGATTACTGACATTGTGTATGAAAGCTGGTGAAACCTGGTGTAATGAAACCATGCCATATTTTTTCATTAATCTGTTGGGTCAAAAAATAGTAATGTTACAAAATTGTTGCTTTTTAAACCAGAATGCTGACAAAACTTCTAGACAAACAGCTTCTGCAACATCTGTGCTTCATTCGATTTTACTAGTCCGTTTACTGACATTTCGCTAACACAAACAGAGAAGAAGCACATAGCATCCAGCAGTCAGCTGAGTATTTACTGACGGTACGATGCCAGTGTCATGGCAATTCCAACATCAGAAATCACAAAAGTCACTTATATTTTAAGGAAATTAAACAAAGACTCGGGGATTGTAAACACTAACTGTGTGTCAGTGATTCTGTTTCACACTGGAAAATAATCAACAGCCAGCTTGTCACTCCCCGCAACCTGCCAAGAGTAGGAGTGGAAGCACTGACACATGTAACTGACATCTCAGATTTAATTTGACTGGTAATCACACCCAGCTATAGTTTCAGAGCATTTCACACATCTGAGCTACAGTTTCAGGTGTTAAGCTGGTAAGGAGACACGCGACTGTGCCTCTGCATGATAACACCTTCTCAGAGAGGGTCACATTTTAGGTTTATGCTCTGAGATTATGATTAGAATAATGATAGCAGAAGAAAGTTAGACACACACACACTTTGTTGCTTTACAATTAAAACACAATCAACACACATTTTAAGCTCGCCTTTACTGCTCAAATACATTTATTTCAGTTCAGCGGCTCTTTGAAACGAATTATGGACATGTATGCTTCACTGCATGTCACCTTGTTGTGATTCTTGTCTGAATACTAAACCATGAATGGATCATTATGACTTCTAAAGAGAGACAATATCCTATTAATGCTCCTGTCTTTTGTCATATGGAAAAAAGCTTGATATGGATAATCATGCAGTAAATAAAACAAAAGAACAAATCAGAACGCCCTAACTTATCAGTGTATGTTGAAGCAATAATTACTCCACACTGTTCTCATAAAACACCTCTAACAGAGCCAAAAGCAGGTAAATGTTCAGAATCTTTAGAATTATTATGCTGACAAGCTGCACACTAAACGGATCACATGAGGGGAGAAGCCTTGGTAAGATTTTGTGAGTCCATCTGACACACACTGCCGGAGGGGATATGTCTCCATTCTCAGCAGCTTTCTTATTGTTTTGGAGCCGTTAAAATCTTCACTGTTTGTGCGAACTTCCATCCATCCATCCATCTTCATCCGCTTATCCGAGGTCGGGTCGCGGGGGTAGCAGCCTAAGCAAAGAGGTCCAGACCTCCCTCTCCCCAGCCACCTCCTCCAGCTTGTCCGGGGGAATACCAAGGCGTTCCCAGGCCAGCCGAGAGATATAATCTCTCCAGCGTGTCCTGGGTCTGCCCCGGGGCCTCCTCCCGGTGGGACATGCCTGGAACACCTCGCCCAGGAGGCGCCCAGGGGGCATCCTTGCCAGATGCCCGAACCACCTCAGCTGGCTCCTTTCGATGTGGAGCAGCAGCTGCTCTACTCTAAGCCCCTCCCGGATGGCCGAACTTCTCACCCTATCTCTAAGGGAGAGGCCAGCCACCCTTCGGAGGAAGCTCATTTCCGCCGCTTGTATCCGCGATCTCGTTCTTTCGGTCACTACCCACAGCTCGTGGCCATAGGTGAGGGTAGGGACGTAGATCGACCGGTAAATTGAGAGCTTCGCTTTTACACTCAGCTCCCTCTTCACCACGACGGACCGGTGCAGCGTCCGCATTACTGCAGCCGCAGCCCCAATCCGTCTGTCGATCTCCAGCTCCCTTCTCCCATCACTCGCGAACAAGACCCCGAGATACTTGAACTCCTCCACTTGGGGCAGGAACTCATCCCCGACCCGGAGTGGGCACTCCACCCTTTTCCGGCTGAGAACTTAAGCAATAATAATTTTCAAGTTAACCAACTTTATTTCTGTAAGAATTTTTTTGCCTTTGGTGTTTCAGCTCTTTTGCCTGTTTTACTTGCTATGATCGAGTATTACTGGAAAAATGCAATAGCCAAGCAACCAAAAATGATTAAGGCTGCAAATGTCACTGGGCCAACTTGACCACACTCGGTCATCAGTAAATGCAATCCACACAGATGTAAGGAAAAAAAATGACCACGCAGAATGAAATATCATCTAATTCCATCTCTTTCTGCTAACACACACTGTACAAGCAGCACTTTTCTTAACCTGGGATCCACCAATAAGACCAGGTTAGCTAACTTATTTATTTATATTAAAATCAAATCACTGGGAGAGTAATGAGAACGCAAGCGTAAAAATTTATTTTTGCAATTTAACTGAGTGAAGTGGTCTGATCACCTCACTTTGTCATAAACTGACATTGCATATTTGATGAATATCACAGGAGCCTTTTTGTTTGAAATAATCCTGCAGATTGTGAGAAACAAGCTGTTTCAGCTTCCTCTCATTGAACCACCTTTTTCTGATTGGCTCTCTCTCCCAAACAAAAAGATTTAAAAAGCAGGTGGGTGGAGCTTCTGTTTGGCTAAAGCCCTACCCATGTTCCATATTAGGGTTGTCCGCCCTTTTAGACTATAAAAAAATAGTCTATGAAACTTGTTTTATGAAATATATTAAAGAAGCTAATTATTATTTTCTGAAGCTAAAAAGTATTGTCAGCATATTTTAGAGCTGATTTTCTTGTTGACAAACAGATCACGTGTCATTTTATGTGACTCTCAAAACAGAGCATCAGTTTAAAATCAGATTCGTAATCCTCATTATAAAAATGTGACAAGGCATGACTATCGAGGTAATACATCAATAGTAAGTAAAAAATCAAGTATTTGTTTTAACCTGTTAAAGAGGGTTTTGACTCTCTGGGGCCCCAACAGAAAATGATAGAGCAATATTTACAATATCAAGCACAAATCAAGTTCATTATTTACTGGTTTCGGAAAATTTGTAGGCAAGAAAAAAAACATAATTTTTACACTAATCAGTGATGAAAATAATTAGTCACAACCCCGATATATTGTCAAGGCATGGCTGTATAGCTTTGGTATAATTCGCTAGACTTCCTTGCGGGTAGAAATCACACTTAAGCATCACCACAGTTATCAGGAACAGGCGATATCCACGCATTCCCTCATTATTTTTAAATTGAACACAAAAATGGTAGAGCAGATCAGCTACTGATTGGAAGGTCGGTGGTTCGATCCTTGGCTTCCCCAGTCTACATGTCAAATATCCTTGGGCAAGATACTAACCCCAAGTTGCCCTTCATCGGAGTGTGAATGCGTGTGAATGTAGATTACTTTGCACTTGTGTTTAGAAGTGCTTGTATGAATGGGTGAATGAGGCATGTTGTATAGAGTGCTTTGAGTACTCCGGGAGAGTAGAAAAGTGCTATATAAGAATCAGTCCTTTCACCATTTACCAAAAATCAGGAAAAGCTTTGTCAAAGAGGATTAAAATTTAAGAAATATGTCAACTGGAGCTAAAATGTCTTTAGTCAGTTAAGCAGTTACTAGTTTAACAAAATGTTTTGCACCACATTACATAAAATATTGGACAAAAATGCTAAAAAAAAAAATATTTTGTCTCAAGCTTTAAATGTAATGATTTCCTGCTTTTCACTGTTTTATGCAGTAGTTGAGCATTTGCACTGCTGAGTGGCTAAAACAAGCCCTCACTGACGTCATCTTGGACTCTGAAAAACTGGGTTGGACATTTTCACCATTTTATGTGGTTTAGAATAATGAAACAATATCTGGTTTCAGGCCCAGTGGAAACTGAACTGGGCTTGAAATGTTCACCACCAAGAGAAACACTACAGTGGTCCAGTCAATGTGGTTCTATGAAAACCTCCCGTCTGATATATTCCTGCAAATTCTTGGTCGGAGCATCTGATTACTAAAATATCTCATCTCTGCAGCTGTTCCTCAGCTGAGTTGCTAATTCAGGCCAGTGTACTCCCATTTAAGAAGTCCCACGTGTCTTCATTTATAGCTGTGTAAGCAGCCAGCCAGGCCAACAGAGAACACGTAACTGTTTGCTATGCTGTGCATTCAGGGACTTCAGGCATCTTGGTTAAAATATTTGACCTTGTCAAGTGACATATAATCAATTCGTGGATAACATGCCTCAACCATCTGATTTATTTAGTCGAGCAGTTGACTCCTTTACTCTCTGCGGTATACTAATGCGGTAAAACCAACACTAGGCTGTTAAGCTGCAGCTGCCTTCTTTCTATAGCTGTTTAAGCTCCTCCTTAGACACCTGCAGGGAGTGATGGACTCACTTATGTAGGTCTACACTTTGATTTGACTAAACCTCCAGCATAAAGGTGATAACAGGAATGTGATGCACACTCACAGCAAAAAATTGTAAAACCCTAAGATCACAGGAAACACTCATTATAAATATAAATCTGAGCTCATAACTAAACAAAATTATAATAAAGCAATGTTTCTCCAAACGCCACATGAGGCGCCCTCTTGATAAGTTCATTGTTGCTTTTCAGGAAAGAGTTTTCTTACTGTATGCTCATCTTGACTGGGTGTTGTGGGTTAACTGATTAACAGAACTTCCTCACCTCTCACCCAGTGACAGCTAGTACAGGCTTCTGCTACAGGATGCTGTATCGTTCCCAGTACACTACATGCATTTAGTTCATAGCCACTGCTATGACTCAAGGTCAAATGCAACCTCACTCATGCATCTATTCCCTTAACGAATGCTTCTCCAGTAGTGTTTTTCCACTGTATTGCCAGCTCAGCCACTAAAAGCCCAACTTAGGGTCTAAACCCTGCATGCTCTTTGAATTAAATTCTATTTTAGCCACTGGCAATTCTGGCAGCTTAAAACTTTCTTAGTGTCCTGCATCACTCAGTTTGATATGTCTTGTTCTTTTCAGCAAAAAGCTCCCTAGCTAAGAGCCGTGACTTTACTTTGACTGGCTATGCGACAGCGAGCTTGCTGCTCTTCCCACAGACGGAGAAACTCCAGCAGCGATATCTTGGACAAAGAGTGAGTGTCGCAATAGTGAAGCAACTTAAGTTAAGGTAAGACTACAAAGCTGCCGCCTGTTATCACTCACTGCGGTGTTTTGCCTTCACAGCGACCTACGACATAAGTGACACATCACCGACTAATGACCGCACCTGCTACGACGTATCCCTGCGCGCATCTGTAACACCTACCTCAGGACGAGCGCTCATGTCTTCAAGTTTGTCACTGCGCCTGACACCGTCTTCTCTCCCTCTATTAGACTGTCGCCATTTTGCTGTAAAAGCACGCAGGTTGCACTCTGGACTGCAGGAGAGGGGTGTTCACGGTAGGAGGTAGAGAAACGAGCGTCATCCGAACCGCACACCTACACCTTGTGTCCACCTTAGTCCAAAGAAAACGGCGCATTTGCACTGTTAGATTATCAAACGTCCTCGAATTTGACATTGTAACAATTAGTGAATGGCATAAATGACCTTGACCTGATTATGAATATTTTTGAGCTTACCTGCTCTTACAGAAACACGCACTTTATAATAATAATAGTAATAAGCTCAAAACGTTTTAGTCGCATTAGATTAGATTTTGCATTACATTTTTAATCGAGATGCACGTATCCTTTGATACACTGTGCTTCCCCAAGCTGAAATAAAAACTTGAAGTGCAAGCAGGACAGGACAGAAGGGGTTAAATGTCTCATAGTGTATGTGACCTTGAACTGCATTTGAAAATGCATCCAATGAATGAGTGAATATGGTGGAGGAAAAATGCTTCTGTTGTATATTTAATGTCCAATTGGTCTTGTACAAGTAAAGCAGTGAGCTTTAACCCTCATTTAAATTGTAGCATAATGATGCAGAATGCATTATTAATACCGTCTCATGTTTTCTCAAGTGTTATTTCCATGTTTCCACTGGAAAACCACGAAGCTTATCAAACCTCATGAGTCAGGGGGAAGAAAAGCGTGTCATCACGTGCTTCAGAGAAGTGTGGTGGTATTTATTAACATTTTTGTTAATGTTGCCTTACTCCACATGGTTCCTTTTAGACAATCCGGGACAGGGCGTGTGATTAACGAACCTCAGACGCTGAAGAAGATCTCTGGATGGCGTGCAGAAGATTTTAGCAAACATATCCAAAAGACTGGTGCAATCTTACTGCATAAATTTCACTTAGCTTAACTCTAGAGTCTAAAAAACACCTCAGTCTGAATATTATGATTTTGCTTCATAGCAAAAGCTCAGACTTAATAGTGGATTTTAAAACTTACTGTTTTTATTGTGTGAAGTAATGTCTTTGACCATTGCATTTGGGGAAACCCAGCCTGCGTGTGGTGCCTGCATCACTGCTGGAGTGGTAATTCTCATGTTCACAAACTTATGAAATATTAATTGGATTAAGCAAACAACTAACAAATCTTTCAGTGTACATTGCTCCAGTGATTGCTATTATCAACAAGAGATAGTCTGCAGACAACAGAAATTTCTCCAGATCTGTTGCATATTTATAGAGTGGGCGAAATATGACTTATTTATCTTTGCTAAATTATTAAAGTGTGGAATGCAGATCATTAATCATTAATATTGATATATTGCGAAACTGTAAGACATAAATATTTGTGCATAAATATTTATCTACTCCATGCCAGTGTGTATTAACTTTTGGTTTAGCGCCTTATTCAACAGAGATATGTTTCTTTCAGAGATATTTCCAAGTCACTTACTGTATTTGTGCTTGCCTCGCTGTGATCTGAGCTCGTCATTGCACCCACCTAGATGGCAGAAAACACAAAGCAATTCCGAGGAGCGTGTTGTCTTTTTGTGTGAGATATAGGGATTGACACAATCCCTCTGTTTTCAGAGCATGAAGTAATTCTTTTAATGGCCTGCCAACTGCGCACTCCAAAGTTTGATTTTGCTCTGCAAAATGAGAGCAAAAATCTCGAACAATTTATTATGCTGTTTGTGCCTCGCTTCGCTAGTTATCGTCTGCAATTTATTTCCTACCTTGGGGTACTGCGAGCCATTTTTCTCCATTTTCAGTGGCTCTTTTTTTTTTTTTCTTGATCCTGCACGCTGCTGACTAAACTCCTGCCTCCAGCCATGGTGTTGGAACATCACAGAAAACTACATCATTATGCTGAAGCTGGTTAACAAAGAGAGGCAGACAACCAGTTTAAATCACGGGGCACAAGACAGTATGCGAATTACCAAGTTCACCACGTCAGATGCAGCAAATTCATATATTCTCTCTCCAGCAGCGCAGGTGAACTGGCTCGCTAATGACAACTGCTTCACACCTCAGTCTGAATTCAAGGTCAGCACCTGACCACTCTGCGGCATTTTAAATTCTATTTTTTTCAATTATAAATCAAGCTCGAGTTGAAACGTGAGTCACACGTCTGCGTCAGCTCAGAACCAGCGATGACCTTTTTCCCAGACATTTATTAATACGTTATTTACACCTGCGCTGTTATTGCTGCGACACATCGTTAAAGGCAGTATTTTCGAGAAAATTATGATTTATTAGTGATTTAAAGTGGACACGGTGACGCAGATAAAGCCAGAGTATAGAAACTTTTCCCAGTTCTGCACACAAGCTGCAAATATTGCAGGTGAAAGAGCAGGAGCATCATAAAACAGATTTTAAAATGAAAAGCAAACAGCAACTACAGCACCGCAGCCTGACATTATAAACAGTAACCATTATTCAGTGTCTTATTTACTTGTTTCAATGGGAGAAATGTCAATATATTAATACAAGAAATTTACATTTTGCTGTTTATATACTGGGGAAAAAGGAGGAAGAATAACTTTTTAGACCTCACTGCTGAGAGCTGCACATCAAATGAAAGTTTAAAAGTATCTTCGGAGCACCCAAAGATGGCCAGGTCATGGCTGAGCCTCGTTTCTCTGAATGACATTTGAAAATTACAGACCAGAAGTCTCATAATGTAGGGCAGAAAGAAAGAAGGAGTGCTGTTAAGCCGTCGGCTGAGCACCACTTATCACACTCAGACACACTCTGAAGGTGCAGTTCAGCTTTTGAGTAATGCAGCCTGTGCATCGCTTTGTACTGAATCAGTCTGTGTTGCATGTTAGCTTTGTCTGTGTATGAATATACATTATATTATTTGATCATTTTTAAATGATAGCAATAAATCAGGTTTTATCATCATAATGTGGAAGAGTCCAAGTGGCTCAAAGCTGAATTCATGATATTTGTGGCTTTAATAACAGCTGTATATTATGCGCACCTCACATGTGTCCGTATCAGGTTCTAAAATGTCAGGTATATTGTAAGATAGTAATAAAAAAATGTTTTGCACACCCTTTTCATTTCCACTTCAACCCTGCAGTTGGAGAAAATGACCACAAGGTGGCAGAGAGAAACTTAGTGTGTCCATCTGTACGGTGCCTTTTGAAATGAGTCTTATTAACTACCATTAAATCACTGCTCACAAATTGTAGTTTGATATGCAAAACGATTTTTAAATGCATATTATATGCTGTTTTAATCCGTAATATCAGTAAATATGGCATATTAGGGCTTTTAGTATTCTTAAGAGATTATCAGGCGCTCGTTGCCTGTGTGCTTATGCAGACTTTGAGCATTATCAAATATTAATTTTTCTAAACTTGGACTTTTAAGAGTAGCACTTTGATGTAGATGTAATTTTTCATCTGCTAAGCAGATCTCACACAGCGGTATCTTTTAGAAAGCAGTGGGCCATAATTCATTGATGAGCCATGCGTGGAGCACAGATATTCACGCCCTAATGTTTATGTAAGATCTTAAACAGTTCTCAGTTGTGGAATGGATATAACAGAGCACTGAGCTGTTGGCCTCAGACTAGTTTAAAGGGCTAAGTAGAGGGCGAGGAAAACTGATCAGTGCGAGCTTTGTATTTATCAAAAATGCTTTAAAAAATCCAGATAAGTTATTTGGAACATGTGTAGACATTCGAAGAAATTAGAAGACATCATAACTTCACAGTTAGCGCTTTGAAAGCTACTTTTCCAAGTCTGTTAACAGCAGAAGGTCAAAGTGATTATTTTTTTTGTCACCGCTGTGAAAAAAACAAGCAGCGCTGCTTTGATTCTCGTCATGTCTGTTTGGCGCAGAAAAAATCAGGAAGAGTATTACAGAGGCAATTATGGCAAAAACAGAAAGTTTAAGGTTATCATTAGTAAATTATTCATTTCTGACAATGTTGGCCCTCGGAGTTTGGGAATTGATCTCTCTGTAAACACGCTAAAGCAAGTGAGATTGACATAAATTGCACAGACGAAGCCATCTTTTGAGCGCTCTTCTTTCTCTTTCATGTTGCCTCACTCTGGGGGCTGAATGTTGCTAATAAAAAATGGGAAGACCTTGGGCGAGTAACACAGGCTGATTAGTTCTGTACACGGGAGACGAGAAGTGCTTTGGAGTCTGCGATGATATTTGTTTTCTTTTCACAAGATATCTGAGGAAGAGAAATAAAGAGAATGCTTAAAGTTTCACCGATGTGTTTGTTCTCTTCAAAGCACAGAGAAATCTTGTGAGTCTGTGTCAGATATTGTATGTGCATGCTCATTATTTCAATAAAGCCCATTTTGCCTCCTGTGATTGCTCCATAAAGAGAATAGTGGATGACCTCGGTTCTGTTGTTAAGTTAATGTTTTTGCACAAAGGAATAAGAGATGCTGGTTTGGATAACAGTGAGGTTACGGCAGGACCCCCCCTCCTCCCCATCTGCCTTGTTATCGGCCTCAAATGGACTCGATGAGTCCGCAGCAGAGTGTGGCCCTCTGGAACATGCTTCAGTTATTAATCACACAAGACAAACAGCACTCTTCTGTAAAGTTTTCCACTAATGGGATAATTGATTGACAGTCTTTGAGCTTTCATGCAGCTGTATTATTTACTGTTGCACTTGCATGCTGCAAACTCTTTCAATTTAATTGAGAAACAATTGGGTATAAGGGCAACGCTGCCATGGGGGGTATCAAGCGATGGGACTGTTTTAATGATTCCCCCTCCAGAAAAGTTAGATCCACAGTCAACTGAGTCTCTCTGCACTCTGATCTCGCAATGACTGTACACTATAGTGATTTTTATTGTTGATAGTGATCATCTATGCTGTGAAGTCCCATCCCAGTTGGAAATGTATTCAGCATGTGACGCTGGCAACTCTGTGTCAGTTTCAATATCACAAATGAATTCTTTTGTTTTCCAGACAGTAGTGGTGCAGGAGTTTCGCTTGTTTTTAGTGGGAGTGTGGCAGCATACCATGTACTTTTTCTGCTCTGAGGCCTCGGCCAGTTATTCCCCCAAACTTTGGCACGATGAGCGCACGCAACGAGCCAAGCAGCTTCCTGCACATCCGGCTGCTGTATTAAATGTGCTACAGTATGCTGGTCTGTACTGTACTGCTGTGGAATGCAGACTTTGGCTCAGGGTTGCAGTCTGCACTCCTCCACATACTCATCTCTCTCACTGCAGAAGTGTCTGTCTGTGCTGGAGGGGTTCAGTCAGGTTCAGATGCATCTCAAAGTATACTGCACTATTTTTTCATTTCAGTCAGAGAGGGCTAAGTGTACTTTGTGCATGAATTCGAAGGATAGTACTACCACTGGGTACGGATACAGGAGGAACTAGCTCCAGTCATGAGTCTGTCTGTCCTTAATAATAAATACTGCATGTTACTGGCTCTTTTTGATGACGTTTTAATTATTTTCGGCTTAAATTTGCACCAGAAAATACAATTACCTAAGATGTGCCATACCTAGAATTATTATTTTTTCTTATGAATCATCTAAAAGTAAGAAAGTGGATGTATGAATTTATAGATTTGTTCTTTTCTCTAACCCAACAATCTTTTCTTCTCACATTGGTCCATGTTATTCTGAATGTATGATGTAGTCTGTCTGTGAAGGTTCTCAGTCATCCAGGTCATCGTAGTCAAAGGAGCTTGGAAAGAAAAGCGTCTGGACTTCTTTAAGTTGCTTGAAGACGTTTCACCTCTCATCCGAGAAGCTTCTTCAGTTCTAAGGTCAAATGGTGGAGAGTCCCAGATATAAACCTAGTGGGAGTGAAACCCCACAGAGGGACAAAAGGACCCCCTGATGATCCTCTAATCGCCTGAGCCAAGGTGTGAAACTCGGCGTGGGTCCCAATCAGCCAGAGTTTCGGGTGTGTTCATTGTGAAACCTGGCCCCACCTTATCATGCGAATTCCTGAGATCAGATGGCCTCAGGATGTGAGTGGGCGTTAAGGCGTCTGGGAAGCGAACTCAAAACTGGATTATAGATGGCAGAGAGTTGGTGTCGTAAACCCCCGCCTCTGTTCAAAGATGGTCGCTCACAGTGGACATAGATGGCTTCTTTCACTCCTCTTTCGAACCATCTGTCCTCTCTGTCCAAAATGTGAACATTGGCATCCTCGAAAGAGTGTCCTTTATCCTTAAGATGCAGATGGACTGCTGAGTCTTGTCCTGTGGAGGTGGCTCTTCTGTGTTGTGCCATGCGCTTGTGAAGTGGCTGTTTGGTCTCTCCAATGTAGAGGTCTGAGCATTCCTCGCTGCACTGTACAGCATATACCACATTGTTAAGTTTGTGTTTTGGCGTTTTTGTCTTTCGGGTGAACCAGTTTCTGTCTTAGCGTGTTGCTGGGTCTGAAATACACTTTGATGTCATGCTTGGAGAAAACTCTCCTGAGTTTCTCTGGCTGATTGAGTTTCTCTGGCTGATTGGGACCCACGCCCAGTTTCACACCTTGGCTCAGGCGATTAGAGGATCATCAGGGGGTCGTTTTGTCCCTCTGTGGGGGGTTACTCCCACTAGGTTTATATCTGGGACTCTCCACCATTTGACCTTAGAACTGAAAAAGCTTCTCGGATGAGAGGTGAAACGTCTTCAAGCAACTTAAAGAAGTCCAGACGCTTTTCTTTCCAAGCTCCTTTGAGTATGATGTAGTCAAAAAAAAATGGCTAGGTCAAAATAGCACAAAACAACAGTGGGTCTAGTACATCCACATACCTGAAATTAAAGCTTTATGGTGATTATGACTGGCATAGTTGAGAGTTTTAAAGTAACCCTCATTTATAAATGAGTTGTCACATACTTTTTAACATATAGTTCTACAGTATATGATCATATATCTTACTTTCTAACTTCTGTTTTATTATACAAGTAAGTACAGACCATGGAAATATGGGATTTCCCCAGGCCGCATTCACTGCACTCTGTTTCAGAGTGGCAGCTAACTACAGAGCTGAAGCATTATATCAAGTAAAATCCATCTGCTCAGAAATCAAAACTAAAGCTTAATTCTGTCGGATTTTTTTCCCACTTTGTCTTTACCTAAATAAAAATAAATAAATAATAATAGCTACCATCCTGTTTTGGTAGATTTCTTTTTAATACACATATTTCAATTTCAGATTTGAAAGTGAAATCTATGAATTGTGTTTAAAACTAAAGATGCAACTGAACTATTTATTGGTAAACACAGCAGAAGGTTGTATGAAAGCAGTGCAGGATCTCTGTGTGTGTCCGGTGGCAGTTTGGCTTTTAGGTAAATTAATCAGCCTAAAAATACATAAAAGTTCTTACAGCCTGTTGATCAATCTTCTGATGTGTTTGAGGTTTTGAAAACACAACAGAGAGAAAGAGGAAGAGGGTCAGAGGGCCTCACTAAGAAGCTTTGATAACTGCACGCACAAATGTAATTATGTTACTCAGTTTAGATTAGCAAAGTTCTAAGCGGTGACCTCAACCAGTTATAAAAACTTTAATTCAGTGAAAATGATTATTTTAACCATTGTATGCACACACTCCCACATTCACACTGATACTCACCCAAACAATGTCTTAATATTTAATTTTATGTCAATGTATTAACAATATACTACTTTGAAAGAAAGAAAGAAAGAAAGAAAGAAAGAAAGAAATATTTCTGATCCTGCCAGGATCTAGGAAACATTTTGTTGTCCAGCTCATGGCATTTTATTTCCACCAGAGGGCGCTGCAGATGAGCAAATGTTAGTGGCTTCATTTTGCTAACTTTCCATTTCATGTTTACATGAGACAGCCAGGTAGCCTGAAGAAACAAATTGTGGCATGTTGTTGATGGATGTATTTATTTATTAAACTAAAAGTATGACTGTGGTCTTTAGATTATAAAAGGAAGACATCCCATAATTTATTAGATAAACTTGGACATAAAACATAAGATTCATATATTAACTATGAATAAACAGACTGAAACGTAGATTTTTTTTTTTTTTTTTTTTTAAAGGCATTTAAGAACATGCAGGGATTCATCTGAATTTTATGTGCGTGCTTGCATGCCCTTTCATATCGTCTGCAAATGTATGCTTTATGGTCCACTTTATTCATCTGGTAAGCATGTGTGTCAGTCTGCAAAGAACTGAGTTTCTGCCAGTGGGTGTGCAGACATCTGAATTTTGTAGCGAGGACACTGCTGCACAGTGTGCCTTCAATGACCTCAGCACTTCGACCTCAAATTGACATATGATGTTTTGTGTGTTATCTCACAGCTTGTATTGACTGAAAAGCTAAAAGTGAGCTCCTGGCAGTCGCTCTTTTTCTTGCGCACTAAGATACGTGGTCACACAGCTGCAGCCTGGCTGAGCCTCTGTGACAAAGTCTGAGTAAAATTCCACTCATCACCTTTTATTAGAGAGGCCAGTCGTCCTTTGGGACAGCTTCTTTAGTCTGATGGTTTGCCTCTTTCCCTCCCCATGGCAGATACTGCACAGAGCTCATATTAACGTTGCGCAATCCACTCTCCTGGTTCTTATCCAACACAAATGTTTTCTGCCTCCAGAGTGTTACCACGGCCCTCTGCTGTGCCAATGAACACATCTCGGGCAGCAGCAGAAACTACAATTTATGCCATCCCTGTAATCCTGCGGGGAAGTTTCTTTGAGCAAGAGCAAGAACATGCAATGGCTTCACTGCTGCCTTTTAATGAACAGATTTAAATGATCAATAAAAGAAACTTACATTTGTTTTTGCTGGCACTCCAGCCATGCTCCTCCCTGAACCCTTTGTATGCTGCTGAATCCTGACTGCCAACTGTAGTTTTATTAAAAAATATTGGACCTTTTGAGGTGCTGAATGATGACACTCCTTTGTTGTTGTTGAGGTTTATTTTCTTTTTTGTAGGTGAACCAAGCACACTTGATGGATGGAAATGATACTGCTAAGCCAGGACTACATCTCCCAGCACCGCCTTAGGATGCAAGTGTGCTTTTGTTAGGTAAAGTGCACTCATGCTTTCTAGATCTTTTTCTTTCTTTCTTTTTGCCAATTAAAGTCACTATTTACTGAAAAGTTTACTGCTTAATTAAGCAAATTGTGAATATAATATGCTGAAAGGCAGAGGCTAAAAGTTAATCCTCACCAGCGAATCCATGTGTAAAACATTAATAAACAGGCTGTTTTGCATTGTGCAGATAGAATCGGTGTAGTAACTGTTGCAAGAATAACCAAAAAACATTGTCTTTATTATTACAGCATAAAAGGTTTGGGGATTGAGAACGAACTGTTGTGTTTGGCAAATGCAGAAGTATCTAAGGTAATGCTGACTAGGGCTGCAGGAGAGTAAACCTCTCCAAAGCTAATAAAAATAGCCTGATACCCTCTAGGCTCTTGGATACATCAAGGAAATAAGACACAGTTAATGTGCTAGATATGAAAAGAGTTTTTTGGGTATAACATTTTAACGCTTAATAATTAATTTGAAGTATCATATTTTCAATATGCTGGGTAATTAGCTTTTTAGTTATAAATGCTAATATTTGTGTTAGATAGTATAAATACACTGTTTAATCTATTTCTGCAGTTTTACTATTCTGATTTTCAATTTGGAAAAGAAAAAAAAAACACAAAATTGGAAGTTGTGATGCGGATCATTTCCTTTCATTTGTTCTTACTCTTATTAAATGAGGTGATAGTGGAAGGATGGAGAGCACGGCTAGGTTCATCTGAGGCTAGTCAGCAAACATCCACAGCGACCCTTTGGCCCAAACACAACACAAGCAGGAGTCTGCAGCCCTTATGCCAGGATGAGTTATTCCTTTCTGTCCCGTCTGGAGGAGACGCTGCTCTGCTGCCAGGATTTTCACTCTAGGGAGTCACTTCCTCTACACATCTGGATCCCTGATCTTTTTCTTTAATTTGTTCGTGCTCTAGGATTATTAGCATTCATCTGCAATTCAACATCTGTGAGCTGATCTTTATTCCCCCGTACTTTTTCTTCTTCTCCCCTCGATGATATGGTGTCTACTCACTGGGCTTACAGGAGGCAGCCAACTCTCTCTGAGCTGCAGATGTTTTTTGCTGCTCTGCACGAAAGAGCAGGTGGCTGCCGGACAGCAGGTAGACCACAGCTTCCTGAAGAGGAGAGCTCTGGCAAGAGGCTTTGTACTATTTCAAAGCAAGGTAAAACAAACACTAGAGTCAAAAATGCAGTGTGTTAATACTCAAAAACATTTTTGCAGGGGTATTCTTAAGATCTTCATTTTTAAAAACGTAGTATTGGTAGATTGATTAAAAACACGCACACTGATACATAAAAACAACACGCTTTCGTGTGCTTTTCGGCAGCTCGTGGATCAACTTTAAGCGTTCCTCTCCTATCATTTCCTGTTTACAGGCGGAAAATGAGGATACATGTGACAGTAGTCTGTCTGTGAAACTCAAGACAGCTGATGTAATTTCCTACATTTAACACCCCTTAACTCACATGCGCTAAAGTGGCCTCAACCTGGAAACATCTGGCTCAGATAAGATGTACTTCACAAGCACATTCAAATCTCAGCCCACAAAGAAAATAAAGAACATTTAGTGTGTGAAGAGGCCTATTTTCCCTCAACAAATCAACATTTTTTTTTTAACAGTGTTTGATAAGGTAGCTCCTTCCTTGCTCCGTGCAAAGATTGCGTTTAAAATTCGAGCAAAGGCTCAGGGAAAATCTATGTGGTAGAGCCAGCCAACAGCCTAATTGTCAGTTGTGGCGAGTCTAATGGTCTAAATATGCTTTATAAGTGCAGGGAGAGCTTTTTGTGTGTACGCTGCAGTTTTGATCACAACAGAGCCTGAATTTTAATGATTGCCCACGTGATTACGTTTACCCCTGGGAACGGAGATTTGGTGCAACCCGGATACCGCACGAGCTATACGCTGGCACCATTAACTGTGCAGTTTATAGCAAAGAAGGTCCCTATCCGCTTTGTGGCCACCGCAAGCATGTGGTCTGCATTTTTACACAACGCACTACATTTCCTTGGCACCACAGCTTATCAGATGTTGTTATCGGGGTTCAATCTGTGAGACAGACCTGAGCTAAACTGGCTTAATGTAAGGGTTTTACACTAAATCCTGTTATTGTCACAAATACGTTTTATCAGTTGCTCTTAAATACTGTTTATTTCTGAATGTGACCACATTGTGCAGATAGCATCTTTCCACTATTTTCTTTTCTTGGCTCAGTGCTCTGCAGGCATGCAAATAACACAGAAAACTGGGGATATGATTGTTATCCCAAACAGAAGAAAAACAATCACTATTCATCCCAGCCTATTTCTTTAATGTCCACTGAGTAGATTAATAATTTTAAATATGCATAATATTCACATCGAAACCCTTCTATAACTGGATTACTTAAAGAAATGTGAGGATTAACATTGAAGTGTCAGGTAAAAAGTTGACTCCAAGTGATTTATTTATATTTAATACTGGGCAAAAGTCTTGAGCCATCCTCCATTTCTTTATATTTTGCTGCGAAAATAGAAAACACATGCAGAGATTTATTGAAACATGCAAATACACATCGAAGTAGCAAAAACAGTCAGTATTTTTTATGACCACCTTTATTCTTCAGCACAGCCTGAACTCTCTTAAGGAAGCTTCTTGTGGTTTCTTTAAATAGCAACTAAGAAATAAACCAACCACTACAAAAATGCAAGGGCTGGTTTTTTTCTGTTCCACTGCAGACCTGATTGTAGATTAGCCTTTAAGTGGGTTAACAAACAAAAAAGGAAATTTGAAAAGGGTCAAGTACAAGGAAAAAACAACCAATATCCAAAGAAAAACTTTGAAAGACCTTCAGAAAGTGGTTTCTTCTATCCAGAAGTCTGAGCACACCTCACTGAGCTGCACCACATTACCTTGTTTAGCTTCTACTTGAGTGGTTTTTTCCCTTGGAATTAAACAGTTTTTGTCTGAGGGTGCTGCTGAAATACACCAGAAGGGTCTTTGGAGTTTTTTAGAGCCTGCTGCATAAGGGATGACAGTGTTGTTTTTTCTGTCATTCTGCTCCTCCATGGCTGATGTCTGACATTCTTACCTGGGAATCTCCACCAGTTGTTCTAGAGCTGAAGAAGCATCTTCAAAAAAACCCCAAAGAAGTCCAGTTGCATTCTTTTTAAGCACTCAACAGTACAACAATCAAAGTGCTCCCTAGTCAAAGCATATGTGTTAACAACTGAAGAATACAGAGAACAGTGAATACAGGTTAAATATAGGACACCACAAACATGAAAACAGACAGAGGAAAAAGGAAAATGAAAAAAAAGAATATTTAAGAAAATCACAAACTGAAATCATAGTGACAGCAAAAAAAAAAAAAAAAAAGCACAATAAGGGACCACAGGTTCAGCAAAAGTCTAAAGTTCACATAGATTTGAGGGACTATTCATTGAATGTTTGATGCTCTCCATGAAAGCGGTTTTCCCTCTGTGAGTATGTGACCACTAATGCCTCTGGATCAGCAGCACTGAGAGAGATGAAGAGCAGCAGTGATACATTTAGCTCCTGGAGGGCACCAGTTGATCTCTTGAAGGAGTCCAGACACTCAGCAGTGAAATCAAAACAAAGTGGACCAGCTATCTCTCCAGTGGCAGGGACCACAGAGCCCATGGTTTAGTGTGTTGCCTCAAAGGGCTGCTTTGAATTCTCAAGTACACATCATGCATACATTGAGACCCATAACAATAATAATAATAATAATAATAAGCCCACAAACTGACATGTTAAATCATAAACTGGTGAATGCTGAACTTATTTAGTTTTTGATTGCATACGGTTAGGTTATGGTTATTTGACTATCAGATATCAATGTTTTTTAAAACAATAAAACGATTCGTACCATAAATGTAATTGTTAGTGTCTGGAAACCATCATGCAAATTACCAATTAAAATATAAAATACTATTATCATTTTACATTACTCTTCTGGCATTGTTATACTTAAGCCCAGTTATTTCCATGGCTACCAATAGGGAGTGCCAAAGTGGGATATTTTTTATGTCAATAGTAATATCCCATTTTTACTGCTTAATAACATCATGTAGAGACATATAATGTAGCAGGAAGTGTGGTTTTTATTTGGCAGTACTAAACGAGGTAATTATTAAATAAACAAGCACAGTCTAAATGATCAGATCCAGTTGAGTTTTGCACAAATAAAGGTTTTCAAGAAGTCAAGTCCAAGATCACATTAAATGTCTAAATTAAGACCCCCGATGGCTGTTTTATCCTCGCCCTTCAAGCAGCACCAAAGAACAAAGAAAACAAGGAAAAACATAAAAAGGAAGAGCTGAAATCTTGTATGGAAACTTATAGAAGATAGAAGAGCACAGCTGGAGATGATGCTGACAGGTTCAACAGACCCATAAGTGGCGAAGAACTCAAGAAGTCCATTCAATCAGCACTGATACATAAGGCACAGTCAGTTTTTCACACAACAAGGTTGCTCTGTTAGCACTGCAGAATGAAGAAGGATATTTATTTGGTCACCAGCCAAACTGGGAGGAAAGGAGGGATCCCTGGTTATGGGTTAAAAAGAACATGAGTCTCAAACACTAAAAACCAGGTGAGCCATCTGTTTCACGGCAGCAAGAAAGGTTTACATGTGGGTTCATCATCAGAGGGAAGGAACAACGACTGCAGAACAGATTATTCTAAAACAGCAGTGTTCATGCAAGATCAAAAAATTATTATATTTTTTTACACAATTCTCTATTTTTTGTACAGGTCTGAATGACTTTTAATAATGAATATTATCATTTAAATATTACATTCTGCAGTAAAGAATCTGATGTAAAATAGCTCTGCCCTTTGATGGGGCTTTGTAATTTCTAGGAAGGCTTCCATGAAAGCTTAACTAGCCCTTGCAAGGTAATTAACTAATGTCTCTTGGGCTTCTTTGGCTAAAAGGCTATGATTATAGGTGTAATTTTGATAACTAATGACATAAAATATTCACTTAATTCTGAAATATTTGATCATTTACGTGATAAATAGTGATTTATTAAGCATAAGCAAAGCTTCTCTCTGGAGTCTTACCATATTATTCTGTGTATCACTTTGGTTTTAGTACTTCATTGCCCTGTTTTAGTCGTTCATTTCTGCCACAGGGAATATGGGGTAACAATGAAGTAACCGCTTCATTCTAGAAATTAAACCCTATGTTGAATTTCTCAAAAATTTAGTTTCTCAAATGGCCAATTGAGTTTGGTTAAAAAAAAAGGATTATCCTAGACTCTCATGATAAAATAAAGAAGAAATAAACATTTTAGTGAAAAATCGTCGCTATAATTAGATCACCCCTTCAGTATCCTTGTGTTCATGAAGGGTTTTTTTCTGTAACTTGGTCACTTAAAGTGAAGTAGCTTAAAGTTATGCATCATTAGGGAGCATGGCTAGTATTGTATTTTTCACAGTGTTTGCTGGTACTAAGACACTCTAAAGCTTTACATTTACATTTATTACAAGTCTAGACAAAGTTTGCACCCTATACAATATCCCAGTGAATAATGAATATACCTTGCTAAAAAGGCCTGCTAGCCAATGATGCAGTAACCAATGATGTTACAGTGGATACAACCATCTTTTATATACGGTCGTTGCTCAAAATATTAAATGCCATTCACCACTGCTAACAGGATTTACACAATCGCATGCATGCATTGCAGTTTTAATGCCCAAAATATATATATCCATCCATCCATGCAAGAATTTCTGTTGTGTCAAAATCATTTTGATGTGTTAGCCTTGCATACACTGGCAACCTGTTGCCTGGTCACAGCTGTGATAGGCTCCTCCCTAACCACAATCTTGAATCAGTTAAGCAGAAAACAATGGATGGATATAGCTCAGCTTGAAAATATTGTTGATTTGTTTAATTTTTGTTTGTTTGTTTCGTGATAAGCCCCAGACCTGCCTTGCAGGGACGCTCACCCAGGACCTCCATAATAACAGAGTGGGGAAAAATGCATCTGGGTAATGCATTAGTAGATCAACCAAAATACTGTGTGCCTAGAAACTCTCAGCACTGCTCACCAAGGGCAGAGCACTCTGCTCTGCATCATATCTACTTGTGATTTATCCCAGTACTGAGGTGTTAGCACTCCAATAAATTCCCCTCATTATTAGAAAAAATGCTGAACAAATGCAACACATGTGCATACCTAATAAGCTGAACAGCTGATGTAAACCGATGGAAGTCAGCATCTGCTGGCCTGCAGAGGTCTCTCAGATGCAGAGCAATGTGTGGCGTTTTCATGGATGTCAGTATTAATCGTGTGTTTGTAGAATATTGTTCATAGAGATTTATAACATCGTGTTGTTAAAGTGCACCGTTACGGCAGGGCGTAATGCTTATTTTCCCCATGTTTTTCATGGTGAATCTTTGCACAGCTGGGCTCCAGAACAGGACAAGAACCTTCACAAAAATGTGAATCCTGGAGATGTGTGACACTTCCATAAACAGAGGTCCATGTGAATAATTTGTTTTGGGACCTAACCCTGAGTGGTTTTACTATGCTGACCATATAGGGTGTAAAGTAGACTCTCGTGGTAGCACTGCATGACTGGATCTTCAGAGTTGGGAGAGCACTGTTTACATCAGAGCAATCAGGCCAGCCGGACTTTTATAAGAATCAGCAAGTTTTAATAAATTAACAGCCTGCTGCCCTTCTGCTCCTGACAGCCTGCAGAGTATAAGGAGCAGATATCTCAGTGTGAACGGTCTCTAAATCTACAAAGTTGTGAGACTGTTGTGTGGGGCCCTCATGACGTGAGCTCTTTAATTAATCACTGCTGTCTACAGGCATTTTTGATCTTTAGATGAATTGAAGAGCATGTCAAGCCAAGCTTTTAGAATGTATAAATTAGCAGATTTGCAATAACGTCACATTCTGTGAGAGCTCTGTACAACCAAAGTAATGCAGAACACATTTAAAAACAGAATTTAAAAACTCTCTTGCAGTAGCAGGAGTAAAGAAGAAGAGGACAAACCACAGCCAGGTGTAACTTAAGCTTGACTGGGTTGCACGGTGTCTGTTTTTAAGATTGTGAGAAGGAGAAGAGATGAGAACTCCTCGGGGAGTCTTTTTGGTGACGTGTCTCTGGAATTTAACTCAGTCCAGCCAACATAGAGGGCCCCATTATAGGATACCTTGGTAATTGTATTCTGCTGTTTTTCTTTGCCAGTAACATGACCACAATTAGGAGAAAATATTCCATATTTGTCCTTGAGGTACCTTAAAACAGATGCCAGTTTTCCTCTTTGTGTCATATTAACAGGAACGAGTGGAAGTGAGGAGGGAGACCCAAAGAGCCCAATGCAGCTTTTATTGCAGTCAGGTTTTCAGTTTACCAGAGAGGAGAAAACTGGTTAGTGGTGTTTAATGGAATTTGAGGAGTGAATTGTACACACAGTATTTTGATTAAATTCTTACTTAGGTCTCTTTCAAGGGCAGAATTACAACTTAATGTGGACCTGCCCATGGGTGGAACAAGCAAGTCAGGGCACTGCCCACACTCCACCTGAAAGCAGGAGAAAAACAGGGTGAAAAAAGCAGCAGTGCCTGCCAGAACCATGACAATTTAAGGCTGATCGGTACCACTTGCTGCAAGCTTATTAGACTCCTAGCTTACTCTAATGCCAACAAGATACATGAGATCCTTTTTCCTCCTTTTTTGTGAAATATTACAAAACAGAGCCATCAGCAATTACCTCATGTTTTCAAGTAAGTCTGGATATGACGTTAAGAGCCGAGCCTAATTCCAAGACCAACAGATTCAAGATGTTATCAGACTAAACAGTCATGATTCGATTGTTTCTAATTATTTAATTTATTTCGGAGTCATAATTGTTCCTTCGTGTTGCAGGTGTTAAATCCGCACATGAAAATCCAAAATAGCAGTTGTTATCTGTCTGCTGGTTTTTAATATAAACACACCTTTCCTATCTGCCCGCTCTGCTGGTTAGCTATTGCTGCACTGGATCACACTGTTAGGATAAGACAGGAGATGATTTACTGCACACTTTTGCAGTTATAATGTTTAGTGTGGGTGCTATGAACTTAATGGGCAATAGTTATGTCGTGACATACTGGTTTTATAATGACGGTCGAATTGCATTTTCTGTTTTTTCAGTTAAAACCTTTTGGAATCAACGCCTTTGCCGTTCTCACAGTCATCACCACAATTTAACTCTGACATATGTACACATTCATTTTTTCATGTCATATGTTCTTTTTTGTTATTTTCATGGAAAATGACTCAAAGGCAAGGGGTCAAAGGCTGATTTTTAATGATTTGTCCAATTAAAAAAAAAAAAGATGAGTGGTATGACGTTTCTTCATCATCTATAGTGACAAATGCCAGAAACTAAATTGAGAGCCTGCATCATGGCCTTTATTTGAGAACATGTCTCTCAGCCTCAGGGCTGCTCCAGGCTTTGAGGACTAGTTTGTGAAACAGACTCCCACCTGATCCACACTGCTATTGTTTTTCTGTTCTGTCATGCCGGCCGGATATGTGATCGGTTATCAATGAATTTGATGATGTTATTGAGGCCATTTAAAGTACAGTCAGCATACACTGTTCAACAACACATTATAGCCACCTAAACAACTAAAACAACTCTGACCAGAGAGGCATTGACACAGAACATTGGGAGTGGGTTATCTTAGATCCCGTGGGTTGAATTGGAGGGTCTCCTTGGATCAAACTTGCTCTGGGGCATCCCATGGATGCTCAATTGAATAAGAATCTGGGGAGTTTGAAGGTTGGGTCAGTGCCTCAGGCTATTTGTGATCTTCAGGTGGATTTCATCTCACTTTCGTTTCTGCAGTAAACAGAAAACTGTATTTCTGGTTATTATATTATAATTTAATATAGTAGGAGCCCTTATCCACAAAGCATTTGTTATTGACCAGAAAAACTGAATTAATCAAATGATAAAATTATGCATGAACGTAGTTACTCATGCCTAAAATGAAGGCAATCAGTTTTCTGATTCCAGCGGTTTTCACCACTAAACCCACTGAAAATTTGGCATTGGCCTCTCGGTGTGTCAGTGTCAGCTGCAGCAGCTTTCCCTTTCTATGCACTATTTTACTATTCTTAAATTACACCTCTGCCTCGTTCACCTTTCAGTGCTGCCTCGGGCAGCAAACATAATTTCTGCACATCTGTTTTCTGGATGACAGATTTCACTGATCAGCTGGGGCTTCCACTGGACCAATCACAGGAAAGGTGTGTATTTTCTCTTTCTCTTTCAGAAGGGGGCAGGCATCTGGTTGTGCTTAGTAGAGGGTACTTGGACCTGGTGTATTTGGTTTGGTTACAGCATAGATTTGAACTCTTGAGGGATGGCGAGGCATTTTGCCGGATCCTGGATGGAAAAACAGATCTTAATGAAGTCTGGCCTTTCCTCGTGCAACTTTTGCTGCGTGTCACTTGTGGGCCCGGGCAGTAAGTAAAAGCTGTGTTTTCAGGAATCAGATTCTGTGTAGTTAAACTGAAAAGAAGATTAATGTCCCATAAGCCAGGTTTTTTTTGTGTGTGTGTTTGTGTGTCAAAAATAAACCTAATAAACCTAACTAAGCTCAAATTATTTTATTTCAGAGATAACTGGAACTTCGCATTAAGCATCAAGGCCAGGTGATGAAGTTCCTAGTAAGTTCCTAAGTTTGACACGTCCCAAGTTTTGTGATTCAGTTCTAGGGGTTTCAGAAGATTGTTTTTAAAGCTTTTAATATACAAACACTAATATAACAAGGTGCCATTCCTTCTGGCACCTTTCTCCTCAACAATACACTCTGCCCTACTCGCAGACAAGCAGTGTTGTCTTACACCAATGAACACACATACAGTAAGGCATCTGCAGGTGAGACTGTGTGTGAGAGTTAAAACTTTAATGTGTTAACAGGAACAGGAAAAGCTGCTAATTATTGTCTCAAAAGGTAACTGGCGCTCATCAGAATCTGTTCCTGTCACATTCGGCTTTAGCATACCAAGTTCAAAATCTACATCTCCCAAGACATTAATTTTCAAGTCAGTGCTACAGTTAAAACAACAACAACAACAACAACAACAACAACAACAACAACAACAACAACAAAAAATGGTTAGAACCAATGACACGTAAAAACCAAAACTAACACAGTAAATCCCAAACTAACAAATATCAGTTTAACACCAATGACTCCAAAGTCAAAGCCAATATTCTCTTTTGGATCAGGATACATTTGGCTTTCTTGTAAAGATATGAAATCTTATATAAAATCTGTCTTATGTACTATAGTATGTTCAGTATAACAAAGCATTACTTTTCCACTTCATCTAGATTTGATTTTGGTTTTACCAAATTTTATGGCCAGAGGAAAACAAGAGGAAAAAAAATGCCTACGTCCTTAATTTGACTTCGACTAACCAAAGATGATTGATCATACTTGACAAAATAAGAGTAAATTGTTAAAAATATTTACCGACTTGTGATTCTTTTCTCTACTCCGTGCAAGTCATGTGACATTGGCGTTGTGGTAGTTTGTTAAAGATTTATTTAACAAGGTATTTTCGGTAAACTGAATAAAAAGCAACAGGCAGAAAATGGTATTCTAAACACACATCTGCAAACATAAAAGCAGGCACCATCTGTTGCATTAATGGCATCTGCACCGCAGATGATATGATTGATGTGGCACAAATCCAAACGAGCTCAACAAAAGTTCCTTCTGTTGAAAATAATCAGTGATGGTCCTGCGCTCTGTGAGTTTTAGAGCAATAACAGTCACTCGCAAAGGTTAAAAACCTCCAATTCAGTCTATGACTTAGTGTCACAAAAACATAAACATATCTGTTTGCTCATTTAGAGAGCCGCTTTTTGGATCTATCAAAAATGACAAGTAACGCATAAAACAACCAACAGATTGTGGTTCGGGATTTTAATCTGTTTATGTGTCATCCACTCAAAACCACCTCCCAGAGCGGTTAAAGTTGCTTTGGGGCTGAGGCCACAATTTGGTCAAGTGTAAATGAATGATGTGTCTGCACGAGCCACGTGCGCCCCTAGGCTCCTCCTAAGAAATTACGACTTCGACCACACTAGCAGAAACATAAACTGCCGCCTGCCTCAAATGAAAATAGAGTTATTTTCACAGGAAACTGTTGGGTTTATGCAATCTGACTTCTCCTGTGCAAGGGAAGGTGCTGCCAGGTGCGAGTATAATGCAGACACATGTAGATCACGATGAAGTGAACACTAGATGAGGGGAATATGATGAGTCTAGCAGGTTTTTTGTGGTCCCCAGACTCCTTCATTAGAGAAGCATGTGGATAGAGAGAACAGCTTTTTCAAACAGGAAAGTTTGTCCAAACAGTACAGACTTATGAACTGGAAGAATCGACGAGTGCTGGCTCAGTTTTTCCAGTTTGTTTTTGTTTTCAGCTTGGATTGCGGCTTGGGCAGCAAACCGCTTGGTGAAATTAAACGCAGGGAGGAAGGACCCTGTTTGGCTCGTGCGTGCGTATCATGCATGAATACACACATTGCACACATGCATGCAGAGGTCCAGCTTGGAGATGAAGAAATGAGCGCAGAGAGAGAGAAAAAAGAAAAGATGTTAACATTAATTGACTGGGAGATGTTTGTGGTATAAAACTAGTTATAATTGAGGTTTGTCATTATGAGGAGGAGTGTAATTTCAAGCTACAGAACTTTTTACTTGTCTTCCAACTGGAATCACTCTTTTCCATTTTCCAGCAATAAGCACGAGGGCCTCCAATCTCTACAAAGAAAAAAAAAGAAAAAAAAGCACATGCAGTACCCATGTGCCACAATCAAAGCAGAACTTGCAATTCAGCAAAATGAGTCCTGTTTTATGGATTCTGGCAGCAAAATGAAATGTAGCCTAGTCATATTTTTGCGCAGTATAAGAACCAGCTGTGATGTGAGGTTAAAGTTAGTGGACCTCAGACAGGGGCTATAGTTTTAGCATGGCTGAGAAAAGATTACCTCCAATAGGAATGGTATGCTAACTGGACCAAATAAACACTTTTATTGCTCAATATGTTGAACTTGTTGAAACGCAGATTTGAGGGATATCTCAGCAGAGACCTGCAAGGAGATTTTGAAAATATCACCGTGTGTGTACATGAAGTGCAGTGGGAACCCTTTGGCTGATGTTAGTGAGTAATGTTAACCTCATGGAAGAACTGTGTGACAATGGGTCCCAGGGCAGAGATGTGTCAAAGCCCCCTACTGACTCACTCATGTTAGTGAGACACCCAAACTGAAAGCAGGGCGTTGTTTGTGTTGTCATTTTGATTCTCCTTGCGGTCATTTTGGTCTCTCCGAGGCTGGTTTAACATCTTCTTGTGTTTATTTTGAGTCTTTTTTTGGGTCATGAGTTGTTTTGTTGAAGTAATTTTATCTCATTTTGTTGTGACTTCACATTTTTTTTAGTAGTTTCATAAGTTTGATCTTTTTTCAGCACCTAAGCATTTTCCACTCTCAGTTAACTGCCTCAAAACTTGAAAATGAACAACCTTGGGTACGGTGGCCAACAGATAATTCTAAAGTTCATCTAAAATGATCATCTGCTGTTGTCTCACGCTATATCTGTCATCATCAACTGTGACACACACCTTTCTTCTTCTCTGAGGTCTTCCTCTTTTACTCTATGGCAGCTCCATGTTCAACATCCTTTGTCAATTATGTCCCTCCTCTGCACATGTCCAAACCATCTCAGCCTTGCCTCTCCAAACTGCCCAACCTGAGCTCTCCATCCGATATACTAATAGCTTCTTCAGTGTACCAATAAACACTGATTATTTTTAGCTGCAGAAGCAGTAAAAATGACCCCTTCACTAAAAGTAACAAATGGCAACAGGTTGTATTAACACGGGAAAGGTTTGCAAGATTTAACAAAAGGTTTATTGTGTGGAGGGGAGGTGAGCCAGAGATCGCATTTGTCATGAGCAACAGGGAGTAACCAACAGTGAGCAAAGGAATGCCTCACTGTTGACAGAACAATATGGTAAGAATGAGTGGCAGGACCGGGGATATATATTCTGGAGTTCGATGATTAGTTGATTGAGACCATATGTGCTATTGCAGGACCTGTGGAAATCAGAGGAGTCCGCACAAACATGATATGACACTCAACACAGAGGCCCAGTTCCACTCTTACATTAGTGGCAAATCTAAACGAATTTTCAGTTGTTTCATTCACGTTTAGTCACCAACAATGCTGCTTGAAAATAAACTTAGTAATCGAGTCAAAACTCCCTGAAAACGTTTCAAGCTCTTCTGCCCCCAAGTATTTGCACCATAGACTGTTGGCTTTATTATCATCGGTACATAATATAAAAGATGCACCAAATATATTACAATGAGTGTGACTGTGTGGATCAGATCCGGCAGAGATGCACCAGTTGAGATTTTCTTAGAACTGTGTTTTCTCAAATGAGATCAGATTTCATTTGACACCAAGGACCTGCTTTTTTCAGTGCAAGGTTTGTTAGCAAACGCACAACATGTCTGCTTTTCATCTATGAATAATGTGTTCTTTTTCCTGCCGCAATATAGTTTTGTGCCCTGAGAAAGGAAGAGGTGCTGTAGCTGCTAAAGCTCTGCGTAGGTCCACAGACTGTTAATCTGGTCTCATCCCCCTCTGTTGTTGTATAACAGCCAAAAATTTCCCAATCTTCTCACTTAACTTGCTTCACATAATCAACTTTAGGACCAGATGTCTGGTCTAAATTAGTCTGGCCTCCCCAGCGTCAGTGTTTGGAGTCTTGTCAGCTTTTAAAATAAAATTAAAAAAAGCCAGAAAAGAAAAAAAAAAAACATCTCTTTTTAATTTCATCCTGCATTTGTCATGCTATATTGTCTGGGCCACATGCAATCAGTGACTAAACAGATTAGCTACAGAACAACAAATGTGTGTTCCAGGTACCCAGAAAGGGAAAGTTGGAAATAAAAATAATGACATCATAATCTACGGGCTGATTCGTTTGTTGAAAAATTCAATAAATTAGTCATCAGTTGGACAAGAGTGTTGCAGCCTGAGGATGCCTCGGTGGGGCCGCTTTTGGGGGGAAAAAATTACAGATACAGAAACAAAAACTTGAAAGGGGTCTGAAGGATTTGGGACATGTGGACGTACTGAGCCAAAACAGAGCTGGCAAAAGAGCTGCTTTACTCTTCGCCCTTGGCCTCTTTCCCTTTTCAGTTTACTCCAAGGCAGGCTGCTTACAGCTGTCTCTAAGGAGCCCTAATCAAAAACAAAAAAGGGTAAGGACTCACATTGCACTCATCTCAATGGTCACCCCCATCCCCCCTACGGAATCCTCAAGGCAGAGGTCCACATGGTCTATATCACGCTATGAGCTCACCAGTGGCGAGTCATGGCTTTAGCGCCAAAGAGCCAAACCTAACACATCATTATTGCAGCTCATTGTTCCAAACTGCATCCTTATAGGAGTTACCCACATGTACGTACACTCACAAATAAGACTCAACTAAATACCTAAAAAAATGGCAGCAAAATGAACAGTCATGACAATTTCGTGAGTTATCATGAACATTTATTGGTCATAATGGGAATACAAATGTCGTGCATATTTACAGCATATAAAAAGTTTTATAAACCAAATGGAACAATAACGGCTAACTTACGCTTGACACATGCACAAACACCAATAAAAGGCCGTCTTGGCATTAAGGGGAAGTTGTAATTTGCCATTGGTTGCTTTCAAAAATCAAATGGGAAACTGCTTTCAAACCATAATGGGGCCCCAGAAAAATAATCCATAGCAAAGCAAACACTCACATAGATACAGACACACAAATAACACATTCATAGAAAAACATGAGGTAGTCAAATGGTTAAAAAAAATACAATCAGTAACTAGTAATCCATAACTAATCTATGGATTTATGCTCCAATTTTCAGCTGTTCTGAATTCAGCATTTACTGTCTCTTAGCGAAGCCACATCTTTTACTGCTACAGTAACACGTTTGGTGTGGGACAGCATTATTTCGTATTTATTAAAAACCCGACATTATCCATACCTGTTCATGAGGGGGGGGGAAGTTTTGAAGTTTTTCCCAGCTTGCACTGGGGCACAACTCAGGGAGGAATGTTGGTATTTGAAAAGTGACTCTCACAAATTGTATTGAATTGTTAGTTTGAGTGAAAAATATCCCCAAATTATCTCAAATGAGAAGATTAGATCCAGAACATAACTCGAGGCTCGGGCGCTTAACAGCATGAGTGGATGAGGGCGGGTGGGGGGTGAGGGGGATAATTATATGTTTAAAATGGCTTCGCCACACTCGATAAGAGAAACCACAAAAGTACAGGAATGCCAAAAGCGTTAATCCCGCTACGGCTGCTGATTATAGGCTGCGGCACATTTCAACTCTGCAGCGCATGGATCTTTCACTGAGGATGATCACTGTACCCTGCAGTGGGATATTGTTTTTTTTACAATTATGCTAATTGCTAACAGCAACAGTGCTCTGCAAAAGGACTGCTGCATATATGCATAACTTAGCTTTACCAAATAAAGCTTTTAGCTGGATTTTGGCTGTGGACACACACATGGCAGGAAGCCCGATAAAACAAACAAGCTGTGAAGGTTGCTCCAAACCGAGTGTTTCTAATACAGCTTAATAAAAAATATTTCTCGGGTGTTATTGAAAACAGTTGGGTTTCCACTATCAAAATAACTGAAGGTTGATTTTTTTTTTTTCCACTGTTCCATCAGGGGTTTAGGCATGATTTCATATTTTTTTCATTATCTTAAAAGAGGGTATATGTCACTGTTGTGACAACCAAAGAACCAAAACAAGTTGGGTATCTGGGTTTTTTTATATAACAATGGGGAGGACTCCATCCTTTACTAATTTTATGTGGAAAAATATATATTTTTACATCTATAGCTACAGCTTATCTTTAGTGAAATAAACTTTATACTTAAGATGCACAACATCTGATTTCATTACTTCATATCTGACACAATTTATATAAAATAGCGAGAAGCGGCACATGGAAAATTGAACCCAAACACTATCTGACAAAATAATATCATGCTTAAACAAAAGATTTGTATTCCAGATTTGTTTACATATGATAATAATAACAATCTCTTTCTATTGTATTCTTTATGAAGTCAATAAGACACATCATCCCATCAAATAACAGAAAGAATTAAGAAAATAATCATGACATATTTTTTACTTTTTTTTTTCAAAAATATTAGTCCCTTTCTGACTATAAACACTACTATTTCATTTTCATTAAAGTGTCCTAAAGAATGGTATAACGTTTAAACAAATAGTGTAAATAAATCCTCCCACAAATGTGTGTTATGTATGAGCAAATCCACAATTCACAGTACGTACACACATAGAAAACAATAAATTTCTTTTAGTTAATATATTCCAAAATATAATTTTATACACAAATATATATATATATATATATATTTATACTCTCTGTAGAAAGCTTTATACATGTTTACATGAGGAGAGAAAAAAATGAAAAGCTTTAAGATGATACACATTCTGGTTACTGCTTACAGAGTTAAATGATAGCAGGGAAAGGGCCCAGTTTGTCCTCCACACACATACAGCAATCATTCATCAACGGTGGAGTAATCGTGGTGCTGCAGTTTGAAGAAGGCAGGAAACTATATGTTGGTAAAAGTCAGCTTCAGCTGCAGCTTGTTCAACACACAGTCAGTGCCGAGATTCATAGAAAAACATCTGGGAAAAGGAAAACCAAACGCTTTATGTTTGATCTCTTAAAAATGACAACAAAAAACTCTCTCATAAGGAGTTCAATGATTCATCAGCCAACTGACAAAGTTAGTCCTCGTGTTATCATGAGAACAAACCAAATCTTTATTTTGCAGCCTTTCAAATGTAAAAATGTTCTGCTTTCACTTTATAACTTTGGTTTTGGGGTTGTTGGTCTGACGGGCAATTGATTATCTAATAATTAAAACTGTGGGATCCAAACCATGATTACCATATAAAACCACGACTGTCAAAACTGTTAACGTAGTTTCTGTTATTATAAAATCTGATTAATGAAGCTCACGCTGATGATCCAGCGAAACTCCAAAGAAGAAAGAAAAAAAAAAAACTACTTTGCACACACGAGTAATTACAGTATTATACAAAAATATACAGGCCTTGAACGAGCAAGTCAGCGCTTCGAGAAATACCCTTATTCACTTGCTTAACATGAGTTGCATCAGTATTGAATATAGTGCTGAAAGCAGTGGCGGACTAGCGTAGCGTAGCATACAAACTTCCGGCAGAAAGAATCAGTAATATGCAGCACAAAAAGGCCACGCTTAAAAATGTCCCAAATTTTCATTTTAACTTTTCTGATATTTTTTTTTTATAAAAAGACAAGATCTAAAGTAGCATGTATTTTTAAAAAATCTTTGCTTTACACAAAAGTTGGTGATAAGCTAGGTTTAGCATAAGGAATAGCCTAGCTGCTAGCATCACGGTGTCCAAAGCTTTAGTTTGGTGGGCCTATTTCCAAACTTTTGGACAGAGTATTTAATGTTCACTAATCCACAAACCTAAGGGATAGTTCAGTCCTATAACTGAGCCTGGGCAACATTTTTTTTTTACATAAAATGTAAAATGTTCAATAATATTTCATAAAAGAGATATAAAAATTAAATCACATAAATCAATTTATGGCCATTTTTGTAACTTTAGCATTAAAAAGGTCTCACACATAACAGAGTCAATCACTCCCTGCAATAAGTTCCAAAACAATGCCTGCCCACTGTATAATTTATTTATTATTCATGTCATAATTATAGTCTTGCTGTCACAAATAAATATTGATTCCTAATATTTTGTATTTTATATTCACCATGACTTAAACATACTGAGTGTTTTAGGCCTATTACCCGGAACTAGTCTTCCTAGAAATGACTACCACTCCCCTGAACTACTCATTTCCACCAGGTATGCTAAGCTAGGCCACTCATCAACTGAACAGAGCTCTATAATTCACACACAGACAAAAGAAGTGTCAATCATCTCAAATAAGAATAAGCAAATATTTCTCTTAATGCTGAAGTCTTCCATTAACAACAGCTAGTAAAAGGGAACCCATAATGCCCCTGTGAAGTTGAGTGAAACTAAAACTCAAATCTTTGCCTATACCAAGAGTTACTAAAGCATACTATTAGATCAATATACTTTACCGACCTGTGTGGCTGAATCCATTAAAAAGTACAAACAATTCGAAAACGTGGAATTTTCTCAGCATGTCTTTCACATTTTTCATTCACATTTTTTTGGCATTTACCCTTTTGAATACATTCATACCCAGACTACCTTTTTAAAGCCATAATCTCTGTGTCAAGATGATGACTTGTTCATACTGCACACTTGTCCGCATGAAAATAGTGGTTTATTTGCTTCCTTGCAACTTTCTAGGTTCCACTGTCATAAAACAACGTGCTCCGGCCCAGCCATCAACATCTCACTTACTAATACTGACGTCACTCCAGCCTTATTGTGTTGGCTTGCTCTCTGAGCACACCTGCTTAGCACAACCAGCCCCAATCAAACCATTTAAGGTCAAAACAAAAGGCTGTGTTGTGGTCAGAAAAAAGCAGCATTTGGATTCGAAAGAAATGTCTGGAATAAACTTGCATCTGTTTCTCGGATGAGGCTGCCAAGCTGTGTCTCAGAACTAACACACATCAACATAACCAAGACAGTTCATTTGTCTGCACACACTTAAAGTGGCACCAATTTAGCACAAGGACTTAAGGTGTTATTTTTTCTTTTTTTTGTAATCATGCTTTTTTTTCTGTCCTGTCACGTCCCCAAAAATAATTCCTTTCATGGAAGGAGATAACAAACCGGTCCCTGTGAACCGTCAGAACTTCCTGGCAGTGCATCCTGCTGGGCTACGCGGTGCTGCTGCTGGAACACGGCGTGCTTTGCATGCTGCCGATACTGTGGCCTGTACTGCTGTTCTCCGAGGCAGGCTGGGACTTCTGGACCGGCTGTGTGCCAGCTGTCTCACCTAGATGTAGAGCAGAAGAGGGAGTGTGGCCGCGGGAGAAAGGGGATTGGACCAGAGGGAGAGAGGAAAAATGAGTATAATTTACAAAAAAGCCAACCCTAGGCAAGAACATTACAAAGTGATTTGGTTAAAGCTACAAATTGAACTCCTCTAAGACTGTCGAGCCTCCATTGTTCTTCTGCACACAGAATAAATGGGCTGCATAAAGCTCCTACTGTTTACTATAACTGCCACTTGACATAAAGCTTTCACTGAAGCCCGTATAAAATCTGAGCATTCCTATTTAGATTAATGTACTTTTATCCCTAAGAAAAAATGTGTACTTTTACGTATAAAGAACTCGGGACTTCATCTGCCCTCATTTTTGACCATTTTCAACCATAATCTGCCACAGATTCTGTTTTTAAAAACGAATCCTCTAAAGATGCCACCTCAAAACGACCAGAAACAAATGGTCGCATCCTATCTGACAGATGATATTTTAAACAAAGAGAAGAAGATGTTTCTACGTTCACAGAGTTCATTTCTGTCTGGAACCAATTAGCCTTGCTTTAGCAGATAAAGGCGAACAAACACAACACGGGCCCTGTGACCGGAGCTCAAACCAATGACTGGTTTATTGTTCTATGTCTAAATAAGCGTTTCATTTCGTAAACTCTTGGGATCCAATGGCTAAAATGAAGGGAAAATAGAAGTGCTTGAGTTTGTTTCCAAAAACCGTCTCTGACAGACAATGAACAGCTTCTGAAATAAAGCCAAGTCTGTGTTTAATTTGAGTATTTGGCACAATTATTACTGCAGTGTGTCCCTCGCTTGCTTTATAGCTTATCTGAAATGAAGATAACACATTTTCTCCTGGAGAGAGATTGTTCTATCGATAGTTTAGTTTGTACTAGAGGTCGTGTGTGTTTTATACATATGCTTGCATATATGACAGGCATATGTATCCACAGGCATCCCTTTCCCTCTTTCGGGCCCCACATTTCTCCTAATGTTTACCAGAACAGGGCTGCCAGCAGTCTTTCCCTCACAGGACCAAGAGTGCTGCAAAACAAAGGCACTTGGATTCACCTCATCTGTCAGAGGAAATTTAAATTCCCAAGTCTGATATTATCTTTCTAGATAGGAAAGATAAAGGCTGCTTTTATCTGACCGAAACATAAAGTGAATGAAAACTCTCTATGAAAGTTGTTGTAACAGATGTCTACTTAGGGACAATTTGCCTTAGATTTCAGTTTGGGAAAACACTGACCCCAGTATCTCTTGGATACAAAAATTCAAACATACAATGTCTTTGTAGTGGCTAAGGATACAGTAACAGCATCCAGGACAGAAACCTCTCCACCCAACATCCGCTCTTTGCATGCACCTGCACAGAAAGCACGCTAACACAAAGTTAGCAACGAACCCGGCTTCATGACGCAGTCAGGCTTGTTCTACCCTACTCCTTCTACAGCAGAATCCCTGTGGTGATCTCTGTGAGGTGATCTTTGGGCTGGTTAATATTCAGAATTTCTTTTGGTAGAATTTTCCCAGACCATGACAGCCAGAATCAGCCAAGCATGCTTTTCAAGGGCAGGAGAAACCAGAGCTTCCACATAAAACCCAGTCGTAGGACTGGGAGAACATACAAACTCTACATTAAAAATAACGACATAGCTCTGGCTATAAGACCACGTTGCCATTATAATTTTATAAAGGCTTGTGGAGTAATATTGCAGAAATTTGGACTCTAAAGTGAAATCTAAAAACAACACAAAGCTCTGCAAAATTTTATATATTTACAGCACAACTTTGAGCTAAATCCTAATGTGACAAAGATAATATGGTTATGTTTAACCGTCTCTTACTCACCATATCTGTCCAGCTTTTAAGCATGACGACATTTGGGAATTAGGACTAAACAGAAAGTAAAGCAGGGGCCCATGGCATTAGCGTCGGTCTTGAATGTAGTAAGTATAAGACACATTCACATTGTGATAAGTAAAAAGTATTTTAATTCATTTTAAGGGGCGTATAAAGTATTTATCATGGAGTTGAGCTCATTTGATACTAATTTATACAAAAGTCAGCCTCAACAAAAATCATGTAATCGTGAAAAAAGTGTTTCAGTAGTGACTCAACAGAATGCCATTGTCATGCTCTGATTGAGCTTAGAAAAGTTGGTGTGGCCGTCTAGGTTTAGGTTAGATAAAACAGTGAGTTTTCGGATTATCTTAGTAACGTATTTAAGATATGAGTGATAGTGGGACAATTTAATATGGCCAGATGAGCTTGTTTAAGCATTTCTGAAATAGCAAGGCTTGTTGTGTGTTCTCACGGTCAGAGGAAGGACAAACAATGACCTGGTGACAGTGTGTGGGATGTACTGGAACAAATTTGATCCGAATGGGTCCAACTTTCAACCTGCAAGTTTTGCTGTGGGTATCAGATTACACGGGACACATTTAAAAGTCCTGCAGCATCCTAGGCCTCCAAGTGACTGGACCTGCTTAGGTAGGAGAGGTCCTAACATTTTGGCTCATCGGTGTCTCACTGAATTTCAGAGCAGATAATGTGTGAAGTTTCTCCTTGTGTCTGGCTGTTTTAACAGTTGGTTTCATTTTGTGGATGAAAACAAAATTCTTGCACAAGGTGACAACAGCTCCAGCAATCTCCAGCAACCTACAAGCCAACTACAATATATGTGCCAAGACAATGAGAAAACTGTCAAAGGTTATAATGTGAGGTTGATGTTAAAGCATTTACGTTGCTGACTGCCTTGTAGGGAAATAAATCGTAATAGATAGAAAAACCCAAAATATAATTCCAAGGACTATATCTAACTGTTTTCTGAGAGGTCCTCAGACCCTGAGGGGATAGACTCAGTTTAGTTTTCTTGTTTCATCATTGGTTTAAAATATGCTCTCAAGTGGTATTTTGAGTGGTTGCTTTGGAGGATATACTTTCTTGGGTTTACATGGGACAGAAAGTGTTGCCATATAAGGTCATTTCAACTAATCCTGCTTAAAACACCCATCTAAAAGTGTATTTTAATAATGGAAGGAACTTGTGCCTTAAAGTCATCGCCATGCATGTTTCCTCCTAACTGCTATCTCCACCCCTGTTTTTCATGCGTGTTCACCTTTGATATGTACTGCCAGCCAAATGTAAAGATTTGTCTTTCTTTCTTGGTCACCCACTAGAAAATCCATGAAGCACAAGTGAAGTGGTTTTCTGAAGAGAAGCCAATACCAATATTGTGACAAAGATAAAGGCACTAAACTCTGACAGCTGATCTTTACGTCTAAAAGATATTCAGAAAGAGCTAAACTCTCATTAATGTGACAGAGCATGACTGGAACAGTTTGCAGCACTGTAACCCGACACGTGCCTGTATTGTTGTAACTACCTGGGAGACTGATTTACACTGCCAAACTGTGAGCTCTTAAAAAAACGTTCACTTTACATACCGAATGCTAAAGTGAAACAGCCCAAGTCCTTCTGCAAAACGCACTCAGCTCACAGATAGTCAGTTAAAAACTAAGGCAGAGAAGAACAGGGCAGCTCTATGCAACGGTGAACTCAGTGGGCTGCTGGGAACTCACTTCCTCTCATAGGTCAGTTAGGGTCAGCGGGCTGGGGACGAAGGGGAAGGTCTTGGCATCTAATGGACAGATTGTGTGTCTTTTCCTGTGAGCGCCCACTAAACCCTACAAGGGGAATTTCCAACTCGTCTCCAGCCATTGTACTGGGAATGTACTGAGAAAGACCACCCCATGGCCCCCAAAACATTCAAAGGCAGGAAAGAGAAGAGCTCTTGCTGCTGACCAACAGGATATATTTACAGTAGAGGAGTCAATACGTTATTGTGAGCAGGCCTCTGTCAGCAGCAGGATGTTTGGCAATCACAGCAGCACATTTCTGGCACAGAGACCCTCAGGCATTCCTTTGCATCTTATCTTTTCATTAATGTGGAGAAGTGAGTTGGGGCCACGGAGAGGCAGGTAAAGAACCTACCTGTGTGCGCGTAGATGAACCACAGAGCTGCGGTCAAGAGAGCCCCGATGACAAAGGCTGCAAAGGCGATGCCCACCACCACAGGAGTGTCCAGTACATACACTACTGAACAACAAACCAACACAGAACATGGTTTTAATGTTAAACAAGTGTATTATACATACAAATACAGTACAAATATAAATGACCTAAAATGTGTAAAACAAGAAAACAAATATTAGGAACTGAAATCGTAACTAAGTTCACCTTTTACCCAGTCACACTGCCCTAGCATCTATTGCCTATATTCTTGGACTCTAATAGAGTAGCTATGCATGATTTACAAAAAACAAACAAAAAAAACAACAACTATTGCCTGGCCTAGTTAGCTGTGTTATCAGCAAACTACAGATCCATAGTTACTGGTAAATTCTAGTTACCTTCTTCAGTTTGAAAGAAAAAAGTCCAGCAAGCATCACAACTGTTATGGTAAGGACCAATATGAAATAATAAGTGACCTAAGCTGATGATTCCTTATATAGCTTCATTATTTACTGGTTTATCTTATGCAGTTTATTCATTTTTGGGATCCATATAATCCACTTATATACACACGGACATACGCAAAATAAAATGCAATCATATAATACTTACCATCAGGAGAGGGCTTACGTGGCTCTTCTGATAATTCTGATGTAGGATCTGCAAAAACAACATATAATAGTTTAAATATATGTTGACTATTGCGTGTACAGATGCACAGTATACAGTATGAATTATGGTACATTAAAATAGCACAATGCAAGCTCTGAGTCAGCCTGTCAGGAGCAGCAGATTGCTGATACTGCAGTGTGTTGATAAGCAATTCTCTGTGGAATGTGATCCAGAAATCTGAACCAGGAAAACGCTGAAAAAGCAGCTATTCTGTAAGCCGGCAGTGTCCTAACGGATGAACCTTTTAACTCCAACCAATCATGCTCACCCATTTATTTCAAGCCATCTGGAAGGCTTTCAAAAGTGAAATTAGCTATAATAACGTCTTAACAAACAATACAAAGGCGCTTGTGTACGGGCGAACTCAAGAGGCAAACCTGGTATACGTCCAAGCCTGGGGCACAATGGCTGCTATTCTCGGACAGGACACCTTTAAGTTTTCATCTCGGGTAATGGATGATGACAGGTCATCAGAGAAGACTTTAATTTCAGAGGGGACGATGGCCAGAGGACGTCCTCTGTGCCACCCTACTCCCCTTCGGTCTGGAGCTATCTGTCCCGGGTGACTTGTTATGCTAAAAATGTCGAGGCCATGAACACATGCAGCCTCATAAGCAGAAGATAAAGGAGGAATATACAGACTGAACCCAGCAAAGCACAGGAGTGTTTAATGCTCTCGTGTTAACTCGACTCAGAGATCATGTGCAAAGCTGAAAGCTCGGTGCTTTCAAATACTGCCTTGATGTCTATAGGGTACAGTTCTCTGCAGGACATCTGACTGGTCTTGAATGTTGTTTTCTACTTTTAACAGAACCAGACATCTGCTTCAAAGTTGAACTTTTGATTTATGCTAGCTTTATGTTGTTGCCAAACTTGAAACAGCCCTGATATCTCTACGAACATCATTTATTTATGTAAATTTGCCTGATGTGGAAAGAAGCACTCCTGCGTAATGACTTGTTTTTGTTCAACTTTGGCCTTTCGTCATAGAGCTGTTGCTCCAAGACTCTCAACACAGAAGAGTTTCAAACTTATAAACCATGCAAAGGTTGAACTCCGTAGCTCAAAACATGTTATTTAACCCAGCTCAGGTCCACAAGGTTACTAGCTCTGCCTAAAGTGCGGTGTACAATCTGCAAGCATATGTCAAAGATTTACTCTCTTCTTTTGTTCATACTCTGCTGAGGCATGAATCCTAACTCATGTTCATCCTTTCTTTTTCAGAACTAAAAAAAATACGTTTTATGATATTTTTAATGATAAAGTGAGCTTCTTGACATCTGGCCAGTGAATACAGCAAACCATATGGAGAGCCTCATTCAGTTGGTTTTAAAATAATAAATGAGATATTTTATGAGAAATCAGTTACTTAGAAAGACAAAGTTATCTAAAGGATGAACGCATTCATATATCAAACACTGCAGTTCAACCTGTTCAGTTCAATGTGATATAAAAAATTATCCTCTGCCTTTACACTTTGCAGACTTTAAACTAAATTAATACTACATGTACTGATGTGATGATATAACCAACACTGCCAGCCTCTCAGATAGATTATACCTTTCAAGTTTTTCTAAACGTTCCTGAACCCATAAAAAAGGGATCAAATTTATTGACGTTGTGAAGCAGTAAATCTAATTTTGATGGTAGAGCTTTGAGGCTGTTATGTTTTTCCATGCACCAAGTTGGCCACAAGTGGCTCCCTTTGATTTGTAGATTGAACTCAGCTTTTTGGGATGTTGTCCAGTGCAGAACCGTGGCCCTTGAAAAGGCTGCTTATTTTGTTTGCCATCCTAGCATAAGCGATGCCTTTGTGTTCTTTGAATTCGAGGGGTTTTTTTTTCCAGTGTGTTTATGGCATAAGTGTGTTTACTTACTCCATGGAAAATAAACCCGCTGCACTGGCATAGTGGTGCAGGCAGTGCACCCTGCCTGTACCACTTTGGACTAGCTTGGCTTAGACACTCAGCCATTACTTCAAATTTCACCGTCTCTGTTCACCAATATCCTCAGCATCAACACTGGCATGTCTGTGCTAAAAAGTGACTCCATCCATTTAGTATCATCGCCCAGCATTGGAGGCTGATGTCCAATTAAAATGTAATAAAGCCACAAACTTCTGGTTAGAATTATCCTGCACAACTCTGACTCACACTAGAGCTCAGACAAGTAGGAACTTTAAAGCTAGTAAAATTACTGATGTTTAAGAGTAAGACCAGGATCTGAAAAATACCATCAGTGCATACACTGCAACTGGGAGAAATCAATCAATCAATAAATTGTTTGGTCTATGAAGAGCTCATCACAACTGATATTAACATCCGAACAAAATACAGGGTTCAAATCCACAATGGAACACTATTCTGAATAGCACACATATACTGTAGCACAGAGATTGACCAAGCCAATACCAAAACCAAGTTTCGTTAGGTAAAGGAGTAATCAGTCTATTTTCTACCATTGTGAAATAGCGGTTGGGCTGTAGCTTACACCAATTAAAATGATCTAATTTACATCAAATCACAAGCCAACAAACATGACTCAAACTGACCCCAGGTCTCATGTTGATGTCATTGCTCAGAGGGGGATGCTAATATGAAAAATGCTGGCAGTCCGCTAGAGAAAAGGCACTGATTATATCAGTCCATTTAGGTTTAGGTCATAATAAATATCATGTGAAGGCATTACCTCAGGTCTCCATCCTGCCTTCTAAATGTACTTACACCCCCTGAGGTGCTACGATAAAGAGTGTGAACCAACAAGTGACTAAACATCGAGGGACCTTTAGGCTCTGATTGGGCGCTCAAAGCCAACAAGTGGACCACCGCTCCTCATTTTCCCCCTCACTAGTGGAAAGCTGAGGCCACAGTGAAGGGCCTAAGTGAAAACAACTGGATCTTAGTAACGTATGACTGTTCTTTTCCATGTCTCCCTCAGCATGGTCTGGTCCACAGCAGAACTGGGCCTCAGCGTTAGCACACTCCCCTTTATCAGCCATATGCTAGTTTGAACACACACACCCAAAAACACACTCTTGTGTACAGATGTCAATGTAAACGGAGACACACCATATGTGTATGCCTAAGCACCTGTATACACAATCATATACACACAACACAGTTAATAAGGACCAGATGTTGGACCGTGATCCCGTCGTTTGGTCTGATCTCCAAGTATCGACTTTATGCGGTTCCTCTGCCTTCAGAATTGCTTCTTTCACTGTGCATACTCGTATTTGTGGGTGTCACAGTTCCAAGCACAACTGAACTCCTGGTGTAAACAGATGTAAATTATGTTTGCTTTTGCTTTTACTGACCTGGTATGTGGCTCAAGTCATCCACCACAACCAGCGGTTGAGTCGAGACCTTTTTGTTCATCATCATCGCCATGATATTGTCCACAGAGAGAGAATCACAGTTTTCAATGGGTGGCAAACACTGTGCAGAAAATTTTTTAAAAAAAAACCTAATTAATAACTTGACATTCATATTTCTCAAACTCAAAAGTGCATTCACTCATATCTGCTCAAAAGTACTAATTTGGAATTCAAAGTAAGGAAAAGCTTGCCATCTTCACCTACTACAGCTGATGGCAACTGTAATATGTTAGCACCACAATCACAAGCCAGCCTCAGGATACTACACACACACACACACACACACACACACACACACACACACACACACACACACACACACACAACCCCGTTCAGCTATCTTAGTGAGGACTTTCATTGACATAATGGTTTCCCTAGCCCCTTACCCTAACCATTAAAAATGATTGCCTAACCCTAACCCTTACAAAAAAAAAAACAAAAAGAAAAACATGACTCTATTAGTGGTAGAAATAAGCTTATAATTATTTTTATATCTAAAATATTAAATAATTATATAAAAAATATTATATTCATATCAGATGGATTAGACAGTTTCCTCTTGCACTGAGATTGCAAATAAATGTGTGATTTATAAAAACTAACAAAAAATTATGTGGGAATATTGAAGACTAACAATTAACCTCACAATTAATTTTAAGAGCACAAAATAAAGCACAATAAGACTCAGTGTTTTGTGGAGGCTAAATCCCCTCCACAATTCTTTGGAGGAATCTGTCTGCCTTTCTGGTTTTAATATAATGTTTTTAGTTTATTTTTAGGATTTTTTTATATATATACCACACTTCCCATTAGCTCAAAAGGTGAATTCTTACACAATAATTTAATCGAAGGACCAGTCAGTCAGATGGGACAAGTACAGTATATGCCAAAGAGGACCGTCGAGGGAAGGAGAAGAGGAGCAGAAAAGTTTATCAGGAGCTTTAAAGGAGAGTATGGATGATCCAGCGGCCCCTAGGACCGTGCACTAAAGCTTTAACAAAAGAGAACTAAATCAAACTCTTTTTCATACCTAACCATAACCTAATTGTAACCCTGACACTAAAACCGCATTTTGAGCCTTCAAACCTGTGAGGACCGGTGAGTGTGTCCTCACAAGTGACTGTTGGTTCTCACAAGTATAGTAGAATGCAGATTTCGGTCCTCACAAAGATAGCTAGACAGGAACACACACACACATATATATTTATTTTTTTGGGGGGTGGGGGTAACATTTAGGTAAGACTTACAGAAAGTAAAAGAAAGCACTTGCACCAGACAGAACAAATAACAGAGGGAGAAAAAAAAAGATGATTATTTTGCTCAGTGGTCAGCCACTTGGGAAACTGTGCATCGATGCATGGTTCCCGCTTAGGTTTGGGGGCAGACCTGACACTGAATGTTGCAGGTCAGCCGGAGTAAAGATTGTCTCCCGGCTGCTCAAACAAACACTGGTGATACTCTGGGAGACTAAAAAAAACACAGCAATGGCTCTCTGGGGAAGATTATTCTGCATACCTGTGGTAAATTTAGATTCCTCTGAGATGACTTTGAGCACAGAGACATCTCACAATGCAGGAAAAGCAGGGACACTTTGAAAGTTGAGTTGAAGATGAAGCTGAAGGTTTTCTTATCCATCTTTGTAGGATGGACAGGGAATTGAGGATAGTATGTGACGGAGGCATCTGTTGGACAAACTGTCTCAATGAGTGTGTACTCTGAGGACACGCTGGGATTGGAGTCATGAGAAATGAAGCACGATATGATGGTGAACCCCAGTTCTGGATCTGATGCAGTTGATGTGATCTGGAGCAGATGAGAGGCAAGTAAAAACAGATTTTATTTGTCAGTTGTCGTGACAGGAGTCTTCATGAAGTGAAGTGACAAAACTGAACAACAACACAATACTGCTCTGATCTGATGTGAGCTTTACTTTATAATATAATCATTTCTGGAAGAAAACCTAATCTGCTGTTGTCTGAAGAAAGTCTGCAAAGTAATCTTGTTGGACAAAACATGCAAAATGAAAAGGTGTCATTTTGTATTTGTGTTTCTTTAAGACAATCGCAGAAACAATAAATACAAATTATTATTGTGTTTTATTGCCTAGTCCTAAAATTGGGAACAACGATAAACACAAATACAAACAAACATAATTTACAAGATGTTAAAATGCTAATTTAAAGCTGAAACAATCAATATTTTCGTGTTAACACTGGGCAGGACAAAAGGGGCACAGTCATGGTGAGAACCCTCAACTCTAATGAGCTTCTGGTTTCTTTTAGAGCGTTGTTTTGGTTTTATGCTTCAGCTCACTTTTGCTGTACCAGCAGCTGTTCGGGAAAAATAAAATTCAAATCCTACCTTTTACTAACCACAACAGAAAAAGAAGTTCAAAAGTTAGCAGGCAGCTGGTGGCAACTAAAGTGCCAAATAATTCTGTCAGCAGCAACCCAAAGCTGAGCCAAAATAGACTAAATAAGTCTTCTAATAGAAATATTGTGATGTATTTATTGCTGCCAGTGTAAAGATATGCAAAACAAAACAAGAACGACTGCCTGAAAGGTGAGAAACAAATATTTAGTCATGTTTTACTTATTTCTCAGTTAAAATAAATGCAATGCACTTAAGAGGGAAGGATAAAGACACTCTGTGAGCACTTTGTATTTACAGCACACTGGCTTTGTGTCCATGCTGTGAGTGAAGCATCTCATGCTGATGTCCTCCTACATCACCTCTTCAAAGGACTTTTCAGTCTTTGCTATCTCTTATATGACTAGCATAACTACTGTAGTGAAACAGATATTTTTAGCCAGATGACATGCAGAACTGTGATATAATAAAAGCAAGAAGTGAAAGAAATTATTAGCTTTTTAGCTTGAAACAGTCACAATGCTCTTACTGAGCAAAGGGCTCAGGAAGAGATTAAATCTGGAAAAGCTAAAGCCTCAGATGGAGGCAGATGGTTGCAGTTTTCTGCCAAAAGTTTTCATTTACACCAAACATGTATTCTGGCGTGAGAGGTAATGTATTATAAATGCAAAACATACCTCCACAAACACTTTCTGATTTTGTGAAACGGTGAAGAAATTCTGGCGTGCAGGGTTGTTGATAGGCAGCGAGTCGTACAGCTCCATGTTAAACGTCATGTTGTTGACCGGTTGCCTTGGTGGTTCCTGTACAATCCTGGGAGCTGAGGTTTCCTGATTCTTAGTTTTGCTTGTGTATGTGCAGTTGAACTGTTTGAAGAATAAGGCAAAGCCAAAACAAATATCAGCAGGACTCTGACGTTACATTCCACGGCTAAGCACTCTCACTCCACATGACTGTGTGTCACTGTTTGACCACATTAAGACGGACCAGGAACAAAAGAGATATGTATAAACAAGAACAATAAGTGGGAGACGAGGACTGGATGAGATAAAGGAAACTAAGCTAACAAAGAAAAGATGGAGAAACTTCAAAATGGAAAATGGAAGGTCAAGTTCATTAAACGGACATCATGGAAAGATGGGGAGATTGCAGCAGCCAGAAGAGTCTTTACTAGCAGCCCAAGGGGCAGTAGGAAACTGGTGTTTCTTCCAACTATGCATGATTTACTGCAGTTGCGCATATAGAGATACAGTTTATCAGTAGTCTCAACTTGTCAACTTTCCCCTTGCAATGAAGTGCAGATCTGACAGAAAAAGGACCACAATGATTCCAGAGTCTTACCAATATGGTAGATGAATCGAACGTTTTCACGGGAAGCATTCTCTCGGGCCCTCTCTGGTCGCTATTCCCATCTTTGGTCTCAGCATGACTTACAGTGACCTGCACATCAAAAAGAAGTTTGTTACTAAGCCTACGCTGACAAACCTGAGCACAACAATCAGCAATTGACGGAAAGTTTACACAAGATTTTTTCCAATTTTTTTCCCCCTTTTCTACTCCTTTAGTATTGCCTCATTCAGGCGGAGATTTGAATTGTTAAGAGAGGTCGGCAAAACAGTCTTGCTTAAATCTGGGAATGTCCTGTGGCCTCAGTGAGACAGGACATATTTCTAATTTCTCAGTGGAGTAGTGGCATGTCAGGGCCTGAGATGAGTCTGCTGCTTTAGAGAGAGGACTGTCTCAATGACACTAACAGAGCTGTTTTGAAGTTTGCTGACCTGCCTTTGGTGCCACTGCTGAAATAAATCAACATATCACAGCAATGTGGGGACAACAGCCAAAACACATTAGCTTTGATGAGTGGGAACCCAGACAATGAAAATTAATCTCCTTTGACCGGAGGTCAGAGGTTGTCTGCACGTCCAAATGCTAGCACAAAAGATGACCTTGGACTTATGCCTGGGTTTTTAATCTGCACTGGACAGAAAAAGTGTTTTTTCCAAACTTCCCCGAACAAAAGATTTTAAAAGGCCAGGGTAGAAGTGATTCATGCTTGCTTGTTAGAACAAACATGCTGAATGAATGCATTCCACAATAATGAAGATAACTGGGGATGTCTTAATCACATAAAAGCAAGTGATCACAATTAGATACAAAAATGAGTCAGAAATGTAATCATTTTCCCTGCACATATTGTCCATATTTTTCCAGTTTCCATTTGTACACAAAAAGAGCATGGCTATCAGTGGACATCTTTATTAAAAAAATATTTATTTATGACAGGTGTCAAGCCTCTGAGTGAGCATTTCCCATGGCAGTGCTGACATTTAAGCACTGGTCATGGTCAACACCCTAACAACTAATCTAATCAAATTAGCCTTCAAAGCTTTCTGCCAGATCTTTTTTAAAATGTGATTTATTTTCTTTGAAAGAGTATGTGTGTTTGAGTATTTAAGCTCAAATGATGATCTTTTTCTAAACTAATCAAATACATTTATTCTCTGAATGTACTTAAACTGCAAGTGAAAGCTAAAAATACCTTAAAATAAAACAAAAAGGCTTTCTGACAGTGGGTAAATCTTTCCCTGACTTCAGAGTGGCACAGCTCTGTACTGCCCATAGATATCAATGCTTTAACAAGCCCAACATCTTAATATGTTAAACCTAGGCTAACACACATCTATTTGCATGTTAGTCACTCAGGAATTGTTTAGACAAGCAAAGTTTGACTTTGGCACGTGGTTAAAACTGTGTAAAGGGTGTATTTCAACAAAAACTAGTATCTTTTCTAAAGTTTAAACAAGTAGAAAAGAAAGTTTTCTGACTGAAAGCCTTTCTGTTAAAATGTTCTCATTGTCTTCTCATTAAGTTGACAAGTTAAAATAAAGCAAGATAATTATAGGGATTTTTTAGAAAATGAAGAGTGTTTTGTAGTTTATTTCAATTTAAAATTAAATCATATCTTCGTATTTATAGTAGCAACTAGAGGTCTGATATACAGAGAGGGCATTTTCAAGTAATTTCAGCTATACTGTAACACCACATAATATACTCACAGAATTGAAGTAGATCGTGCTATCCTCTATGGTGAATGCGGTGGTCTGACAGCCAGTCAAAGGAGTTTCCAGAGTGTAGTGGGTGGCATTGACTGTTGCTTTGCATTGTGGGTCTTGAAGTGTGAGGCTGGCATTTGTAAACCCGCTTGCCTAAGTTAAGAAAAAAGAAATAAAAAGACAAACATGGATGGAGATCAAAACACTTTTCCGTTATTAACTTTTCAGAATTGTAAAAAGAAAAAAAAAAGGAGAAAAAAGTCCAAGTACTTGTGCAAAACCTTGAGTTCTCAGGAATAAACAAATCCCACAAGGTGGTCTAGCTCCAGCTCCCAATTACAGCCTATGCCAGTTTCCATTCTGTGATGTGGGCTGATTGAGCTGTCCCTATGTTCAGACACCAAATGCTTGAAACAGCCCTGCCTGCTTCAGTGATTTACTTTTTCTCATTTCACTTTTGTAGATCTGAAACTTGCTATCCCCACACAACAGATAGGTGGGCTCAACTGTCTCCATAATTATCCACATGTAACCATTAGACCAAGACAGCATCATTATTTGGTAACAACCTCAGCACACAGTGCGTGCTTTTTGAAAATAAACAACACAGCGTCATGGAGGTTTATGCTAGTATTTTGTAATCGCTGCAGAAGACATTCATTCAGCCTTTTAATTGGTCTAGACGCTGCTAGTCTTTTTGGATGAGCTCCATTTTGTTGTTTTCCGCTCTTCTTGTCACATTTTGTCACACTGACTCTGTGTCGTGTGAAAAGAGATGCAAAAGTAATTCAACAAAATGCCTTTTTCATTGATCAGAAGCATAGAATACATCGATATTTAAAATAACCATTATTTGTAGCCTGTTGGGCTCCGGGCAGAATCAGAGAATGTCCGGTTGTTTACTCACCTGAAGACTTTGTTTGTCAATGCTGACCACCATCCTTTCTTTTTTGCACTGCACACTAAGGTCAACATTCAAAACGATTTCGGGCTCATTGGACTCGTAGGGCAGGTGTCCCAGCGGAGGCATGCCCCCAGTTGTAAGAAATGGAAACGGCAGACCGGATCGTCGCAGTGGCGTTCCATCTACAGGAAGAGGACTAGAATCACGCAGGATGGCGAGTTCGGGAGGTAATTTGCTCTCCAGAGAATCCACGACATCTAGAAGTCACACGTAACCTTATGAGGCTGATTTTCCATCCAGGAAACTACACCTACAACTTTTTACAATTGCACGCTAGTTTTATGCTTCATCATGAATGGAGGATGTGATTCTTCTTCAGCTTACCTGGCTCTCGAAGTCGGATATTGAAGTGGTTTGCCACGGGAGTGCTGGTGTAAGATGTGACTGGATTGTGGCCATGATCGCTAGCCCACTGGATTAAGGCTTGTGGCCCTGATGGCAAGTGCTGCATGAGGGATTTGGACACTAGTGCCTGTGAGCCAACAGTCACTGTATCAGAGGCCTGTGGAATAGAACTCTCATTAGATGCTTTCTCAAAATAACAAGAAAAGAAATTTAAGTTAGCCAATACAGAATCTGATTTACAAAAAAAAAAAGAAAAAAAAGAAATATGGTTTACTGTTCAGGTTTTATCACAGATATTCAACTTCAAGTACAGTCCTGCACTTATTCTGCATGAATCATGTGTGAATCATGTGAATGAGTGTGAGGTAATGGGCGTGTCGCAGCTCGATCATTGCTCAGAAACCAACATGTTAGCTTGCTCCTAAAAATTTGCGTCCTGCCCTGCTGCTCCCCCAGTGAGGGAGGCCTCATTCTTTCTCACAACCATTTCCCACACATTCAAGTCTCTTGAGCAACACTGACGAGAACCTGCTTTCTGACAGATCGAGGCCTGAGTTTTATTTTGGCCATCATATCACTAGCGTAGCTGACGATCTCTCACACATTGGTTGCACAAGCAGCGTATCCTGTGTACCGCTGCTGTCAAGTGAAAGTCAAAATGTAAGCAGTGGGGGAGCTAAAAAATGACTGACCTTTTGGATGTTTAAGATAAATGGTTGAGAGATGTCAGCTGTTGTAACCGGTGCAGGTTTACAGTAAGCTAGTGTTACACTCAAAGTCAACCATTTAGACACACATTCACCATGTATGTTACAATCTTGTAAACATCAATTAAAAAGAATAAAAACAACAGTGATGTTAGGTTCTATTTGAACAGTTCAGCGGGACGTAACAATGCTAGAAGATCATAGCAATGTCTGTTGCTGTGTGATGCACCGCTACATGCTAAAGTTAGCAGTTTCACATATGCACAAATGAGAACTTTAACACACTGATCTTTACAAGGTGTAATCTTCCAATCATATTAACATTAAGTTGTTTGCTAATTAGCTCTAAAACAAAATAAAGGAAGGAATTCAGATTTTCCAGAGGCTGCTCTCATTGTGAAGGCGATTCAAATAAACTGCACCTGGGACCACCACATTAAACAATCCAGGGTGTGTACACAGCTATCACACTAGTCAAACGAAGTGGTGTTTGAGGGCCAAACGTGCCGGAGCATGGATCCTCCGGTGAAAATGCATCCCTTAGTTGTTACATTTACAGCCAAATTGATGTTTTTCTTTATGTTTTGTACATCTACTAAACTGCTAGCGAAATATAATCCAATAGATGAACAAAATTTAACTCCGTAAAGTTGTTTTATACACAATGCATGACACTCAATTGTTCTCCCCACTAAGTGTTATGGATTTTTGACCTGGCATTACACCCAAAAACCTGATCGACTCAGTGTATAGCAGGCAGCTGTACAAACATAGCATGCCTGGCAAAAGTGCAGTGTCACTGCTGCAGCAGCGAGTATCAGCATTAGACACTGAGGAAACGCAAGCCCTCTCCCACACACGCAGACATCAGGGAACACAAATATACATGCTAGAAAATGCAAACTTAAGAAAGTGGCATACAAAATAAAAAAAAAGGTGTTGGTGATTCTCTTTCAGTTCAACTGGAATTGTTTTTTTTACTCCAGGAAAAGAGGAGCTCTAAATTCCAGCCTTGCAGCAATTGTGGTGGTTGGACCACGGCCAGTTGTGTATCGACATGATCTACAGTTAAACTATTCTTCTAAAGTGTGCATAGGTGTCATATTCTTATGGTTCCCGAGGGTCCTGAGACTTGAGTGGCAGTAATGAAGATTTAATATCAAAACTATATGCTCAAGCACACCGTTGATATGCACAAACCCATATTTCTCAGTAAGGTGTATACTGATATATTGTAGTAATTAGCCTCTGTTTGTCTTTTGTGTGTGGTGAGGAAGCCCGAAAGCCTGAATAAAGCGCTCCGCGTATTTCACATTATGATTGATGGGAAGCAGCTCTGGCCCAATACTGCAGCACGCCTGGCTCTGAAAATATATGATGCCCTCTTCACTCCAGCCTCTGGCTCTCTCAAAGTGATGACAATTCCTGGAGGTGCCACAATGACATTTCACAGTTCCTCCTAACCTGTTATCCCCACCCTGTCCCCCAGCGTGGACCAGGCGCCAGTTCAACACACATTTTTGCTGTGACAACTTCTTTGGCCAGCAGCGTAAAGTGTTGACATTTCTGTCCGCGACACCTACAGTGATATGTGATCAACTATATAAAATCATCCGTGATGCCTGGAGAGCAAAAAAGATATCATTTGATGGAAAGCCTTTGTCTCTTGTAATGCTGCCAACTTACCACCACATGCACATTGCCCGTCACATTGTGGACTTTGACGACCCAGTTCACAGATTTAGCGCATTTGAGCAGCAAGACAACGTCTCGATGTACCCAGGTACCTTCCTTCAGTGGCCGCAGATCAACTATGACATCCACCTGGAAAGCACTGCAGGAAAAAAGGAGAGAGAAAGAACAAATAATAATAGATGGTCAGGTCTACGTAATGTTACTGTGCCTTTGTCTGGCCAACTAATTAAAAAGCTGGAGGTATTCCCAGAAAAAAGAATGCAGACGTATGCAATACATAACAGATAACACCGCAGCAAGATACAACACATTCCCAGATTTTCTGTCTTTTGGGTGTACAGAATAATCACTCCACTGGGGAGTGAGGACATTATCTGGCAAACTGGAACGTTAGACCAAGTTTTGAAATCTCTTCCTCAAAAGAAAACCACTAAGTGAACATAACCCCCCTCCGCCTTCATGTTAGTTCCCATCCAAAATAAACTCCACAGAGATTATTGAGAGCATCCTGACCTCAAAAATAAACCGTGACAACATGTATTCTTGGCCTCTGCAGCCTTGGCTGCTCACCTGCTGGCGTTTGGGGCTTGGAGCTCAATGATGTGGACTTCTTTGTCTTTGTGGGGCACAGAGAGGACGCAGCCTTTTGATGTCTGTGGCTCCTTGTAGCTGCCCAGGTAGTTCAAAGACAGGAACTTGGAATCAATTTTGCAGGTGTCAGAAGACAGTGGATCTGAAAGTGGAGAAAGGTTTGTGTTACTGTTCAGAGGGGCTGTGAAACTATTTTGATCCTGCAAAGGAGAAATATAGCTTCTGGTACTTCTCTACCACAGAGAGGTCAGAGCCTGATGTCAACAACAGAACAGCAACCCCTGCTCTAGTGACGAATTCAACGTCCTGCTCACGAAACCTTCGGAAGACTGAACATTTGCTTTAACCCAGCTGTTCCCATCTACAGCAGAGTTGCTCTTGTAACCCTGCAGTTACTATTCGCAGCACTAACAAGGCCCTGGGTTGTGCGCCCAACGAGGTTGGCATAATCTGTCTTGCCATCAACAGGGAAATTAGATTTTATGTGGGAAATCTTAGCAAGATGTTTTACCAGAATTCTTTTGCAATAACAGGACAATAATATTCATGCTCAGTCATCAAAACTTCTTGTGTTTTTTCCTTCAATTTCACAACAGTTCAAAAAATTCATTAAGATGAAAAGTTGTGCTCATTCTCAGCACAACGGGAAAACACAGACAGATGCTTCCTTATTTGGCAAACAGAACTTTGGACAGAGTGTAAACTGAAGGCTGGCACCTTCCTCTCCGGAACTCTTGTGGCACTTAAAGAGCTGAGGAGAGACCTTGAGTGTGGGCATGCTAGAAAGCAAAGTGAGGATCTCTCCATCTTCATGAAACACTTCTGAAGATGTGAAGGAGTGGAAATCTACAGCTCTTTACTTGAAGTAAACATCATGGCACTCTGAGGTTTTGCCAAACCACAGCCCCTAATGACACCAGCCAAGAGCGTGAAGGCTGAGCAACCTCTCCGCTCTCCACAGAAACTAACAAAACACAGAGAGAACTTACTTAGTGGAGCCATTAATTTCTTTCTGGACACAAGCTTTGCTCTATATTCATGTAGTAATAGATTCTCATTAAAAACAAGTTATCTCGTCTGAGAGCTGATGAAATGCAGAGTCGGATGTGTTGTCTGTTCACAATGTGAGAGCAGAAAATAAAGAATTGTAATTCTGCATCTTGAACATGTGTGAAAATCAATCATAGCCACCCTGGAGACTCCTTCTGTGCTCTTCACTTGAGAAACCCTCCTCCCTCAACTTATTGAAAAAACCAGAAAGAATTTGTCTAATTCTTTCTAACCTCATCTTTCCCTCCTAACTTTTTTCTTTCCTGGTAAAACTACCACCTATTCCCCCAACTACAGAATATGACACCTTGCACCTTGTTAAAAAATGAAAAGCAGTACTGTGTGTTTGTTTGGCTTCACTATAAAGTCTTCTGGTGTATTAACAGCAAAGTAGCAACTACTTTAGTGTCTGTAAGCCCCAAAATTCAGTAAGTCAAAGTACTAAACTCATCATTTTGGCTTCGTAGTTCAGCTGCCATAACTTTTGTTTTACAGCTACATTTTTCATTTCTTGTCAAACACAAAAACCCTTGCACTGTCGATAACTGCAGAGTTGTTGCTGACAAACGTCTATGTGTGGTTTTTTTTGTTTGCTTGCTCTGATACAAGGATTTTAAGTTTGAAATAAGGATGATAAAAGCGTGACATTTCCAATTTAAATGGGATCATTTTTTTGTCTTGTAGAGAAAGTACTTGCCTATATATGTTTGTTTTTTTAATGTATTGGCTTTATTCTGAACCCAGTCATTTTTAAAGATGTTACAATGTTACAGAAATACAACCATTTTTGTTCTGGGTTCCAAGAACTCTTGAGGCTGTAAGCAAGCAAAACTTAGGAATACCACAGGCGGCCTGTTAAAAAGTGTGAAAGGGTGACTGTCTTTTGAGGGAAGGAAAATCTTTTTCTAGCGTAGTGCATGTAAACCTCTAGCCTGGGCTAAAACACAAAAGCTAAGTAAAGTTATGAAAGCTAAAGGGGAATGGGGTGGAGGAGTGCCTTGGGGCCCAGAGCTATGTTTGGGAATTTTGGGAATCTGGTGCACACCTTCTCCGACTTTGATATAGATGTCTTGAGTCATCTTGAGCTCAGAGAAAGAGGTGACTGCCCTGTACTTCTTCTGGGCCCAGTTGAGGAGTTGCTCATTGCCGTGGGGAAAGGTCTCTTGCTGTATGCGGGTGAAGAGGGAGAAGTTTTCCGGCTTAAACCTGACCTGTGAGCCCATAGATACCTGGAGGAGAAGAAAAAAAGCAGGAGTGTAAGGAACAAAGGAACTGTTGGGATAAAACGTTACCTGCTCTATATAACGTGTTTTCTTCAGTTTTTTCAGCTTTCCTCACGTCCAACTCAATTTCAGAGAAAATGTTTTCTGTTAAAAGTGTTTCACTTGTTGAGAATTACATGCACTTCAATGTTGCTCATTCTTATTGCGTCACAAAAATATAAACTGTAAAACACAGCAAAGCACTAACTCTTTAAATACGATTGAACTTCTCACTTTTTTGCAAAGCTTGTACAAGTATGCTCAGGATATTTCTACACATGTTCCTCTACACAACCAGGTGTCTGGTTTCCAGTGTAGTGCGTCATCACAAATGTATAGTTGTGTTTTAAAGTGGCCACAAGGGGCTACAGATATCCCACGAGGGACAACACATATCTTTGACACACACAAACCAAGAAGGCAAGCACATTTACATATTAAAAACAGAAAATACAAACTTTTTCAGGAAAAGACCACCTTTGCAACTTACTGGAATTCAGAGCTTCATTTCAAAGACATAAACATTCACATACATATTTACTGAAAGCCTACCAAACATCCAAATGAATCCTAGCGCACGGTCTAGACAGCCCACCTCCTTGTTTTTCTTTCCTCCAAGGTATATTATCTGTATGCATGAGCTGAGACAGTGCTGGCAGGTGCAATTGAAACAATAAATCCATTTGAATCTGAGAAATAATACGTCAGACCACTTCTCTGTGATGAGTTTATGAAGTTGTCCCTAAATTGCAATCATGCTTCAATGATAACAGAGTAATATCCCTTCTGACTGTTTAGGCTTTTCAGACATAACTTTTCAAATCTCCACATGCACAACATCTGTCTGACCTCTGGACGCTCCTCTCAGTGTTCCTGGCATTGTCACCAGAGGCTGTAAATACTGCTGCCTAGGAGACAGACATTGTCGAAGAATTCAGGTTGACTTTATTTTTAGTGTGTTTACTACAGTAAGAAGCAACAGAAAGAAAGATGGCGAAGATGAGAGGGGTGGTGCGCTAAGCTGCCGGGGAGGGGCCGGGGTATCCTTGCCAAGCTCAGCAGAGTTTATCAGTTTAATTGCGGGAATACGACCATAATTAGTCGCAAAGAATTAGAGGGGAAAGCCTGAAAGCCAAATTAGCTCCAGGCCTTCCAGAGTGCTGGAAACCTCAGGAATTTGAAACGGGGAAGTGAGACACCCACTCTGGGCTTTAACAAACTCTCTCTCTCTGCTCGGCCTCTCTCTGCACGCCTGGTAGACCAAAAAGTGCTGGAAACCAAAGTGTAGTTTCTTAAATGGCATTTATAAATATAAATATACTGTACTGCGTACTGTTTACATAAGCTGTCATTCAGTTCTCTGGTGCTAGTTTCGTTGCTGGTGTACTTAAACAGGGTGCTTTAGTTAATCCATTTTGCTTATTCTCGTGTCAGGAAACTCTGGAAAAAGATCTTAAACATGATTGCATTGTATCCATGTCCTTATAGGGCTGTAGCATGGACTGTATATATTTTGAAACCCAACATCAACAATTTGGCTGCAACCATGTTTGTCTTTTGGAGCCAGAAGTGACCGTATTTGGTCGAGTTGTTGAACTGCTAAGTTATCGGTTAATCCTAGCATGCCTAGTTAGCAAGCTGCTTCTAAAAAGTGTGTAGGTGCAACACAGTGACACATAGGGTTAAATAACCTAAGGCACTAGAATTTCACTCAACAAAACCAAAGCATAAACGTTCTGTGCTACACAGTCTGCCATATTATTTGTTAGATATTTCCATTGAAAATATCCCAAAAGACACAAAAATTGCACAAACTGGTAGGGAGGGCCCCGTTCAGTGACGTAAATTAGTGTAAAGTGGACACTGTAGGAAGTGAGCTTGTGAGGCTTTCGATGTTGGCTTCGTTTTTGGGCTCCAGCGGTTCCCGACTGAGCTGTAGAAAAGAAATACTTGTGAAGTAAAATTGTCTCTACTCTCGGGTGGAGATCTGTTTTAACAAAGTGCTGCCATACTGAGTTCTCTGTAATGGTGTCAGTTATTTTGAAGCTGAGTCACAGTAAATATATTAGACTACCAAGCTGGGGAAGTCAAAATTTGCATGTTTCAACAGGAAGTCTGATGTTTCAGCTTCCAAAATTATTGGATCAGTTCTGGAGGCTACTAATGTACCACTCTTTTTCTGATTATAGTAACATGAGCAAGAAAATCGAAGTTTAAAGACATGACTGCCCTGAATAGAGAGACATTTCTCAAATTTTGCAGTTGTTAGAAATTAACTTTAGACCTCTGGCACTGACATACATGCTTTCATGTTCATAATGGTACTTTTAGTCAACCATGTTACTGAAAGTGGTTACAGTTGGAGAGATTAAATCGTTTTTTTTTCTTGTCATTTCTGCTGCCCTCTTAAAAAAGAAACAATCTTATTCTCTATTAGATTTTTACCTGGATAAATAAAGGATTCCAGAAAGCTGATTCTGGTCATCTGGTCATTGCATTTTCAGTGTTTTCAATGAAGGATATATTAAAAATCATGTAAGATAAAAGCACATCTGCCAGTCCTGAAGATCCCAAACATTTAACAGTATATTTCCGGCTCTTTCTGCCTGTATGGATCAACATGTTATGGCCATATGTGGAGCAAAAGGGAGACAGCATGCCAAATGTTTGAGATCAATTATCACGAGCTGCGTTCTCACTGAGCAACACCCTTAGTCTGGGAAATTGCAAAAAGCTGTTTGGAAAATAAGAGGTGTTGCAAACACAGGAGGGTGATGGAAAGTGCAGAATGAGTTGATGGATATTATGAGCATGCAATAACTCTCTGATATTAATGTGATAAATGCTTTGGTGGCTGATTTGATCTTCTCTTACTCAATGAGATACTGGGACCTAATCATGCTGCTCTCTGCAGATGTGTTCCTGTGAACTGGCAGGCTCTGTTGTGGAGAAAACAATACCATATGTCTCAGCGCCACTCTGGAGCGTTCCTCTGCCATTACTGTCTCCAAATAAAAACACTAGTGGCTACCCATGGTTTCCATTGGTGATTACAGTGAGGAGGGAGCTCAAACTATGAGCCTACAAATAATGAAAGAAATACTAGAGTGAAAAGGCAAAGTTTGGCAACCAGGCAGTGGACAACATACATGCCAACAGCTTAAACAGTGTTGTTCCATGAAAAGTCATAAAACATTTGCTCCAGATCAAGCCTTTCAAGCGAAGATGCAACACAGCTCAACCTCAAACCCACAAGAAGAAATATATGCATTTGGCCACAAAGTCAGCAAAGCACACTTTGCAGATGTCTCACTTCCAATCATGGTGTCCCTTGGTAAAATAAAATTTGGCCTTTATTCAGTGTTCATATTTCATGTCAGTTTAGAAACGCAATGATTCCCACCTGCAGGTGATTGACAAAAAGCACTGTGGAAGGCATGTTTTACAACAAAAGTCTGGCATTTTAAAAGCCATCGGAGTCCAGTGGCCAACAGTAACAGTGTGCTCAACATCTCTGAAGCTTTTCCAGGCAGCCCATCTGTGTCCATGGAGCCCTGAGCACAGGGACCAGGAAACAAGGACTGGCAGGTCTGATTCAGAGTCCTGTTAGTCGCAGGAAACAGCCTCTCCAGTGGAAAGGCAAGTGAGGGAGGTCTGGCATAGGGTTTCTATTCTGAAGTGTTAAGTCCAAAACCGACTTAACTTGACTCTTTGCTCTCACTAAAGCAACATCTCAACTCCTTTCTAAAGCAGAAAGAGTGGAAAGTTCCTTAATGTGCTGACCTTTTTTTGCATCAGTGGTCATGGTCAGTTGTCGTTTCATGTGCAGTACCAGAAACGAACCTTTTCTACCTCATTAAAGGCGTGGATTTCAAAGAGCCCTGTGATGAACCTTTCCAGGGTTTACTCCACCTTTTGACAAGTGGTTAGGGAAAAAAATGGATGAAGGTAAAAGCATAAAGCAGGTCTGACCAAACATCGATTAGAATTAGTTATGACAGTTATTGGAGATGACGAAGATGAATACCAATTAACAGTTAGGAGAAGACTCAAGCAAGATGTTGAGTTGTATTTCAGTTTTGTGGCATGTTAAGGAGGTGTCACTGTGGAGAGAACCTGAGAAGATCCGGGACTTCTTTGGGCAATGTGCAGCAGTCAGGCTGGTGGATAAGATACCAACACTGCCAGAGGGCTCAGTGCTGCCACTCAAACAGAAATACTTAACACCTAATTCAGCAGGGGCCCCTGTAGTCAGTCAAAGCCATTAGTTCGGCCTACAGTGTTTAAATTCCCTTTATCTCTTTTCAGCTCGCTCAAAAGCTGCTATTATGTGTCGGACAAATATTTTACTAAAGTGCAAACAAGAGAAAGCTGACGCCTCGGTTTGGTTGGGTCTAAAATGCTTCAATTTAATGAATACTGTGAATTAAGTCAAAGATGTAAGAATACATTTTATCATTTAAAAAGAAAATTCAATAAAAGATATTGTTAATTGGAGATTAAGCTGAAGTTATTAAAACCTTGCCAACATGGTTACACTCACAGCATTAGCTCTGCCTCGAAGTTTTCTTTAAAATGATGGTTTTCAGCTGCTGTCTGTTCGCCACCACTGACAAGGGAAGATATTTAGTGTGATGCTGACCTGCTGGTCTTTGCAGAAACACTCATCTCACTGGCCACACATTATCAGAGCTTAAGAAAACACAAGCTGGCCAGATGCTCATCCATCTGTATGAAATGCATCCGTTTCTTTCTGACATGAGAACATTTCCATTTGTACAGGAAATGATAATTAAAAGGGCTGTTTAGCACTCAGGCCTAATATCCTAATGTAGTAAATTTCTCTGAAAACTATGATCCCACTCAAGGACAAACAGATCCCATATTGGTTAGTGAATTTTAGGAACTTCAAACATGTCTGTTAATGCTTTATTTAAAAAAAAAATAACAGATTTTCTAAATTTCTCTAAGAATAGAAGAACCCTTTCTAGGATACACGATGAGTAAAAACAAAACCTTGTCAGCTAACTATGTAAACACTTTATTGTACAGGAATCACTCTTGATGCAGAGGTGATGAGACCTAATATGACTCTGTGATGAAAGTCCCTGTCACACAAGCCTATAAGGTTTCATAAGATCTAGCAGAGGCCTATTAATACTCAGTGAATTACTGTTCTAAATGTCAACCAGGCTGGGACACACAGAACATTTTATTGGAGTACGTAGTTCTTAAAATTAGATATGGAGAGGTGACAAATTAAAGGAAAAGAAGTTTGTTTCAAGACATGACTGAGCCTTTACGGGAGAACCTCTCTGTTGAAAGTTGTAACATAATACACAAGTGGCATTGTCTCTAAACCAGTTTTCAGTAGTAAGAACACATATGAAGCAGACTATGCTCTGCTGTGTGCTACATGTGAGACAGGGTACTTGAGGACAAGCTAATTCTCCAGATACTGCCCAATGTTCATGAGTGAAGACAGCTTTAGCTGTTATGTGCCCTTGGCCCTCTGGTTATCTGTAAATCAGACTCTATAATCCATCCCTCATAATTTGTTCACTCTTTATTTAGATGTCTCTGGTCTGGTCTAATGAGCTGGAAGCCAATAAAAGAGAACAGGAAGCTTGTTCCTCCTCTTTCTTCTTCGTCCGTTTAATTCTGATGTTAGGTTAGATTTTGCGACCATTCCAAGGCTCGTCTCAGTGAATTTGATGCTTTCTGTTGATTTTGGCTGGCTAATCACTTTTTTGTTTGGGAGTAATATTTGATTACGGTTAATATTTTGGGTTTTTTGCTTTTGTTGTTGTTGCTGGATATGTTAAGCATCGTGCATTTGCTTGTGTGTTTTACAGTGGGTTATGTTGGACAACTTTTGTATACACCAAGTGGAGTCTATAAAAGCTGAAATGCATTTAGCATTTAGCAACTGGTTCCTAAGGTTATTACCAGTGTTTTTATGATAGCAGTGGAGAGTGTTTAACATGTCAGACTCAAACATTTCACATAGGTTTTCCACCAGTTTGAGAAATGATAAAAGCAAGATTAACATCATTCTCAAACTTTTGGCAAACTATTCATTGACTGGGGGATTATGATTCTGGAAGATACAACATCTATCAGGATACAAGTCTGCACTGGATAAAAGTGATGACCCACTTTATTGACTTGTAGTGACCCTTTCCTGTAACAGGGCCAGTAGACTGAAGCGCTGCCAGCAAAAAGCTCCCAAAGTCACTGGATCCTCTTGCTGTCCTTGTGTTATGCGCCTGTGCGTAACACAAGGCTTTTGCCATTTGTCCATATTCTCCTCCATATCACATTGGCTTTATGGGAAGATGTTTTGAGCTTAAGAAGTAAGCTTGAAAACTCTCAACCACATATGGAAATAATTTGCGTACCTGATGCTGCATTCTTGCACAATGCTTTGGTGTTAACATAGAAATTGAAAAATGAATACTTCTGGGAAGCCAGCAATACAGAAAAGCCTTCAGCTCACATGAATGCAAAGCGAAGTTTTCATAGTTATATAGCACAGTGAAGCCACAGCTACAACAGAGACCACAGCTACAGCGGAGGCTTCTGGGTTTCATTTCGCACTGATTTTCTCATGTGATACACGGGCTTTGAACAAGAGCACTGAAGCAGTGCATTTTTACATTTTTATTAAGTTTCCCAGAGAGGCCCCCTGGTACCTTCACTAAATATGGCTGACTCCCCAGGGGACCTGGCTCCAACTTCACTAAGATACCCTTCACTAAATCTTTGCCTCTTCCACCCGAGTCCTAAGAAAAACTTCAGTCTGCAAAGCAAGAGGAAGAGATCTTGTAACAAATAAAAGTTACATTTGTAGAAAGAAAAACACAGGATTTATCAATATTATATACTTGCTTGCAAACCAACTTGTACGACAATTTCAACAAAATCAGTAGACGAAAGGATAAAGTTGGTGAAGCTTTAGTGCTACAGTTTTTGGTACCACATCTTCACCGCTGAGGGGTTTTTTGTGATACATGGATACACCCAGTGTCATATGAACAGCAGCCAAGCTATCAACAGGACTGTGTAAAGAAGGGTGGGGGACACGACTCGGTGGATGTCGAGCATGAATAAAGCTGACGAAGCAGATTGTGTTAGATAAATACATTTTGGCCCATTTATGAGCGTAAAAACAACCTCTTACAGCTGCATCCTGTATAAGATAATGTGAGTCAAACTTCCGCTAAATACTTCCAAAATTATATTACGACTAAAGAATCCACTGCACCAGATGAAACATTATGCACGGCTCTACACAAGCTATGACTGCACATGCGCGTTGACCAGATGTGCCCCCAAAACATTGGAAACCTCCCTTTGAAGTGCAGAACGGCCTCCTCCGCAAATTTACATCGCTTCAAATATGTTACTCATAGAAAAGGCTACTGAAACAGTAATGCGGTTTAGCCTGTGAGGAAATGAATACACAGTTTTAGGAAGCAGGACTTAAAGGATTTTTTGTGTTCTGGACTCACATAAAAGGTATGTTGGATGCGCAGAGCCAGGTTCTCTGTTTTGACATTCCAGATCAATGGTTGGGGGGAGCTGAGCACGAAGACCAGGGGCTTCTGGTGGTGCAGCATTGACTGGATGGGCTTCAGATGTAAGTCAACCTGGCAAGAGCAAAAAAAAAAGGGAGGGGAAAAGGGGAAAAAGAAAGAGAGAAATTAGCGCCCTGTTACCACAAGTATATTGAGGAAGTGAGAAGAGTAAAAAACACAAATCCTACGAGATCAGTCAGAGTACATAACATGATCTGATTTCACACAGCTGAACTGGGCAAATGTCAAAGCTTTGATATTCTCATGTTCCGTTTTGTATAAGCATTAATATCAGGCAACTGCTACTAGTCTGGTGAAAATCCAGCTCTGTTATGATGTAAATTGTTCTACGTTATCTAGCTTTGTGGTTGTTTATGTACTCACTTTGCTGATAAACTTACAAAGACGGCGTGCTGTGTTCTCCCTAAAAGGCACTTGCTTAGCTCTGATATGTATCCTCAGAGGGCTCTTAACTTTCACACAGTGGAGTCTTTGTTCACGGGGGAAAAAATAGTAAGTGGCGGGTCCCTGTAACCATCTCTACAGCTTGCAACTATGCCTTTTTTTCAGACTCCCATTAAAATAGATTTTCACAGTCTGTTAGTGAGATGGCGAAAACAAACGTGTGTGTTTTGGGACCTTAACTGATGTTTCTCGTTTCTAGTGTTAGCCTTCACTTACGCCAAAGTGAGTCAGGTGGTTCAAAGTGCGAGACTTAACCCAAAATCATCTCAGGCAAGGGTCTGGCTTTCCATCATTTTCTTTAAATTGTACTCAAACTGAAAAACACCAACTTACTAACAAACTGTTAAAATTCTCTATTGTTGTCACTGATGAGAACTGACACTCTCGGGGGGTTCAGAGGTCTGTCTGACACTCATCTTTAAACTTCCTCCTCTCTGTATTCACAGACTAATCAAATCAGCTCCATTCTGTGTGTCAGCAGTAAAAAGCTGTAAATCACTAACTGAACCCACAAGGACTCATATTTTAGGATCTAAACAACACCACAGTAAGTTAATTATTCACAGCTCAGCACAAGATCAGCTTTTGCTTTTGAACTCAAAATATAGCTTTTGTACTTCAATAACAGAACAAATGAGCTGAAAACAGAGTGATGGTGATTAAAAAGCAAGTTGACAGGTTATTATTAGCAGTGCTTGAATTAGTGAAAAACAGGCTGAGCATTAAGTTGCTCAGATGTGGTTATGGAGTGCGTATTATCGAGACAGAGATCTACACGCTATAATTGAAACCGTTAACATTTTCTGCTACACTCATATGTTTTCAGTCACTACAAAACGTATTTGCAAACACTGCAGTACTCATTTAGATGGATTTATTAATGGAAAAAGTAAACAGTTTGTTATAGGTTCTGAACCAGACTAAATACTGAACAGAGCACAATATCCTTTATCCCTTTAATATTGTTTTACATTTGCTCTTGCCAAGTTGATATTTTACGGTCCATGCTTATTCCCGGGGTGTCAAACACTGGAGTTTTGTCAAAACTGCTGGCCTTTATGGCACATCTGCGACACATCTTCCCTTCCAGCTTGTCGTTTCAAAGCTCAGTACTGGTAAAAGCGCCTCCGTGCCACATTTAAGCCTAATTTTTCAACATGCAGCCTCAACCAAGCTGGTTTTAGCACGGTTTTAGCGACCAAGTAGCATTGTGTGCCTTCACCTAACCAGCAAGAAGAAGCAAAGTAAAAAAAAACAAATAAATTTCTGCTATCACATTTTCAGACCTGCTCTATCATAAATAGTAAATTTACTGCTGATAAATAGTAATTTATCAGCAGTAACTGTTGACTATGCTGTATGCTGTCATAAATTTGGGGTGGTCGAGTAGGTTGTGATATGAAGCATTGAGCAGGTTGTTTTCTTGGCCCACCCCTACAGCATTATCCTCCTCTCTGACTCCCTAAGTGGCCACTGATTCACAAAAAGAACATCACGTTGTATTCAATAATATTCAGACTAAGCTTACAGATTTCAAGCACTAAAGGGATGGTTTCCAAGGAACTTACATACAACTACATTTAAATACAGTCATTGGAGCTTGAAAAACAAGCTACAGCAACTGTGCAATATATGAAAACACTTTTCACTTTTGAATGTCTTAATATATGCAAAACTTCTGTATTATTAAATTAAAAGCTTGATTTGGTAATTTTTTTACAGTGAAACTGGAAGTGTTTGCCGAGGAAACATTACAGGAATCTTGGGAAAGCATAAACAAGAAGCAACCGCACCATTTTATCGGAATACTTTCACACACAAACAAGATAAGACTGTGATCGCACTCGAAGCACATCCTCAAAGCCAACTTCGAGGAAGAGTCCCCCAAGGTGCCAAAAACATACAAAGATTTACAATTTATTTCAACGAGTAAAGATTTGTTTTTCAATGTGCTTCCTCATGTTGGACAAAGCTGCCACTTATACCAAAGGTTGACTTTTGTTTCATTATCATGTAGACTATAATAACTGTGCCAAATGATATCTTCTTTATCGAGAAGTATGCAGTTAATGAACAGGCTTTTTTTTTTTGGCATTTCTCTTTTTTCTGTTTCCATTTGATCCATTTGTCACTAAAACAAGAATTCATTGTAATCTGATGTATTTTTGAAGCCATGCAGCATTCTAGACTAACATATACCTCAGCACAGAAGGAAAGTCTGACTGTCATTTTCTGAAGTACAACGATGTGTCACTGTGATGATTCATGAAGTCATTTAACAAGAGATACTAGCAGAACAAACAGAGTCAGCATCAAAGTCCAATTATCATTCCTCAACAGATGTAAGCCCTCAAGGAGAGTAATGCAAACCAGAATGTTCAGTTATGTGGTCCATGAAAGTGTTGCAAAAATCGTTAAAACGTCCCTATGAGACAAGGAAATGGAAGAAATTACTAAACACTTATCTATGAGGCAATCTGGATGGTGATCCAAACAAACAGATCAGAGATTCATCGCTCTCTCTGTCTCACTATTTTTCCCCTTTTTTTCATATTTGCTCCCCCCCACACTTAATCCAGACACTGGAAAAAGCGACTGTATTGCTCCTTTGAGGATAACAACAACCAAGATATAATCATACCTGGCTTGGCTCTAAGAGCCTGGCTTCAATAGATGGAAGAAGGAGGTAGAAAGAAAACGAGAGTCGGGGAGAGTTGTAAAAGATGAGGAATTTTAACCCAGACAGAAACTTTTCCAGAAGACGTGAGTCACCTGCAAACGCAGGCATAAACAGAGCTCCAAGAAGAGGAAGTGCCAAGAGGCGCTAAGGGGTCGGAAAGGGTGAAAACTGTGGTGATTATTATCTTTTTTTTTTCCAAGTTTAATGAGAAAACAGCATTAATAAAAATCTAAACCCTTTCTGGGTTGCACAATGTAAGCAATGATGAGGACTCAGCAGCAGCTGGTGTGCATCTCTGCCCACAGAGTTGTGTTCGTGAGGTCTGGTAAGGCTAGTGGGCATAGCAACAGACCTTGTCAAGCAGCCAGGGTGTGGAAAGAAGAGGTGCAAAAGCACCAGGCATCAAAGTACCTCTTGTGGTGTTTGTAAGGATCAGGTTGCGCTGAGTTGTCCTTGATGGAGGCAGCTACCTTCGGAGAACCCTGCAGGGTGTGCTCGGGACAGGAGGCCACGGCACGGCTGATTGATTATCAGGAGCCTGGCACAAGGATTTAGGGGTGCAGGGTCCATTACAGTTAAGGGGGGCATTTGCCAGCAGCCACGGATGGAGGCTTGTCTCGGACTATCACGTTACTGAAATTAAACTCCACACAAGGGACGACAGCTGTAGCAGGATAAGCCGTCACGCAGCATACCATTAGTGGTGGTAGCATGTGTAAACAATGGAAATGTGAGGAAAAAAACAACACAGCATCAACTTTAAGCTCTAAATCAGCTCCAACAACAAACACAGTGCCAACTACAACAAAACCGAAAAAAAACAAAACACAAATCACAGACAAGCTTTTGTTGTATAGCAAAGCCACATGGTTAGATTTAGATCCTACTGATGCCTGTGACACTGAAACGGTAAAGGGTGATTTGTTTGTCCTGCTTTGAGCATGCATTTGCAATTCCAGGACCTTTCAAGCCAACTTAATTACACAATGTTTCAAGAGTGCTTTATAAAGGCTGTGCATCAACATTGTAATGAAATACTTTCACCATCAAATATTTTGCATAGCCGTGTAAACCTGCACCCTGCAGTTAGAGCACACTATCACTGCGGCTCAGTGTCCTTGCAGGAAAAGGGAGTTTCCTTTATTGACAGAGCTAATTAAATGCCTGATGAACCCTAGTGATTCTGAAAAAAACCCAAAACATCCTTTAATTATCTGAAAAGTAAGACTAATCTGGGAACACACTCTCCCACCCAGGAAATAATAATCAGCTTCAGAAAAACAGAAAGAAAGCACAGCATGTATCACATGACATGAACCATCATCACTAAAATCCAAGAGTATATACAAAAAAAACAACAACAACGACATACACAAACTGTGGCTAAACCCCATACCACAACATTTTTATAGTTGAAAACATAGACAACAAACTCCGAGAACTGCCTGGAACCAATCATACTGTGTTATCTGATGTGTGCGTATGTGCGTGTGTCTTGTCAGTCTGGATCTTGGTTCTTTCCGGATCACTGAGGGTGTACAGAGAGAAGGGAAGCTCAGGCAAAGAAGCTCAGAGATAAAGGAGAAGCGGACCAAAACCTGTTGACCGCTCTTATCAGCGCCACCCACATATTTGAGAGAGATGGTGATGCTACCTGGAGCCTTCCTCCTAAATGTGATGATAATCAGTCTGTACTCAGCTAAATGCAAAGCTCCAAAGAGGGAAAAAAAACCCCTGAAAAGACGCTGAAGTGAGACAGGACGCCTGGATAGCAATCTTTTAGTGATATGACACAAAAGCAGGACATGTTGAAGTAAATAACACAGCACTGAAGGTGGGGAGAGGGGAGCACAGGGTCAGGAAGAAAAAAACACTAGATTAGAGATGCAGTGAAATCAAAAGCATATTTAGCTGTATATCGCGTCCTGTGTTTTGTTTGGACTATGTTCCTTTTTGGGCAATTTCCATTTACCAAAAAAAAGAAATGTTAATTGCTTTTGTTAACAGGATCCTCCCAACTGCTAAAAAGCAAAAGCACTTGTAAGGGAATCTGCAACTGATTCCAGTTGAGACTGGTCAATGAATTTTATCATTACTGGCCTACTTTTCTGACAGTTAAAAATAGTAACGTATGACTCGTGCAATGGAGCATTTGTACACCTGAGTCCCGCGTTTTTTCTACTCTGTTTCTACACTTCATTCAGACATAAAAGTTACTATGTACAGTAGCGTTAAACTACAAATCTGTGTACAATCAGTAATAAATAATGGGATCAACAAAGAATGGCATTAACATGCATAGTCTATATAGGCCAACACCACAGTTACCAGTGTGTCTTCTAGAAAAGCGAGCTCGAGCCCTATTATTTGTCAGAGAATGCCAATAAAAATGGTATAAAAGGCACCAACCCCACAAACATGGTTCAGTGACTCGAATTAGCTGAGGTGAAGCCTAGCAGACAGCTCCTGGCCACAGGTACCTATAAGGTCATGTATCTGTAAACCCCGCCCCCAAATTTCAAAATTGCTGTTTGTGGACCCAGCCTTAAGTGGCCATTAGAGAAAATACAGTTTTTGTTGAATGAGGCATCCTGTTTAAAGCACTTTAAATGCTCAAGTGGAGTAGAAAAGCGCTATAGAAGAACCAGTCCATTTCCAAAAATGTTGTTGTACTTTAACGTGATGTATAAGTGCCGCTACTTTTTTAAAAATAAAGGTTATTACTAAGTTCCAAAGTAAGCTTCAATTAAAAAAAAGAAAGACCTAAACAGGTTTACTGTATGTGTTCGGTTTGTCTTGTGTGCTAGCTAAAGTCATATCTGACACTGTTACGTTTCTGCCTGGTAAGTTCTTCCAGCTAGTCACTCACAGTCTAAGATATCAGCAAATTCCAGCTGATAAAGCAATCATCTGCTCTACCTCTCCCTGATTCAGAGCCAGTGGCTGTGTTTGATGTTTGCCTAGGGTAAACTGATTAGAAAAAGATGGGTGATTTGAGATATCACTGACCCCTTTTATTTATTTTCTACCCTATCACCCAACCTTATGCCCTGACAAGACTCCTTTTTTTGGAATTGCTTATTTTGGCTCCACTTGGGAACAAAGTGTTTACAGTAATGTTGGGCTCGTGTGCATTCATGCGCATGCAGCAGTGGCTTGTTAGGCAGAGTACAAAAGGCTACCTCTACACGTGACAGAAAAAACATGTGGAAGATTGTTTAAACTTGATACCTACATCTTAAAACCAGAGCAAATAGAGAAGAAAAGAACACTTTGAGATGAGGTCACTCTTTTTTTTTTTTAGAGCTTAGGTGGCAAAACACCAACACCTCCAGGTTAATAGTCAAGCCACGAAAAGCTATTTTGCCTCAAAAACCCAAAGGGCTTTCAAGCTCGGAGGAAATATGAGCAGCAGTCCACAGGTCGCTCTCACTAACTCTTGTCTTACTCTGCAAGATTGGGCTGTTTTTATAAAATGTAATTCAATTTTGTGAAAATGTGAAAATCATTCTGACATTATTTGAGGAAATCATTTCCTTCTGAAACACACAAGCTCAACCTGGCATTGCAGCTTTACTAGCAATTGAAGCCCAGCCAAAAGTCACTTTTGACCTATCCAAGAATACTGACTTTCCAATTTGGCCTGTCTCTCTGTCCTCGGAGGCCCACATGGGTAAAAGAGAGGAAAGGGTTTTCTGTTACTTTGAGCAGGGCCACTGAAGCTGAAGAAATCATCTATCTCTATTTCAGACAAATGTGAATAACATGTTACAAGTAAAAAAAAATTAAAAAAAAAAAAAAAAAGAATTCCAGTCAAGCCAGTATCATAAGTGGTCATATTTTGAAAGAGGATAGTTAAGAGTCTATGAAACAAAGCCTACTGTTAAAGACAAACACTGAATTAAAAAAACAGAGTTTGGGGGGGTGGCTTAGATTTCAAATCCAGATCAAAAATGTTACTTTGAAATTGCAGAGTAGCTCAGTTAAACCATCGCACATATTTTACCCAATGTGGCCTGGCACTGCTCAGCACCCATTGTGTGGGGTAACATTTAAAAAGAAATTATTGGCAAATGGTTCAAGTTGCTGAAATATAAATAAATGACTCTTTACCAAACTGGAGCGATGAACCACTGATTACTCTGTAATTTTAAATTGTTTAAATAATAATGAACAAAAAACTAAATCTCCTGGAAGCAAATTTCTACCCAGCTGCAAACATGATCACAGTAACCATGCTAACATGGTTACTGCTAATCTGCAAACGTAAGCAGAAACACACTTATGAGTCGATAGCATAATGGGTAGAGTGTTTCCTAGATGAAAATAATAGGTTCGTAAATTAGTAATAGTGTATCCTGATATGACCAAGAATGTGCAGAGAAAATCTCTTGGCCACTCAAAGCACAAAAGTTCTGACATTTTATCAAAACCTACAAATTTCTACATCATGGTGGCAGGGCGCTGAGAGATATGAAAGCCGTCACAAACGTGAACTTTTAATCTGTACCAAAGTTACAGACTGACCAGACGACAGGCTCACTAATTTACCAACTCTTCTTGGATGTCTTCCAGTCAACAACAGAGTTGCACATTCTTGGCATGTTTGTGCAAGATTTGTCATTTTTGGCTGGTACAAAAAACTGCCTTCACTTGGTTGTATATGCTATGGCAGTCTAATGATTGAAGAGTCTCCTTCAAACCAGAGGATTTTATGTTGATATAAAAACAGCTTTTGTCACTTGTAATATAAATCAAGAGTGCTTTTAATAAATGCCAGTGAGAGTCTGTTCTTCTTTTGGATGTGTCAGTAATCAAAAATGATAATTCAAACTGAAACTTGGAGCACAGATAGGTATACTTTTATCACTTTGAACGCAAAGTTCGCAGATCATTCAAAATCAGATCATTGTATGCATTTCTAGCTTCAGTCTTCCTAAATGAGTGATTAGCATACTGTCAACCTCTGGTTGTTATTGTACAGTCAAAGCAATCCCTGCAAATGTCACGTTATCCAGACGAAGCACTTTGCACAGTCACTACTGAGGTGTTCTGTTGCACTTAATAGCTCGGCTTTAGTGTGAGATTGGCCAGAAGCCAAAGTGTGTATTGTGAGTCAGGTCCAGCTGTGCCTTTTCTTTCAATGAGTAGCAGTTCATACCTACTGGTTAATACCCATAAAGAATGGTTTCACTGGTACAGGCAGGAAACAATTCATTGCTTTCATGTCTTTACTGAAAACATAGACAAACTGCAAGCCATGACTTTTACACATGGGCGTGAAAGAGATGTGAAGCAGGCCTCACACACTGCAGCTGCAGCATGTCTGCGCGACTGTACACATGTGTGTATAAAAGTGTCTGAAACTGACCATGCAATCTCCCTTGTCCATATTAGCCCATGCACACCATGTGCAATAGCAGATTTATTCCACTACCTGGTCAAGCCTTAGCTGAGCAGACACTTATTAGGAGTCACCGGGGCACATTGTGTTCTCCAGAAGCTGAAGCTTCACAACGACACATTCAAAACATCCAAATACAGACTGTACTGCAGCCCAGTCACAACCTCGTCCCCTATCCGCTGAGGTGTGGAGGAAACCTCAGAGAAGGTCTACAGTACCATGCATTGACCAGGCGCCTTCATGAAGGCTTAGAAAATAAGCAAAGGAAACACACTAAAGCATACTCAGGAAATGATCGATTAATTAGAGTGAAATAAATGCGCAATCCTTCAAATTCAATGACAAGAAATATATTCATACACTAAAACTGAACTCCAACTTTAAATTAGGCCTTACTTGCTTTTCAGTCATCAGTCCCAGTTTCCTTAGTATCTTAACATAAAATAGAGTCTTATAATAGGACTACTACAGTCTTTTCACTGACAGTTAACATATCTGAATTACTGTACTGTCAATAAACAATGCTGCTGTATTTAGCCATAATTTTCTAAAATATGTTGGACAAAAACCGCAGATGCACAGAGGAGAAACTGATTACGCTGCAAGAGTGGTCTGAAGGCTTCATGTGGGAGTTCTATTTTGCCACAAAACCAGGATGTTGTCTTGTGTTGGAAATCACAGTAACTGTTGGGAAGCCAAGCTGACTACAGCTATTTTCCTACATGCTCCACCTTTTAAGCCAAACAGTATTACTGCTGAAAACTCAAAAGAGTTCTTTTTTTACAACTTTACTTGTTTTTTGAAAGAAGTAAAGGGTTTAGACGCTCTGTGGTCAAGGATTATTAATGAAGACCAATGAGGTCTTTTCTCCAACAGCCTTCTAAGTAAGAACATCCTTGCCCAAATGCAGACTAGGATGTTAAGATCCCCTTGTTTCACTTCTATTTTCTCACTGGATTATTGCCACCTCCGGTCACAAAAGATCAGGGGCAGATTGTGTCAATAAGACCATAGTCTGACGCATTGTTTGCCCTCCAACACGGTCCTGTTGAAGGCTGTCAGGAGCTGCTTGTATCTGAACAGGCCAATCTGTGCCCACGTCTCAGGTGGAAACAAAATCAAGGACCAGAGTGGGTAGAGGGTCTGGGTGTCCTTTAGGATATCTTATCTAATCATAAGCAGAAACCTCCAGTAACAGAGTGAGCTTCTGTAGGGCCACCTAATCTCAACCAGACCTGGCGTGACCTTCTGTAGCCAAGGCTGTAGGCAGGGGAACAGACAGCTGGATTTCTCCCTCCTCCGCGCTAGTCCTCACTTGACCATGGAGGTGATGGGTGATCGAAAGCTAGATAAAGTGATGCGTTTCACAGACTCTGTAACTAAGTCCTTTACTGTGCTATAAAGCTGTAGTTTTAAATACAGCAAATTAGAATAACATTCAACTTTTGTACACCACTTACAGAATAATCCAACTGTAGTTAAGCTAGTAGAAATTCAACACTGGTGATGTTTAGTGATGGACTTCTCACTGATCTTGAACTTAGAATAAATAAAGTCAGCTGAAAATAAGGATATATATCAAATGAGGATATATATCGAATAAGGAAACCAAAGGTGTGCTAAATTAGTTCTAGCAGACATTGCTGTTTGACTGTATTTATGAGTCATCATTTGGTCGATGACGACGTGCAGAAAGATCTCCTGAGAGCAAGTGACAACAAGATTTAAACAGTCAGTCTTGTGGGTTGCGAGCAACTTTCACAGCAGATAAAATATGGTTAGGATTGTTTGATTTTCCATACAAGTCTGTTCAAGCTTAAAACAGGAACGCTCTTTGTCATGTGAGTCTTAAATCCATACTAGGCATACTTTGACTTGCACTCTGTCTATTAAAACGCCAATCAGTTGGTCTGGGAATTACCTTAAGGTGAGGAATGTGCTAAGGCCAACAATCATAACTTTCAGCAGGTGAAGACAAAACCCAGTTCAGTTTGTTCTGTGTGAATACAATATCTATCTGCATGTAATCATAATCCACCCTGACACAGTAAATCGGGAAGTAGATGAAACGGAGCAAAGCCTTCAAACTTTGCAGGACACATCCAAAAAAATCTACTAAATGATTCCACAGAAATTCATAAATAAGAGCAGCTACAATTTGCATCGCGCTTATGGTAATCCCTGGTATTTGGGGTTCAAATTATTACAATTACAGTGATCCAGTGTAGTTTCTGACTGTGAAGGCCACGTGCACGTGTAATACTGAAGTCCATCATTTTTTCCATAAATACTGACTCGGTAACTTATCAACTGGATAATAATGTTTATCTTCAAGACTCGCAATGTAAACTCTGCTAGTCACTATAAAGGAACATAAATTCTTTCGACATTGCACCATTTTAGGTTTAATATTACATTACATTTTTCCTTAAAGGTGAGGCTTCAGTTGTTTTAGTTCAGTTTAAGCTTTGTTATTGGCCGAGTCATTCCTTTTATCGTGTGTGTGACGTACGCAGCTCTCGTCTCGTGAGTAGTTCACGACCAATGTGAAGTGTCCACCGACAGCGATGACTAAAACGTCTATAATAAGACATAAAGTGTCAAGATATGCATAAGTTTCCATTTCACAGCTATTTAAATGTTTCCCTCTCAGCCACCCAAATAACATTTCTTTATTTATGTGCTGATGAAGCATACCCACACACACACTGTGCTTCTGTACATTTGGCCTTGGCAACACTAATGCTTACATCAGCAACACAACTGCAATGACAAGTCTATACATGCTGCTTTTCACACTTCTCTAACAGAGGGGGATGAAGGTTTAAAACCTAGACACCGGTGTTTTGAAGGACGTGGGCCTGTGATTCATCTCCAAACTATTGCTGATGATTGGGACTCCAGCCACGAGATGTGCCGTTTAACACCCGAAGATAGGGAGCGGTTTTACAATTAACATCAAATACAGGAACACTATCGGTAGATGTGCTGACAGTTTAAATGAGTTTAAATGAGGCAAATGGTGGGAAAATACCAGGTGCTTAAATTACTTATCACTTTGTTAATTACTCACGCTAAAAAGGTGTTTCTTTGAAAGCTCACCTGATCATAATGTCTGACACTGTTTTTGTTTTTTGTTTAATGAGTGGAATCAATAAAATACAAAAGGCGTTCACTTTTGCCAAGAAGTCTCCTTGAAGTAAAATGGAAAATAACTGCAGCCATTATCAGAACTGAGAAAACTAGGGCAGTGGAAATATCAACCACAGCAGGTCTTACAATCTTCATCCAGCTTATGGCAGGTCACTTCTAATTTGAAATTCTTGCTAAATTGAAAAATTAATATAAATAAATCTATGAATATACTTTCTCTGCCTACTAAATTTTGATCAACATTAAAGCATTTACAGGTTAACTTAAGACAATTTAAGTTTCAGGTTCTTTGACTAAGGATGACTCACTTTTACTGGAGAGTTGTCTGGTCCCTCATGAGCATGTCCTCTCAGGTTGATGATGTGGACCTCCTCAGGCAAGCTGGTGGTGCCCCTGCTTGCACACCCTGACAGGATAGTGAAGCTCTTCAGCATGGCTTGCACTGGGTGTCCCGTCCCCACTGGCAGCAACTCACATGGGCTGCGAAACAGCGGTCCTGCAGCAGAGAAACAACGATTCTTGCAATAAAAATAAATATTAAAGCATGTGTATGATTCAGAGCCTCATATATTGCTGTCAATTAAATCCAAGCAACATTCTTGAGGGCTTAAAAGGGAAACTAACCCACGAGTGACAAAAACTGCAGTCCCTCAAGTGGCCACTTGAGCAGGCCATACCCCATAGACTTGTATGTCAAAAAGCACAGCTTAACAGCAGAAAAATCCTATTTATAGCCTATTACAAAAGCATTTTACCTCTCTATATTTAAATGTCTCCTTCATAACTGCACAGGAAGCTTTTTTTTTAAATTATTCATTCACTTTAACTTACTAAAGTTAAATTTTTGTTTTTTAATCTTGACACAGGCAGCTGTAGTTGCCACCTTGTCCTCACAGAACAATATATTTCATCTGTTTATGCTGTCGGTGCCTCTTGGAGAATATCTGATAGGATAATCTGGCCAATAATACGTAAGTAGCCTGTGCTCCAGTTTTTTTGTTAGTAAAATGCTTCTATATTATTAGTCTGTTACTGAGCATTTATTGTCAGATATGTCTGTTTATTAGACCTTACTAACCTTTTTAGTGTGAGCGCATAACTTAGTACTCCAACCTCTCATCCACTCTAGTCCACAGGTGGTTTAGCTTGACTTTTTTTAATGCTAAAATTGGATTTTATGAGGTGAAACTTTTTAACAATCATCAAATGCTAAAAAAAAAACAAAAAAAAAAAACTACATGTCAGTAGAATGACTGGATACATTTGTTTTTCTGATTCCCCTACAGTCTAGATTTTTCCTCTAAATGGTGCCATGTTATGCACTCTAACTGTATGTATGCTGAGTAACATGAAACACAAAAGCATCATCATCCCTAAATATAAATGCCCTAAAGTAACTTCACCGATTTCCTGCAATGGTTACATTTAACATTCAACAAGAACCAGGGTTTGCAGTCCACATCTTTTAGAGTCTGAGCAAAGGTCTACAGTAATGATTTAGTTCATACTTTACAACTTTGCATATGTCAGCAAGAAAAGAGCAATTTCCTGAACAATCAAAACATCTGGTGAACACTTGTGGTGTAACAAAACTGCATAAACTAATTGTTGTTAAGGTCAGTCAGTAGGTTTTACCGATCTGAAATCTGAAATCTTTCTATTCTTAAAATCGGAAGTCTTATTTACTGCGAACCATCCCTTGTAGTTGATATCATCCTAACCTGATGCCCACAGTGTGGTTTGAGCCAATGCTAACTGACATTGGATCAGATACAGATGTAGAGAAAGAACTGTTCATGCTCATGTTCACATAGTGCGCAATTTAAGGTTGCCAGTAAACCCAATCTGCATGTTTTCAGACTGCAGCAGAAAACCCATGCAGACACAGTGAAGCCATCCAAATCCAACAAAGAAGGCCCCCAGCTGACTGGGCTCCTTACGGACTGCTAGAAGATCGTGCATTTACTGACTGGCTGAAAGATATAGGCCTTCTGTGGGATTCACAGACCATAGTCACCACCTTAGTCCATTTGCTTATTGCCCAAGTTGTTCCCACACATAGACTTTACCTGGGCTGGCCAAGTGTCTTCGGAGTCCTTTATTCTTTTAGTCTTTTATTTTATTTTGTTTTATCTGTCCGAGAGAACAACGCCATCCACGAACAGACAACCCTCTCACTTTTTATTTTAAAGTTCACCTGGTGGTAACCAGTACTGCTCTAGAGAACGCCTTGTCCCTTAAATTCCACTGCCTGCAGCTGATATCAGTAGTCCTTGTTCTGCTCTGGGGACTGACTTTGAGTTGGAGGGCCATTCTTACCAGGACTAAGTAAAGCTATGAGGCTGCGAAGAAGGACAGGGACTACTGTCGCCAGCTGCAGTCCAAGAAAATGAATTTGAAGTTCAGTGACAGGACAAGAGACTCACTAGAGAAGCAGTGGATTTTAAGCACAGTTATTTGTTTGTTTGTTTCAAAAAACTACCAAATATAAAACAGTGTTTATTATTGTTTATCATCATTTACTTTTAGGGTACCTCCTTTTGTCCCAGTATACAAAATTAAAGACATTTATATAAGGATTTTTGTCTTGGTTTCCCCATCATTTTTAAAGCATGTCATACAACTGTCAACTCTCAGTAATTAAATGTTCACATTAATAAGTTTTTGGCAACAGGGGAACTGGATGTACACATATCTCTTTTACTTTCCAGTAGATGTTCGGAGTTCAGTCAGTCTGGCTATGCTTTCTCTTCTGCACAGTCAGCTATAATGAACATTTCTATCATCCATTAATGCTGCAATTCCTTGACCGGCACAATGGTTCGTTTAGATTCACATGACTGCACTTACCATTCACACTCTTGCATGATATGCAACTTCTATTCATAGGCCACAACCTTTGTGGTGGTTAACTAACCTAACCGCAGCCTGACAATTTCCTATGCTATAAATTTCCTTTACGTTTTAAGTGAGTATGACCCACTTAAAAACAATGAGGGTGCAGTTTGCAGATGCACAAACCTCAAGTGGGACTCGGGGTGGTACAAGAGAATTTGTTCCGAGTGAGGTAACAAACAGCACTTTTACATTAGAAGGTCAAGTACACTATGAGAAAGAGTTTGGCCAAGTATTTTTTTTTTCTTGGGGTCAGACCTCACAGGCTTGTGCCAGCCAAGGCCCGCTCACATTTCAAACACATCACACTAAACACGCAAAGGCTGCCAACAGCAATCAGATGGAACATTTGGAAATAATTAAAGTCTAAGTGAAAGACAGTTTGATAACAATGTTAAACTCTCCAACTGACTCCAAAAACACAGCGCCTCAGCGGTGGGGTACAGCTAGGGGGAAAGGGTTTGGGGTTTTTTTTGTTGCTCAGAACACATAGCTATTGTTTTCTCTTTCTGTGCCGCCAAATAAGCCTATGTTGGATCAGCATAAAGCCAGAGATCATGTATGGCATAGTTTCCCTCTCCTTGTTGTGAGGAAAACATCAGAGAATTTATTATTACCATGTTTTTCTCAAGAGATAAATCCCAAACTCTTCACAGACAGCCTCAGCCTGGACTTTATGTTGCTATGCTCTTGTTTCTCGTGAATTTACTACAAACCCAGAAAGATTATCTTTAACTCTTACTGAAAGGATACATATATTAAAATACGGTAAGGTCTTACTATAGCGATAAAACCACCAGACCTAATGGCAAAAACCTGTGGTGCATCAGTACGTCAACCCCCGCCTAACCCCCCTCGCTTTTCCTCCCAGCGGGCCGAAGCCTATTCCCTCCCAAACCATGTCAGCACGCCTCACTCCCACAAACACGTCCGAGGGCACTTCAACTCACTTTTTCCCCTCACACATGGAGAATAACAAACAACTGCCAGACAAACAAAGAAAAACACACGTCTTTCTGGGAGACTGCCAAAAGATTACAACAGCTGCTGGCCAATGATGTGATTTTGTAATTGTTTAAAAATACAGCAGAACAGAGAGACTTATGGGAGAAAAGAGCAACACATGGATAGAAAAGTAGGACATTCACGGTGACATTGGTTTTGTTTTTGTACAAAAAGGCAAGATCAGCCAGTCGGTTGCAAATCTGTACGAAACCTAAGCAAAAAAATAACAAATAAAAGTCACCAGATCTGTGTGGAAATAGCCAGTGATATTTATTATTCCCAGAAGATGATGATGTCTCTGGCCAATTATCATAGGCAAAATGTTCTCATGACAAAGTATATCGACAACTAATGTTTTCAACAATGAAAAATACAGCAAATAGTCATGCTCCCAGGGGATGCATGGATGATCACACTAAGTTTCCACAGAAAATATTTAAAACTTAGAGGAAGACTGAGTCAAGTGAAAACCGAAACCCCCGGCTCCAAAATACATGTTGTTGGATAAATGGGCAAATATTTTACAAAAAAAGCTGAGAAACAAGGGTGTCTGTTCACTAAAGTCTTGGTGTGTTTCATTAAAAAAAACGATCTATGCAGTGACAAGGCTTAGCTAAGATGTTATCATGTTATTGGTTCATTTTATTTCATATAAGGAAAGGTGTGACACCATGAGAGCAGCGGGTTACAGGATTCATCGTGCTTCCTGTGTTAGCGCAGTTCTGGTCAGAGTGACGAACTATAAAAAAACAATTCGCTGTATAGTGTTGCAAAAACTAAAGATTCTCTGCAAAGCCAAAGTGTGAACAGCAAAGGACCAAACATGATCGCGCATAAACACGAGGAATTATACACTTCAGACAAAGCGAACTAGTAATAAAAGTATTTGTGAATCAAATACATTAAATGTGTGTTTTGTCAGAGGATAAGCTCCACCCATTTTTCCTGTCACCTCTCCCCTTTCACCACAACCTATTTTAGCCCTGAAAAATGTTCATAATTTGTCCCATGGGCCAGTTTTCAGATAAAAACTGTGCATTAATATCGAATTAGCCTCTTCTTCTGTGCAACATCATGAGTCATTTCCAGGACACCGTCTAAAGATATCCATCATAACTTCTAAACTGTAACACCTCTTGTGGAACAAGTCCGATGTCTTTTAACGAATACGAACTAGTTTAGGTGACACTGATCTAACAGTGTCACACAAATAGAGAGTGCACTGTTTGATCAAACTGACACAAACCGTATCATGCATGTCATTACCATCAGCATACAACCACAGTTGACATCAAAAGTTATACAGGAAATAAAACGAGCATCTGTTGGCCCCACCACAGCGTGGTGTCTGCTGTCACCTTTCCTGTCTGCCTTTCTCCCCCGCATCTGTCTCCCCTTCTCTCCATCCACCTTTCTTTTCCCTCAGTCTTTGGTGGCAGGCAGAGTGTGTCCTGTCCAGCTGCTACTAGTGACTTTAGCTGGTCAGGCAAAACACCCACAGCACAGGAATGAGAGAAGCCGTTGTTCACTCGGTCTGAAAAGCAAGTCTACCAGACACTCTGAAGAATACATCCTTAACCCATCTCCAAAATTTTTAAAACACTACAAAATCTCAGACATACTGCAAAAGGCAAAGCCCTCCATTATTCTGTAACTCAATCTCACTCCAGTCAGCCATATCAAATTGATCTTGCAAACTACATAAGAAGAAAAGAGCAGTAAATATTCACCTTGAATCCTGACAATTCTTTGTTGCAGTATCATTCAAAGTAGGGCTGGGCCATACTGTACCGTTCACGGTAATACCGGTATAATATTGGGCAACGATAAGAAAATGAAATATGGGTAAAACGCGCATGCACAGTGCCTTTGTTTTCATACCCACATAGCGGAAAAAGCATGGCGGCGACGGAGAATGAGAAGGGCGAAAGCGGATCGTTGAATGAAACGGATGAACCAGAATTGGTTTGTAAAAATGCTGCAACTTCAGTGGTGTGGAACTGGTTTAGCTTTCATCTGTCAGATACGCAACAAAGCACTATTTTTGGTAGAGCATGCTAGCGGGCCGTTGTTATTACCGTGTTTTTTGGAAAATACGGCACACTTAAAATCAATCCTTTGATTTTTCTGAAAATAGACAGTGCCCCTTATAATCCCGTGTGCCTTATGTATGAACTCTGGTTGTGTTTACTGACCTCGAAACGATTTTATGTGGTACACGGCGCTCGAAAATCTCTCAAATGTTTTAGTACAACTTTGCTAAGCTACGAACCCGCACAGCTTGATGGATTGTCGGAGCATTGCGACTATCGTAGGCAGGAGCCTGGCGGAGTGATATGTACTGTGCTTCAACATAATATTACCGTATTGCGTGTGTATAGCCTCTTTTTAAGTTTTGTGGGTATTATACATGGTTATGCTGAGGATATGTCGGCCAGTTTCCACTGGAAATGCCTTTTGGTTAAACTGTCAGCAAGGAATTTGCATTTGCACTGTTAATTTTTTATATAACTTTAATGCACATAAAAAACAGCTGCTTTTTTAAGTGAATATACGTTGTTGGGTTTTTTTTGCACTAATAAAGTTGTGGAGTTGTAAAGTATTTTGTGTCATATCAATTATATCGTCAGTTATATCGTTATCGCAAATTTTCAAATGTATATCGTGATAAATATTTTTGGTCATATCGCCCTGCTCTAATTCAAAGCAAAGTCTATTTCTCACAGGCCTCTCTCTGAAAAGAAAACACCTGCAATAAATGAAATTTAAGAACCAACAGCTACAAGGACAAGACAGCTAAATCTTCATTAACACCTCATCATCAGCCTAATCCTTCCCATGTCGGATCACAACCCAAATTCATTAAAAAAAAAAACTATGATTTGAATTCAAATTTCTTTGCGTACAAAGTTACAAGATTAAGATCTTTAAAACGTGTTTATTAAATTAGTTTAAATGGTTAATATCGTTCACCTTTGCACGCTTGTATTTTCTGACAATGTGTTAACAGACGAACGATCTGAAACTGAAAGAGAAAAAAGAAACCATTTAGTCCACCTGCAGTCTGAACTACACACCTAACCACCCACTGACCTCCCAACACTGTGTTCTGCTCTGCGGTTCACTCATCTACAACACTGCATTAGCAGATAGTCCTCTGTTGTAACAGGGCTCAGGGGGAGGGTTTGACAGCTGGCATACCTAAAGCAAAAAAACAAGGGCTCAGGAATAGATCAGACTTTATTTAGACAATAGGGTTTATCTGCAGATGGATGTTTTGGGCTGCTGTTCAGAGTCCTGCTGATCAACACTGAAATCTATGGAGAGCCACAATTAAACTAAAGATTACTATTCATCAGAAACTTCTTCGCAGGCAGCTTACAAGCTTATTATAAAGTATTATGCATCAGCACCGGCAACTACTGCAAATGTCACAGCGTCGAAACCACATGTAATAATATAAAAAGATTGTGGTTTCATTCTGAAAGTGAGAAGTTCTACACAGACAGAGACACATGGCAAATAACTTTCACCGCTACGTTTGTTCCCGTTTACTCTGCGTGGGCACACACAGGAAGATGTTGTGACGTGGATTTGTTTGAAATACTTCGTTAAATACTATCTTGATGCTTCCCCTACGATTTACCACGACAGAGGCAGCGTTTATAAAAGATTGTGAACAGATAATTTAGTATCTGGCGATGTGATGCTGAACTATGTCACTGTAGCATATATTTGAGCAAACTGCATCTAAAATGTACCTTTTTCAAAATTTGTTGTTCTGGTTCTGGCCAGGAATAAAACAGGAAAATATAAATGGCAGAAAAAAGAAGCTGAGCCTGGCAGAAACTGTCGAGAAACTTTTCTGTGTTTAAAGTAGAAACATTGTTTAAAGAGTTTATCTCGTGTCACGATGGCAGAAAGAGAGTAGTCAACAACACATTTAGAACAAGAAAAAGGTTTCTCCAAGTTAGACTGTTGGGGACGCCGTAGCTTCTGTGTAGGTCTCTTGCCTGTAAGTTCGCTGATGGACTTAAAGTATGTTTCGGCTGCAAACTACTCAGTTTCCCCTCCATCGCCACCTCAAAATGTACTTATTTATCTACAGGGCTCTAGAGTGCGACCAAATTTTTCAGCGGTGCGACTAAAAAAAAATAAAATATTTGGTTGCACCTGTGCGACCAACTGTTCGGGTAGCAAAAAATAAAAAATAAAAAATCTGCAACCTTCCCTGTGGTCAACAACAGACACACATTATGCCCCTATCGTGGACTAAACCAATCAGAGATAGTAAGGGGCGGGACCTCTCTGATTGGCCGTGGTCCAGTTGAAAGTGCAGGTGGAAGTGGGAGGTGAGTAGCTTGAATAAAGCGATATCAATTCATTAAATCCTGAATCGACTTTTAAATATAACTGTGTTTTGCCAGAAACGCCAGATTCTCAGATTAAAGCTCACAAAACCATTTCAACAACAACCAAACAGCAAATGAGAGCAGGTACACGGATTCCACACAAAGACGTAAACACAGAGGACCGACGCATCAGAATCAACTTTGTCTTTCTCGGGTTTCTTACCTGACGGCCCATAGACGGACACGCTGTCGGAGCTTAGCGATTCTGATGCGTCCGGTCCGCGCTGTGTTTACGTCTTTTTGCGCTGATTCTGAGCTGCAGGTTTTGTCTCTCCAACCAAAATTCACCGAGCCAGCAGCAAAAGAAGCAGCAAACTGCGCTTCACATTTGATCAATGTCGTCATGAATTTTGCTGTTTTGCTTCCACGACTATTAAAATCACACTTCATGCACAGCTAGCTCTCTCTCTCTCGATCTCTCTCTGTACTTCAAGAACAGTTTCCCGTCTCCAATCTCCGTTTTCTGTATTATTCATTCGCTTATTACCCACCAGTCTACCGTTGTTTACAGCGCTGTCGGCTGCTGTCTTTTTCTTTTTCACTTAAATGACCTCTGACAAGAAAGCCTATTTTTTCTGTTGTTCAATACTGAAGAAATTTAAACTTTATATGCAGAACATTGTAGAATATTTTTAAGGTTATCTGCTATAAAAAGCCAGACCAGGAAAATCTCCTTCATGTTTTTCTGTGTTTTATTCTCAGTTACTTTCACACAAAGGCATCTGCTGTGATGTTCACAATTCTGATGAAGTCAGTACTGATAAATGATCAGAATTATAATATTTCTGACTGTCTGAGGCTAAGTTGAATCGAATCGGGACTTTGAAAACCGGAATCGAATGGATTATAGAAATCAGTGATGATACCCAGCCCTAGTGAGCAGCCTAGGCACGACAGAAGTGGATGTAGCTGTAATAGGAAAAGAACTATTGCTAACTTTTCTGTTAAGTTAAGGCCTGATGCTTCTGAAATTCATAGCCAGTGCTCTGACACGGTGTCATCAATCTTTGAATGCTGAAAAAGCACAGTGTATCCAGAAAAACACATATTATATAAATTATTATAAAATTTGTGTGCGCCTAACTTTTGTGCCGGTGGTAAAAAGTTAGTCTAGAGCCCTGATCTATTAGTTTATCTGGTTTTTAACTGAATTATAATGGAAGTTAAGTGATCAGTGAGGCCTGCAGTATAACAAAATAAGTCAATTTTAACACTGAAATATGCAAAGCAAGGCTCTGGAGTCCCAGACTAAAAACATGGAGGTGAAAATTAGCACAATATGGTGATCAGTATTTGCAGAGTTCACAACCAGGGCTTCCTGCAGAGTGACTGATTCTACGTGAGAAAAGCACATGAACATGAAAGAGTAGCACCAATGACTGACACGCACTTTAACCTGCTACCTTTTCTCCTTACCACCCCCTGGTTAGATGTTTATTTCTTCAGTTATGCCTTTTTGAGGATTAGTGTCAAATATACAGACACTGAGCCTAACAGAAACGTTGGATATAGTGTGACAAGACCGTGTGCAGGACAAATTTATTTTCTGTAAAAAGATATTAATTAGATTCTTTTATTTTTCTTCACTGTCTAAGCGTCACTGTGATAGTATTAGAGCTCAGATAGGAAGTGAGCATATAAATCCATATTAAGAAGGGAGAGACTGTGCAAATACTCACTTTTGATATATTTAAACAATGTGAGGTCCAAGCAGTGATGTCACTAGACACTTTTCACAGTCCTTGGCAGGCTACTTTTGGACCTCATTTGTTATACACTAATATCTCTTTCAGATATTTTGTTCCAATTCAGCAGATTATTTTTCCAGACTATTATGTGATAACGTATAAAAATCCTGCTCTTGTTTTTATATATTCCCTGACTACAAGCTTCCTCAAAAAAAAATTTTAAGTGAAGAAAACCAGTCTCTATATAATTTGACATTGTGCAGAGTACTGGTTGCTTTGCAGTTTGAAAATCTGTCCTGTTGCTTTCAATTAATAGAACCAGCCTCATGCTTAAAATAACTACAAAAACACCAGGGCAATTGGAGTGGAATTGCAAGAATTTAGAAGAAATAATAAAATAAGATGGCCTGGAGGTAGAAACAATGTTGTAATGCTCTAAATTTTTCTGTTTTTTTACTATAAACAAATATAGTAGATGTCTGTATCACACATATCTTTGTTTATTCCAGTAATAAAATGCATAGAAACATAGGGTAAAAAATATATAAGTGCAGAATTCACATAATGTTATCGCTATCAGATCTAAATCTGGTTGCAACACATTTATTTCATCTATAAAACATATACAGTTGGGTATACTATGAACAAGAGAATAATTTCTCACAATGCCATTTTGAGATAACATACATGTATAGCCACATGTATATCATAGAGGCTGTCTGGGCATTGTACTGAATTTTTTCACATTATGCAACGTATTGTAACTTGTGGTGACTAATTAGTTACCCAGAGCGTGACAGTGTTGAAATCATGACTACGTTTGATAGCAAGGTGATTGCACAGGTCACCAGATAGGAGACAACCTTTCTGCAAACAGTAGACCTAGACTGACTGCAGTAACCTTCAGAGAGATCTTCGAAGGTTTGCAAATAATTGTTATCTAATTTATAAATGCAGACAGATTGCCAACATGTTCCCATCAGTCTGAGTAAGTGTTTGTTAATGAGCACACTTGAGGGCACTTAACTCAACTGGCTGCCAGCTAGTTGTATGCTAGTTCATAGTCCTATAAAGCACGCCAGTTGGTGAGCAAAAATGTAATGTCAAACTGTTAAATTTGAATTTTTGTCTACATAGACATCAACAGATATGTGATGTTCGATGATTCATCGCAGTTAATTGCTGTATTATCGGAAACACATTGAATTTAATTGCCAACATGACCTCAATCAAATTGCAGACTGATACCTGACTGTCGTACGATAGCATTTATGCAAGGCTTTAGAGACAATTTTAGTATGCTTGATAATCTCATTTTTCAGCAAACAAACAGTTAAAGTAAGACTTGGTCTTATTCTGTAAAATAGATACTGACAGAGCTGAACTCTTAAAGAATAATTTGCAGATGAAAAAGATGCTAAATCGCAATATATGTTACTGCAATACTCAGCACATTGGAAAATGCTAAAAATCAAAATAACATCATTTCGACTGTGTGTATAATGTCGTGATAATATCGTATCGTGGCGTGTCTGGTGATTCTAATGTCCAGGATGATGATTTCAAATGTCTTTGTTTATCCAAACAACCCTAAGCTAAAAAAGGCAGGTTGCTAATGATGTTTGCTCCTTTAATGACCAATTTATTCATGTAGACAAACTTCTTCTGTCATAGTCCCTGTGGCTGTCCGGCTGACTCATTAAGGCTACATGTGTTATTGTTTTTGTTTCGCGCTCGCTCTCTCTACCTCTCCTGCCTCCTCCCCTGCCTAGGCGGAGCTCACCACAAGCTCCTGCATTTGGCCACACACCTGCAGGCAATTACACACCTGAGGCTCACCATCCAGCAGTTTCGTGGGCACTACTTAAGGTGGTGGCTCAGAGCTTCTCATCGTTGGACTGTTGTACAGACTCACGTTAGTGTAAGCCTGGCTTTGACTTTCTGTTTGTAAATAGATTTCCCTGGGCCCGTCCCTTGAGCCTTTCTTGAATTCCCGAGCGTGAGTGTTTGACTGAGCAGTGTGGCGAGTTTTTGCGTGGAGCGTGTTGGAGTAGGAGAGCGGAACGAGTGTGCGTGTGTGGAGCGTGGAGCACCGAGCGAGTGAAGAGACCCTTCCCTTGGATCCCCGGGCCACTGATCTTTCCCCACACTTTGTATATAGTTTACTTGGTGTTTGTAAATAAAAGACTGTTCATTTCAATCTTTCCGTCTGCACTTGAGTCCGTTCAGTCAGCCCAGACACGGTCAAGATTGTGAAACATGTATATGAATTTTTACAATTAGAAAACTACCCCCTGTGAGTGGTGCATCTGACGTCACAGCCCTCTTCTACCATACAAAGAAATATACGCCCCCGTTTCCACAGAATGCACTTTGTTGCTTTCCACAGCATGGCACTGAGCCAACCACTTGGGTACAGGAAGTGATGTCAGTCTGTGTGCCAGTTAGGGACAAATCTGATATTCCCACAAAGCCATTTCCAAAGATAAACATACAGAACCGTTCCCCTGTGTGTGTACACATCCTAATTCAGTTGCCAGTATTTCTTCAACAATTCTGACTGTGTTTCTTCAAATGCAAAAGTAAGGCAGCAGCACTGATACACACATTCACTACACAGATAGACAAAAGAGCCGTGGAATAATGTTAAGAAAAAGCCAAGTTAATTAAAATGTATGAAGAAGCATAGAGGTGTATCTTTGAGATATGCCTGTTCCCCTGGGAATGGGATTAAATGAATTGTTATATCTTTCCTTCTTACTGCAGGGCATAATTCCCATGGACCATGAACCTTAAAAACCAGTTTAGAGAACATAATATTCTACCCGCTTTTGTTTTCCTAAGGGGGTTTGGACTAAAGAATCACTAGCTCTGCAGTGTTGACATAAGCACAGCCCACTCACCCCTGAACCTTGAGCCACTACTACAGGAAGTGAGTAAAGCCTTTCATAAGGGTAGTGTAAGTTCACTTCACCGGCCCTCCTATGAAAAGGATTTATCTCTGGACTGTAAAACTTGGAGGCATGAGAGGAGGAAGCTGGAATGGGATGAAGAGAGGAGGGGCAGGGGTGAGCCTGAACGCCATTAGGGAAGTCATAAACTTCGCCATCAAAGTGTGAAGTCTGAAGTTAGATATCCCACAAATCTGTCTGTAACTCAATATCACCCAAACAGTCTTTATTGGTAGATTCATCTCTGCAGCTGGCATACAGTAGAAAACACAGCTAAATCAGACACTCATTTCACTGGATTATATTTTATCTACTGTTTGAAGGGAGTAAGGATATGCAAGCAAAGCTTCTTTTAGTTCCTAAGTATGTTAACAGGTGTTGAGATAATAAATTAACTTCCTTTGGATGTAAACTTCGACGTTGAAAGGCAAGTATGGTCCTATCATTTTGAAGGTTTATGTTCAAGAGTGGCCAAATAAAGGGAAACTTACTTTAAACCAGATCAATACTTGCTGCTAGCGCCATTTTTAACTTAAGTACACTTAAGTTAAAGTATACTTAAATAATGTTACAAAGGGCTAAACAATAAGAAACTTCAATAAGTGAAAAATGAATTTCATAGAGTAAAAATTATTTTAATATAAACAGGAAAAAACAAATACTGCATATTAAAAATAGGTTGAAGTAAAAAATAGTTTTTGCAAAGAGATGTCGAGTTCAACTGCCTGCGATCTTCAGGCAGAGAATTCCACAGTCGTCGGGCCTGAACTGCAAAGAACACCTTTAATGACCAACGACTCTTTGGGGCTGCTAACATGCGTCAGGCAGTAACCAGTGTTCATATGCCGTAATCACTTCTGTCTCTTCAAATGACCCCAAACTGACTCAAAGCAGTTTATATCAAGACCCAACATGGTGAAGGACTTCTTTGTTCTTGTCACTCAAGACGGTTCTTTTTTAGTGTTGCTGTATTTTTAAGACAAGTGTCTTGTGGTGGAATGAATGCAGACTTAATCAGATGACTCCCCGAAGGCATCTGTAAGTTGCATAACGATCTAAATAGCATAATATAAGACATCAATCTACCAAATAATTACAGAGAAAGAAATGGGTTCAGGTAAGTGACTAATTTGACTGGTCCTTCTAGAAACAAGTTTTGCCACTTGGCCACCGCTTTAACAGTTAATACAACCATGTATCTAATTAATGAGGAGGGAGCCTAAACTTGAATTTCAGTAGTGATTGGCATATAAAAACAGTTCAGACCTGATGCAAACCTCTCCAAAAGTTTGGTGAGTATGCCCAAAAATAAGATTTACAATGTTTTCCCACGGCAGGTTATACTTCTACATATAACATATCTACAAACATACAAACATAGACGGCATTAGAGGTTTATAAGCAGCTCGAACCAGACTGCCAGCATCATGAGCATATTTGGATAATCCCACCAGAATTCTTAACAAAATATTCTAATTCACATTATAGATACCGTAAGTCTGTCACCACACAGCTGAACCTGTTGAAACCTGAAACCTCTACTGCACTATGCATCAACACAGCAACATAAATGGATAACATTTTTCACAGTTGGGTTGCTGATTAGCTTTTTGGGGGCAGGATTGTTTTATTCAGGATTCTTTAAATTATGAATAGAAGGATTTCTCTTAGCTATTTTCTGATATATCAGTATCATCATTTCTAATGACCAATAGATGTAAAAAGTAAAGAAGAGATGAGAGAAACACTCTTTAATAATGTTATGGGTGTTGATGTTGCAAAGTTTGGTCATGTTTAAGTTAGAAGGTTTTTCTTTGTAAATGCAGATCTGAAAAGATACTTAACAGCTTAGTGTAGCTATGATTTATGTAGTATATAACATACTAGGTACTGATAGTGAGACTGGTCATTATTCATCAGCCCTGACAGATGTAGGAGGCTCATGTTGGTAAGTGATCAAAAAAAAACAAAAAAACATGACCACTTACAAGCAGCATATGAAGTCACAGGCAAGCAGGCAAGATGGAAGCGGGTACATTTCTGCCTACCTCTCCATGCAGGCATAAATCAGAGGTCTTTGAAGAGATGGAAGACAAGGCTAATTCCCAGAGGAACACAGGAGCCACTGTGTAAAGTGAGACAGCTGGGGGAGACCGAGCATATGACTAAAGACTGGCTGTGCTACCACTGTATGTCTTTACTGATGGGTGCTGACATGTGCTGTCTGGACCTATAACATCAAAGCAAATAAGTTGTCAACTCAATCAAGAAACAAGAAGTGGCTTTTCATATATATTTAAAGAAGTTGTGAATTTTCCAACTCTGGGACTAATGTAGGCTAGCTTACCTTATCTTTAATAGATAACATCAGCTGAGAATTATACACAAAATAATACAGTAACAGTAAAAAACAAAAATGCAAGAAGGAAGAGTCCTATAATGCTATAACAACAGCAACACAAGCACTGCTACAGTCTGTTACACTGAAATACCATAAGTGGCGTGCAACAGCCATCAGCCAACCCAGCACAAATCAGTTCTCAGCAGTACTGAAACTACCCAAGCAGTACAACATTTACCATGCAATGGAGAGAAATGTCTGTCTTGCAGCTCCAAGGGCAGCTTTCTCATCAATCATAGATGCCTTCAAAAGCCGAGTTTTTGACAACAGCTCGGCGGGGGTTTGGGAACAGCCACATCGTCTGCATTCACAAAGATTTAGACGTAGTTGTGGAAGCAGAGAGGTGTGCCCTGGGGTCTTTCTTCTTGTCCCACTAGATATCAGACTCGTTTCATTTGTGCTGGATCATCTGCTTTGCCAGAACTCTCAATGTAAAGTATTTAATACAATCCACCCAACAGATTTAATAAAAAAAATAAATCTGGCAGATGGACTGGGGATCAAGTGGAGATGAAATGTTTAAGTTAAAGTGCAGTGTTTTAGTTTAATAACCGCAATGTCCCCGTTATACAAAGAGACAACATTCTAAAAATAATTTTGATATAAAAATCAAAATTTGAAAGAGTGTGTTAAATAGACTATAGACAAAAAAGGAAAAACTGGGAGCCGGCATGCTGATCAGGATCACAAGGAAAGTGTTTCTAGGTATCAAGATGAGCCATCCTTAGCCTCCTCAATCTGACATCTGAATTTACACAGGCACACACCCTTACTTACCCGTTAAAATCATAAGTCTTGCCTAGTTAGGCATATTTGGAGGGGAATTTGCCAAAGCAATAAATAACATGAACTTGTTTAATCAATCATATAGCAGCCCAAAATGTCTTTGTTCTTGTGATATTTTATAGAACTATCACTCATATGTGATAACAGGGGCTTTTGAGAAGCAGCAGGCTGCCATCAACAGAAGGCAAAGGCTGAAACAATGCTGGTCCTTTGTGCCAGTAAGTAAGCCCAGTGCAAGAGAGCCAAAGAGGTGGAAAGGGCAAGTCAGACGGCATTTTCACACACACTGGAAGAGACTACATTCCACTGGGCTTCAACTTTACAAAGGGGAGGGCAAAGAAGAAAAATGACTTGTCAAGTGCCATGTTGTCTCATGTATTAACATGCACAAAGGAGGCTTGGGAGGGCCTCTTAACTGGACAGTTAAAAAACAGAAAGTGTGATGAATAATTGGCCAGTTAGAGAAGACCACAGACAATGAATAAGCAAAGAAGATTTTCAACAAATAAATCAATAATCATGCAGCTGAAATGAGCTCCAGCCTCCCTGTGATCTTGAATTGGATAAGCAAATCTTAGGATTTTTTTTCTTGTTTTCTGTTTTGCAGATGCACTATTACAGTGCTTTTTAAGTGTATAACAGCTCACTACAAGCTACTTCAGAACTACTTTCTCTGTCAAATTCTGAAAATCAAGTGGAAAGCATATGTTTGTGATCTATAGCACGGATCAAGCTCTGAAGGTCTTACTGTCATTTTTTGGAAGTCACCCCTGTTTTTAAAAGGGATTATTCCAAAACTGCGACATGGTCTTTCATCAGGACTCATCTGGTGGAAAAGGAGTGGGGAAGGTGAGGCCCCAGGAGGGGTGAGTCTGTTGAAAGACACAACCTGGAGGCCTTCACCTTGCATCCCATATCAGGATTTTTTGAGTCATACGCCCAAATTTGGCATCTTTGCAAAGTGATAAAACTGCACTTAATAAAAAAAAGACACCTCAAGCAATATAATGTGATAGCCCAAAATATTTTTTCTTGCTGCTTCCGTAGGTTATCAGAACAGAGGGAGTCCAATTTTTTACTATTACGCTCTCATTCTTCAATGAAGTCACACTCCACATAACTTTCTTACTCTTACTCTCCAGATTTTTTTTTTTTTTTTTTTTTCCACGGGGCTGTTAAACACAATGGAAAGCGCACGATCACCCCAGCTGTCTCCCATTACTGGCTCTGACCAAAATTATTTACACGCCTGCTTACTGGAACTATGGAGAGAGTGAGAGCGAGAGAGGGGAAGAGAGAGGGTTGGGGGCGGGATTTGGTTGACTCCTTCAGATTTACGTAAGCATCCTCTTAACAAGAGGCTGATAAGAAATGACAGACATAGAAGATCTTGTGTCTGTAGAAACTTGTCTGCTGCACTTCACTTAGGCACTCTTCCATGTGTTGGTGAGAGTCTGCTTTCAAAAAAGCTAGTATATGAGTTAGTAAATCAAACTAAATACTCCACCAATCACTTTACACACTTTACACTGTTAATTAAACTGGGTAATACTGCGGTTCCCTTCATTCATAAGTAAAAGCTATAAACACACAGGGCCGCAATGACTGCCTCCTACTTGACAGCACTGTTAAGATAAAGGCTTCACCATGGGGGAGAGCAGATCTGTAATTAGACAGACTCAGGACACCCGTTGCTATGTAAACATCCCAACCACTCAGCGTAGCAGCACACTGCCTCTGCGCTGCGCTGCTCCGGCTCCTCGCATGAATCACTGGGCCACATCTGGTTTAGCATGCTGGAAGGGACTTTGTCGGTTTGGCACGCCGTGCGTGTGTGGAGTGTGTCGATTTGGACCAGACGACCCACGGCTGCGCTTACTTCTCTCCTCCCCCTGGCTACCCCACCTCTCAGATTACAGCGGTTGCACAATGCTCTCTGGCAGTCCTGACTCTTGCTGGCCCTAAGAAAGCACCGTGGATACACAGACAAACCTTTTGCTCAACTGTGGAGAGAAAGAAAAGTTACAACCACTTTTGGCACCGCAGTGACTCGCGTCTGCCAGGAGTATAGAAAAATGCAGACTGAAAGAAGTTGTTTACTCGAATGTAAAGCTGAAAGCGAACATATGCACTCTGAATATGAGCACGGCTCCAAATTCTCTCTCGTTTTGTTTAACAGTCTACAATGAATCGCTGGAGACAAATTCGCACTAGTAGCTTGGTCATCCATCAAGCCACCTCATAAGTAAAATCAGGATAGACAATAAGAGAGAAAGTGCTTTTGCACTCAATAACGCTGGTGTGTTTTTCAGTTAGCCAACACCCCGGCCTTGTGCCTCCAGTGTAACCAGCATCCTGCCGGAGCTGTTTTTGGCAACTGTCTCAAATTAATATCTGGCGTGGCTCCTGAAAGACTTTATTTCACTGTAAAATCCACAGTCAGCCCCAATGTCCCTAATATATCCTTCACAAAGTTACCATTATGGCATGCTTAGGAGACGCAACCGCAAAATGGCAGCGATCATATTGAGGGAGAAAAAAAAACAACAACTTATAAACAGCAGAGTGAAGCAGCAGAGCACAGAATTGAAATATGGACATCAAGGTGCTCTCAGTCTGACTTTTAAGAGTTATGGGAGGCTCAGAACCTGGATTGCATTACGCTGAAAGAAGACTCATTGCAGACTAATCTAAACATTACGTAAGAGCACTCCTGACAAGTTTAAGGGCAGATGTGACTGTTTACACAGATGCTGTGCGATAGTAGGAACAGACAGTAAAAGAGAGAGGTGAAAGAAAGAGGCTGATGTGGTGTGGAGTGTCCGTGATGTGGTTTGGAGTAAAGAAAAACTGGTAAGCTTCTCAGTGGCAGTTTTAAAAAATATTTGGCAGAAAGCAAAAAGGATAATGTTCTGAATGTGCCCCCCCCCCCAAAAAAACAAATCATTTGCCAGTAAATCAGTGAATACAGTCACTGCCAATACTCTTTGGAGGAAAGGGCATTTGGTTGTCAAACTGTAAATATCTGTCCCTTGTGACTTAGTATAACAATGCATCTTGCCGTGTGAGGAGGAATTTAGAGGAAAACTTCGTATGGGACTTCATTGTGTTGGAGATCCTGGCATTGTGGCAGAAATTATGTTTGCTCTGCCCACAACACATATTCACTAACTTGCTATTGTCTGAGTAAGAGTCAGCTCTCTGGAGTGCGGTTCAAGCCCCCAGAGAATAAGAGAAGAACTTTTACAATAATTACCTATGGCGGCAATCAGACTGAAACTATGAAAAATGCGAACCACACATTATTCCTGTGCTGCCACAGAAAAACAAAACGGGATACTGCAGTCTAAATCTGGAGTGAGTTCAAGTCGAGAGCCGTACATTGTGAAACTGCTTTCTGTAAACAGGACATCTTACATTCTAAAAAAGAGACCAAACGGAATGAACACTTGAATCTGAATATGGTTTGTGCTCCTTTCAAGTCAGTGTGACAGGTTTGTCCTCAAACTGTAGGGCTAAGTGTCAGGATGGGGTCAGTACACTATGGGATTTGTTCAATTTACCAAACAAAGAAACCCACAGTTGAACTTTGCAGCCAGTGTAGATGTAAAAGCAACGAAAGTTCCTCTAATTACCTCTCATGGCCAACTCCACAACTACTTGAAACTCCACCCACTTCTAGTCAACACAGATGTGGCCACAATTGCCGACTACTCACCCGAAACAGAACATCAACAATTCTCCCAACAACTTTCAAGGGACTGGCATGAAATTTGGTACAGATAATACTGGACCAGAGGTTTTTAGTTTAACGCTATTAGGATTATTTTATTCCCTTGAATTTCTACGCATATACAGTTTTCTTGTATCCTATTTGGATATTGAGGAAAAAAAGTGGTGCAAATATTCATGGCACTCTATCTTCATTAATAAAGATAAATCGTGATGGATCTGGGTCTGCAAATAGGTTGACATTGTTAGGGTTTTAGCGAAATTCCAAGAAACTCATTCTAGTATTTCTCTACATTTTACAAACTAATTGGCACAAAATCTGCTAAAGACATTCATGCTCCCCAGAGGAAGATCCATGCTGGATTAGATTTTTTTTTTTAATTTGGTCTATAAAATCTTTAAAATATTTTGGTTTTCAGTGTGATGCTTTAAAAAGTTACTGGCTACCAGTTGCTAAATTGCCATTCCAATTTCTCCACACCTGTGAAACTGACAAGTTTTTATGCTTCCAAGGGGATTTATTCTGATGTCTTCATAGATCCATGCATCCATCCTTTGCCATCCAGGTCTGGTCCAGACAGCAGTCTAAAAAGAGATTCCTACACCACTCTCCAGCTCTTCTGGAGAAACACTGAGTCATTACCAAGAGATAACATCTCTACAGAGATTTAATCTCTCCAGCATGCCCTTGCTCTTCCCTGGGACTCCTCCCAGTTGGCCATGATCAGAACACCACATCTAGGAATTGTCCAGGAGACATCACCACCAGCAGATGCTTTTTTAGGTGAGAATAAAATCATCACAGGCATTCTTGCCCCCTCATGATATACTCTATATATTTTGCTGATCCTCCTTGAGTATTCATCCATCAATATTCATATGAGACTTTGCTCTGTCTTTAAACAACATGCAGAATGTACAGTTTGTTTGTTTTTTGTTTTTTTAAAAAGCAGCAAAAATGCTAAGAGAAGAAGATAAATGTAACCTTTTAATATCAGACTATTATAATTGTCATTGTGTGCATGTTAGCATGATAATGCCTTTTTTTCCTTTGTACTGCTCAAGTCTCAAAGAGCTGATATGACTGCAGAGACTTGACTCTCTGTGTGGCAGAACTGTCTTAGGAAGTCTAAAGGCCGCAGTATACCCACGTTTCAGAGAAACTTGTATTTATACCCATGGTTACGGCACAGGAAGCTGCTGCAGTATTCTCCGAACAATAGGTGTCACCACTCAGATAATATCACCACATAACGGCTGATATAGGGGGAGAAGAAGTTAAAATGAGAAGCCAAGACTTTGTCGAGTGTTTTTTGCGAAGTTTTTCGACAACCTCTCGAGTTTTCAAAAACTGTCAACCTGTAGCACATACAACCACCTGTGTAGCAGTTTACTTATCTATTTTCTCTCTCTTTGGTTTGTCTGCATCACTGCTGTGAATTACGGAGTACTTGGCAGAATCTGAGTCTCATTCCACCCAATCTGACAGATACACGTAGGCCTGCTGAGTGTTTTGTATTCTCAGATCGAACTTGTCAGCACTTTCTTTAGTATAAATCCCCCTTACTCATGACTCTGACAAGCACTGTCTAGAAAGGCATGCTGGGAGAAGGGTGGAAAATCCCATAGCATAGGCAACATTTTGACACCACAATGTTTCAACACCATAACACCATAAGGATTTTTGCAAAGTTTGTATGATTACAACAATTCTGAAGCAGAGCCAAACATCCAGAATAATTAATAAGTTCCATCTTCCAAAACCATACTGGAGTTGTTAACGCCGAGCTAAATTATGCACTTTCAAGTAACAAGTAAATTATCAGGGTTTATTTTTGATTATTCATCTCCTCTAACGCTATAAACTAAAATCATGGTTCACAAACTGAAGTATGAAGCAAACTTCGGTTCAGGAGATGTTTTTGCTCTTCAAACAAACAAACACACATATATCTGATAACACCTAGTCTCACACGAAAAGCATAGGAAGTGGCTTGAAATGAAATAAACATACCTGCAGATGCCAGGCAACATATTGCAAGAAGCATCAAGGGAATATGGGACCTTGTAGCCATTTTATTATTCTGCAGATTCCAGTATGATAAAAGTGGATGAACTGGCCGTTCTTCAGCGTCTCACAAAGGTTTCCCTTCTTGAGAATGGGTCTGCAGAAAGCCACGTTCAGGCTCCAGCTGCAAGTGAACAAAAATAAAAGATGTCAACCAGAAGAAGCAGGTTCAATTAAAGCATTTACAAACAGCAGGGAACTGGGCTCTGCTTAATATACAGCGTGGGAGTGATGAGATGAGACAAGAAGAGAGGCACTTAGGAGACCAGGGGATTAATCTGGGAGGGTTAATTGGAGGTTATGCATGCTTCAAAGGACCAGGCTGCACACACCTTCCAAGCCTGTTAGAGTGTGCAAGTAGTTTGGGATGGATGACTGACTTGCTGGGTGTTAACAGTCCAGAACATGCCACAGGTTATTAACACACTTTAATTTAAAGACTCAGGAAACTCTAGTGGGGTCTTGAGTAAGCAGCTTAGTACCACCGCACTAATTACCATGACCCTGACTGAAGCTTTAACTTAATCTAAGTGTAAACAGTGACGGCTATGACAAGGGGAAAAATGAAATTCATGTACATTTATAAACAAAGAATATCCAGAATTTTACAGAGTTTCTCTCAGAAAGTGGCAGAAGGAAAAATCCTAATCGTCTTGCATAGAAAGGAAAAGGGTGTAAAGTTTAATTATGAAAGTGATTTTTGTACAGTGAAAAATGTAATTGTTTTATTCTAGTTGATAAAACTGGAAAAAAAATTCTGCCACTATAACCACATTCCCCTTCCTTCCGTGGCAAAGGTGGTGGGGTATGTAAGCAGTGCCAATGACTCAAGAGTGGCGGAAAAAACAAGAAACCAAAACTGATTTCTAGTCTGAATCAATCAAAAAGGTCACCTGTCTAGGTTTCACTTTTCAGTTTAAACAAACCGAACAACGCAAACGCATTTCCCAAGTGTTGAGTGTTGCAAAGCTACAGATGGTTAACATGCAAGTGGATAGATAAGCTTATGAAAGAAAAGGGTAAAAGTAACATCCACTGGCCATATAAGGCTGTCAAAAAGGACTAAGTAGCGTGCAATGTCAGTGTGACTGCTGGCAAAACCACCCCACAGATGTCAGCTACTACCTTTGGGAAAAACCCGTTATAAGACGCTTGCAGCTTAGATGCTTTTTGACAAATATATTTAAACACATCATGAAATGTAGAATCATTATATTTTGTAAATTCTTTCGCAATAATTAAGAATTAATTTTCATTTAGCAGATTTAGCAGTATAATTGTAATTATACTTGGTCCTTTTTCTTTTTACAGAAAAAAATGAATGAGGCAGGAATGATTGAGTCAGGAGTTAGGCTCAGACGAGCAGGTGCTTTTGACCATGAAGTCCATCTTGCAAAAACAACTGTGTGATATCTGCAGCCGCAGACACGGCTATTACAAGTATATTTTAATGCATTTTTATCATGGTTATAAATTCCAGTATCAGCAGCAGAAAGATGCCTTCAAAACAGTGCATTATAAGAGTCAGACCAGAGAAGCACAGAACAACTTCAGAGCAGCAAAGCAGATAAGGAACACATGGCCATGCTGTTCTTACATTCTGACAAGTATTAATAAAAACAGTACACTGGAACCTAATATATCCAAATGAAAGCAAGCTTTTCCATTTCCAATAATCCAGCTCGTTGTTTTTCAAAGGCTAAATCAAGATTAAAACGTGGACTTCTGAAAGATTTACCATGTTCCGAAGAATCCTTTTAGCTCTTTCTAATTCTCAGTTATTATGTGGGTATGTTCTGTAGATGCAATCAAAACATGTCTCTAGAAAGATATGGTCCGCAGAAAAAGTTGTGCAAATTTCTTCTCTGATTGATGTCTGACTCTTTGTGGCAAGAAAAGTGAAACTGTTGTCATGTTAGAAGTCTTGTAACAAGAACTGCAGGTGCTCACACTTTAAAGGCACTGTCTCTAACTAGTATAGAGCTGTGTGGAAGAAACACATGTGCATCTATATAACCTGTGGTGAGCTATACAGTGTATATAGGAAGTGATGCACAAAGTACTGAGGTGCATCACTCTGCAGTGCAAGCAGCTTGCACAGGACAAAAGGGCCTTTCACTGTGTGGCAGCTGCAAGGGCTGGGAAGTCATTTTGGAACATCATGACAAATATTACACTTTCAGCTTGTCAGTGAGAACCAGAGCGCTCTGTTTGATTTATGCCGCTCCTTGACCTTCATCTCTTCACTGACTAAACAAAGCTAAACTGTGTTGCAATACCTTTTGGGAAGCAAAGACCAAATCAAAGGAGACTTTCTTTACGTAAAACAGTGTGTAGCTCTTTTGATGTATCTATGGTTGGAATCACATTTGCACTGGGTTACAATACTAAGAAAGCTGGTGGTAAAACAGCTTCTAAAAACCTATGTGCAAAAGATTTAGTCATAGCCTTTTAAAGCTGTTTTGGGTTGGAGAAGGTTTTAACTCTATGCTATGGTGATGGTTTTGTTGCAGCAACAACTGAAATCACCTCATGTGACTTCTTCTCAACCCTGACTGTCTAAGCCGAGCAAAGTATTTCCCTCAAAGAGAATCTGGAAAGTACATTATAGCATGCAGACCCCAGACTGAACGTACTGAACATCAGTGAAACCAAGCTGAATACTTGTGGTCAGTTAAGTGTTAAAGGCCTGGCTTATATCTGTGTCATCACGTATGCATACGCTGCAGTTAAGCGATGTCAAGACCCAAGGGCATTTACAGGGTTCTTGTAATCGCAAAGCCATGCGCGAAGAGAGCAATAACACAAAGGCTGAGGTCTGTGTTATATAGTGCATCTTGTGGTGTATGAGTAAGATACTCAGGATTAATACTCATAAGTCATTTTGAAAATCATGTGGTCATATGAGCTTCTGAAAGAACTATAGTGAGCTCTTCTGCACTTTCAGTGTCTATGGACTGTCACGAGACTGCAATTTCAAAGTCGATACCGATACCCCTCAAAAATTGAAGATTGTCTTAAGGTTGTGCAAAACTGTCTGCGATAGCTTGTACTGTGTTTTTGGTGACATCAAGCTATATTTTTGTTGCTAATCAAATAGAGCTGGTAAAGTAAGCCACAACTGCTTCTGTATAGCAGCTGGCAGACTTTTCTCAGTTTTGATCTGAGACTGTTCCCCTGTTAATGTATTAATGTTACAGATAAAATGTCACAATGTCTCATTTTCCCCTTAGACAGTATCAGGGTTTATCCTGCATTGAAATGGACCTTTGGTGGGTGCCATGTAAACACAATCGGTTGGCACAAAGTAAAAGCAATAACTCTGTTTTACTATAATTAATGAATTTTCAGCCACTTGATTAACAAAAACTTCAACAGACTTGAATATTCTATCAACAAAACATTTTAAAAACGTCTTTTTATGACAGCACTGGCGATCTTATCTCCAGACTGGTCGTAAAACTTAAAATATGGCTTACAAAATGTTCCATCTATTTATGTAAACATCCATCCATTTTTCCCATTTTATTTTCATTAATCCTTATCCAATGTAGCACAGAAGGGGGCTGGAGTCTATGCCAGCCGACACTGAGAGGGAGGGATTGCCAGTCCATCACAGGGTGATAAACAAGCACAGAGAAAGATAAACAAACAATCACACTTATGGACAATTTAGAATCATCAGCCTAAAATAAAAGGCATGTCTGTGAACTGTGAGAAGGAGTCGGAGAGGCCGGAGAGAACCCATGCAAACAGGAGAACATGCAAACTCCTTGCAGACAGGCCCCAGCTAGCCAGAGGGTTCGAACCAGAAACCCTCTTTGTGTGAGGCTAACCGCTTCACCACTGTGCTGTCCAGGTAAAATGCAAATAAAATACCTCATTATTTTGGAGTTTTAACAAATTCATCTATAATAAAAATATATATATGTGGTTGCAGTAATATCCCTGAACTCACCATCTGGACGTGTGAAGCTAAAGCAAGCTAAAAGAATAGAGAAAATATCCTAAGCATGAGCAACCATAACATACAAGTACACCGTGACTGCCACAGTAGTCCTGTCCATTTTAATCCAGTGTAAAGACACGAGTTGACACTCTTAAGTTTTTCTCTAAACTTCTTGCACTGTCAGTCACGTTTGTGCCCACAGAAGCGCGCGGGTGAGAAGAGAAAGCACACCCGTGCGCGCGCGCACACAGTATCGTGCTGTTGTCACTCTGAAGGGAATACTTCACTCAATGTTTACCTGTGCTTTTCTTTAAAGCAGCTTTCTTATGAAACACAACCAAACCAGCAACAAAGAGAATTTAAGCAAGAGCTCTGTGCTGTTAGCCCGTAGCTAACAATCAACAACAGCGGGAGAAAGCAGGAGAGCATGTCAGCGGAATCATGACAGATGTTCTGCTGGAGTTTTGAGCGGCTAAGTACACTGTAACTGTAAACAGCATTTTCAAGGGATTCGCACCCACAGTGCTGCCTGACATTCTTTACATAAACCTTATCTTCTGGACAAAAGCTAAGCGTTATCTAGTCAAAGAATTAGGTCTTGAAAACAAGCGGACATACCATGCAATCTTCAGAAAATGCCCAAGTAAACTTGGTTGAAGTTGAGGTCGCAGCGCTGGATGCGGATATCAAAGTCGTTATTTCGGCTGCACATTCACGCAGTTATTTTTGATGTAGTAGATTAAAAAAAATCACAGAGAACAATGTCGACGGGATATTTTATCAGTTTGTGTTCAAACAACCGCACTCGCTCAAAGTTTCTATCAGTTTACTACTATCTGTCTGCCTTTTTACTGAGGGCTTCATCTGGGGGCGGGGCCTGGAGGGAGGAGGCTGAGCTGCTGCGGCAGAGCTTCCCAAAGCAGGGTGCACGGTCTGCTCAGGAGCTCCTGCAGGAGGATCACAAGGTCCTTAAGTGATCGCACATATCTAAGTCCGAATGTGAGAGTGCGTAACTTTAATATCTCAAAAGGACCCTTCAGTCCCATATGAAACATAAAGACTGTAACTGTATAGGCTGTATAGGCTTGCTTCAGGTTAATCTCACCACACAGGCCAACAGAGTGATCCTTATCCACATGGAGGCCTATTATGACAGGTAATACAAATATCTGGTTAACCAAGACTTCTATTTGATGTGCACCTTTTGCTGCAGCAAGAGGACTTTGTTTTGAGTCATGAAAATAATTGTGTTGCAAGGTGTTTGGCGGTAGGGTGTTTCTGTGTAATCCTTTGGCATCTAATGTCCAGTTTATTAAAAATCTCCATGTATAGGATATTGTGCAATTACAATTTTACAAAATACCATGATTTATAACATATGATATAGTAATAGAACAATCAGACATGTTATGACTGTTAAATCAACCATCATCATCTATATGCTTTAACTAAACTGAGGTCAAACTTTGGCAATATTTATTTAACTGAGACAAACATGGCAGACACTTGGGATTGCAAGCAGATGCAGCTTGCAAGCCCAAGTGGCACTTGGTATTCCAGTGACTTGCTAAAGAACAATAATATTTTTGTGAAAAGACCACTGCTGCAGGAAATCCAGAAGTTGTCGGAATAGTTGTACAGTTCAAATAATGTCTAAATCATCCAATCTGTGTCTGATGTGTATGCTTTTTGCATGTGTACTATCCAAAAAGCATACAAACAGAAAAGTCACAGTATCGCTGCAATGCGATGTGAGGAATTCACAAACCATCCAACCTGATTGTACTTTAAGCCAAATCAAAGGAGCTAGTATATAAAAAATGCTGTTATGACAGCTGAATTCTATTCTAGCTGCTTTATGTTCAGGACCATTACGCATTTGAATACATTAGCGCCATCATTAATGTTGAAGAACGTCTATGCTTTTCCTACTATTTCCTACTATGTCTGCTGTGAAAAAGACCATATGCACTCAGTTTGGGTTTATTATTTATTTAAACACTCTGAAAGTGTAATGGATAGGAAATTACCGTCAGCAGATTGAGAGCAGCAGTGACGGGTTGCACTGCACAGTGTCTGAAATGCCCACTGGGTTAAAGATGCAGTCACTAAACATATCATGAAGTCTCTCACCCCAAAAAAACATAAAGTTGTCTACCTTTTTGAATTAGTTCATTGTCACATGATGATGACTACTTAGCAAAAATTACTACTACAGGAAAGACATTAGATGTTCACTGATGGAGTAATTTGTCTGTTTTCTTTGCCTAAAGATAGTGACAAATGAAAGAAAATCCAGTTTTGGGAAGTGTTTTGGGAAAGTATCAGGCTATCAAATTTTCCCAGAACAGCTTTTAGGCCAGCTGACGCAGGACGGATGGCAGGGTAGGTATGGCACATAACTTTCATGCTGATGAAATCATTCAGTGACCGCTCATGGCCTAAGGGCGGAGGCAGTTATCCTCCTACATGTGTTTCATCACAGGGAGTCAAATTCTGTGTTTATTTACAAGGATCCTTCACACTAGGGGGACCAAGGAACCCATTTCACCAAAACAGGCCCCAAAAGCATAACAGAGCCATCAAATCCCATCAGTGCAGAGGTCAAGGTCAAGAGATCAAGTCCTGAGGTTTTACTTTAAATGTGCCATTTGACCGGAGTGAATGTTTTTTATGGTGAATGGGAGATCTGGTGTCACCAGATAGTGATCAAAGACCACCAGAGGCCCTCAAACAAAGACAGTTTAGAGGTTACAGTGTGACTGATGTGATGCCTTTGGGCCTACATACTTTAAATTCTTTTTGTAAAGCAAAATGACAAAAAGAAAACACAAAAAAACCCTTCTCCACTCTGTGAAATATTGTTTTCCATGTGAAGTAGAGCAAACATATATATACACATATATATATACACATACACATACACACACACACACATATATATATTTTTATTTTTTTTTATTTTTTTTTATTTAACATTTTTAATTTTTGCCTGTCATTGTGATCATTTCATTAGAAATAAAGATAGTATTCTTATGTATTAGTTTCATATTTATCATCTCGGTCATTTGTATGTTTAAATGTTTTGAAGCGGTTTCTAATATTAGGAAGTTTTTTGTTTTTGTTTTTGTTTTCTTTTACAGCTCTCAGAAGAATTTTTTTTGTCACATCCTTTTTATTTCAGCACCCTGCAACCCCCATCACAAGCACTAAACTGTGTGCGGAGCGATTCCTGCGTGTGAAATCTCTCGTACGCTGCTAAACAAACACCGAATTGCTCTGCTGTGATATCAGACTCCCAGCAAAAAGGAGATGCTGTGTGACTTGGTACAACATAAATGTCAGCTTAGTGATTCACCACTAATGAGATGGCACCTGTGACAAGAGGGAAGGAAACTTTTGTTGTGGAAAACACACAAAAACACACTGATGTGCTGCTTTTGAGAGTTGACAAGGAAACGCTCAAAGGGATCAAATTATTTTACATCTCATACATATGCATGTCTCCGTTAAAGTGTTCCACTTTGTTTATTTACACTGTGTTAGGGTTGTGAATACAGCTGAGATGAAGGGGAATAGAAAGTGTAACGGTGCATCAAAGATATGAGCAATCTGAAGCTTCTTCACTTTCCATTAATGTAACTCCCGTTCTTGACTCTTTATTGACCCAGTTGATTGCTCTACCTGTCAAGACCAACCATGCTTTTCACTAATATTGCTCTACTTTGAGTGCCACCAAGTGTCACCGCATGAAATAATAAGTGATCTTGGCTGAATTGCATTACACGCAAAAGAAAAATTACAGTTTTAGACAATCTGGGCTTGAACATGTTCATTTTTGCTGTATTGTTATTTTCTATCACTGCTGTGTGTGGTTAATGTATTCTTACAAGTAAATATAAATTACATATACAGATATGTAATAAGTAATGGACTACCCATAATAAACTCTTTTGTTCGGCTTCTTTACATGATGTTTCAAGGACACAGACAATGATTTTCTTTTTATACTGGAAGGATCATTTCCTTTTTATGGCAAAGGTAATCTTTCAAAAGACAACAAAAGCAGATTAATGTGTTCAAAGCCAGAATGAAGACAGTAATAAATATATGCAGAATATAAAGTGGTCAAGTTTAAAGCGCAACCTTTTCAGTGTCCTTTACAAGGTGGATAAACACAAAAAATAAGTGTCTCAAAACACTGTTAGTAGTGAAGTAGAACTACAACACATATGATATCAGTATTTCAGAGTATTGTGCTTTTCCTTTGTTAACGGAACAGCAATGAAGGTTTTATGAAGTGTACTTTCACCTGACAACACACCCCCACTTTCAAACACACTGCATCTCAGTAGTCAATATTGTCAGCAGTCATCTCAGAAATATAACAACAATTAGACGCCTCCATTGTACAGGTATAGCCACTGTTCTAAAGAGGGTCAAATATTTGCTTCTGTAAGTATTGCAAAAAGACCAAAATCAGATGTACTTTATGCAAGACAAGCCTTTTTTCTCTGATAATATTTTATCTTGAATTGGGTTGAAACAATATTTTTTTGAATGAAAAGAATAAGTTATTATCACAGCGATAGTCCCCCTTGCTTTGTCCTCGGTTCAGCAATGTTTTTGGACACTCCAAACGTTTGAGCAGGGCAGGGTTGTTATTGGACTGCTGTTGACTTGGATTGCAGTGTGTTATCAGATGGAAAGAGTGAAAAGGGATTTTCTGGCCCACATTTTCTCAGTCACACAAAGGCCACAAAAAAAAGACAAAGCCAACGTTAAAGCCTCATTCCAGCTGGCTCTTGGTACAGCATGGTGTCTTTGACTACTGACCAGGACAGCATCTCACATGTTCTCACTTTGATTTCAAATACCTATCAGTAGCAGGAAAGATGAGAGGGCTTACTGTAGAGCACTAGTTTTATGGTAAAACTGGGGGTTTTCTCCTAAATCATTGCAGAAACACATCTGATTTCTATTTAAATGTGGCCTATTGCTTTTAATTCATTTTAAAACCAAACCAAATGCTGCTAGACCACTCCAGACATCTTAAGTTAGATGAATGGATATTCCATCTGGTAACAACATATGAAGACAATAATGCAGCAGGTGAACACACAAATCTGCACATGTATTTTTTTTCTCCAAAGTAGTCAGCTGTGAAAGCATAGTAAAAGTCTTCTTGTAATGTTAATTTAACGTAGCTATTAAGCAACCAGACAGATTGGCAGCACCTCTCCCTTCGGGCATGGCCAGTAAACTTACATATGAGATTCTGAAGTCCCTCAATGTGCTCAAAAGTTTAGACTTTCATTTAGTCTGTTGTTTATTCAAAGATTTTAATTATATTCAAATTTTTCCAGGTTATTTTTTTAACTATTTAAATAAAGGTAAACAAAAAAGACATAAGAAATACATTCTGTCAATCTCACATATAGTTTAAAGGTCACCTGGGGAAAAAAATTGTTGACCTCTTAGAGATCATCTCATATCTGTTATTAAAAGACTTTCATTTTACCAGAGTTGCATTAGAGATTTCCTTGTAATTTGCAATTTTCTTTAGAAAAACAGAGTTTTGTGGTGATTTCTGTCACTCAATTTAAATGTGATGCACAACAGGAGATTTAGTAGATTTAGTTCAAAGTTTCAAAATGGGAATAAGTATTTCTTATTCCCATTTTGGACTGAAAAATAGGGTGAAAAATAAGAAATTGCATTTTATTTACACAACATAAAGTGTAGCATAATAAAAATATGGATTCTGTTGCCCTCTTATGGATGGTATAGAGCAAAGTAGGGATTTGCTCAGCATGTTTTTCTGCTCTTCAGTGAAGGAGTTAGACCATTAAAAATAGTAATACGTGCAGCACAAGCAGAGGTAAGAAAAGTGCCATCCTTTACTAAACCCTGCTCCAGGAACAGGCCATATCGGTTATTAAAAGGCAACCCGACAACATTTTTCAAGGGTTACCAAACACGAGACATTCTCAGCCCAACTACTGAGAATAAAATTAATGTAGCATGGTTATATTTCAACTCTATAGTTTTCAATTGATTTAGAATTAGAACACTTTTAATAAGATCATCATTTCCTGGCTGATTGTTGTCAGGCTTTTATTTACGCTGTGTATGAAGTTTGGGTTAGAATCCCACTGGAATTACAGGGAAAAGACGTTTATTGTCATCTGAATAGAGCCAAATATTATTTATTGCCTTATAGCTTTGGAGTTGCTACTGGATTTAGGATCATCTTAGGTGGGAATTTTAAAAAGTAAATAAATTAAAAGTTTTAAGCAAAGTAATAATGCCATCAAATTGTATTTAATGCATAAATACTCAATTTTATAAAATGGAAATATTCTAGTCATTTTGATATTAATGTAAGTTATATTAACCATCATGTCTGTCTTGATGTGTTGTTGTTTGAATTAGAGTTAATCCTGATTATTTAACATTTGCTTAGCTAATACAGAACAATGTGTCACCTAGGATCACTAAAGGTTTGGAATGTGGTAGATCAGCCTTTCCTGAAAATAATATGACAAGTACTTTTCAAGTAACATAAAGTAGCATTAAAGCTATTTGACTTCTGATTAGAAGCAGTTAAATGTGTAAACAGTGTCTGTTCCCTCACTTCTTTTGAGTTTATGTTTGTTCATTCAAAAACAAATACCCGTTGTTTCTCCTCACTTTTGAAACATGGGCAGGGCAGAACCTTTTCCTTTATGACCTCCTCCCTTCTCAACAAGCTTCCGGTAATTGTCAGGGGAACTCACACTGTGTCAGTATTTACGCTCAGATTCAAAACTCATTCTGCCTGCCTATACCTTTCACTTTCTGAACTTCCTTGCATTTGGTCTTTTATTGGTATACTGAAGACTGTTTAACACCCCTTTCTGCCTCAGTTCCTAAAAGGTCTACTTCTTGCATTTAAATTTAGTTTGATGCTATATAAATTACAATATACATGTAAACACGTGTTTTCACTTTAGACTGCAGTCAAAAATCTCTTTTACTTACAAAGATATACAAGTGAGCCTTTAAAAAAAACTAAAACCTCCAAAAAACAAACTGATGTTTATGTTCTGAGTTTACTTCCAGATGTTTAAATGACAGCCAATAATTTCATAATGACATTTAAACAGAAACGTGAATATTCCAGTTAAATAATTTGTGGGTATGTGGGACATAAAGGAAAGCAACATGCCGCCTCCTTTTGCACTCGAAGCTGTATAATTTCACCACACATTTTTGGCCATGGCTCCATCTTGTGGAAAAAAGGTGCAAGTGACTAATGTCGAATTAGTTTTATACTCCTTTTTACTGACAGGCTAAAAGACTTAAAAATACAATATTTTACAAATTACCTTAGAAAGAAAACAGGTAATATACATATAAAAATGCATGCACAAATACACTCACCGGCCACTTCATTAGGTACACTTTGGTAGTGCCAGGTTGTTCCCACTTTTGACTTCAGGACTACACTCATTCGTCATGGTACCGATTTAACAAGATGATAAAGGTAACTGAATCATTCCTCAGAGTTTTTGGTCCATACTAACATCATAGCATTGTGTAGTTGCGGCAGATTTGCAGCTACAGATCCATGATGCAAATCTCCTGCTCAACCACATCCCAGAGGTGCTCCATTGGATTGAGATATGGTGACTGAGGAGGCCATCTCAGAATAGTGAACTCATCATGTTCAAGAAACCAATTTGAGATTAACTGAGTTTTGTGACATGGTGCATTAGTCTGCTGGAAACAGCCATGAGAAGGCTATACTGAAGTCATAAAAGGGATAGCACGAGCATCAGCATCAGCAACATGGTGACCATGGAGTTTAAATGATGACCACGTGGTACAAAGGAGTCCAAGATGTAATATATCCCCTATATCATTATGCTACCTTCACGAGCCTAAACCATGGATACAAGGCTGGATGGATCCATGCTCTCTACCATCCGAATATTCCACTACTAATTGGAACTCATTAGACCAGGTAAATTTTTCACAATTTTCTAATCACAGTGGCAATTTTTTCTATATATCAGATTTCATTAGAAGCAAACTTAATGTACTTAACATGGAAGAACTTAAAAAGTGGTGGTAGGTTTACAATGCCAAAGGCAGTAAAAAACTACAAAATGTAATAAAACAAAGCAAAACAATGCTGATCTACAATCTTCTGTCCAGTTTTTGTGGAGCCTGTATAAACAGGAGCCGTAATTTCTTTTTCTTAGATGACAGGAGTGGCACCCAGTTTGAACTTTGCTAATGTAGCTCCTCTGTTTTATATAGGCATAAAGCAGTCTGGCCATTCTTCTCTGACCTCAGACATTAATAAGGTATTTTCAACCAGAAAACTGCTGCTCACTTGACATTTCTGGACCATTCTCTGTAAATCCTAGAGCGAAAATCAAAGTAGATCAAAAGATTCTGAAATACTCAAAACCAGCCTGTCTGATACCGACAATCATGCATGTTTAAAGTCACTTAAATCACCTTTCTTCCCCATTCTGATGCTCAGTTTGAACTTCAGCAGGTCATCTTCACCATGTCTACATACCTAAAAGCACTGAGTTGACCATTCAGGTTCAATAATAAGGAAAGGAATAATTAGAAAGAATATTGCCACTAAATTAATTAATGAAATAATTGAAAATTTAAAACATGCACCACTTGAATTATAAGAGCAAAGTTCTCCTTTCATTAAAAAGAGCAGCAGCAGGAAGAAGAAATTCCACCAAAGAAGCAGCAATCCACTTGTTGTGGTATAGTAGCCTACAGCCTCCACCTTTTAATAGGGGTAATTAGATTCCAGCATTTCATTTGGCACAAACTCATTTTAAACACAAGATTGGAAATATTTAAAGGGGGGGTGTTTGGTGAATTCTGGACAAATTTGTATTAAATGGCATTACACAATGAAGAAATTTGACCCAGTCCTGGCAATTTTATTGTCACTGCATAGACACACTCAAACTCATTGAAGGCTTGTTTTATTTTAATTGTTCGTACTTAATAACACCAATTTTGTTATTTTTAAATGTTAACTCAACTTCAACTTAAATTCAAGGCCTGTTTCTATTTCGCAGGAAGTAAAATTATGTCTGCTTCAGGTGATCCTTGTAAAAGTCACATTCACTTCAAGCCCTCTAATATTTTCCACTTTCCTTTCACAACTAAGAAAAGCCCTTAAAACTGTTTACTATTGATTAGAAATTATAATGTCTCGTTGCATTTCAAAAGTACAAAAAAAATTAAATGAAAACTTTGAGTAAAGGCGCGTAATTCAAGTTGTTTCCTTATAAATATACTTTTTAAAAAAAAACACGAAGACGATAGACAAAATCGCTTAATAAATCAAGTAGACGTAACGCAAGGGATGTTCGCTGCTGAGAATTGTTTTGTAGCTTAGTTCTGTTTAATGAAGGCAAATTTCCCGTTTCTGAGTCAGCCCGTAAACTCATCGCTCCGCCCAGATCCCGGTTTTGTGTTCCCGGTGAGCCACAGACACGTTTCCCCCCACAGTTACCACAAGTCCGCAGCCTGCTTTCGCAGGCTCACAAACCAGGCGAGTGGCATTATTATTTGCAGGAGTTGCTCAGCGGAAGCAACCGATAATGTACTGGGATGTTATCGAGTTACCATTTTGTTGGGAACGCTCAACATAAATCTGTAACTCGTGGTTTAAAGAGAAAAACAGTTAGCTAAACACTTTGCAGGAGGCTGTGTGACGGTGATTTTAATGTCATTTTTTAAAAACTATTTCAAAGAAAAACACGGGTAGGTAGGTAGAATATAGGCCAATCAAGTCTGGAGTCTTGAGCAGAGGTGTATAAATTTGAAGTGGTTGCCTTAGAAACGTCCACAACCGAAGAGTTGAACGCAGGATTCCGCGAAATCTCGTAAGGTAATGTTTGTTAGTACGACAAAGACGACGACTAAGGTAGTAGTGATGATAACCAGAGCAAACTTGTATTATGGTGGTTGGTGAATTTTTATTTCCCAATATGTTGGACTTATATAAAAGTCATCAAACTGATAGGAAGACTAATGAAACGTGACCGCTTCTAAACACTTCGGTTATTAGCGCGCTTAGCCGCGTTAAATGCTTGCCTAAAGCGACTTGCGTTGAAAAGAAGAAAATAATTTACAGACTAGCTGTTAAGGTTTTTTTTTTGTGCAAGATTCAACTGCTAAAATGTGCAGAGATGAAAAATACAAAGCGTTTAACTTTCTAGCGCTGACGACCAAACTCATCCGGGAGCATTAGCACATCATCAAGGTTGTTAGTGCATAAAATACAAAATGCTACTACTTAAATTGCTCCGTTAGTACGCGGCAACTGTGGTTATTTTATTTGGTATAGTACACCGACTGTTGGTAAGGTTAGCAGGCAGGCGGACTAACCGGTGGGCGTGACTGAAGCTGGTTTTTTAAATGTGCCTGCCATTTATTGGTTTGACAGAGAGGGCGAGAGACGCACTCCTGTGCATCTCTCCAAGATCTTGGCTGCTCGTTGCTTAAAAGCAGGTGACGTGAAGCACTTTAATCTATGAAAAAAAAGTAACACAGGTTGACCAGGAATCAAACTAGGTAATTCCCAGTGATCTGTTGGCTGATAACTTGGCATCTGGTGTGTCAGAGAAAATAAAACCAGTAAAGAACAAAAGGCGTGAATGCCTTAAAAAATTTTAATCTACTGCAGATAAACGGTATCTGAAAATCATGCAATTAAATTATTTCTCAGAGATGCATCTGGATCTTCTGTTGATCCATCTACTGCCTCATCAGAAATGCTGATGGAATGTTGGGTGTTTGGTTCAAATCATCATTATTATCTACAAAGGAGGTCAGCAGAGAAATACTTAGCTTGCAAACATGAGCAAAATCCAGAATCCTGTCACCTATACATGTATAATTTGCAATCCAACATATTTCCTTCAGCACACAGTTTACAACTGTGAATCTGTACATCATCATCATTACACAGATCTTTAGTCACCACATTTACAAATTACTTTCCCAAGCACATTGAGGGGACAAATTCAGTTATGGTACATATGTTTGTAGAAGCCATTATCCTCTTTTTAATGTTGAATTCAGTGTCACACTGAATAACTTGAACAGGCCCTGAATAACTGCTGGCAGCCAGCACTAAAAGGAAACCGCAACTAAGTGATTAATAAGACCATTTCCAGTAATCCAGTGTATGTTTAACTATTTAGAATGCTCATTAATGTATGATTGAAAAGGATGGGTAACAATACCCCAACGTATCAGACCCACATAGTGTACTTAAAGGATGCAAACATACTGTTGCTTCATCTGAAGTAAAATGTGCACTGGAGCAGTTTTGGAGAGATGCTGTAGATGGCAGTATTACATGTGTCTAGCACAAATGAGTCTAGCACAAATGAGCCTCTCCTAAGCTTCCATTCTTAAAGAAATATTTAAAAAAAAACAACAACAAATATTTCTTTTCTGTTTGGATTCTGCTATAAATCTAAGAAGTGTTTGTACATACTCATTTTCTGCTGAAGAGACTATAGTTGTTAGACTCATTTATTGATATTAAGGTTTTTTTAAGAGAAAAAAGATTCATCCTTTGCAGCTTTATCTTTTTTTTCATACAGTGGGTAAATTAAGTATCAAACACTTCATCAAATTTCTAAATAAAGATATATCTAAAGGTGCTATTGACATGAAATTCTCACCAGAAATTTGCAACACATCCAGTCCATACATGCAAAGAAATCCAACCATGAATGTCCATAAATTATGTGTAAAAATGAGAAATGACGCAGTATTGAACGCACTTAATGAAATTTTTTTGAAAACTTAATTTGTTTGATACTTTTTACAAAAAAAGGGAGGGGCTGTTCTTCCACACAGTCGTTAAATCCTGCAGGTTTCCCTGGGCCCCTGCTTTGAACTCTGACCTTTAGTTCTTTCCATAGATTTGGATTCAGGTCGAGTGATTGGCTTGGCCGTCCAAGCAGCTTAATTTTCTTTCCTTAAACCAATTGAGTTTCCTTGGCTCTGCATTTGGTATCACTGTCTTGCTGAAATGTCCACCCTTGTTTCAGTTTCATCATCCTGGTAGATGGAAACAGATTTTAATTAAAAATGTCTTGGTAATTTTTTCCATCCAACAGACCCACACCATGATATCCCCACCTCCAGATTTCACTATTGGTGTTTTGGGCTAATAGAAAGTGCCCTTTGACCTCCAAACATGGCGTGTATTGTGGCATCCAAAGAGTTCAATTTTGGTCTCATCTGACCACACTATATTTCCCCAGTATTTCACAAGCTTGTATAAATATTGTTCAGCAAAATTTAAAAGTGCTTCAACATACAATAGAGTCTTCCATGGTAAATGCACATACAGGCCATGGCAGTTCGTTTCATTACTTACTGTTTTCTTCAGAACCATTGTACCTGCTGATTCCAGGTCTTTTCACAAGTGGTCCTTGGCTCTTGGACAGCTGGTAGTTCTTTTCACTGCTCTGTCTAAAATCTTGGCTGGTTCATGTTGAAATGGTGTTCTTTCCACTTCCAGATTATGGCCACAACGTTGCTTACTAGAACCTTCATTCATTTAGAAATTGTTTTGTAAACAATGCCATCAGTATGTTTTGCAAAAACAAGGTTGCAAAGGTCTTAAGTGCGATCAATAGTTTTACATATCAAGGGATGTTTCTTGTGTAATGACTACTACTACTACTTCTTTTTTTTTTTTTATATATTATTTGGCTGTGTGATACTTTGGTAATGAAACCTCTTTTTATAGGCCTTCAGTTGGGACTGCAAATTAATATTAGCTGATAAAGAGGCAGGCTTGCTTTCTAATTACTGATAGATTTCAGCTTGGGTCATGACGTCCATACCCGTTTGCACCTCTCTTTCTTCATGTGTTCAATACTTTTCCCTGTGTCATTTCTCATTATTACACATAATTTATGGATATTTATGGTTTGACTTCTTTGCACGTGTGAAATGGATGGATTGTTACTGACATCTTGGGGGAATTTCATGAAAATGGCATCTTTCGAAATATATTTACTTAGAAAACTGGTGACATGTTCAATACTTAATTTTACCTTTATGTATTTGGCATGTCTTCAATTTTATATCAAGAATATGAATGCTATAGCAGTCACGGGGAGTATTAATGCTCAATATAAATTTTTAAGAATTTAGGGGGTCGAGAGACTAGTTTGCGACATTCTTGTAGTAAAGTAGTTTTGTTATATTATTGTTGGTTTAATCAGCAGATGCTTTCCTTTTTTCACTTGACATGTAGGAAAACGTGGTACGAGCATCGAGTTTCTGCAAAGCAATTTCCAGGTGGCTTTACCCCTGCATGCAATTTGGATATCGCAATGTCTGAAGGGAACGTCGGCCCCCCTGTGAGTGGAAATCCCCCTCCACCAGAGGTCATAAATTCCAAGAGGCCTGGACGTGTAACCAATCAGCTACAGTATCTGGAGAAGGTGGCGCTCCAAGCTTTATGGAGGCATCAATACTCATGGCCTTTTTATCAGCCAGTGGATGCAGTGGCACTGTGTCTCCCAGTAAGTAGTAAAATTGTAGTTGTAGCACTGCAGTAAGAATGCAGTCATGTGTATGTAATGTTTGAACCTAAAACTGTCTTCATGAGCCACACTTCAGAAAGGCATGTTTTCATGTTCATGTCTTTGTCTTCAGGATTATTATACAATTATTACAAATCCAATGGATCTTGGCACCATTAAGAAGCGGCTAAAGAATAGTTACTACTGGCAAGCAGTTGACTGCATAGAAGACTTCAATATTATGTTCACCAACTGCTATGCGTACAACCAGGTAAGATGATAATAGTTATGTTGCTGTATGATACCAAAATATAACCACAAAGCACATTTCATATTCCTTCACAGAAGCAAGATGTACAAAAATCAGAAGTAGTCCTACAATGAAAAAAAGCTGGACAAAAAAATAACAAAGTCACACTTTTGTTTTGTGTAACTTTTGGTGCTTAACAGTATTGGAATGCATCTCAGCAGTTTAAACTGTCACAAAAGCACATTTGCCTTTTTTTCCTATTTAATGCATCATTTGTCTTTCCACAGCCTGGGGATGATATTGTCTTTATGGCAAAAACCCTCGAAAAGCTTTTTCTGCAGAAACTTTCTAAAATGCCTCAGAAAGAGTTTGTGGTAGAAGTCACTACAAAGGACCTACAAAAAGGGAAACACTCTAATGCAGGTATGTTGCATGCTCCTAACTAGTAATGCAGGGTCATTTTGTCCTGTCTTATAATTTTTGTAAAATTTTAAATGAGAAAGAGAAACTTCAAAAATGATATTACGATGTTACCACAGGAAGATATTAAAATTGCACTGATTTTGTTCACCATATAAAATTTTGTTCATGTTTAACTTTATCACCTGTGATGCAGATGCATTAAAGCACCGATCCCTCATGTCAGAGGTTGTTCTTCAGCAGACTGTGACAGTCATTCCTCCAGATGTCCCTCAGTCGAGCCTACCCATCCAGCTCTCTGCACAAACTGACTCAACACTAAGCACTGAAATGGTTTGCGAGCAACTTTCAGAATATACATAAAATCATGCAGTGTTCTATTTAAGTAAAATGTGAGATAAACGTTTTACATAAACTTAGCTGTACTAGTAACGGTTCCTTATGCGATTGTCTAACCAAAGACCTCAAACAGTGCATACATTTAGTATAGTAAGTGCATCATCGCATATAGATGATCATCATTAACGAATGATGTCAGAAGCTATTAATCATATTTATTACTGATTGTTTTTGTGCCTTAAAACAAACTTTTAAATGTCACTTTTGTTATTTGTGTCCCGCTGCTTTTTTCCTTTTTTTAATATCTAGAGCAAAAAAGGTCTCAAGCGGAAAGCAGACCCCACCACCACCTCAGTGATCACCAGCAGTGAAGTCTCCCCTGCTGAACATTCAGCACCTTGTATGCTGATCTCCCACAGAGGCAGTGGAAGGCCCATCAAGCGTCCTAAGAAAGAATTGCCTCTCATTGAGGCCAAGAAGGTCAGACTGTCTGAGCAGCTCAGATGCTGCAATGACATCCTGAAGGAGCTGCTCTCAAAGAGGCACTCTGCATATGCATGGCCCTTTTATGTGCCAGTCGATGTGGTTGCTTTGGGTTTGCATGACTACCATGATATCATCAAGCATCCCATGGACCTGAGTACTATCAAGGTAAAATGTCTGAGCTGATTAACTGAAGCATGTAATGTGATTTTCAGTATATGGTAGATCAGTTTTCTCAACAAAAATGTTACTTCCTCAGAAAAAGATGGATCAAGGAGAGTACGGAAATGCAAAAGTGTTTGCTGCCGATGTTCGCTTGATGTTCTCCAACTGTTACAAATACAATCCACCTTCAAATGAGGTGGTACACATGGCAAGAAAACTTCAGGTACAGTTTATCAATTTATTGATTTCTTAAATCAGTAGGACAATATTTAAATGTAAGTTATGTTTTATGTTTACCTTCACATGCATTTTGCATGTCCTTAAAGCCGCATTCACATCGAATGAAATTCACTTGTCCGACATTGGTTGGTTGCTTATTGTTGGTCACTAGTTGATATGTCTTTTAATTACATGCCTTAAAGTTGTACCCGCACACCTCAGCTTGCAAAATGGCATCGGCTTCCTGTTATCCCTGGTTGCCAAATTGCTGCTGGTTGCTTCCTCCGGGGATGGGGCTCTGGGCCTAAAAAGAAAATGTGTTGTAGGTGCTAAACTTGAAATCTCCTCCTCCTCCTGAGCAGATTCCCACTTAAGTGATTTATCTGCTGTTTGCTGACTTCTGAGAACATTGCAGTTAACAAGTGTTATATGATTTGAAACCGTTTACAGTGTTGTATCATCATGAGCCACATGTACAAGACACTAAACAGAAGCACAACAACAGCATGCTTATTATATGTTAGAGTGCGTCTTAGCAGTAACTTGTTCCACACATACACCTTTTGAACCAGTTTCAATTGAACTCTAAAAACACCCCCAGATAAATAGTTTTTCACTTAGTTGCAGCTGCAAAATGTTAAAAAAAAAAAACTAGTGTGGACTTTTAGGAGGAAAGTGTCTTTGCTTGTCTAACTATCCTGTGATTATGAGCACTTTTTGTACAATAGGGGTGGTTTACAATTTCTTTGTGCATGATGGAGCATTTTTGCCACTAATCATCCCCCCAAAAAACAAAACAAAAGGCCTTCAAATACAACTTGCTTTGACATGCCCCTGTAACAGTTGTATAGACTAACCTATGTCAGTTGACGAATTACAGTTGGTGTAATTGCTAACAATACTGCAAAACTATTTTGTTTTAACAGGAAGTTTTTGAGGCCCGGTATCTGAAGCTTCCCCATGAAGCAGAGTCCTATCAGACATCACATCAGCAAGAAAAGGGAAAAGGAAACCGAAATGGAAGTCTGTCAACTTCAGAAAGTTCTGACAGCAAAAGCTCATCATCTGAGGAAGAATTTTCATCAGAAGGGAGAGCCATTCTGCTTGCCAATCTGGAGGATCAGGTCAGTATTGCGCACACAGTAACAAGCAAGCTTTGAGAAATAAATTACTTCAGTGCTCTATAGTTAACTTAAATGGCTCGCTTTTCAGTTGAAGGCTGTCAGTGAGCAGCTGAAGAAGTTTGTCCAGGATCCCATGATGAAATCAAGGAAGAGAGAAAAGCTGAAGAAGGAAAAGAGATCAAGGGAAAAGGATGTAGCTCAACTAAAGAACAAATCCTTTAAATACAAATCTGTTGTTCAAAGTATCGCACCCAGCAGGAGCTCTTCCTTGTAAGTGAACCCCACTTAATCAATCAATATTTTTGTATTTTTTACCTAACATAAACTGTTGGGCTGTGTATGCTACTATATAAACGAAATATAAATATTTCATATGTATGTATAGGAAAGAAACCAGACCTCCTAACCCCCGTGAATCCATGAAAGATGAGGGTTCAGCCCCATTGGCACCAATTACTTACCAGGAGAAGAAACAGTTAAAACTGGACATCAACAAGCTGCCTGGTGACAAACTGGGCAAGTTGGTGAAAATCATCCACACCAGGGAGTCTTGTCTGCGAGATTCCACTCTGGAGGAGATTGAAGTTGACTTTGACATGCTCAAGTCTTCCACACTGCGAGCTCTGCAGAGGTTCGTCGCAGAGTGTCTGACTAAATCCATCAAGAATGTAACAAGTAAGTACAGCGTGACTTAATCAGAAAATACAAGTTAGTCTGCTAAACTTGAAGTGTCTTTACAGTGACAGTGCTTGCTTATCAGGTCAAGCAGTCAAAATCTGTCAAGTAATGATAAAAGAAATATTAGGTTTAGTATATGCTTGTCTTTATACATACAGTACAAGTCAAAGGTTTGGACACAACGCAACAACTCATTTAATGGCTTTTGTTTATTTTTACTACTTTCTGCCTTTTAAATACACGCTGAAGACATCAAAAATATGAGGCAAAATGTATGGAATCATGTAGCATAAATAAACTCCGACTTTTAAGGTGTCGTGGATAAATACAACAAAATAAAACTAGCACCGGTACAGAAGAAAATAAGATTTATTCATAACACAAGTGAAAAGACCCAGGAAGACCGAGTTAACGATAAAAACGATAACAAAATAATGCTAAAAAACAATAAAAACCCTGAAAAACATACATTTCACACCCGAGCCTCACGACCCGGTACCAAACGACTCCGGTCCGTGGCCCGGGGGTTGGAGACTGCTGCACTATATGAATATTCTCAGTAGTTACAAACCAAAATTCTGCTCCACAAATGTATCTAGCATGAATTTTTCAAAAAATGGCTGAAGAGTAGGTTTAAAAAAAAAAAAAAAAAAAAAAAAGTCTGTCCAGTCTGGAAAATAATGGGAATTATACTGATATTTTTCTACTTATCAACACAAACTGATAAAATTATAGTATTTACAGCAAAATAATTAAACAATAAAAACAATGTTATGTTAAATAGAAACATAATTTTTCAATTCTGTTGTTGTATGTCGTGCTTCTCAGAAAAAAGACCCAAGCCCACAGGAGCAATCCAGACTGCAAAACTAAAGTATGGCGGAACGTCTCAGACTGTCGGCAAAGACCAGCACTTAACTGGTAAAAAGAGGTCATCAGGTAAGAAACAGATTTGTTGCAATGGTACTTCCACGTGTGAGACAGTGTAAAAATGTCAGTCTTGTGTTAACAGCTCAAGTCGTGGCCTCTCCTGGTCTCAGCTGCTCCTCAAGTGGGAGCAGCAGCAGCAGCAGCTCATCCGACAGCAGCAGCTCATCCGACAGCAGCAGCTCATCCGACAGCAGCAGCTCATCCGACAGCAGCAGCTCGAGTAGTCTTTCTACCGCCTGTGATGCCAGGGACACTGAATCAGGTCTGGTGCTGTCTTCAGCTTCTCCATCTCTTTTTCCCCTTCTTTCTTACATGGGTGCCTTTTTTCATTAATTTGTTTTATTTATTTATTCAATTATAAAGGTCTCTTTTCTTTTTTCTTTTTTCTTTACATTTCATACACACCTTTTTGTAATCTGCTGACATGGATGAGTCCTGCATGTTTGTACCAATGACAGCTGCAGTAAAGTCTCGGTCTTTTGGGGGGTATTTTTTTTCATTGTTTTAGTAGGCACTGAAGTGTGTTGCATAATAGTGGTGCCATTAAACAGAAAAAGCATAACTCATAAAGTAAATTTATGCGAGGCTGAAAAACGGCATCTCTGATGGGCGATTGGTGCAGTCAGGCATGTGTGCTCTCTCTGATGACAGGGTCTTATTGCTTTTTTTTCTCTTTTTTTTTTAAGGAAAAAATAAATGAGAGCTTATGTAACAAACTATTCTTATTTTATGCTGCCAAGATATCTCAAATAGCTTGTTTTTCATGATGTTTGAACAGGAAACTTTAAGAGGCTGTAGCCTAAATTAAAGAAGTAAAAAATCTAATCATATGCTTACCAGCTACTTTTTTTTTTTAGGTATCCGGTCTTTAAATGATGACATGATGAATCCTGCTTCTGGGCCCAAACTACCCTCCGTTTAATAAGGCTGTTTAACCCGTTTTAATGCTTTGTATCTTGTTCTTTTAATCTCAAAAAGCCCCTAAAAACAGTCAGTGATCACTGTCAGCCTCTCTCGCTTTTTATTACCGCTATTCATTTCAAAGCTCAGTTTTTAAAACCTTACGATGTAACTACAGCCCAGCCCATGCAGCAGTATATTAATGACTAACCTCGTATTGCAGATGGATTATCTCATTTGTTCTCCTGACTGAAGTTTGGTCCATTTACAGCATCCTGCCATGCGACTGCATTTGTCCCTAACCATCGGGAACCCTCACGTTAACTTTTATCGAGTGGGAAAAAGTTAGCATTCATCCTCCAGCTTCACTGTGTTTATGTTATGCTAACGTAGCTGTGTCGCTAGCGATCACGTAGCACATCATTAAATACCAGCTAGCGAAACTTCATTAACCCTATTTGGGCAACCACCTACTTAAAAGTCCAGGTGAAAAAATGAATAATTAATTAACACTTGGAACTATTTAGCTTTTCTTGAAGGTTGTGTGAAAAGCAAATTGTTATAAATTTCACGGTGTCTTATTTTTCCAATTTATGGCACAAAATGAGTTATTATTGTCAATGTTTTTCAGTGCTGAAAAAGAGGAAGCGGAAATCTAAAGACCATTGCCAAAAGGTTAACAAAAAGGTAAAAAGATTCTCTTTTTTCTTTATTCAATAGATCAATGTAAGCTGGCGGGTTACATTGATAAGTAAGACTGTAATTTCTTGTGTCAAAGGTGAGACATGCTGCTGGTAAACAGATGTTGGGAGGAGCAGATTTGACGAAAGCATCCGTCAAGACCAGTCAGCTTCTTGCTAATGGGCAGTCTGTAAAGAAAGCAAACAGGGAAGGACATCCAGCACAGCACGATGCAGCGCTAACCTTTGATGACTTCACTTTATCGCCTCCAGGTAATGTTTTTGTCTTTACAAATGCAACATTTGTCCAAAAGTAAAAAAAGATTTACCAGCCTCTTGAAAAGATCTTTCCACAAGATTCTTTATTTCTCAGGACTAACAGTTTTCCCACCATGAAAAGTACAGTAACAGTTATCTGATTTTACCACCACCCATTTACCTGGTAGGCCAGACAAAGAACTAGCGCCTCCTTACCCTCCCCCCGCTCCTGGTTTGGAATATAATACTCATGCTTGCCTTTAGTTGGTTTTACTCAATAGTAGCACATGTGTTTAAATAAATGTGCAGAAATCTGCTTCTTGTGTCATTGTAATGAGTTGAGAATGAATTCCTGTAATTTACTGTTTGTCCAGATTTGTCTGCACTTTTATCCCCCATGGGATCTCCCGTAGAGCTACTGGACTGGGCTGCTGCAAGATTTGAGGTACGTCAAAAAAGGCACATTTCTGCACACAAAGGCAACTTTTACAAAATCTGCTTTGTAACAGCTTTTGGGGTAGATATTAGATACATGTTTTATCATATGTTAGGAAATATGTGTAGGCATGTGCTGCAACTACTATGAACAGGCCAACGTCAGTACCAGCAGCTGATTTAAAAAAATAACGTGCCTGAAATGATAATGAAGAGACCTTTATTAAGAACGTGTAGTCTAGCAGAATCTGCCATCTTTCCCAGCAGCAGTTTACTATTGCATTATGTAGGGATATGTTTTGTTTATTTGGGGTTTTTTTCTCAGCAATTTGGAGCCTTCATAATTTGAGTGCATGAGTTAGCCACGTGGAAAAAACTGCACCCACCCATTCCATGTGTCATAGTTGAAAGCTATGGTTTTTAAACAAAATTTTGCTTTTCCTGCAGGGTCCAGTGCTGTCCCCTCTTGGAGACAGCCCTCTGCAATCCAAAGACGAAATAACACCCAGTAAGTCGCTTTAAATCACTTATTATTACATCACCATCTTTAAAAACTACCGTTTTCTTCATAATGTTAGGAAATGTTAACTTTATTATTGCAGATTTCAGATACACTGCAGATCTTCCTGACAAGCAGTTGATTAATGTGCCTAACACTGATGCTGCGAGTAAATCTGCTGAGGGTGAAAAACCCCAAATTCCCAAAAAGGTTGGTTTAATACTCCAGAAAACTGTCATGATCATTTATCTTACTTTTATGTGCTGATATAGCTGGAAATTATATCAATGTTCAAGGATGTGCTGCTTTTTATGTGCATTATTCATTAGAAAGTGGTGCAAATACTTTCAAATGTGGTGTTTCCACCACCAGAAAGCATTAAATTATTACAACTTAACTTTTTTTTGTGTTTTTTCCCTCTAGTGGCCAAAACCTAGCTGGTTGATGCCAACAAATGCACACCAATGTTTGAAGTGAATGTGTCTAAACATTGTGATTTTCCTTGCTTAGGATATTGTGGTGAAAAACATCGAGCCTTGGGTGAGATTGGGAAGACCGAGAGAGAGGGTGATGCTACCTCCAAACAATTCCTCAAAAGAGACCTTCAAGATGTTTCGTGAAAAACTACTGAAAAAGAAATTGTTGGATGAAAGCAAAAAGATCGAGGCTCCTGAAAAGACCAGGTGTTCACACAGTTAATAGTTAAAGCATTCGATGTGAATTTAAATTAATAGGTAGATTTAATTAAGTTGTCAGGCATACAGTTGTTGCCTTTTGGCCAAAGTTTTAAAGATGCCAAAACTACTGAGTGCCTGTATTAGTTGCTATAAGCCAAGATATATATTTTTTTCTCTGAAAACATAATAATTGATTTAAAGAGAGCAAAGTCAGTAACTTGGGTATTCTCCTTCTAGTCTACAAGTCCCATGTAAATCAGAACAAAACCCACAGCCTGTTAAGGAAGTTTCGGGTTTGCCTGGAAGTATTCGCACAGAAGGTCCCTTGGATGCTCCCAAACATGTTGAACAGCAAAGGTCTAAAAAAAGGCAACCTCTAATCACACAGTCGTCTTTAGATAAAGAAAGAGAGCGGGCCCGCCAAAGAGCGCAGGAACGTCGCAAGCGAGAAGCAGTGAGTACCTTCTGTATCTGTTTCAGTGATCCATTTGTATCATTTCATTTGATTTTGGTAAAAAATATCACGTTAAACTGTATTGCTGTTTGTTTTTCTCTTTTATATAGATGACTGGTATCGACCTAACATTGCAACGGGATGTCATGACTAGATTTGAGCTTGACCTTTAAACTGGGCGGAGATTTATCTGAAACGTGTTTGATGTCTTGATAGTTTTTTTTCCCTTTGATGCCCTGTACATGTCATTAAACCTAATAAAATAAATGCTTCATTTGTGGGGGTGGTAGTAATTTGAGCCCTTTTCAAACATCATTTCATCATACTGTTAAGAGTTAATTTTGTTAATGTTCACGCAGAGAGTTTGATCGGACATGTCAGCGATGGAGGAAACCACAGTATACACACAATGTTTCCACTTTTGCAACAAGCATATTTTAATATGCTCGTCTTTATTTAGTGGAGTAGTTGGAAAAAAATTTTTTAGTTTTCTCTGCACGGTATGTCCTTCTGTTTGTTTTATAGTGCTGCTGAGAGGATTAAAAGAGAAACATTTTAATCTTAATGCACTTTTGAAACTAAACTGTTGAGATACAAATGCTATTATGTACATGTTATTGCATCCCAAAGATGTGGGAAAGACCTGGCGAGATTGATGTTGTAAGCATTACGGAAACCTGACCAGGTGCTCTTTGGCACAACTTGACAAAATGTTGAGGCGCCATCAGGTGAATGTAAAGTCGTGCACATCTTAAAGGGGCTTTAAGTGCAAATGGATTTAGTCCTTACTTAGCATTTGATAAATGCCTGCACTAGTGCCCTCTGGATTTTCGCCTGACTAGGGTTAAAGTGCCTTCATAAAAGAGTTATGTTTTTCTCTACTGTTCAGAGGTAAGATATGCACAGTAAGCTAGTTCATATCCCATGTACTGCAGTTTCAATGCCACCTTGTTGCATTGTCTACTTAAACATGCAGCGGTTGTTCTGGTATTATATGTTAATGTCCTGTAAGTGTTTACCATGGTTTTGTTAATACTGACTTAAATATACTTGAAATGTAAACAGAACACTGTAGCATGCTTACACACTGACTTTTTTCTTCTTTCTTAAATATTCTTGGATTTTTTTATTTTTTTATTATTTTTTTTTTAACTGAGCCAGGAAAAAATATTATAGTACCAAAGTTTTCTTTGTGCAATTGACTTCTCAGTTCCTTGAGTACTTGAAATGCCAAATATTGTGTTAGCTGTACATGCAAGGCACTTTGTTATTCATGCAGTTTTTTCTTACTCAATAAACCTTTTTCACTAAACAGTCTGGATCACTTTATCAAAATATCAGGTTACTGCACAGATGCAGTTTACTCATAATGCAGATGATCCCCCATAAATCCATACAAGAGCTAATCATATGGTTACCAGCATGCACCACAACCACTGGTAAGTTTTCTTTCATTTAGTTCTGGTTGCTGTGCTGCATGTCATGTCAGAGTGCAAAATAAAACCCAACTGCTGGCAGGGCAAATTAGCTAAAGGTATATTATTTAAACAATTTAATCTCCACACACAATCTTCTACACTAATTATTTATTAACTTGATGAAATATGAAGGAGCTTGACGTGTGTGTGTGTGTGTGTGTGTGTGTGTGTGTGTGTGTGTGTGTGTGTCAAGTTCACATTATTTATGCTGTCACGGATAAAGCTACACACGAAATTATTAAACTTGAACTTTTATATTGTGCTTGATATTTAGCCAAGCACAGAATATATACTTGTTAATGTTTTCATGAATACAGAAACATATCTAAGAACTGTTTCCATTCTTTGTTAAAATCAACCACATGTTCTTTGGAGTTACTATTCATAACTGCATTGGTAATAGTGCAGTCATGAATATTGATAATCCATTAATTAGTGATGAGTTTTTGATAAATCAATTGGATTTAATTATAGATGAGGTTATTCTCTTAAATGCATTAAAATTAGAATCTAAATGTCTGAATGTTTTAGTAAATTTCTACAATATAAATGTGATGTAGCTGTAAATATGTTGTAGTATTCCCATAAGTTATCCTAATAACAAACCGTGGGTAACACAGGAAGTCAAAGCTGTCCTCAACATGAAGAAGAAGGCTTTCAGGAGCAAAGTGAAGGAGGAGATGAAGGCAGCACAGCGGGAGGTGAAACGCTGCCTGAGGGAAGCAAAGGACACCTACAGGAGGAAGGTGGAGCAGAAGTTGGAGAGGAACAATATGAGGGAGGTCTGGAATGGTGTGAAAACCATCACAGGCCACAACACCAAGAAAAGCACAGTGGGGGGGACTGTGGAGAAGGCAAACGAACTTAACAACAGGTTTGACCAGCCCACAACCCCCCCACCCTCACCTTCACTACAGAGTCCAATCCCCACTCTCCTACCTCCCTCGCTTCCCCCCCTTCCTGACACCATGACACCCCCCTCCTCCAATCCCTCTCTCAGCAGCAAGACATCTCCCCCCCTCCCCTCCTCCCAAACATCTCCCAGTGTCACAGTGGATCAGGTCAGGAGACAACTGAGGAAGCTTCGCCCCAGAAAGGCAGCAGGCCCAGACAAGGTGTGTCCTAGGATGCTAAAGGCGTGTGCTGCTGAACTTGGGGAGCCGCTACAACGAGTCTTCAACCTCAGTCTGCGACTGGGGAGAGTGCCCGCCCTATGGAAGACATCCTGCATCGTCCCGGTCCCCAAAAAGAACCGGCCCAATGAGCTGAATGACTTCCGACCGGTGGCACTGACGTCACATCTTATGAAGACTCTAGAGCGGCTCTTCCTCAACCTCCTCCGACCACAGGTACAACATGCCCAGGACCCACTACAGTTTGCATACAAGGCGGGTGTCGGAGTGGAGGATGCCATCCTGTACCTCCTACACAGAGCCCACTCACACCTGGATGGGGGAAAAGGCACGGTCAGGATACTGTTTCTTGACTTTTCCAGTGCCTTTAATACCATCCGGCCCTGTATGCTTCAAGAAAAACTGAACAGGATGGAGGTGGACCCCTGCCTGGTGGCTTGGATCTCCGACTACCTCACCGACAGACCACAGTACGTCAGGCTGAAGGACATCACGTCTGACACAGTGGTCAGCAGCACAGGAGCACCACAGGGAACTGTGCTGTCCCCTCTTCTCTTCACCCTGTACACCTCTGACTTCGGCTACAACTCTGAATTATGCCACATTCAGAAGTTTGCAGACGACACAGCCATCATGGGGTGTATCTGGGATGATCAGGAAGAGGAGTACAGAAGTCTGGTGAGGAACTTTGTCGCATGGAGTCACACAAACCACCTGCAACTCAACACCTCAAAGACTAAGGAACTGGTTGTGGACTTCGGGAGGTCTAGAGCAGGTCCACTGCCGGTTCAGATAGAGGGGGAGGAGGTGGAGGTGGTCAACAAGTACAAGTACCTCGGGCTGTGGGTGGACAATAAACTGGACTGGTCATGCAACACAGAGCACCTGTATAAAAAAGCCCAAAGCCGACTGTACTTCCTCAGGAGGCTGAGGTCTTTTAACATCTGCAGGAAGCTCCTGAGGATGTTTTACCAGTCAGTGGTTGCTGGAGTACTTTTCTATGCTGTGGTGTGCTGGGGGAGCAGCACAGCAAAGAAGGACTCATCCAGGCTGGAGAAACTGATCAGGAGGGCTAGCTCTGTTGTCGGCATGAAGCTGGACACTCTGGTGACAGTGGCAGAGAAAAGGACATTAAAGAAACTGATGGACATTATGGACAATGCCAGGCATCCTCTGCACACGGCCATTAACAACCAGAAGAGTCTGTTCAGTGACAGGTTGCTTCTCCCAAAGACAAGAACTAACAGACTTAAAAACTCCTTTGTCCCACACGCCATCAGACTGTTTAACTCCTCTCTGGAGGGGAGAGGGAGGGGAAACAGGAGGACAAAGGAGAGGGGAACAACTAAGCTGTAGTGCCTCTTCACCTCACTGTGCAATACCTTTTGTGCAATACTTTTGTAAATAGTCAACGGTGCAATAGACTCAATACTTGAAATGTGCAATTCACTTGTATTTTTATTTTTATTCCTATTTATTATATTTATCCCCTTCGTATATTTTATTTATATTGTCTCTGTATTTATATATATGTGTGTGTGTATAACTCTGTAACTTCTGTCGGTGCTGTGCTTTTTTGGAAATCGAATTTCCCAGAGGAACCCACCCGAGGGATTAATAAAGTTCTATCTAATCTAATCTAATCTAATCTAAGTAAAATAGAGGGGTAAATGTAAAAAATAAATAAATGACTAAAAAGGGGTAGAAATCAGTATTTGTGCTTCAGGCATATATGAACATATCTATTCAGTATAGGTTTACTATTGCATTATGTATTTTTTTTCTGTGCAGAGCTTGATTAAAGTCTTGGATTTAAAAAAGAAACATCATGTAGGGTAGATTTAAAACAGGAACAAAACTGTTTATGAAATGCTGGTGCCATCCTTGCTTTTTAAAGAATGTGTTCTGTTAAAATGTGTTTTTCTCACAGCGTCTCTGGGTCGGATTTACAATGAAGCATCCAAACTAACAAAATGTTTAAGAGTTAGTAGACCAATCAAAATGTGGGAGACTAGATATATAGTAACAAACCTCCTGTTGGCTAAATAACTAAAGCTGAGTTTAAAGGCAGAGGGAAACACTGATGATCACACAAGCTTTGTTCGGGGTGAGATGGCAATTAACATTTGTTAAGTTTAAATTTGTTGAGTTAAACATATAAATAAAACTTAACTGTAGTTTGTTCCCCTTAAGTGCAAATAGTGTTAGGATAATTCTTTTTACAATTTATGTTTTTAAAATATAAATCCTGTTTAATTTTACTAGTGCGATTTACAGATTCGCCTAGGATCCGGTTTGATCCAAGAGGAGAATCAAAGCCCTTGGAGGGTTTCCTCAGAAGGGGCATAAGGTGTAACAAATCTACCAAATCAAATATGTGGAGCTGTCCGCTGTAGCGAGCCCTTGTGAATAGCTGGGGAAAGGATTTCTTCATTTTGCCATGGTTGGGCCTCCATATATTCGCGTGAGCGTACAGAGGTCTTTATCGATTCCACATATCCAGCCACGTGAGGGGTTAAGCTAATCCAAAGTCGGTTAACTGGCCTCTGATGTGTGTTATCCGGTCCCCGCTTCGGTTTTCTAACGGAATAATTGACCTGCTCGTGTCCGTGTGTGATTTAGTAGACTTGACAGCCACACACCTGTGACACCGCATCTCATTAACATATCAATGCGCAGTCACAGCCTACCTGCTAATTAAACCGGGAAACCGCCACTTATTGTTCATGAAACGCTTGGTGAGATAATTTAAAATAACGGGGATTATTTCACTGATGATGAGCTGAAGTCACGCAGACCTTTTTTTTTTCTTTTTTATCGCAGCTTTGTTGCCATAACAGCGTGAAGCCGTGGTGCTTTGCAGTGATTTTTTTTCCTCCGGAGGTTTTGCTGCCTAACAGCGCCTCTTAGCTGTTCAATGTAAATCAACGTAAAGCTCCGCATCGAGACGCTTATTGCTCGATTTCGGACTTGCCTTGTATAGTCAACAACACGGTCTCCTGCCAAACAGCCACGGCTGTCACACGCACGCGTGAAATCTGACGTGATGCTCTTGCCACCGTCCCATTCAGCCGCTTGTTGGGATCCTCCCTTCAGACAGTCGTGCGTATGCGCTGGTAAAGAAACGACGGCATTGTCAGAGCGGTGTTTAAACAGAAACGACCAGTTAACAGAAATCAATCAATAGGTAACGTGATCCGGGCTGATTTCCTGCGGCAATGTAAAGATGGCGAGAGTGCTCCACAACTTGCTGATATTTTTAATCAGTCTTGCGCTGAAAATCAGAGTTTTGGGGTATTGGTCATTGATATACGGTTATTGTGCTCTTTGCGCCATCGTAGCCCTGCTGAAACTTTGGTGGAACATCGTTTTAAGGCCGACAACAACCTTCCAATGGGTGATTCGTGAAACTCCCCCGGCTTGTCTGAATGACACGTCCTTGGGAACCCACTGTTATGTTAGGATCAAGGTAAGTGACGCGCACACACTTGGACATGAAAGGTGTCTGTAAGGGTAACAGCCTTTGTGTGTGTATGTGTGTGTACGGACGCCAGGGTGTTCACGTGTAAAAAAAGCAAAAAAAACCCGCCTCAACACCTTTCCGCCGTGTCGCGTCGTGAAAATCCAAACGGGGCCCGATGTTTTAGCACAATCTCGAAGCGTCTGTTTGTTTTTGCGAAGCGCTTCTATTTATTTATTTGTAATGTTTTTGGTGGAGTCAAGGCTTGCTGGCGCGGAGCTCAGGTGGTGCTGAAAGAACAGCTCCTCCGCCTCACGTCTCTGCATGCAGCGTGCTGCCAGCCTCTAACTACCAACCTACAGTGTGTGTTCAGGATTATGTAATTAAAATATCAAAGCATGTCCCGATGTGAGGGGTGGAAGAATTATTCACATCCTAGACTTCGGAATGACTACCAACACAAGATGTACTTAAAGCATGACAAGTACAGCAGCGTGTACCTGTCATTCTTATATTATGGGATTGTCATTAGTAACGTATTAATATAAGAAGGAATTCTGATCTACTTCATGATCTGTTGGAGAATAGCAATGTGTTTAAAAATAAATGTTCCACAAAAGTAGCAGAGAATGACAAATACCTTAAACAAGTACTAGAATACATGTACACTGTTTTAGCGCAAGAACACTCATATGTGCCTGTTAAAGCATGTGCTTCTTAGTCATAAACCAAAGTTTTCCATGAGCAAATGAATCTGATCTGCAGTGAGCACAGTGCATGAAGGGTTTGGTTGAAAACAACACGGTGCAGGGGAAATAATTAAAGTGAACAGAATAAATCTGCTGACGTGTAACCATACAAGAAAGAAAAAAGTACTGCAAGTATATGTCCATGGAAGCAGATTACTTTACAGAACCATAAAATTGCAAATAAAATTTGATCAAATATTAAAATGAATTGGGATGAACAGCTAAATATCCATCCATAATACCATTCATCCACTCCATCCATTGTTTCCACTTATCCAATTCAGGGTTACGCCGGAGCCTATCCCAGCTGTCATAGGGCAGGAGGTAGGGTACACCCGGGACGTGTCACTAGTCCGTCACAGGGCTGATACAGAGAGACAGACAACCTTTCACACTCACATTCACACCAATAGCCAATTAGAATCACCACTTAACCTAAAATTCATGACTTTGGACCGTGGGAAGAAGTTAGAGTATCCAGAGGGAGCTTGCAGGCATGGGGAAAATATGCAAACTCTACACAGAAACCCTCTGCTGTCCGGAGGATTTACTGTGATGTGACAGTGCTAACCACTGTCCCACCATGTCACAATGAGAGGCTAAAAATAGTAAGTAAAATTCAATATGAAGAAGGGAAAACCTGCATTTCTGCTCTGTCTGTCCAGCTCACTGACAGTGTCAACAGAAAAAATAATATTTATAACTATCCTGCTCACACAAAGAAAACTTGTACACATACTCAAACACATTGGAAAGATCAGCACAAATCCTGCTGACCATCCAAAAAGCACATCACTCAGAAATCTATCCTAATATTTGCTAAATCTGCAGAGACTGTGGTTTTCTGATATATTCAGAGAAAGATCCTCCAAAGCACCTAATCCCCACTAAATAAAAACAGAGAAGCTTTTCTATCTGACACTTAATGACACCTCAAGGTGGGGATTGTGGGGGATTGTCTTTCTCTTTAAATAGCCCAATAATATTGCTTTCTTTGTATTTGATTTGTTTTATAATAGACTCTAGTCCAAGCAGTAGCATTTTGAAGTGCGCTAACACCCATTTCATTTCAACATGTGACATAAAATTCATCAACAGAATTATAAAACTATATGTATTAGAACAAAATCATTCAATATACAAGTACCTGTCTGATACTCGGTTTTCTTAATATAATGATTACTGCGGATGTTATTTCGCATCACCTGCAATTTGATCCTAAGTGTAGCCGCGAAGCCTCTAAACCAAGCAGAGCAAGCACAATAAAGTGACCCTGAAGTTTCTTGTTACAATGCTTCGTTTTGCTAAATAGGAACTAAATCTGCCCCCACTGCCTAAAAACAGAAACACCTTTGGCTTCTTATTATCTCACTTGAGCTATTGAACTTCATCAAAAACAATCAATTCAACTTTATCAGCTGACTTTGACTCTAGAATATGCCCAACTTAAATCCATCTTAGCAACATGTCTGTAGAAGCAGGAGTTTGGTGATATCACAACTAAGGAAGCAGTCCTGCATGTAGCTTACACAAGTGTAGTGCAGGAACCTGAAGCTTCAGGTGGGTTAAGGACTTTAGAGTAAAGTAGGGGACTTTTTGTGTCAGCCCGCTATTGCGCAGATTTCCTCTTTGCTTCTGTTTAATGCTGAAATCTATTTCAGCTGTTGTAGGGTGAGAGGAAGGTTACGCCCAGAGCAGGTCACCAGTTTATTGCAAAGGTCTAAGCCGTATTTTCCTGTTTTTGATTCACCTGACTGCCTTGTGTAGAGATGCTTCAATAATCTCAAGCCTACAATGCGCACTTAAAGTATTTGTTGTTCTTTCTCAGAACCCCAAACAGTGATATATGAGAAAGAAAAGCAAAAAAAATAAAAAAATCCCCACATTTCTGAGGCACAGCTTTGATATGTTTCTTAAAAAGATTTAAAAAATCAAACCCTGTTAAATCTAATGAACTTCCAACTATTTAAACACAAGTGTTTACATTAACTTGTTCTTCTTCTCTACTCTCACTTTTTCCATCAGATGGAAATATTGTAGGTGTCTTCTGCATAATTTTATTTATCTTTCATGAGCCTTTAGTTTGACATATTGGGGACACTGCTTGTCTTGTCTTTAAACTTTCAAAATGAAACATTTGCATATTATAGCACTTTAGATTATTTAGGAAGATTAAATGTGGATGTAAGAAATGTGGGCAGGTGTTGTCATAATTTTTCTTTTGTGTTAAAATTACACATGTACATTTAAATGTCTACAAACATTTCCTGAAGGAGTCTTGAAGTTTGTTAGAGCACTTAGTATTCTGCAGAAACAAATTCACAAGAGTGTTTCAGGTCCAGTAAACATGATTTTACAAGCTTGTGATACACTGATTCTTATTTAATGGCTCAAAAGAAAACGAGCTATTCCTGTCTTGTTTCCCCGTAGTAGTTTTCCCTGCAGCTCCCCTCAGTAACAGTCACTTAGGAGCGCTGGCTTGTTCCGTTGTGTTCACTAAATGGCTTTGGATAAAAGTGACGGCTGAAGTGTTCATGTGCAAATGTGTCTTTGTGTGTCTTGTTTCTGTGCAGGAGTCTGGCCTCAGGTTCCACTATGTTGCTGCTGGTGAGAGAGGAAAGCCCCTCATGTTGTTTCTGCACGGCTTCCCTGAGTTCTGGTAGGTCAGAGGCAAATCAGGGTCAGAGTAACAGTAAAAGCTTCTCTAAACCAGACTGTAAGATGTTGTGTTGTGCAGTTGTATTTGGTATTTGCTGCATTGGTCATCTCTCTAAAATTTCCATTATGAGGATTCCTCCCTTGCTCAGCAGCAGTGTTAAATCTCTGCGATCTGGCTGTGGGCCTGCAAAAACAAATCCAAGCCAGCAGAGAAGAGTCCTCATTCACAGACATGATTTGCCATCGGGGGAAAGGGGTCCAAAGCATTCAAGCTCTCTTCCTCCTGATATGAAATGAAAAATGATGTTGAGTGTTGCGTCTGGATCAGGGCCAAAGAGCTTGTCAAGAACTGTAAGCCCGTCCATATCTCTAGCATGCTATCTAAGCTGCGGACAGGACAGGGATTAATTAACGGTAGAGGGGAGCTCTTTCTGCTTCACTTGACATATCCTTCAGAGGAACGATGAAACTGTACTGAGGTGCTTGGAAAGAGTGCTTTTTAAAATGTGCTAATTCCCTTTCAGAAATAAGAAAGATGAGACTTTGTGTTCAGGAGGGGGATGGAGGGCTGCAAGGGGCTTATTTTCCTTCAGCCCTCTTCTGTATTCAAAGATCTAAGGGTTCAGAGCCGGGATCTTATCCTGACTCATCAGAATCACAGGCAGGGCTCTGCATTTAGCTTTTCCCCCCGTTACTCGGCTGAGGAGGAAGAGGACAAGGAGGAGGGGGGCTGACAAGATCTTCAATTAGGAAGTCATCCCAGTCCACATCAGTGGGCGGATTAGAATCTAAAACAGCTTCTATTATCCAGAGGTGACCTTCACTCAGCTGGAAAGAAAGCTGAGTGCTAGTTTCTAAAAGAGAGTTTGCAAAGTTGGTTTGTAAGAATCGTAATCGCGGGGAAAGGCCTGTGAACACACTTGCGTAATGTGCTGTTTGGACTTAGAGACCCCAGATGTTTAACAGAAAGAGTCTGTGTCATAGACTCTGGGACTGGAGATAAAAAGACAAACAAGAGGCTTTCCATTTTGTTAACTTATCCTTCCTTGCATCTTCTCACCTTCTGTGGCCTGGAAATTATATTCCTTCAGCTATCAGTTCCTTAATTGGTCCTGAAGGAGAAAGAAAGCTTGTGGAGGAGCTAGGAGTGAGGAAGCACAGGTGTGTCCTAAGCAAAAGTCATTTATCAAGAGGCATGATGGATAAATGCCGTACGTCACCATAGAAAACATAGAGTGTTTACTTCGTTGTGCTTCTCATGCTAATCCTGAGAAGAGACGCGAGTTCAGAAAACAAGGGAAGTTGCTAGAATTGTGAAAAACACACATATTTACCCTGAAGAGAGAAAATAATTTATTACGCAAATCATCCATATGTCCATACCTTTATTGCTACTTATTCAGGTCTCTGTCAGACAGCAGTTTAATCAGAGATACTCAGATCTCGCTCTTTTTGGCCACCTCTTTCAGGGGGACACTGTCTTAAGCCAGCCAAGAGATATAATCTCTCTGCCCTGGGGTTTTCTCCCAGTGGGACATGCCTAAAACATCTCTAGGAATTAAGGAGGCATGCTAGTCAGGTGCCCGAAGCACCTCAACTGCCTTGTTTTGAAGTGCGATGTTGCTGTCTAACTACATTAGGAGAAATGGAAGAACCCCTAAAAGAGGAGAATGGGCTTTAAATCCACCATAGTAGAAAATGAATGAATGTTTGAGCAAAAGTAAGACTGTAGAAGGGGTTCATAAAGTGTTTTAGGCACAAATTACTTTCTTGTTCCTTAGCTGTATAAATGACACATTATCTTTACGCTTTTAAAGACATTAAACACTGTCCCCGTTATAAGGTTTCTTTGAAGGTTTGAAGTCTAATTTTAGATCCGTTTTGAAAGCTTTTGATAATTTGTTACATAACTGTGATTTTGTTTTTACCTACTTATGTATTATATGTAATATAAATGTCAATAAACTTAAATTGAAAAATCTCTATATCCATGAGAAACAGGCATTAACCTGCATCGTCTTGTCAATAATACTTGTCAAATGTGTGTGTGCCTCAGGTTTTCCTGGCGTTACCAGCTGCGTGAGTTCAAGAGTGAATTTCGTGTGGTGGCCATCGACATGAGGGGCTACGGGGAGTCCGACCTGCCGCTCTCCACTGAGAGTTACCGCTTCGAATACCTGGTCACGGATGTCAAAGATATTGTGGAGTACTTAGGTGAGGAAACACGGGAGAACTGCGTGCCTGTAATCTCGGAATCAGTCCGAGGAGCGGAGAGTGTTTTGACAGCTACTTGGGTCAAAAATAAACTTGTTTATCAATGTTACGCCGTGGACAGCCTTCAGGCCTGCAGCACGGCATGACAAACTTCCTGTGACTCATTCTAAGTGAGCATGGGACACTGCAGATACAGAGCCCAAAGCCTGCTGACTGCGTGCTAACACTGGCAGGCCTGAGGTGGTGTGCACATACCAGCTAATGATTATCTGGCCAGAATGACAGTTTTTGCTCTTTAACTGGCCAACGTATCTCAGTGTTTTTCCTGTCATTTCAGCACGGCTTACACACTCTATCAGGTAATCTGTCTCAGCCCTGAAATGTCGCTGAAGATTGTGTTCAGTGGACATGAGCCCTTTCATTCTCCTTCACACCTGTCGCCTCACATCTAAATGTGTTAACACGGCTGTTTCAGTGTCAATTACAAGGAAGCCGAAAAGGTCGTGTCTTGATTTTCCTGCATAGTCTTTGAGGTGCTTTCTTCAATCTTTTCAGTATCAAAGAAAATTTCTGTTTTATTACAGCAATATTTTACTGTAGGAGTTCTGTAGATCTGGAAACGCAGACACACGGTTAAAATGAACCAAAACGTGGGCATGAAACTCTGTCGGTCGCACTCCTCCATGGTAGCCAAACACAAATGGAAGACACACGAAAGGCAGAGGAACTGTTAGCAGCATTTTCATTTCAAATGCAGTTTGAACTTAAAATATAGGGCTTCAAATAATCTCTCTAAACTGCTGCCTACAACCTTTCTGGTTATCTGACGCTCTTGTTCTTGTCCATTTAAGTTTCCTTGTAGCACTGTTGAAATTTCCAGGACTCAGCAAGTACCTAATAATCAAAGATGAATCAGTTAAATGTGACAGAAGAAGGCGTAAACATTGTTAAACACTGACGTAATTCTGCCTTTTAAACTTTTCTGAGGTAAACAAATGAGGAGTGATCATAAAATTTTGCAACCCAAATCATAAAAATTAAAAAAAAAAACTATCACTGCTGAGGAAAAGCTATTTCCTCAGCAGTGATACAACTTTACCAGCCCTACTTTCATTTTCAGATCACTTTCCTTTTTTAACACCTGGAGTTGGTGAACTTTGTGATCACATCATGTGTTACATTTACATGTTCATTACTTCAAAGTCATTCATAGGTAATATCTGGCTCTTCAGTTTAGTGTTATGTTTCAAAATTTCTTTTATCCTTCAGGTAGTGACTGGATGATCAAGGATTGGAAAAGCAGTCAGGAAAATGGAAGGATTAAACAAAGCTTTCTGCAGCTGCCTGTTGCAGCTATAAATCGAATCAATGAGAGGTGAAACTCGACCACAACAGTCAAGCTGTGGCCTGTAACATCAAAACATTAAGCTGAGAGGTTGTGCATCTTTGAAATGCTGGAAGGAACTGCAATCAGTCTGTAACGCTCTGTGCACTGCACAAATTAAATTGAACCATTGATTTTTTTTTTTATATTGTAGCTTTTTAAAAAGCCACAAGTGTTCTATCACGATGTTTTGCATCTCGTTACATTGTTCTGGCTGTCCCGGTCAATTACCTAACAGGTTTTTGGGAGCTAAGCACTCAGTCATGCACATTGCTGAGCAAATCACTTAATGGTCATTTCAGTGGAAGAAGGAAAGCACTGATTGTTTGATAACTGCTCTTCTCTAATCTGTGATCAACTCTTAGAGCCAATGAGAGCCACCCAGCTGCCTGCATTCACAGAACACATGTTATGCTAGTTACCATGTCGGTAGCAGATTTCAGCGTTTTCAGTAAACTGCTAACAGCCCAAAAGGCGGACAGCCGAAAGAGCCGTGGTGCTCTGTTATTTTCCAGATGTAGTTCCCCGTCTAAGATTATAGACTCTTCCTCTGTAGCATCAGCAACATCAGTGGGGCCTGCTGGGGTGATTCATATTAGTAGGTGTAAATGGTGCGACCTCAGGTAAGGGGATCAGTTTGTAGCAACTGCAACAGTAATGTGATCAGACTGAAGCCTTGACTTTGGTCAGCATTTGGCTGAATGTCATGAAATCCATCCTTTGATGAGTGTAAATGTCCTCTGAGAAAGTCAACAGTGATTTTCAGGCAGTGGCATTTTTAAAAAAAATTTTTTTTACACAATGGACTGTATCAGTGTAACAAAGTGGCTAGACCCTGTGGCATCACCCACTGTGTCAATTTGGGGCTTTTTATCCTCTTTTTTTTTTTAACCGTAAGGGACCATTTACGAACCAAAGGGCCAGTTGCATGAATCGTATTTACCATTTTGCAGCTATAGCACAAGCACAGCAGACAGCTATGAAATTACACTGATGTAATTTCGCTGGGTGATTTTTTGGTTTATATATTTTTTTTATTTTTCGGATTTAAATGAAGACATCTGACAAAATGACCATTGCATTTGCCAACAAGTGTTCTGTAGCTCAAAACGCACTCCGGTACTAAATATATTATGACTTAAACATAGTAAAATAATGCTGCAGACACATCCAGTTCAACCCAACAAGAGTTCAAAGTACCCCACTGACATCCTGTATGTAAGAAAGCAGTCGGTATACAGCTTCAACCAAAGCCATTAAATCCTCCCTGCTGCTGCTCACTATGTTGGCTTCACTTTTGAGCCACAGAGATTGTTGCTTAGGTTTAACGTTAGAATGGACTTCCAGCTTCCTTCATTCGTGTTTTATTTCTTCCAAGGTTACAACAGATGTTGCCTCGTTGGCCACGACTGGGGTGGGACCATAGCGTGGCTGTTTGCGATTCACTACCCCGAGATGGTGACAAAACTCATTGTTCTCAACTGTCCGCATCCGTCTGTGTTCACAGGTATGATTTCAGGACGGTGTGCTGGAAAATCAGTATTCTCCACGCTAATTAGAGAAGCTCTGGTTTGACTCTTGGGTTATTACTGTAATTATTAATGATAATTAGGAAGTGTTATTACTTCAGTTGCATGTTTGCATCCATCTGGCAAATCCTCCTCTGCATTAAGTGCAAGTTGATGAGACACTAATTAGAGGAGGCTAATATGAAGCTGGAACAGCTGGTTTAAATGGTGCAGACAGAGAGGCACCTGAGTTATCATGTCCACAAGAAACCTGCCCTTTAATTATGTCGAGAAACTAAATGTCCCCTTTCTTCTCCTTTCCTCTCCTCCAGATTATGCCCTGCGTCACCCGAGCCAGCTGCTGAAATCCAGTCATTACTTTTTCTTCCAGCTGCCCCGCTTCCCAGAGCTCATGCTCTCCATCAATGATTTCAAGGTGGTCTGTTGTGTGTGGACTTTCAATGTCAAGGTCGTGTGTGGACGTGCATGTGCAATAGTGTACCTCGCACATTACGAGCAGTGTCTATTTTTGGTGTTTACATCAGGTCAAACTGCAGGAAATGTGTGGATTACAGATTATTACAAAATAATATCCGGATTTTTAAAATATTGTTAGTAATTAATCATTTAATTTCTTATTTTCTCAATTTTGTTATCTTCTTCTTCCCATTGTTTAAAAGTAATTGTACTTAATATTATCTTGTCTTCGTGTTAGAAGATTTACAAATACACACAGTTTGTATTTTATCTTTCAGTGATCAGATTCTAGTTGTTCTCTCAGTATTTCCGGTGCTTGATTATTCCCGGAGTTTGATGTGAGGTTGCCACTGTTCTCATGTCTGTTCATTAAATATTAAGCAACAGCTGGGAGCTTAGCTTACCTTAGTTAGCATGTAGACTGAAAATAAAGACTAACCTGACTCGGTTCATCAACAGCTAATTAACACATAGCGCATAGAGCAGTGCCTCGGGTTATTTTTTGTAGCTACAATTTACAGACTACTGAACACCTCATACGCAGTTAATCAGTTGTTGTGAAAGCAAAGACACAGAGAAAATGCTGATGTGTTGAAACGAGGACAGCTTGCTGTGTCTGTGTGTGTATTGCTGTTAGTTTAAAACAATGATAAACACCTCAAACCAAGTCTTTCCTTTTTGTAACTGCCCAGATTTCCCTGCAGTTTTCACCACAGGCTGAGGATTTCTACAGTATACCATCATTGATTTGCACACCACACATGCAGGAAATAGAGAAAAGGTGAAAGGTTAGCCAAAATATGACAAACACTGATCCAAACCACCTCAAATCTCCGCTTATTGTGAGTTTAATGTCACTGTAAAACTAAAAACTACTTTCTATTTAAATTCCTTGTTTTATAATTATTTAAGCATTTCTAAGACACTGGTGTTATATCACCTAGTATAATCAATATGTCAGAGTTTTGCTAATTAAATGAAAGAATGCTGCCATATGCTCGCGCTGGTGCACAGCATGCAGTGTCGTCGAGCCAGCAGAGAGTCAGAGAGCCAGAGCTGTGACTGAAGGTCATCAGAGCTGATTTCACCACAGAAGTACCTTTTCTGACTCGCGTTACAGCGACATGGACGTCCTTCAGTGAATGCTGTCTAGATCAGAACGTACCGCCCATGCAAACCTCACTCAGTGTTTGCTGCTGTGTCTCTGCTGCAGGCTCTGAAGGCTTTGTTCACCAGCCGCAGCACAGGGATCGGCAGGAAAGGCCGATGGCTCACCGCAGAGGATCTGGAAGCCTACCTGTACGCACTCTCACAACCGGGAGCTCTAACAGGAGCCCTCAACTATTACAGGAATGTCTTCAGGTGGGGAATTCACTCAGCCAAGGATGGATTATGTGAAAGGATTTTTAAAATCTCTATATAACAGTGATATGTCATATGTGTTAAGCAAAATCTGTATGATTTATAAGATATCAAAGAATAATATTAAAGCTAAAAAGCTGTTAAAAACACACCAAATAAAAGTTTGCTCTCTTACATTAAAATAGGAATACTGAAGATCAGCAGTATGCACAGTTCAGTTCTAAACATTCAGAGAAAGCGCTCCACGATGAGGTGCAAGGACAGGCCCAGTGTTTTGGCACCACAGTCTCAGCTGTGACTGCCACGGTCATGTCAGCTGCAAAATAAATGAGCAGTAAACTGCCAGACACATAGCAGAAAATAGCTGTTTTAAATGTTTTTTACTCGTTGAGTTTTTGTTCATGCTTGAAAAGTAATTTTCAGTTGTGTCAGTTTAATAAACGTTATGTTCTACGCTCCAAGGATAAACGAGGTTTTTGTTGTGTAGTTTGCATTTAGTAGCACCATCTACTGTCAGAACTCTGGGGGAACAGAAAACTGAGCCTCTACTTCTGTCAGTGCTACAATACTGTCTCATATTCACATTCACATCTTTCCTACACGTTTACTGGCAAACAATGGTCCGCATAAACGAGATCGAAGAAAATCTCAGTGCATGCAATTTTGACATGTGACCTATACATGCATGGCTGAGCGGGCCATCTGCTCCCTTCTCAAGCAATGAGTTATCTCAGAGTAGCTTTTGTATGCTTACGTAAAAGAAATCTCAGTGACCCATGCCCACTTAGTCTGTCTGTTCGTGGATAGCATACCTAAATGCAGAGGGGACAAAAATAGGTGAATGCACAGTCAACATTCAGCCATCCTTTTAAATGTATATCTGCTTTCTGGTCTGAGACAGGATGGAGGCTGGAGGACGTCTCGGCAGAAGCGTGCCGTACTGCATGTGATGTTTAACAACTGTGATACTACAGAACAGGATGTTAAATTAAGACCCAGGTGCTGCGGGTCCATCGGAAATCTGGTACATGACATGAATGGACATGAATCCCTCCATCCATCCATTCTCTTCCACTTATCCTTAACATGGTTGTGAGGAGCTCGGAGTCAATCCTAGCTACATTAAATATAGTTTAATGTTGCTGGGATAAATATAGTTTTGTGAAGTTTTTGTGCCGTCTGAGAGAGAAGTACTCTGTCGGGATAATAAGGTACTCTGAGGTCGTGTGAGATACGATGAGGCTTGATTGTTCTGAACTTTGTATGTAAGGAGAAGGATTTAAAATTAAATTCTGGAGATAACAGGAAGCCAGTGAAGAGAATATGGGACGAATGTGATCAACTGAAGGCTTTTCATGTCGCTCCTTTCTTTCTGTAGCTCCCTCCCTCTGAGCCATAACCACGTCAGGTCTCCGGTGTTGCTGCTGTGGGGAGAGCGGGATGCCTTCTTGGAACAGGAAATGGCCGAGGCTTGCCGCCTCTACATCAGGAATCATTTCCGTCTTAACATCATTTCCGGGGCCAGTCACTGGCTGCAGCAGGACCAGCCCGATATCGTAAACACCCTCATATGGACCTTCCTCAAGGAGGGCGAGGGACGTAAAAGCTACAGGAACTAAATCCACAGCGAGGCCTCCTCCAGCACCTCTCCTCTCCCCACTCACTCCCTGGAAGCCTGGAATGTGCCTGTGACACCAAGCAACATAGTGATAATGCAATCATTCTTTAAATCTTTCACATGTTTCAGATATTTTTTAAAGAAGTCAGCCGTAAAGGAAGAAATCAAAGCACACTTCACCAGAGAGGACACCGAACAGTACGCGTGACACATATTCAAGATGTTTTTTGCACACGACATCCGCCTTAAAGTTTGTCGGTTTCAGCATTACAAATGTGTGGCAGAATCTCCTTTGTGACTTGTATTGTGTGGTGCCTTTTTAACTTTCGAGCTGTCGCAGTGTAACGATGTCCTGCGAGACTGGGGATGTGGCGTCGCCTGCTATACTTGTGTGTTTCAACGGGTCGCTCCACTCCACTTTGGGCACAGTCCTTTGGGAGGCGTAACCCTCCCACTCCCTTTATCAGGTAGTGTTGCTGAAAAAAGCTTTTTTTTCCCCTCGAAGATTAATGCTCAAATGTAGAGAATGTTATCTTCCTGTATAGAAATGTCAGTGATGGTTGACTATTGTACTATTTTGTATCTCTTCCTACACACTGCATTTTGAAATTCACTGAGCCAGGTCTACACCATTTGATTTTATAAATAAACTAAGTGTCAAACTGTCAGACTTCCCTGCTTTTTAAAAAAAAGATAATAACGGATTTGAAGTTAAAAGCAGAAAACCTCCAGATGCCCCTCTGTGTGTCTGTTACTGTCTCAGATTTAAAAAGAACTACCAGAAATAGCAATGGATGCTCTGTTAAATATAGCACAGAGCTGAGTGGCACTGCATATTTATACCTCCACTGTGTGCAAACAGAAATGTTCATGTGGAAATAAGGTGAGATGTGTTCATCAGACAGATATTTACAAACCCGATTCCAAAAAAAGTTGGGACGCTGTATAAATGAAAGCAGAATGATCTGCAAATCTCATAAACCCATATTTTGTTCGCAATATAACACAGAAAACATATTGTGTAAACTGAGACATTTTACTGTTCCATGACAAGGATTGGCTGATTTTGAATTTGATGACGGAAACACTTCCTTAAAATGTTGAGAGAAAGACAACAAAAGGCAGCGAGTGTAAGCGGTACTAAAAAGACAACTGAAGGAACAAACTGTAACATTACGGGCGATCGTGGCTCAAGAGTTGGTAGTTCGCCTTGTAATCCGAAGGTTGCTGGTTCGAGCCTGGGCTTGGACAGTCTCGGTCGGGCTACAATGTAGCTTGCCATCACCAGTGTGTGAATGGGTGGATGACTGGATGTGTAAAGCGCTATACAAATACAGGCCATTTACCATTAGGTTAACTCGTAGCAGGTCAGTCACATGACTGGGTATAAAATGAGCATCTTAGAGGGGAAGAGTGTCTCAGAAATGCTTGGGTAGAGGTTGACTAACCTACAAAAAAATTGTGGAACATTTTCAGAATAATGTTCCTCAGCATAAACGTATAAAGACTGAATATCTCATCACTGACAGTACATAAAGTTTTCATAAGATTTGAAGTATCTGGAGTATACTTAGTAGTAGAATAGTCGGGTGCTAAACTGGCCTACTTGCTTCCAACTCAGAACTTTTTGAACCTCATGAAATGAAAAATTGCAAATCATTGCATTTTGTTATGGTTTACTTTTTATACAGGTCTTATCGCTTTGCCAACACACACTCACTCACTGCTGTTCAGGTACAGCATGTTTCACACCATGGGACACAATATTTTCATGGTTTTTATATATATTTATGTAGAAATCTCAATAATTGCAATTTAGGTTAGGTGCAGTTTTTTACATTCTGAATAATCAAATGTTGCCCTCATGAATGACTTACGTTTTGAGAATACAATAAACATTATATATTCCTATATAACAAGTATCTACATAAATAATATGTAAAACAGCACTATAGTTATTAGAAAGTTTACCGTTTACTTTCATTCTCACATATATAGTGATTATACCGAGTCTATGCCCAGTGCTACATTATTCGTATTTATCAATTTTTCTCATGTACAGTACTGTACAGTGGCATCATAAACTCGGACTAATAATCCGGGATGGAACAATGACGTAAATGCTACTAAGGCGAGCTAGTTCATTTGCTGCCTTCACTGACTCCGGTAACTCAGTAGAAAACAGGTTTATATTTTCAGGTTTCTATTAACCGGATATTATAATGTATGCATATTTGAAACAAAAACAAAAAAACCTTTAGCTTTTTCAAAAGCAACAATTTTTATATGACACTGTGAACCACAATAAAATATGAAATATTTATCGATGGGTTTTCACTCTAACTTTTCATAATTATGTTTTTTTTTCTAAATGTGTTGAAATCTTCATATTCCTGCCATATATGCCCGCTCCAGTACGCGACCCTCCACCTTCTAGTTGTTTGATAATTCTAGGTTTTTCTCTTGCTAATGTCACTTTAGCATGCTTTCATTCTTTCTGTATTTATAATCACTTCTACTGTATAAAAGAAAATAGATTTCAAAATGTGGAGCTACATTCCATGTCTCTCATCTCTGAAGTATTCACCCAAACAAACCAAACAAACCCGTCCATTCTTGTGTTTGTCTGTTTAGAAGAGGCTGTACGTGAATGCATCGTTTTCTTTAGCTAGGTAGCTTTTTAGGTGTACTGCGCATGTTCCGAAGCTTCCGGCGTGTCCACTCCTTTTTCGTTTGACAAACCGCGTCGTAGTGGGTGGCGAACAGCGTGTAGCAGTGATGTCAACAACATTGGTCAGTGGGTCAGCATATTCATTTATTTTATCCTTAACGAGCAGTTACCGAGCCTCGTGCTCGCAGGCAGCTATCGACTGGAGTTAATTTGTGCAGGTGTATTTTTTGACGAGGGTAGTTAAAGGTTAAAGGGGGTAGCTTACTGTTAACGGTAGCTCCTCGTAGCTAGCATGCTAGCAGCCAGAGGAAAATGAGATTGATTTGCTTACAGTACCAACTGGAGCCCACAGAGAACGAGGAAACACCTGAGCTAGAGCAGGTGAATTTGGGCTCCGTGTATTTAATTTTGTAAAAGGATTGCTTTATTGAGTATTAAACTTCACACAAACAGACACTGGTTAATATTTGCGGTGCTGGGTGTGTTTTCTGTTGGAAACACACGAAAGCAGGCATTTTACCATGGATAACATCATCATCCTTTTTAAGGGTACGGCTAAATAAATTTCTCGGTCACGTAACGTGGTGATTTTCTGTCGTTATTGCGGTCACCTCTTCCAGGTTTCATTGATTTCGCTAAACTTTGCTAACAGCGCCTCTTTGGATAGAAAAGGAAAGCGAATATGAGTCAGCGACTGTGGAGAAAGATGGTATTGCAGCATATGATTACGGAAAAAAAAAGGTGAACGCAGTAGCCTTTTGTTGTCCTGGACTATGTGACAGCACTTGTCAGGTGATCCTTGTTGGTGTAGTTGTCACAGTTTGTGATGATCTGCCTCACTTTGTCATAGTGTGCACACAGCATGCCACTGGAAGATGTGGTTCCCATTCCACCAGAACACCTTTGAGTTCACAAGCTGAAGTGTGTCTTCCCTCTTGTCTCACTTTTAGAGAACATAACACACCATGATCACCAGTGAGGCAGCGAGACTCGAATTCCAGGTCAAAGAGCGCAAACACAAGGATCAGCTGAAGAGATGTTTATCTTCTGCTTTGTCTGCAGACCTGAACAGGTAAGGTGTCTGACACTGACTCATAAAGCTCAGTGTTAAAGGCTGGGCTTTGACACATGTGCAACAAGTTTTCATCCAGCTGTCCAAGGCAGTTCCGAGCTGTCAAAGGATAAAAATTGACCAGTTCTTGTGTCCAGTAATGTGAACTTGTAGAAAGAGCTGATTAAATCAAACAAAAAAACACCACTTTTAGCTTAATTAATTCAATATCAGATTTTGCAAAGAAAGAGAATCTTCAATTTAAGATTGAGAAAAACAGGGAAAGAAAATGTCACTGCAGTACTTCACTTTTCAGGTAAAGTGTAAACCTATCCCAGCTGCCATAACGCGAGAGGCTGGGTACACATTAGACAGTTCATCAGTCTGTCACAGGGCTATCACATAGAGGCATTCAGCGATTCATACTTAAGTTCACACCTGCACCTCGTTTATAATCACCAATTAATCTGATCCCACTGCCTGCCTTTGGACTGTGGGAGAAAGCTGAAGTATCTGGGGAGAACTAGGGCTGTGCGATATGACCAAAATCTCATATCCCGATATTTGAATTCTATCATCCAGATAACGATATAAATCACAAAAATGTAACATTTTCTGTAAATTCTGTGAGACTCTGGCAGCTCGACTTGCGGGAAGTGTTTCCAGCTAGGCGTCGCGTACCTGGAGTCCAGTGTTTTAACAATGTATGAAACTATATATTTTTAGACATAAGTTGTAACGGCCGCCGTTTTCTTTGTATTTATTACACGGTGTGCTGCAGGGAAAAGCCTGTTCTAACGTTTGAGTCTAAGGTTTATTTTTTAGCACCTGGTGTCTTTTTTTTTTTTACTTCTCATCCGTAAATAATCTGCTCTTTCACGTGATTCAGTTTATTTTGAAAAGTCTCAACAGGATCTTGAGCTTTATTGTGAAAGGTTTATGTGGAACATAAACAAGCGGACACGCGATGGTGTTACCATCGTTGTTGCTAACCACAACGCGTAAAAACAGGCGCTTGTCCGTCTGTAGTGTGGTTATATTAAATATAAGAGAAAGAGAGAACTTTAAGAAATTAATATAGCCACTACAGTGACCATCAAAACAGTGAAAAAATATTGCCATAAACAGTTTATTTTGCGACACCACAAAACAAACAATAGCATAAAATGAAACGATAGACTTTTTATATTGTCATCCGATATATATCATTATATCGAACAGCCCTAGGGAGAACCCATGCAGACATGAGGAAAACATACAAACTCCACACAGAAGGGCCCTGTCCAGATAGCAGATTTGAACCCAGGACCTTCCTTTAATGTGAAGCAACAGTGCTAACCACTATGCCACCTTTGTATGCTACTTAAAAAATATTTCTAAGATTTAATTAAAAGCTTCTAAAAAAGCAGCAAAATGTGGTTATAGAAAGTAAAGCTGAAGTTAAAATCTAGTGTCTGTACCTTAATAACCCAGGCTAGATTTTCTGAATGTTCAGTAACACACACAGACACACTCATAGCATTTAAACCGATTGCACAGCCTGTCAGACAGCTTTATTGATTAAAGATTTGGTGTCACACTGAGATATTCATCACCATAACTGAGAAAAAAAAACTTTTTAGCAGTAACTCCAGTGCTGTTCAAATGTTAAGAGTATAGAGCTGGTTTTCACTCCTGCATTCGTTCTTTCTTTGTGAAATAGTAACCCATGTCATCTGACATATTGTCAGTATTTCTTTGTCTGTTGGATGAAGGCGCCTGACATTTTCTTGTCTTTTTAACAAGCTTCATTGGCATATACGTTACCTACATGTACTTATCGACCATTTTGACACAGTCTAATAAATGATGTTGTTTCACAGCCAGTGCTCTTTTGAATCAGGCCATGTTTTCCTTTGGGGGAAAAAAAAGATTGCTTTCCAAATGTCTCTTAAACGTGCTTGGCTCCATATTAGAGTTATAATAATAAGAAATGACAGAAGTGTATTTGTAAAAACCATAATTATTCATGATGTGTTAAAAGAACACAGAAGCAGAGGAATTATTGTTGAATAACCTCTAGAAGGTACAATGTTTACTATATTTACTTACTTTCAAACTTGCATTTAAGAAATGCCTGCCGTGGGTAGAGCTTTTCCTCAGATAATAGGATCAGTGGATCTGGAATAGAAAACTTGGTGCAAGCAAAGTTGCACTAGGTTTCACAGATAAATGGAAACTCTGGGATGTGGATCTCCTTGGTGCATGGACAGCATTTCTAATCAAAGGGTAATACAAGTGGACACAGCACCGGAGTTTGAAGTCATAGTGTCACAGTTGGCCATCAGCTGACTGGTTTCTGGATCATTGGTTATTGAGGCTGAATGAGATGATAAGACCACCTCAGGACTCTGCTTGTGTTGTTCTCAAGTGGAAAAATGGGCCATCAGATGAATCTTCAGAGCCTTGGGCCTTTTCTTCATTGTCTCCTTTCTGTGTTTGTTTTTAAAGATCAATGAAATACGAAACTGTTTCCCAACTTTTGTTGTTTTATTTATTTTGTTAAACACCGCTGTTAAAGTGTTGTGATGTGTTTCCCCAGGCTACTGCAGGAGGAGCTGGAGGCTGATGTTTCTCTGTATGCTGGCTCTGGCTCGATCCGAGCACACAGAGCTGTATTGTTGGCCAGAGCTCCTGATGTCCTTCAGGGACAGACGCACAAAGATCCCATCATCATCCATCTGCCAGACTATGAGCTGTCTGGGCTCAAAGATTTCCTTAGGTAGGTCATTTCACTGAGTATACATGAAACCTTTGCTCTACATCTGCTTCCTTGTAGGGGTGTTATGAGACGGTAGTTATTCCCTGATGTGTTATCTTTGCTGCTTCAGTGTCTGTCTGACAGGGGGCGCCAAGTGCTCCATATTTATTCTGAAGCGCTGGTAATTTTGATTCAGTGAGCTCTGCAAATGCTGCAGCTATTGAATAATAAATTACACTGCTCATTTTCAAGTTCTTGCTGAGACGCACAAATAGCAAACTGAGTTTTAATCAAAGCCTTGCAGCGCAGGCTTTGATCCAATGAATGGAGTCTCATTAGCAAATTAAAATTAGGACAAGAAGCCTTCCTCTTACGACTGCACTGCCACAGAAATGAGAAGTCACTTTAAAACTTCTTTCCCAGCAGCACTACTTATTCTATTACCTAGTTCTGGAAGACGTTCTTAATAGTTAGACATAGCACTCTAAATAAGGTCATATAGAAACTGCTGCTACTGAAAGGGTTCAGCTTTGTTTTGTTTTTTCCTGCTATATGTGGTAGGTGGGAAGCAAAAGAGTGATGTTTTGTGGATGGTGAAATTTAAATGAAACCTCACACTAAACCTTATTACTAAAATGAATAAACTGCTCAGAAATCCTTATGAAAATGTCCACCGTTGTGGTGGTGCAGGAAAAAGTGATCTGTGCAGCAATGTCACCAAATTTGTTCAAATTTTAATTAAACTTAAACTCATCCTGTGTGTCATTTACAGTGTAGCTAAGCATGCTAGTTAAACAAAGAACTCTAAATTTTATATATTAATTCAGGAGATTAAGGGAAAGAAAGAGGTGGGGAGAAGCAGTATTTCTGGATGTTTATTTCAATTAGAAGACTCGTCAGAAGTCTTTTAAAATGTTTCGGTTATTTAAACAAGAAATAAGGACAGTGGCTGAAAAAACACAAAAAAATGGATAGGCAGAAAGAGAGGGAGAGATCACTATTCAACATGCTAAAAACATGAAAGAAAGAAAAAATGTTTCCTAGGCCAACATTAAGTACAGAATAACTCTTAATCACATCTATGATAAAAAATTATGTAACAACAACAGAAAGTTGACGCATACATAAACTGATAAAGTACAGAGGATATCTTATAGCACTGAACTGCACCTCAGTCTTATAGAGTGAGGACACGCAGCGAGGAGGGAGGCTCTCGTGATAGTCAGCTCCCTGTTTCTGCATCTGTTTGCACTAACTTAAAATAGTTAAAAACAAGTAAGGACAGTTGGTTGTTAGATTTGAATAGAGGAGATTACTAAAGCCTCATTCATTACACCAGCAAAAATGATACGTTTTCGATCTTTAAATGGCCACTGGGAGCAGCAGCAGTGAGCAAAAAATGAATATACTTTCAAGCATGTGGCTAAAAATTTGCATTTAGCTGGTAACACCTAGGCAAGGTTATTATAGTGAAATAAAACAAAATGAGGTGTGAAAAAACATTTTACTCGCTGATATTATATTGTTTATACACTAAAATAAGTATATATAGGAATGTCTTAAGTTGTAGTGTTTTATAGTTTGTCTAAATTTGTTATGTTTGCTTTGTTGCTTTTCTTTGAGACTCGCATGACAAGCAGTGTTGTGTCTGTATTATATTTCTGAACTTCAATTAAAAAAAAATTGAACCAAAATGAGCAGATCTCATTTAAGTGATTAAGTGATTACACCATCCAGCTGACTTGGTAAGACGTAAAGAGTTTTTGTTTTTTCTTTGTTTTTGTTTGTTTGTTTTCTTTCTGGGGGAAACCACTCAGAAAATGTCTGCTTGGTTCGTTTTTCTTCCTCTTTTGTTGTTTTGACTATGACCGTGACTCAAACTGATACAATAACACAATACCCAGAGCAGAGCAATCGCCTTTCAGAAGGTGTTAGGGCAGAGGTCTGGCCTGCTAGCCTCTTTATTAAATGCTTCACTGAGCAGGAACAGCAAATTCGGCACACTTTAGATCGCCTAGCTGCGTCAGATGAGACTGTCATTTTAATATGTATGAAAGATTCTTAATTAAATTTAGTCTTTCTCCCCTGCAGGCGAGTGTACACAGCAGACCAGAGCATGCGCTCGGCTCCAATAATCCCAGATGTTGAGGGCTCCGTGCCAGAAAGTACTCTGCCTGCTCCCGTCACAGCAGACCTTCATAGATCCACTGAATCAGGTAAACAGATCCAGCCTCTTTTCCATGAAGGGTTTATTTCAAGTTATGTGACGGCTCAGCTGCTCAGCAACTCTCCCGCCTCCACTTTCTTCCCATTATGTTATCTCAGCCATAATCCACTTAAGAGCTAATCGCTTTGAGATCCCTGTTGTTGTTGGTAATTACAGCATGGCCACGCTGTGGTTAGTTCATGATTTTACTCTGCTTTTATATTTTACAGTATTTTTAACTTGGTTTACTGAGAGCTATCTCATATACACACATTCTGTGTGTGGTCTCAGCAGATTAATATAAGCCTAAAGCTTTCCTCTTTTTTTTCCACCCTCCACTTCCTGTCCTTCCTCATTATCCTTCTCAACTCGTGTGCAGATGCTGTTGTTCTCGAGCCAGCCTCTGGCCTCGGAGCTGACCTGCTGGATCTGTACCAAAGGGGAGAGCAGTGTGACATTACTATCCAAGTAGCAGATCAGGTCTTTTCCTGCCACAGGTAGATCTATTCATGGCAACATTTTCAGCCATCTGTATCCAAACACTGGGAATAAAAAACGTTTTTTTGTAGCTCAATTTACAATTATTTCTAAGCTTATATGATCATATACAGAAATTACCCTTTTTTCACTGTAACTCAAAACGTGTAAAATTATATGCAGTTTGAAGGAAAACAAGCAAAGATTAAACCACTGGGCGGTGTTATATGAATGAAAAAGTGAGGTGACACTGTAAGACACAGTTAAGTTAATTCAGGTCATTTCACTGAATTAGAGTTAGCCAAAAATCGGTGCAGTATTTGGATCGGATATTGTTTGATTCTGACTCAGAAGGCTGAATTGGGCTGAGCTACGTAGTGTCTGTTTTATTCTTTGTTCATTACACCACAGAGCAGCAGCAGCAGTTCACTAATGGCTGGCTTGAGAGCTAACATAGTATGGAAGAAGGTAATACAATTTAGAGGTATTTCACATCTGCTACCCCAGCAGCTTTGCTTTGTCTCTTTGCAGCTGTTTTAACTGCAAACTCCAACCAAGTGACTGAAAGCTCTGACCATGGTGCTTTCTTTGTCAGCTCCTCTCTTTCTCCATATGTTTGGTTTCAAATTTTTGGGAAGCTTAATGTTATTACTCGTTACCTGTCTCTTGTCAGCTGTTCCCCACAGGTGAGGCTGGAAAGGAAACAACTAGGATGACCATAAAATAGTATGCAGTAAAGACTCACTGAGCTCAAATAAAACTCGAGCAAATATTTTTGTTGAATAACATGAATTAGTTCATGTTGTCCTTCATCTTTGTCTGATGTAATTTGTTCTTTTAATAATAATTACCAGTCCAATGTTCAGTCCAGCAATATTGAAGTCAAAAATTGCCTTGGTATATCTTTATTTGCCTTATTATGTTCTTTGTTTCCTCTGATAAATTTCCCATAGATTCTCTAAGTGTTATGTGTTGATGGGATTGAATTTAAAGCGCCTACGTGTGGTTTCCATTTAATCTTGGTTATTTTTTGGTTCGCAAAACATCGGAGGCAGCGCCTCACTTCAGCACATCACAGACACATTTATCAGATGTTAAACAATAAAGCGCTTGTTGACTCATGCAAATGTGAAGCAGCGGTGGTGGGCGGTCATTCAGCAGTGCAGAGGTTGTAGTAGCTATGGAGACAGGATTTTCCCAGCTCCTGCTCAGGGGACCCATTAGCCATAAAAAGCTCAGCAGAGAGGAGAAGCTGGGCTCTTTTTCTTTTTGTTGTTCTTTTTTTTTGGGGGGGCTTTCTGTGTGGAGTTTGCCCGCTTGGTGTTCTCTGGATACTCCAGCTTCTTATGGCATGTCCAAAAACATGCATGCTCAGTCAGCTGGTGATTCTTAATTGGCTAAAGGTGTAAATCTGAAAGTGAATGGGTGTCTGTTTCTGTCTGTTAGCCTTGTGATGGACTGGGGACCTGACCAGGGTGTACCCTGCCTCTTGCCTAATGAACACATGGGATAAGCTCACCATGACCCTGGATTTAATGAGTGGTGAAGAAAATGGATTAACTGTTAGAGTTCAGCTGTAGTCAACCAAAAATATTTGAACCCCTCAAACTGTACCTACTGTTAAACCAATTGACTGATGACATATCTTTACCTTAACAAAATCTGCCAGAAGCATTTGTGAAACAAACTGCCTGCTATCCTATTTAGCCTAAGAAAATCAAAGTCATTAATTAAATGTGTGGTTTACCACATTTAGACTTTATTTTACATGCCACTAATATTTGATAAACGCTGCCAAAAGACAAGAAAGAAAGCAATGTGGACTCAAGGGTGTACAGTAAAAAAGGAATTTATAGAAAAATCTCTCGTGTCTTTAATGCCTTTTATAAATATTCTAGTCTGGTGTATTTTTACACCAGTGATGGTACAGTGAGGTCAGAGAGAATAAAAATAGCCTTTAAAGATTCAAGAAAACTCAATTTCTTTTATTTAATTTTTTTCTTCTTGCTTGTCACTTCAAAGCTGCTTAAGTGCAAACAATTTCAGTTGCAAATGATGTGAAGAATAAATGGTAGGTGGCTCTCTGACATGCAGCTGTCTGCTTTATTGGGTTTCTAGGGCAATCCTGTGTGCACGATCTCAGTACTTCCGAGCAATGCTTAGCGGGAGCTGGATGGAGAGCTCCAGACAGTGCATCACTCTGCAAGGGTAAGGCCAGTACATCAGCATCACGTAGCAGCAGGACATAGAGATCAATAATACACCTCCACTTCTGGTCTAACGTAATTTCTGAACTGTGCAGTTGCATATAGAGCATTAATTATTCATGTATTGCTACAGAGGTGGCTCTGCACTGTATGTGGTTTCACTCACAATGCCATGTTTAACTCCACACTTCAAAAACAGACACAGCCAGTGTGCTGTCAGTGAAATCTCATATAGTTGGCTCAGATTTCAACCAAGCAAAGTTGGAATGTTTCCTCTGCAAGGCACATAAATGTCTTCTCATCCTTTTCCTCCTGAAGAGCCCCCGCTACCACCCGCCCACTCAGCATCACCATCACCACTCGCATTCTCCTTCTTTCAGAATGACAGAGGCAAATGAAGCCCATTTTTCCCTCCGGGGAGAGACGTGTCACACACCTCAGCATTACTGATCTAAGGGTAACGGGGAAGACAGAAATCAGAATAGAGTGCCTGCACATGTAGGGGAACCTGTGAGGCCCGTATATTGCACATGGATCGAGTGCTGCATGATAAATTGATTTTTATTTACTGGCTTATTTGGCTTTATAGCCAAAGAAATGTGCATAGATTGAGAATATTAGAGTGAGATCTGGGGCAGTTTCGTTTGTTAACCTCCAATTCAAGGCTTATAAAGAGTTTGTTTTAATCTTTTTAGCTTGGGGCCAGATGAGATGGAAATCTTGCTTCAGTTCATGTATGGAGCCATTGTGGATCTGCCCAGAAGAGCCAGTGCCAGGTATTGTATGTACAGGGAACTGACAGAAATAAAACTCAGAACCAAGAAAAGATGCTGACGTGGATGTGGTGTCTGTTGTTCCACAGTCAGGTGGTGCTGGCTGCAGACATGCTGGGTTTGGAGGGGCTGAAAGATGTAGTGGAAATGGTTCTGACCCGAGACTACTGCCGCTTCTTCCCTAAGGTGAGCTATTGACAAGCAGAGTACTTTGATGGATGGCTTTCATGGACTTGAATGAAAATGTCATTAAAACCAGCATGTCGTTGAAGTTTGATTTTTCAGATACGTTGAATTTATGATCACACGGCAAAAAATAGTTTCATCCTTCACACACAATCTTCACACAGTCATGTGTCTTCAATGGCCTCAGAAAAGTCCCTAGTTCTAATGCAGGATGTGTCCTTTTTTAATGTACATAATAGTATGTGGCATCATGGATTTAAAAAAAGAAAAAAGTTTTTGTGGTCTCCACACATTTAGCTTTACGTGTCCTTAGAAAATCTCTTCAAAAAGGTAATCATCTCTTGTTTTCTTTAGTCTCTCAGTACTGAATGCTACTGCATCCTAAATGAAACGGTTTGAAAGCATTTTATATATTTGTATTGCTGTTTGGTTTTTTTTCTTGTCTGTGTGCGGTTGCAGCCAGCTGATGGAGTTCAGAGAACAGTCCTTGAGTGCCTCTCTTTCACACATGCCTTAGGTCTTCAAAACCTCCATATGCAGTGTAAGCGGTAAGTGTCTGCACTCAGCACCGTTTGGGCAATTTAACAAGACTCCCACACTTTTGGAAGCTTTCTTACGGCTTACAAATGCATATACTCACAAGGTTTCAGAACCCAGAGGGTGAAGCATCTCTCCAAAGAATGGACTGCTGTGTCTTCTTAGCCTGGGCCTGGCTGGAGTCTATTCAGTGCAGATGTCCAACTCCAGAGTAGCAAATCACACGTATAGACTCGAAGGTTCCCGCAATGGTGTTTCAGTGTTGATCCATCGTGGTGTCTGTTAATGCCAAAACTCTCAAACTTAGAATCAGTCAATATGAGATTTTGTTTGTGGCTTAGCTCACCTCTTTGGCTTTGTTTCTCGTCCTGAGATTTGTTTGAGACTACAACTACACAGCATTCATTTGACAGATCTTTTGCTGATTGGAGTTATTCTAAATAAAGTAGTTCTTTATTTAGCTCTTTCTTTATTTGTTACAAAGTTTATTTTCAGTTTTGATTCATTGTTTACTTTTGATGCTTCTAATTGAGCTATGGCTTCGAGTGATCCAGAGCACTGCCTTCTTAGGACCTTCACCGAGCTGTGCTTGACGCCAAGAAAACAGGAATTTGACTTGTGACTTTTTCACAAATTTATCTCATAATTTATCTCATAATTGCCAATGCATCATTCATAACTCTCATAGGAGTTAGACCTATGCACAGGATACGTAATACCAAGGGACCTGGGATAATTTTTAATTATTGCAAACAAATATGTGATATTTGTCCCATGCTAGGCTTGTGTATTTATAATTTCAGTGTAAGTTACCAACCTCTAAATATTAATGCTGTGTGAATTGATGTCTGGGTGTCTACATTTTTTTGTTCTGATTCTGTGCTTCCCATTACAGAGCCTTTCATGGCGTGTTTCAAACTACCACAGTGCTCAGTAAAGACGTTTACTTTGGCAACCAATGAAGCAATCACATCATCACATGAGAGTGAATGAATTTTGCTTCAGTGGAACAATGAAGCTCAAAGAAATCCGGTGTTTTGCACCAAAACAAAACACCAGTTTTACAGCAGATATTACATATTTTCATTCTGCTCTCGGATTTTATACACTTCACATGCGATGCGCATCTAAGTCTTTTTTTTTTTTTTCAGTTTCGCATCTGATACTACTGCACACTGTGGTGTTGCACTCTGCAGTGAGTGGGCAAGAATCGTGTGAATGTAGGTCAGAGGAATCGGATGTGTTGAGGGAGGCTGTGAGCTGGCTGTGATGGGTCTTATTTGAAGTGGTGTGTGTAGATGTAAGTTGTGGGGAGGAGGGGCTGCCCTTACCCTGTTGTGTCTATTGAGTCTGATGAGTCACGCGACTGGGATGGTGAACCGAACAGTGCTGTTCTCTGCAGCAGTGCGTTACCAAGCCTCTCATGCTCACTCAGTCATTCATTGTTTTTTTTCTTCCCTCAAGCAACACGCTGCTGGCTGATACTCAGAGCCTCAGGGTTACGATGCAGAGAAATTATTTAGGAATAAGTGATAGAATTGCTGAAATGAAAATTAGCCATCCTATTAATCTCTAATATGTCATTTTAGGTGGGTTGCAGAGCATTTTGTGAAAGTCTGGTGTGAGAGGAACTTCTCCCTGTTGCCACCTGAACTCCACAGAGCCTGCCTAACAGCTGTAACTGAAACAATGGTAAGTCTGTCCCTCCCAGAGTCTGCAGCTGTAATTATTCATATAATAGATGGTCATAAAGTATCATCAAGCCGTGTTGTTTGGGAGTTTTTTGTCACAGGAAGGAAATTTGAACATGATCTAATTAAAGATGACCTTTATTAAATTCTTGGTTATTAATGGGTGGGTGATTGAAGAGTATGATGCAGACAGATGGGGAGTGAGCCAGCCTTTTTATTGATAATTGAGTCGTGAGCCTGTCTTACATCACTGGGGGGATATATTGCTCATGCTTGCCAAGTACTGGGATTCTGTGCTGGCCAAGAGTGGTTGCACAATGCGGGGGAATTCCTCAATTGATCAATAGGTCCTGGGCAGGAGTAAAAGAGTTTTGTATGGAGTTGTGCTCATTCAGCTTTAATTTGTTTTGTCACGTAGCAAGAGTTTCTTTAGCTTATAGATATTTCCATGCAGACTGTGCAGAACGCCGTGACCATGCTCTGTAGAACTGAGCAGCTGATTGGCTCTCTCCCTGAAGTCAAGTGGGCCCAACAGGTGAGAAGCCTGGCCACAGAGCTGCAGGAGGAGAGCTTGCGTGTCATTGTGCAGCACTTCCCCAAAGTCACCGACACTCAGGCTTTCAAGGACCTTTGCATAGTGAGTTGGTGAAGTAGCCATACAAATACACTTTGATTTATTATGATCGTCTGGAAATGTAACAAGAAGCAGCCCCCATATTTATCTCTATGTCTGATTGCGTTACAGAGAGAAGAGTTTACTAGAGAGCCCACGCTGTTAAGGAAGCTTTGTTCAGCCATCAGGGAAGGTGTGACTGTGGATAACTGCTGTGACCTTTTCACTGCTGTGCACTCGCTTTGCGAAGATGACTTTGAGGAGGATTTTTGCATGGAGAGGCGATTGCAACAACTAGAGGAGGTGAAATGAGTCACAATTCTATTATATTACTGTATCACATCTGTGTATGCAGTTAAATGAAACTTCCTTGCTTAGTTCAGTCCATGTAGATCTGTAACATTAATTACAATCAAAGGTGGGTAATAGTAAGTCACCTAGACCACCTGAAAAAGCAAGCAAGAAAATTTTAGTTCACCCAGGATATGTTACGCCAATATTTTTGTTGACAAGTTATTAAGCAAACATTATTTTACCCTCGTATTTAATAATCTGTTAAATCAGCAACATTATAGGAGGACTAAATATTCTAACATTGTGTTTTATTAATGTACGACACCACTTAACTGTTGGTTCTTAGATTTTTCGCAGCCACTTTAAGTGGTAGGTAATGGGGGAGCACATGGAAACAACCCTCATAAAAAGGCAAGGTGGAAAATGAGAGACAAACAGATGATGTTACAGGATTTTAACGTGCAACATGGATGTTGCATTTAGCCTTTGTCAGCAAAAACTTATACAAACATACGTTACCACTTTCTGTACAATCAGCTGGATGTTGACCTGCAGCCAAAGAAGGCTACTGGTGGTAGCACTGCTAATGTTAGCTATGTTTAGCAAACTAACCTGTGTGGAGTGTTTCACGTGCCACAAAATGTGGGTTATTGGTTAAATATTTGTTGACACATGTGAGTCATGAGTTGAAATAGTTTTCAAATATACACACAATAGTTAATCTTGTCAGTCAAAATGTTCTCAGTTTTGAGATTCTTCCTTTTTAGGAAATTAGTCGCCAGAAGCATCCTTCATATTCTCTGCTTCTGTCGAAGTGTAAATGCTTGCACACAGATGCTACCACCTCATGGAGAACTACACGTGTGACAGTTTCTGCTTGGTTGAGTGTTGGTGAACTTACATGTACTCCTAGTAATCTCCTAGCATCTTTCACCAAGGACAGAAGGCTTGTAACATTCATCCTGTGCATCCAGTGTTTATTTATTTATTATAATTTGCAGTTTGTTTGGTTTTTTGTACTCACTTCACCTTTTCTCTTTAATTTTACCCAGCACAAGAGGTGTGGGGCTACAATGAAAGTTTCATGCGAAAGTTTACACAGCCTTTTTGGATTTAAATCAGGAGGACTAATGATATTACACAAAATACAATGCAAAGACTGAAACATCTAAGATGTAAGGAGGAAAATATTCATTAAAAGCATTTGGCCTGGAATACTTTGATGTCTTTAAACGGACTCAACAGTTATTAAAATTAACCTAAGGTCTGTAGATAGAGAGCACAGATGTCTGAGCAAAGCACTGACTTTGCTTATCCTGTGCAAATGCACTGTACAAAACACACTCTTAATCCTGTGACTTTTGGACATTTGGTGAAATATTTTACAATATTTTTAATTTAAAAAAATTACAGACATGACAGATTAAACATTTCTAGAGGCCCCTTGTAATATGTTTTCTATACAAAAGGAACTAAAATGGAAAAAATGTGGATTCTAATTCTGAGTTATTGGATGAGCAAGTATAGAAATAGTGGCATGTAATGTGTCACTGTTTATTTAAAGGGACTAATAAAACCATTCAAACAGGGACGTTAAGCTTGTGAGAGGACTTTCAGGAGAAAGTGACCTGGCTGAACATGTCAAAGCACATAACCCCTCTAAATACTGTACAGTACGGCACAATGGATTAAGCAGAGGGAGACTGTGACGTGTAACCCTCACTAATCTGCGTAGCCTGTGTATCTGCCAGAGAAGGGTATGTGTTGTGGGTAAGGCGGAAGAGGTGGAGATCGCTCCTCCCTACTTGTCCAGCCTTGTTTTTTTTTTTTAGAATCAAGCGAGGAAAAAGGAGTGTCCGCATCAGCCCGTGACATCACAGATTTCTCTCAAGGGAGCCCAAGTTGATTCTGCAACAGAGACGGGGAAGGAGAGGGAGGGGGCAGATTCAGCGAGCAAAGGGAGAAGGGAGGGGGTATTTGTTGCCATGGAGAAGGGTTCTTGAAGCAGCTGCTGATTCGCTTGTGCTTTAGCGCACCCCTTCCATTCTTCTCCTCCCTCTCTCCTCTGTATTACCGCCAGCCGTTCAGGCAAGAGATTTGTGCGCTACGCGGCCGGCTCTGGACCTTCCTGCTTCAGACGTTTTACGCGGTTCGCCACACGCAGGGATGGGAGACTCTATCATCCAAACACAGAGAGAGGATACTGGCAGGTAAATAATTTTATTCCATTTATGGGACCTATTATATCCAGGCACACAGAAGGTTCTTAATGCGGTGTGTGGATGTAAGTGGGTTTTTTTTTTGTTTTTTTTTTCACTCTCCCTAACCCTGCCTAGTGCTGAGGCAGTGGTTCTGCATCATCAGAGAGGAACCAAAGCTCCGAAGCATATGCTGTTGGCTGATTTAATACTTCTTGGTTTCTTTCTGCACTGTAACCTGGCCACTGCTAACCAATTTATTGTCTAGCCAGGGCTCTTTTCTACACATTTAAGCTATATTTTAACAGTGTTTGACAGATGTGTGCACAGCAGTATGGTAAAGGCACCAGATACGCCATGCTTGTTTTTTAATGGGTGTGAATGAAAGGCTGGATTCCTGTTTTTTGTCGGTCTGCACTGCTTTGCACGTACTAATAATACACTGCTTTCTTAGAAGTGTGTTGAAATGTACTGCATGAATAATATATTTGGCTGGTGTCGGTGTGTGATTATTACTGCTATATTTCTTGCCTATTGCAATCAGAATTCACTCTTGCATGCAAACATAACAAATGCACTTTTGGCAAATAGAGTAAATTTGACTTTGCTTTAATTTTTAGCAATATTAGATATGAAGTATAGAAATGGCCATCCTCTGTCTGGACGAATGCTTACCAGACACAGGTGACCCCATCAGTCCACTGATTTAATGTTTGTTTCTTTAGTGGTAAACATAGGGTGTGGAAACAGGAATTTGTGAATGAACAGAATGGCTGCTTTAGCTCAGATAACGAACGGGACATCAGGACGGCGTCATTTACAAAAAAAGAAAATGGTTCCACCTTTTCATCTGTGTTATGCTCAGATTTGAATATTGGCAGAATCCTGATTGGCTTATTGAAATGAACTTGATTTCATCCTTTTTTTTTTTGACAGATGCGATTGATAAAGGGGACAGTCGAAGACTTGGAAAAAAGCCTGTATTCACTAGTTCACAGGTAATAATTTTAAATGGTTTGTTTCCTCATTTAAGGTCCTTTTTTATTTATTGTGGTTGTTATTAAGGACTCTGAGTTTTATGATTGCGAGGCTGCTTTAGCTCAGAGAAAAGTTGTGGCCTGTCTGTTGCATGCCATATGTCATCATGGCTTTACCCTCACAGGAGAAGGATACCGTATGAAAAGAACAGCAGATGTGTCGATAAGATAAGCTGATTGAGGCATTTCAGATAGACATTGCCAAGAGTGGTTAGGAGCAGTGGAGCTGCTGAAGATTTTCAGGAGGTGGTTTGAAGCAGTGCGAAGAGGAATGTACAGCTGATAGATTCTGAGTGAAAAAAGACATAGAGATACATAATAGAATTCATAGCTTAGCTCTAACTATAGAGTGCTCAGGCGGCTGTCTAGATCTGAGTTGATAGATGGCATTGTTTCTAATGGTATGCTCTAGTGTTCCGTAGGAAACTCTAATATGATTTACTTTCTTAAGGCAGCGCTCTGTTTTGTGGCTTATTAATTCACTTCAGTAATACTGTTACATAACTAATGTGCTTTTTTCCCCTGCAGTCAAGGGCTATAAAATGCCCTTCATCTGCACCTGAGAGTCCTCCTGTTCATAGGACCCAGCGGGTGTCTGTAAACAGAAATCCTTCCTCTCGCAGTGCTGCATCAGTCATGAAGTCTGATGGACTTGGGGCAGCTAACAAACCAGGGGATGGTCAAACATCCAAGGCAAAGAATGTGAAGAAACCAGCAGACAGAAGTGTAGCAGCAAAAGCAAAGACAGCATCAGCTGGGGTGCCAGTTGTCAATGGCACGGGAGCTGCGGGAGCTAGACATGATATAGCCAGTGCCAATGGCCCCAGAAGCTCTCCTGGGGCTAAAGAGCATGAAAAGAAGCCAAATCCAGGTGCAAGGCCTAAAACCTCTCCCACAGGCGGCACATCTGCAAGCCAAACAGCAGGAACGAAAGCTCAAAAGAGCTCAGCAGGAAAGGCTGACAACACTGCTGGCACCACCCAAGCCCAGCCCAACACTTCATCTACATCAGGCAGTGCATCTCCAGAGAACTGTGCCAGCAGCCCTCGCAATGACACCCACTCTGTTCCAGGTTCACATTCTTTATTGACTTCTTTACATTCTGACTGACACCAATTACTGTATAGTACATCACAGCAGCCAGGCTGAAGTGTTAGTGAGTCAGCTCACTGACACTTCAGGGATAAAACTGTAGCTGAAATATGAAGGGGCCTCCAGACTAATTAGTATGATCAAAGTGGCGTTGTGGCCAGGAGGGATTTTGTGGAAGACAAGGGCAGTGTCATGTATGAATGTTGATTCATGAGGAAACAAAGTGCATGTGCCTGTCCTTGGAAACAAAACAGCAGAGGTCAAAGCCCTTTACAGCTGTCACACAGGGTGGTGTGACTGATTATTTGAGCTTTTTTTTACTGAGTGAAGCTTTAAAGAGTTGATATCAGTGTTCACAGCTCAACTGGGCCTCAACTGGTACAAATGCAGCATGTGTCCCCCTGTACTCCACCCTGAAAGCAACTGCCTGTAATGTGAGCTTAAGCGCTAAGAGCACCTACATTAGGCCACCTTTCTATTATTTCCTTCTACTCTCTTGTTTTTTTAAATATAGTTGGAGGGATGAAATTAGTGCACTCACAAACTTCTGCTTGCAGCAGTTCTGCATGTGATCCATGTTCTTTGTTTTAGGCGCAAAGCCCAAACACCAGGCCAAGGCAGTAACCAAATCCCCAATGACAAAAGCTCCTCAGAGATCAGATGCAACAAAGACTAGCAGGTGAGTTTAACTCTAGCATTGCAGCACTTAATATGTTAATATATTCAGTCAAATGCTAATGGTTACATTTACCCCTTAGATGTTCCCATTTGGGGGCTTAGTATCAAATGACATTCAAGTAAAGTTTTAATATGTTAAATGGACTGTCTCTTGTATCTTTTTTCTCCTCTAACTGAGCACTCAAAGCACTTTTTACTCACTCACTCAATCATGGTCAAACAATCATGCAATGCTTTATTCTTTATCTTTAAGTGCATGCACCAACTCATGCACTGATGGAAGCATAGGGAGCAATTTGGTCCCAAGGACCCTTACATAAGATGACCCACTCCACCTCCTGAGCCACAGCCAGCTGTTTACTTGAAGGGTTTGGGAAACAAACAGTCACTTCCTTTTGTATTTTGGTTGCTAATAACTTTCTGTAAATAAGCAGCTTTAAAAGAAAAGTGTAATAGACAACGCTCTTCTATAACTCAAATTTCTGTGACCAAAAAAACCCACTTTTGCCACCTGCAGTACTGGAAATATGTCAGAAGGTCAAAAACAACTCAGTCACCCAAATAGAGGTGTGAGAGTGCAGAGAATTTTGTGTTCATGTATATTAAACGTAATTTGTAAAATAAGCACATCCAGCAGACACTCGCTCAGTCTCATTGGTTTCAAGCAGTCAGTATGTAGAAAACCAAACATGCATGAGACCGCATGTTTAGCAATGTAAATCTAGGGCAATTAAGATGTGCACTGCAGCACACTATTGCCTTATTTATTTCTTTTTTTTTTTTAGGTCACATGTGGCTGTCAGGAGGATAAAAGCAACTGTGTAGTGTATTCTGACAAGCCTGTTATGGGTCTTTCAAAGGTGTTAAAAATAATCGGTTTCACAGTCAGCATCACCTGACGTCTGCATCACAAGGGAGCACATTAATATTTCATTGGCTCCCCAGAAAGAAACCAACAAATCTTTTTTTCTTCTTCCTTAGCCTGCAAATACTTGAAAAATATCTTTGTTGCATTTTTGGGTCCGTTTTGAGTTTTCATCTGAGTGTGGTGTGGGTGGTGGATTGTGGTAAATGGTTATCACTAAATTGTCTTTTCACATAAATTTTTGTGAGAAAACTGATCGTTTTTTCTGTTTTTGCTGTTAGCAATCACAGCTATCAGAGGAAGCTTCTGTTTACCTCTGCTGTGTAAATTCTCTCCTAATATCTCAGCTAAAAAAGACATTTTGACCTTGAGCCCACAGCATGTCTCAGACTGTAAAATGTCCTCTGTGTTTGTGTTCCTGAAGTCTGACTTTGTTAAAAAGCCAAGAAAAACATCCTTCACAAGGACACGAAGTAACCACTAAAAGTTCCTTGGATTTATAGTCTGCTCATGTCTCAGAAGCTTGCCCTTGACCAAATTGGAGAAATAACATTGCTGCCCCCCACTGGTGTTAAATATTAATTCATGGTTTGGTTTTTTTTGCAGCTCTTCCTGTAAATATTTTTATGATGATATTGTCCCGGAGTGTTAATTAAGTATTTGTTTAAAAAAAATAATTTTCTCACATGGTTGTTTTTATTGCTTTGTCTGCCTGTTTCATCAGTCCATCCAAAAAAACTGGTGGGAGAGAAACTAGCAAATTAAAGACTGGTCCAGAAGAGAAAGTGGCCACTGCAGTGACAGCAGCAAGAGCAGATACCAAGGGAAGGAGCACACCAGATCACCATGGTGAAGTTTTAAAATCTTCTTAATTTGTCTGTCTTTACACCATTTGCATAGTATTAATGTTCTGTCCTTTTTTTTTTCTTTAAGGCTCCAAACATGGATCCTCCATAAGAAAAACGGCTTCTCCCAGGAAAGAAGATGGCAAAGATCCTTCAAAACCATCAGCAACAGATAAAACAGTTAGTGAAACTCCTAAAAAGAAGATCACAAAACCCGTTTCAGCCACTGGAGTCTCTGCGAAGTCCAGTACTAAACCAGCAAAAGCCTCCTCAGCTCCTTCCAGGCAATCCTCAGTAGCAGCTGCCAAGTCTGGATCAAAGCCAAAAAGTACTACAGAGTTCTCTACAGAGAAATCTTCACCAAAAGCTGCAAGAACCTCTAAAACCTCCGCTACAGCTGCTGCTGCCTCCAAGCAATCAGAACCTAAAGGAAAAGAGGCAGGGAATAGTAAAAAGGCAGACTGCGAAACAGAGCCTGGTCCAAACGAAGGCTCTGGAGATGCTGTTGAGCAAAAAGATGTTGCACAGTTAGTACCCTCTGCTCAGCTTGCAGCACCTAGTACGCAGCCATCAAACCAGGATGGAGAAGAGTCACGTCATCTAGAGTCAAGCCCCAAGCAGAGTCTCCAGAAGTCTCAAGTACAGCTGGAAAACACTGCTGGTGGAGGAGACAAGACCAGTGATGCACCAGCAGCTAAAAACGCCACCCGTGTCAGTTCTCCAAAAGCAGACGTTTGTAAAAAAACTGAAGGCAGCAAAGTGAAACAGCCTCAAAGCAATGCCATCCCAGCTCACATCAGCGAAGATGTTCATGAGATCAGCTCGCCAAATCCCCCAAGAGACACTCAACAGCCCGTAGATAACCCCTGCAGTGTGGGAAGCACTGAAACCCCTGTAGAGGATTCTTGGAGCGGCATCCACCATCAGGTCAGCCCAGAATCCGAGACCGGCAGCACACACACCACTTCTTCTGACGACATCAAGCCCCGCTCAGAGGACTACGATGCAGGAGGTTCACAGGATGATGATTGCTCCAACGATAGAGGCGTGTCCAAGTGCGGCACCATGCGTTGTCACGACTTCTTGGGTCGCAGCAGCAGTGACACCAGCACGCCGGAAGAGTTGAAGATGTATGAAGGTGGGGCTGGGTTGAGAGTGGAGGTCCGCCTGCGTGGGAGAGAAGCGGAGACCACCAGCGAGGAAGAGGGAGTAAGGCGACGCCCTCGTTCGTGGTTGCAAAGAGATGAGGTGCCAGTGGAGGAGGAGCACTCAGAAGTTGAGGCCACTGTGACTGTAAAAAGTGTCCCTGACCACCAGCTCTTCTCTTCTGAGGAAGAGGAAGATGAGGAGGAGGAAACAGAAGACGAGCGATCAGAAGTTGAAGTGATTCCAGGTCAGGGTCTGCCGCTGCCAACTGAACCCTCACCACACTTTCAGGGGATAGTCAACCTGGCTTTTGACGACGAAGGTGTGGACCAGGAGAACGAGCAACCAGACTATCAGTCATCTAACTTCCGTCGGTCAGTGTTGCTATCTGTTGATGAGTGCGAGGAGTTGGGCTCAGAGGAGGGCGGTGTCCAAACTCCACCTCAGCAGCAAGATGTGACTCCCTGTGATGTTTTTGATAATGACTCTTCTGCTCCTCAGTTCAGTAGCGCCCCTTTGAGTGACCAACAGAACCACCAGCCACATCATGTTGAAAACACAGGTATGAAGCACAAAAAACCTGAGGAGGACCAGGAAGAAAAATCTGTATTCCTTACAGAGATCCAGGACACCACGCAGAAGGAGGAAAATCACATCCAGGTAGACAGAGTGAAGTCCAGCTGTCCTCCCCTGGGCTCTGACACCAGAGATACGCCTCCCCAAGAACGCCCATGCCATCTGGATCTGCGTCACACTGAACAGTACAATGGAGGGATGAGCAAAAATTACTCCAATCCTTCAGAAAGCAAGAAAGCTGATTTACATCTAGACTTAAATGAGTCTCAGTTGACAGGGGACTCTCCTGTACATGCTGCACAATCTCCAGCAGGTAATGTATGATCTCCGGATCCTTCCTAGACCCCAAATCCAAACCCATCTTATCCCCCCACTCTCCATCAGTGAAGGTATATTTTATCCCCACAGGATTCATTTACTTTTACTTTAATTCCTTTACCTTACTTACTTCCAGTATATACCTTACCCCACCTTCAGAAAAAAAGGATATTACAAAGTGTACTAGTTTAGTAACTAGTAACAAATAGAAGTTCAAATTCAAATAAAATCTATAGTCACAATTCTTTAATAGCTAAATACGTTCTCTCATCTCAGCCCTCTCATGTAGCTGGTGTGAATTTGAATTTGCAACATCAATATCCTTTTACAGATGGAAATTGGTCCCATCGAAACTACATCTTTTAACAACTGAACTACCTTTAGTTTGAGGCATGTAGGCTCAAACTCAGTTTACTCATCAAAGAGAAAAACAGTGTACATTTCATTAAAAATGATCATAAAATTGTATCTGCCTAAAATAATCTGCCTTGTTTCTGACAAGGCTTGTGACATAGGTTTTTCAATGCACTTTTATGTACATAAAAAATAAATTTTTTTATAATTTTTTTTCATTTCTTTTATGCAGTGGAAGAACCTTTAGCCGTTTTGAGCCACAGATCATTTGAAATAGCTGAAGGTGCTACATAAAGCATTTTAATACCAGTTTATCGATTCATTTTCTTTCGCTTGTATGATTCCTCGCACTATAAGACTATAGTTTAGTTGATCATTTTGTTATGCCAGTAATCAAGATATTTTTCATAAATCTCACTGGCTGCTGTATGAGAACATGCTGCTACAGCACCTGTTTTCTTTCTGACACTCTATTTGTGTTTGTTTTTCTGTTGGTGTCTTCTTAGGGATAAATTGCACTGTAGCATGTAGCTTGGCTTTTTCCCCCCACATGGACACTTGTACTCCAATTCTAATTGTATTAAAAGCTCAAAAATGATAGAATCCAAATTATAAACCACAAAGGTTAAAATAAGCATTTTGTCTTGTTTAACTAAATTGCTTTCTAGCTGTATCCTTCCCGTTTTGACAGATATCAAGCAGCAACCTTCAGGGCTGAAAAATGTAGCCAGAGCGGAAGTGTTAAAAACAGTTCCTCTGATAATAACCACCTGAGGCTGACTCCAAAGTCACACCAGATCAGCTCCACTGTTGAATTGAAAATAACTCTGTTGCAGACTGGATAGTTTCTGTCTGTGTGAGTGAAATTTTAGTAATTTATTAGTCTGTTACTCAGCACTACCTAACAGGTGCAGTTTATTGATACAGCTTGCTAACCAAGCATACAAACATCAGCTGATAACTTGGCACTCCAAGTCTAAATATGTTCATCTCTTGCTCAAGAATCGATGATGAGATTTAGAAGTGCAATGAGTCCATTGACCAGTAGGTGGCATCACAGTGGCTACATCCAGATTTTATTAGAGTATGATTTAGTATAACAGCGGTTTCTGAGCTCCACTGTTCCCCTGCAGGGTTGTTTTTTTTGTTGTTGTTTTTTGTTTTTTTAAAATAAAAGTACAAGTACTTAAAAAGAGGGAGAGGATTTAGCACAACATTATAACAATGACTGCTGCACTGAACAGTAGACATCCATCTTCTGAGCAAAAACATGGCAAAGAGACGCATTAAGAAAAACTAATGCATGGCGCATTGATTCACTTTCATGGTTGTCACAATGTTGCACTTAAGTGCTTCTACGCATGGAAACACCAGACTGTAATAAAAGATGTTCAATGTCTTATTACATGGAAACAGATTACCTCAAATCTTCAGTAAGACTGAGAATCATGTGGGAGTGAAACTGCAGCGGAGTGATGTTTTATTTTGTTGTTCATAGATGATTTTATTTTTATTTTTTTGGTGTTAAAATGTTATACGTAGCACCTTTTCAAAATTGTAATCAGGTAAATTACTTGTTAGGGTTTTTTTTCTTTTCCTTTTTCTTCCAAATCTTTGGAGAGTAACTACCTGACTTAAAAGTCCAAATATACAAACTGTTTGTACAAAGTAGATGACACCAAACTGCCACTGCTGCTCAGAAAAGATTGTTATGCTAGGAAACGTTTCCCTGGCTTTTCTGTTTCTTTTTATTTGTATTCAAGATTGTACCTCTTTCTGACTTTTGTTTACCTTTTTTTCAATTTTGCACAGCACACTTGCATGCCGTTGTTGAAATTGCTTTATCATTATCAGCACCATCCTTTATTTATGTTTTATATTTTGATTTTTCCATCATCTTCCATCATACCCAGTAGACCTGTGTCTAGACACGTAGAGGTCCATCTTTTAAGGAAAGTGTTTTGTTGTCTATACACTTCTGTTCAGTAGGTTTTGTGTAGTGTCAGTAGCCTCCTCTGTAACGTACGTAACGTGTGTCTAGAGCAGTCTTCATTGTCCTGCCATGTCTCTCTTTTTTCACTATCATATTCCTGAAAAAGAAGTCCTGCTGCACCACTTCCAAGGGTTTATCCCTATGCAACCATGAAATATTTTGTAATTATCAGTCTTTTGCCATTTTTGTAATTTGTTAAAAGTAGAGAAGACAGAGAATGTCTAAAGAAACATGGTGTTATGCCATCTTTTGTGCAACTAAGTAAAAGCATTGTTGCTCGCATTTCGGTTTCTGTGACAGTATTTAAGTCTGTTTCTTACGTCTGCCTGCACGTGAATATCAAAACATATCACTGTTACTTTCTGGCAAATGCAAAGCTCACTGGTGCTGGTAGTGCATGGCTTACTTTGTTTGAACAGGTGGATAAAGAGATGCATCCTGCAAAGCAAACCTCTGTACATTACCTTCAAAGCAACTGTTTGCCTTTTGACGTGCATATCTAAAGTGATGAGTGAGTTTTGAACTGATGAACTTGAAATTTGTGGTGATAATCATATGTGATCATCAGTATCACTGCTCGCTCACTGTGTTGTCGTCACCTGACATCACTACGGGGTTTTGTGGGGTTTGTTTGTTTTTTTTTTTGTTGTTGTGTGTTTTAAAGGGAACAGTTGCATTAAGGGTAAATTTTCTGTCATGTTTTTTTTTTAATATTTTTTTTATTTTAGTTTGCAGCGATTAGTCTCTGATTTGAGTAAAAGACCTGTGCAGGAATGATTCAGTTTGTCATTGTGCAGTATTGTCAATTGTTTTTAGGGGACATTGGTTGTGACAGATTGGATCAAAGCTGCAAACATGACCGCCGACCATCCAAAGCCCTGTCCCCCATTTACGAGATGGATGTGGGGGAAGCTATTGAGCACTTTTCGGACAAGGACAGGAATGTTAAACGGCAAGCAGAGGAAGAAAAGCAAACAGGGGATGGGGATAAAAGCAGCGATTTTGCCGAGCGGGACTGGAGCCTGCTCAAGCAGCTCCTGACAGACCACGCGTCCAATTTGGGTGTCATAAACCCTGTACCTGAGGAGCTCAACCTGGCCCAGTATCTTATCAAGCAGACTCTGTCTCTGTCACGTGACTGTCTGGACTCGCAGGCTTTCCTGTCCCCAGAGAAGGAGACCTTCAAACGTTGGGCGGAGCTTATCTCACCCATGGAGGACTCCTCCACTAGCATTACTGTAACCAGCTTCTCCCCAGAAGATGCTGCTTCTCCACAGGGAGAGTGGACCATCGTGGAGCTAGAAACACATCACTGACTTCAGAGGAGAGCCCTGCCGGACAGTTGACGCCTTCTGTTTGAACTGAATTTCATTACGTTGATTTTTGTCTTATTTTATTATAATTTAAAATATCATTTTGTCTCTGTTCTTATGACTGGTGTCGGAACTCTGGATTCTGTTTATTTGCATTCCTCATAGTGCCCTTATTGGGCTGTTTCTCAACACAAACAGGCTTGTTATGCATGCTGACATTTTTGTATGTTTGACTGTTTCATTGGTGTTGCTTCAGAAGCTCTAGAAAAGAATAAGGGTCAGAACTATATTTCCTTTTCAGAAAAATCCTTTGTTGACAGTCTTCTAATTATAATAAGAACTGAATTTCTTAAAGAAGAATAAAATTAGCCTCATGGCTTGCATTTAGTGTCATACTGAAAATAAAAGTTTGTGTTTCTGAAAGAAATGAGCAGTGTGATTAATAACTTTGGGTCAAGTTGACTACTTTGTGCATTTTTTTTCAGACTACGGCTAGAAATATAAATATGCATTAGCACTTGCACATGCCAAACTTTATTTTTAATTGCATGACAGCAAAATACGACCAGCATTTGTCTAATTTTAATATTTTAAGTTTTGAAGTCTACAAATTGGTCCATATTTAAACTTAGCACTTTTTAACTTCAGCTTTAAAAAAGCTGGTATTTGGAATGGCAGATAATTACAGGAACTTTTTATTTCATGCCCCATTTAAAGGAGAAAGGGAAATTAAACAAAACAAACGCTTTTATCGATGAACAGGACGTTACGTTTTACCGCAGCGCCCCCTGGTGGCGTCCTGGTGGCATGACACAACAGACGGCTGAATCCGCTGCAGGAACAGCTTTGGACCAAAAACCGGGTTGAGAGTGTCGTCATCGGAACCGTGTCGTTCACTTGTTAATAACTAGCAGGCAATGGCGACATGCGGAGAAGGGACTCCTCAGTGGAAAACAACGATTATTGTCAGCACATCGCTTCAGGTAATGTTAGAAAGTTTAACCTGAACCGTCAAAATGTTTTGCTTGGTCGGTTTCTGGTGCCAGTTATAAAAAAAATAAGTTAACATAAAGAGCTTTAGCCATGAAGCCAAGGCACTAGCACCGACAAAATACGTGAAATATTAGTTATTTGCCCACCTCTGACTTTGAATAAAGAACTGTACCAGCTAACGATGCTAGCAGTTAACTTATCTTCATTTTGTTTCCACAGAGCCACGAAATCATTAGGATGCTAAACGCTCAGCAGCACCGCATCAGGTTTTCAGACAGTGTTCATCCCGGAGCCTTCATTTTTCCTCTATCGGGTAAACCCGAGTCCCCCAGTACACCTGCCGTGTATTTTATAACCCACTATAAGACATTATTCTGTTTTCTATAAGACACTCAGTGGATTTTAATAATGTAGTGTAAAGTTTTCATTGTTCACAGTAAATGACCTCATACTTTGGTTTAGTGTGATGGTAGTGGGGGGTCGGGGTTTATATCAACTGGGAAAGCTCTAAAACTTATGAAAATCCAGTCAAAAGTTCTAAATCTTTGCACTCTTTCACATTTTCTAAAGCTGTCCTAAAGCCCCTGGGCCTTATGTTTAACACCCCTGATTTAGACTCTTTACTTAAGTCATAATCCTATTTAAGTAGCCTAGTGGGAATGTTTTAGCATCAAAATATGTTTCAAGTGATTAAGTAAAAAGTACTCCTACATATACATTAATTTAGCACCAGAGGAGAGGGTGTGAGTGTAACTCGTTTGGTCTGATCCCTGATTGTGGCAGAATTAAAGCCCATACTTACAGATATATATATATGTGTGTGTGAGGTTTTTTTTGTTGTTGTTGTTTTTTATTTATTGCAGGTACTGCATTCCTGATGGTTGACCCGCAAGACCTCCCAGAGCCCTCTGAAGAATCGGGAGTCTTTGAGAGGATAAAGAAATTTGTGCAAGTCCACCGCAACTGCTTTTTACTCCTTCGTTCACCATTTAAAGGAAAAAAGGAGCTGGAAACGCTGACTGTGATTCAAAACCGGTAGATTAATAGTCATGTTGTGTCATTTTTGCTTTACTTAACTGATTCTAACACTCTGGTTACAAGGCTTTGTGACAGCAGCTTGAGGATATAATAATGATGATGTCGGAGTACCTCATGGGTCAGTCCCGGGTTCTTTATTATTTAGTTTGTCTATTGATTGCCAACCTGAAATTTGTCCACCTACAGTAACTTCTATGTTGATTATATGGCTATCTACATATTCAAACCAATAAGCAGGCTACAGGAGAATAAATAGCCTCTGAAAAATCAACCATAGATATTTATGACTCTGTAAGTATTTTCAGAGTAATTGTTTTTTTAATTGTCATTATTGCTATTGGTATCTTTTTTGTATTTTATCTCCCCTAACTTTGCTTTTTTTTCTTGTCTGTCAAAGAATTTGTGGATTTTGTTTTTAAAGGTTCTATATTGAAAACAGAATAACTATATTGTACTAAGGACGTCTTTATCTCTTGCAGATTCTTTGGCAGCAATCTCAGGATCCTGCCTGTGCAAAACACTGATGAAATTGTTAAAGGGATGTTAACAATTGCCAAGGTAACAATGGAGGCGCAGCTATTTGGTATATTTTAAATATAAATGAGATAAACTGATGTGTCCTTGTGAAACCTTGAATTAAATTAAGCCACACCTTCCTGCAGGCCACCAGTAAACCCCATGTAGACAGCATCCGGGACCGGATTTCTCTGGCTCGGGCTCACATCATTGAAAGCAGTCCTGTGTGGGAAATGTTAAGAGACATGCTGCAAAACCAGGCAGGTGATTCGACATGTTTTATTTAATGCTAACCAGCAGGAGCCCAATGTGCTGAACATAGAAAAGCAGACATTTCAGTATATAGTATCATCTTGTATACATTCTTGTATATAAGCACACACTTTATTCAGTCAAACAAAGCAAACCAAATAAAGATATATTTAGAAAAATATTGAAGGGTCTGAATTCAGAGCCTCAGTTTAGTTTGTTCTGCTTTTCCTCTGTGATCTCTTCGATTCGGACTATAAGACTCTCCATGAGGTCAAATGTCACCAAAGCACTCTGCAGCACCTGAGAAACATGACAAAAGTCAGCTTGCTAGTCGTAGAGTCCAAAACATAAATGAAAATTATTAAATTAGAAGAGTTTTCCTGACCTGATGCTGGACCTCCGGGGACATGTTGGACACTTTCTCCTTCCTTACTGTGATGCTTTTGACTAATTTAGTGGGTCGAGCAGCATCTCTGGCTTCTGGGCAATAGGAAGTGTTGACAGTATAAAAATAGACTCTTAAACTATTCGTGTAAAGCTTATTTCACTGGAATTTTGTCACACAGATTAGTAGCTAATTCCTACCTTTTGCTTTTAGCTTTTGGTCCTCCCTCAGTGCTTTCAGTTCAGAGGAATAATACGCTCTTGATATGCTGATACATACACGCAGCATTTTTAGGTATTCCTCTTTGATCCTGCACAACTCTTCCCACACATCTTCCTAAAGGAAGGCAGAACAGATGATCAGCGTCCTGCCCTAACCAGGCATTAACTGAAAGCTTTGTATTAGACTTACTTACATTGGTTCTCAGCTCTTCGTCTCTGATAAGAACATAGCGTAGCAGATTTAGGCTCTCCATTACCCTGGATAAACAAAGAGTGCTACTTAATGGCTCAATCTGGATGAAGCTTCCCAGTTCACACAATGACAGACTTTTGTCTTTGAATCTCTGCAGGATAGTTTTTAACTTGATTAGATCTGAAGTTGAAAATTGCTTTAATTTAGTTCCATTAACTCCATGTATTTTGGTAGCAGATACGGTTTTCTGTATTTCTTTCAAAGGTCAAAATATTCTAAGGATGCCTTTGAGCCTATATTCCATCCATCCATTCGCTTCCGCTTATCCTTTTCAGGGTCGCGGGGGGCACTGGAGCCTATCCCAGCTGTCATAGAGCGAGAGGCGGGGTACTTAAGGGTAATTATTTCAATTTCCAGGTGTCCCAAAGTCTAGGTTGTAATTATAATGACAGTTAAATGGAATTTGCTTCATTAAAAAAAGTTTTTTCTTTTTAAAGTATAATAAAGCTACTATTATGCTCTCAGCACATGCCAAAGTATCCATGTTTACGATTTTGCCATAATCAAGAATTATAATTACGTCTCACTCCACTGACTTTGTGCTTCAGGTAACCAGGTTCCACCTCCTCCAGCCTGCTGTAATAATGCTTCAAACTTTTCTCGTTACTCACTTGTCCATACTGCTGAGCAAATCTGTCTGAGCACCTTGTGGCAAGCACAGCACCAGTGTCATCAGTGAAATAAACTCCGTTCCCAAGAACCACTCATTGGCGTTACCCCACTGTAAAAGAGTTGTAGTACATTTAACGTGTAGAGAAAAAAAATGCAGGCTATGGCGTGACTCTCGTGTTTTTCTCACCTTCATAGAAAGTTCAAATTGATTCCTGATGTTCTTGATTATATAACTTTCTATTCCTGCGTGATTGCTGGTTTTTAACATGCACCTACAACAACAGCAAAAAAAAAACAAAAACAGCAAGCGTTACGTTAAAGTGTTAGAAGACTAAGAGAATACTGTAAACATTTGTCAGCTGGAGTGTAACTGGAAACGCTAGATGGAGAGAAGCAGCAGTAAATTAATAGAGGGACAAGTTAAGAATATGCTGTGGGCCATTTGTTTTTAATAAAGTGTTAAAGTAGTCTATATATAGCTGTATAATGGGCGTTAATTTCACACCTGGAAAGAAATTGCAACTGCAATTGAAACTGTTTTTCTCACCTGAAGAATTTGTGCTTTGCTTCTGCATCTAATTTATTGATGAATACCTGGAAAACCTGCAGGCCCGATTCTCTCTGGGGGAGCAATGATCAGACGGAAGAGCGAACAGATGTATGCCTTTTATAGTGTAGCAAAAGTCAAACATTTTCCCCATATTGACCACTAATGAAGCACTCACCAAGTGCTGTATTGGACAGTCGGTAAGAACTCGCCGCAGGTTCTGAGAATTTAAGCACAAAACAGCTCACTGAGCTTTCGGTGTTATGGTTGAGTCATTTAAGTCAGCTACAGCTGTGAATCGCAGTAAATGTTACAACTATAATATTATAGTTTACAGCCACTTCACAGGCTGAGTCTCAAAGTCTCATCACGTTAAAAAAAACAAAAAACAGCTTACTAACTGATGCTTATTTTGTAGTTTTGAATAACATTTTTAGGCCACTAGAGGGGAGCAGAGAGCTGTATCACGTTAAAGACACGGATCCATCCTGCAGTGCAAGCAAGCATTCTTCAGCTTCATTTGGAGCTCCCTTTGTTTTTGCCAATTGGGTTGCTTAAGTTACTTGACTAGCTTGTTTTGATTTCTTAAGCGCTTTTCACTGAAAACAGCTGCCTGCTGAGGATAAAAGCACTGAGAGCAGTGAGTGCGAACAACAAATGGTTTATGTGTGACAGCTAAACAATGAAACATAAAACCCTGTGAAACTGAGGTAGGCTGCAGATTGACAGTTCACTGTCAGTTCTTTACCTAAAGCAGCTTGGCCTCGAGAATGAGGATTTTGAAATTTGCTTGCTTGGAAATTGCTTCTACTAAAAGTATCAGATGAGTTTGATTTTCAGTGACCTTGAACTCAAGGAAAGGTCAAGTTTCTAAAAATCTTGTAAATAATAGCTCGAGAATGAGCCAACTTAGGATTTTTAAATTCATACCATAGAAGCAACCACGAAAAATCTTGGACAGGTTTTGAATCTCAGTGACCTTGACCTTAAAGGTGAAGGTCACAGAGTGACATGCATGCACTGACAGTGATCTCAGTGAATATGCAAACAGACTTAAGACATCTCAGGTTTTTCTGTAATTCTGCTGCTCCGGCCTGTGTGTGTATGCAGCCTGAGAAATAGAAATGAGTCTGGCACGGCTGCTTGTCTTACCTGTGTCACACTGTAGAAGCTCTTCAGATCCAGCAGACTCACTGGGAGGCTGTTGTCCTGCACACGCTCCAAGCTTTTTGTGAACAGCGCCTAATAATAGATAATTATGGGCAATTAAAATGAACTCAGTCTTCTGCTTTCAGATGTTTTTCATACTGATGGGCTCTTACCAATCCTTTGAGCAAATGTGATTCTTTTTTGCTGTCAGAGAAACACAGATATGACTCTGATTGTAAGTTTGTTCTAAAACAGAAAACATGTTCACTTAATGTTGTGTTAACAGCATACCTGCTGAGCAGCTGACTGATGTATTCCATGTTGCACTGGAGAATAAACACATGGCTAGAAAGGCAGGAAAAGTTCAACATTAATAGTTTTTAGTGAAAGTAAATTTAAGTAAGTAAAATGTGGCTGCTCACGTTACCTAAACACTGCTGGAAAGTTGTCAATGGTAATGAGCTGAACAAACAGCAGATAAGCCAGACATGCTCTCGCCTCCTTGAACTGATTATTGTCCATCAGGATGTTTTTCCTCAGTGAGCTGAAGAATAAGAGCTCCGGAAGAGGCTCTTTGATTGCAGAAAGTGTGACCTGCAATGCACACATGTGACTTGGGACTAAACAACTAAAACATGTTGTGTTCTAAATAAAAAAAAATAGAAGTAAAGTGAAGTGACTTTGCCCGTACCATTATCTCTACTGCAAAGAGCCACAATGGTGATCTTCTGTCGTGCTTCAGTTCAGCCTCAAGCAAAGGCTCTCTCAAACTCCTCATGCAGCTAAACAGAGAATGCAATCAGTTATTCAATTCGAAGTTATTTTGCTTTGCCATTTGTATTTAATATCATTAATAATAATAACTACAAATAAACAGAGTTGCAGAGAGAAACATACAACTTCAGAAGCTCAATCTTTAGCTCCTCATCTTCAGCTGTAGCAGCACAATTTCCGTCTGTCCTTTTCACCTCCTCCACAAAAGGTTCTGTGAACACAGTCAAGGCAGCGCTGCAGCGGCACAGGCCGTACTCATCAGCCTCCTCCTGCTGCTCCGTGTAAGGCACAGGCAGCCGGGACAGCTGCTTCTGCAGGGCCGACAGAGTCGAGCCCACACAGGCTGCCTTCCCCTCATCCAGTCGGAGAAGTACTGTTTAAAAACACAGTTTGTTAGTTTACAGTAAGCGTACAGCAGGGGGAGCCCTTTAAAGAAAAAGAAAAAGCAGCATTTACTTGTTCACCATAACCCACCAATGCATGGAGAAGCAGTAACCGCACTCAGTAAACCAGGCTACATGTGATGCACATGATCTACATGTTGTCTAATACAAGAACCCTGCAAAAAAAAAAGGTGCTATGACGGTAAAGGTGTTCAATGTTTGTCAAAAGTGCTGAAACTGTCGATTCAAACGTATTGTTATTTTGGCCGATTAGTTTGAGGTGTTTTTGGATCGTGTTAAATTTTTCTTATTTTATCCACTGCATTTATGTCAGCTTAGACAACAGCAATAACAACTCTCCCCACTCACCTAATAAACTAGCAAGCGACTCCACTGACCTGATCGCGTCCACCGAGCTGTTCGATTGATAATGTTACCAGGCCTAATGGGGATCATTTGATTATTGGTTATGGCTGTGCAGTTTAATGCGATAAAAGCAATTCTACCATAAATTCATTTTTACTATTGCAAATCTAAAAATGTTGTCAAAAAAAGTTGTAATTGTAGTTTAATATTGCCGTTGTAGTGGATGATGGTGAATCAGGCTGAATCTGCAGCTATTCCTAAAAGCTGTGTTTGTTTCTATGGTAGAGGTAGAATTTATGGCCGAGACTGTTGTGTTGATTTAGTAGTAGTACTGTTGCATGATTATTTGTGTTACCTGATTGAAGATGCGGAAGAAGGGCTAGGATTGTCTCGGAAATGGCACCTGGATCAATGCCTTCAATTATTTCAAGCATGCAATCCAGGAGTTCATTTGGCCTGCAAGTCTTAACGAACAGATGCAACGTTTCAGGTGATGCACGGGGAGCGTGTTTCACTATGTAGAAGAACTGCTTGCACCTACCCTGGTCAGATGTGTGATGGCAGCTTGGTATTGATCCAGACCCTTAGCTTTTTTTACAACTTCGTTTAGAAGAGGTGCCAGTATAACACAGCCCATAGATTTCACAATAACCTGCAAGTGCAACAATAGGCAATCAGTACACGTCACCGGGAACCTTAAAAGCGACCCTGTCGGCATATGAATTTGATAGTCCCTTCCTTTCCATTTGCATGCATCGCTGCATAAACTGATGCATGCAAAAGAAGTGCAGTTTCATCTTCACAACTGCTGGTTAAAGTGTGATCTACCAGATCACACACACACACGAAAAAGGAGTGGAAGAAGGTGCAGGTTTCACCTTCTGAAAATAATTTTAAAAAGGCATTAGACTATATAGATAATCTGTGGAAAAAGATTCTTATTAAAATCATTTGTTGCAGAGCTGCAATCCCATGACTGTCAGTTCACCTATTTGTTCTTCTCCGCGCGGCTTCTTTTTCGGCAATGGTTTTGAAAGTCAAAATCCAGGGATTTCTCATTTTATAATCAATCATTTGCAGCCCTTGAGATTGTTTTAGCTCAGAAAGAGGAAGGAGTGAGAGATGACACATGCTTTAAATGTAGGCTACAAATAACTGCACTGAGCGTGGAGAGATGGGACAACCAAGGGCACTTAGAGAAGCGCTGTATTGAAGAGGGTTATCAGTGGAGCGAGAAATCTGACTGAATATCTGCTTGTTTTCCCAGCACACCTCCAGGTCAAGAGGCTAGGAGGCACAGAGTGGTAGCTGCATGTTAATGTTTAGCATAGTTGTGTAGCAGGCAAGAGGCTGCTCGCTTCAGTAGGTACGATCCTGCAGTGTAGCCGTGCTTTTAGAGCTGTATGGCAGATTAACGCTGCCAATCTGCTGTCACTTCATATCTGTGAGGTGTAACTGCTACGGAGGAAACAGCTGCCCTGATCTGCTGTGTTGGCAACGACGAGGAATACCTGGTTTTTCTCATCTTGTATGAATTTTAAGAGCTGTTGACTTTCACCCTCACTGAGACTGGCACATCCCAAAGTCTTGAACTGCTGGTAGTCCTCAGGCTTCAGATCGTCTTCTTGAGTATTTCTCTAAATACAGGACACAGTATATTACGTCATAATGTTTTCGTTTACTATTGCTGATGAACACCATTGAGCTTAGTCATGAGTTTCCTCTCAGAAGCAGTAGATAGTGCTAGTATAGTGTGAGTAGATGTCAGGATATCCTGCATAAACCCTAAGAAACAAATATATTTATTTAACATGGACTTCCTCTTGTAATGTTACTGAGTGAGGAGGATCAAACGAGATATAATGAAGGCAGCGTCACCCAACGCACCAGTTCTTCTATACTCTAATGCTAGCAGCTAATCTGTCAGCCGTTATGCTATTTTTCCCCACACTTGAAGGTCATACTTCATTGCAACATCAGGAGAGGAGATCCTGAGTACGATAGCCTCAGCTAAAATGTGTTGCCATGGCGCAATATTGTTGACTTACCCATCTCTGGATTATCTCTTTCACCTGATCTTCATTCATCATCAGTTTCTCTTCAGCCCTCACAGACAATCTTATTATCAGTTGGCCTTTATTTTGACAGATGATGCAACAGCACAGAATCAAAATGATCAAATATATAGCTCTCCTGGTGTCTTGAAAGAGAGACAGAGAAAGAGGGAGAGATTCACTCTGTAAGGAAGCGAAACATAAACCTCTTAGGTCCCTTTGTGCTTGACATGTACCGTAATAGGATTAAACCAGAGCAGTTCAGTGTGGTCACAGAAAGTGCAGACATGTCTGGAAGGATCCAGTCACATAAAAACTGTACAGAGGTTGTCACTGCTTAGAAAGAGTCCAAAATAGGAATTTAAATATGACAAAACTGAAACTTCGGTGTCAAAACTTGTGCTCATGATCTATTTACACCTGCCCTACCACTGAGATATTTACCTAATTTCCTGCAGTGTAGGTGGGGATATGCCACTTTAGCATAGTCTGCAACTAAAATAGAAATTAATATGCATGCTAGCAGTGTAGTTTGTGAAAATACATTTTTAGTAGATTATATTTTAAAGTTCTGCTACCTTAAAATGAGGTCATTTGCATAGAGGGAAATATAATTTGTGTATTAGCACAAATTTAGTAACCTTCATTGTAGTTTGGGGGGTTTTTTTCTTCGCCTTGTGAAGTACACCTAGTTTAGTACACGTACGTTTAAATTTATTTGGGATTTTTTCTTATCCCCAGGGTTAAAAGTATACACAATGTACCAAATACATACATACACCTCCACTAATATTTAATTAAATTCCCCTTGTTCCAAAAATTTTCAGTAGGGTTGAAGTCGAGGCTTTGGGAAAGCTGTTCCAGAAACTTAATGTTAGCTTGATTTATTCCAAAACAAGTTTTAATGTCTGTTTGGGATCATTGTCCTGTTGGAACCGACACGTTTCAGCTGTCTAGCTGCTGCTTTGAGGTAACATTGAAGAATTTAGGGGTAGTCCTCCTGGTTCATTTTTCCATCCACTTTGTGCAGTGTACCAATAACACCAGCAGAATAACAGCATAACAGCATCAGACCGTGATGCTACCACCACTTATGCTTGACCTTTGGTGCAGTGTTTTCAGGTTTGAAAGCCTCGGCTTTACTCCTGACCTGAAAACCTTTCTTCAAAGGGCGTATGGTTTGTCAAATTTCAGTTGAGCCTGAAGGAGTCTGTTTTGGAGCAGGGGCTTTTTTCTTGGTCAGCCCCCTCTTAGTCCATGGCAATGTAAGACCTGCTTCAGTGTGGACAGTGGGAGCAGTTTTTAGTTCATGGCAGGCTTGAGCCTTGGTGTTTCCTGAGTTGTTCCTCAGTAACCTAACCTCCTAACCCATTTCCTCTCAGCTGAGGGTGACAAGTTGTTTGTTTTTTCCAGACCTTGTCAAAGTAGTAACATGGCAGGGGTTAAAGTTCATTTTATATGCATTGCAGGTATTGTTTATAGTGTAAATTATATTGGAATGAGATCATATACATATGATTTGTAGTGTACTAAAACATCAGCTATACTTCTTTTCAAATAGATTTAAGGAGAGAACAATGTGTAGGACCCATTGTGATGTGGCAGTATCTATAGAAAAAATAAATCCTGTGACACACGCTGGCTGCAGCAGACTTCTCAATGTAATTAAAAGGAAGTGCCTGCTGTACACAGATGCACAGGGATTACGAATGCCTTTCCATGATTGCTTGATGACAACATATTGCTCTTCTGTGCAAACACAAAGGCCTCAAAGGCTTTGATCGCCTCTCCCCCCTCAGCATTTACGTGCGTGTATAATATAATACAAGCACAATCACTGACTTCCTGCTCCTGCTTCAGCAGAGGAGAAGCTCATGTCCTGATTTTAGATGAATAGGTGTAGAAGCGTGTTTGAACGGTCGGATTTAGCCGACATCTGCCGCCCAGGTTTGCTCTGTGTATTGCGCTGTGATGAAAGCCTTAGACAAAAGCCACAAAGCAAATACAGTACACAGACTGCTGCTCAGTCCGTCTTTGTCCCTGATTTTGCTGTCATTAATTGCAGGCTGATGAGGTTTTGTTTTGGCAGTGCTCCTGGGTACACAAAATATTAAAGCACACAAGGTCTAGGCTTAGGATAAACAAACGCAGAGTTAAGATTTAAAATAAGCTTAACAGTATTTGAGTCGAAAGAACCATTATGTCACAGAATAAGTTGTTTTAACTGGTATGTAATTCCTAGTTTAAAATTTCTTCAGTTTTGTTTGAACAGTTGATGCTCCACAGTCGTGAAAACATCGTGTCTCTGATTAACAGATTCTCGTTTTAAAGCGCAAGAAATCGGAGGACAGAGTCAGAGCAGTGATCCCTTTCCAACTCAGGAGGGCACTGTTTGTCTTGAGGGCTTAACTCTGATGGCAGAATCAGTCTGTGGATTCAGCACCTCATTGTTAAATTCACACATAGGTGAAAAAGATCTTTTAATTTTAGACCCATGCTAAAGTTCAACTTTAACAATATAGCAACACAGGTAAGAGACTTGGCATGTCTTCCGAATGTCTGAATAAGCAATAATCAAAGAAAAAACATTTTGGCTTAACATTCTTAACATTTGGCTGGAAGGTAAATATGGTAATAAACATGCATCACTATCAAAGCAACAGGGATTCCTGAGCATCGTCAACAAATGTCAATTCGAGGCTCACAGTCAGGGTACTGAGGCTGGTGTCAGAGCATCAAGAGCCGTCAAACACAGATGTCTTTAGGAAAGGAGCTGCCACGGTCTTATTCTGAGAGATGTATTAGCTGGTCTAGGGAGAAAAAGAGCTCAAATGCTGCTCGGTTGACTAAAGTCTTCTTTTCAGAGCAAAGTCAAATTTTGCACTTCATTTGGAAGTCAAGGTCCTGAAGTCCGCGGTGTTTGAAGTCCAGTGTGAAGTTTGTGAGGATTTTGGTTGCCATGTCATCTGCTGATCTTGGTGATAGTTGGTCCTCTGTATTTTATCAAATCTACTCCATGCTGAGAAACTTTATAGATATGCTGATTTTATTGTCCATAAAGAATTAGTACCTGCTCACAGAACCAAAACTATTAAGTTGTTTGCTGACTGTGTTATTACTGGTTAAACTTTAGGGTAATGTCAAGAGGAGGATGAGAAACACCCAGCTCAAAAAATACAGAGGAGCTGAAGGCCGCTACGAAAGCAACCTGAGGTTCAGTGACACCTCAGCAGTCCCACAAGCTGATGCCATGCTGCACTGATGCACTTACACTAAATGTGTAAAGTACTGAGTGTATTTTCAGAAATATAATGTTTCTGTTTATTAAGTCATTTTTTTTGATCAGTCATATGGAATATTCCAACTATGTGAGATCTTGAGTAGCCATAATCGTCAAATTTATCACAAAAAGGCTTAAAAAAAATATCACTTTACTTTAGTTTCAGTTTTCTTTAAATTCAAAGCGAAAATCTCACCAGCAAAATTGCATATATTATTTTATAATGTCAAACAAGACATTTCATGACATTACTGTGGATCCAGTAGAGAGGCCATTTGGCAAATATCAATAACTAATAAAAAAATATTTTAAAGAAACAAATACAAATATCCTTATTTGTACCCTTAATATACACAGTATAGCCATTAATACTGCTACTTGTATCGCTGTGAAATGTGACACTTAGTCTTCATGATGCAGGATGTTTTACACCGGTATCATGTCTTTGATTAACAAGTGAATTCATTTGAGAGTCAAAGAAGTATCTGTTTTCATGAGTGCGCATTCTGAGCAATCATTGGAGTGGTGGAGATGCTGTCTGGCAGTCTGTAGGCATGTGGAGAGCAGTTTGCAGTGTTCAGAGCCATATCTCAGGTCACTGATATCAAATATCCATTTATATTTAATAGATCTGTGTTGCTACAGCAACCAGTATCCACCTCCAACAGATTCATTCAGGATTTGGTTTAAGGTTATATTCAAGGGGCACTTTTAAGACCTTGACCGTAGTTTCTTAGATTGAACGAATGAGTAAGATGGACCGTATCATTTCAGTTGCGGAGCAGATGTGTGCAGTATTCATAGAGCAGTCTAATATGCAAACATTCAGCAGTCCTGTGAGAGTGGGATAAAGCCTCTCCATTTTCCTTCCATATTTCCTTGGTGACCTCTTAGAGAGCAAGAGAGTCTAAGTGAACTATTTATCCAGTCTGCTTCCCCCCGGAGGCCTCTGCAGACTGCTTCAAGCTCTCCTGTCTGCCTGAAACCTCCCCAGGCTCTGCAGTGCTTGTCAGGAAAAACTGCCATGTTTAGGGCCTCTCCCCCGGGTCCTGCATCAGCTACACTGCTGCTTTATGAGGCACGAAGATGAATTTGATTTTGAGATATTTCCTTTATACCGTCCAGATTTGCTTTTGTGATTGCTGCATTACTATTGGGAGTGTTTTTTTAAACGTCTCTTAATTTGTGAAATCCCAAAACTGTTTCCTCATTTACCCAAATTCCTTTGATGCATGCAAGGTGCTGATGAAAAAAATCAATCACATTTTTATTTCAGACGTATAAGTAACAAGTGTTAAAGAACAAATAAAATCAAAAAGAAATCTCATTTAAAATCTTTAAATTTTTATCTTATGTCGACCAGGGAACATTGCAATGTGTGCACATCCTGCATATATTCACATGTGAGTCAGCTGGACTCTACAGAGATATTTATAGCATGTCTAAATATCTCTGCGTCCATGTCTGTGCTCTTCCTTTTCTGATGGGTAGATTTTGATTGATATGCCGGTTACCACAAGTGACGCAACTTTTAAACTTGCACAACACATTTCTGCCAGTTTAAGGGTACAGACGTGCCCTGTTAATGCATTATCAGGGAGTAAAAAATAAAAGTATGTGTGATTTATTTCTTTTATTTCTTTTAATAAAACATGCTATGGTTCCTCAGGATAATCTGCTTGTCACGACTGTTTCTTTGGTGGAAATCATTTTCAGTAAGACTGTCTACACTTTGTGGATTTTCTAGAGCAGTGGAAAATGCATACAAAACAGCATGAGGGTGTGTCTGATAACGTGATTCCAGAAAAGTTGGGGTGCTGTTCAGAAGATATTCCAAAGGAAAAAAACTGCAGATGTGCCACTTGTTCCATATGTCACAAATACACAAAGTGCCTTCATCTGACAAAACAATCAAAAAATGTACTGAGAACATATAACATGGGATTAAGTGTATTTTGCACTCAGTGTGTGCACAAAATATTTGAGGCAGGGCAGGGAAAATGAGTTTCTCCGTGTTTTTAGCACTGCAGCCGTGCACTTAGTTTTTAGTGAATGTAACTCAAACATAGGGACATTGTACATTACTCAGAGACTATAGTCAACCACTGATTAATACATATTTGGATTTTTGGCAGCTGGAATTAACTGTGGGATTGAATAAATAAAAAAAAAACTGTGTTGTGCATGTTTGTGGATACAAATGAAGGATCGGTCAGTGTAAGACTACTCATGTGTTTTTTAGATGAATAAAATAATTGAACTCTGTGGCATCGGATCATCTTTGGAATCAACGGTACTTGTGATACCTGATCAGGTCGTTGTTAAAATTGCTACATGCTTTAAGCACTACTAAAGATCTGTTGAAGCCCATTTTATTTTTGTGACTGATGTCTCAAACCTACGAAGAACTTGATATATTTGTGTTGGTATGGTTAATTAAATGAAATCTTGATATTGTTTTGGTCAGTACAGAGATGCACGCTGGCACTTTTGTTCTTGTTTTTTCTTCCATGAACGGTGCTGTGGATGTCTGGAAGTTGAATATCTTTAGGGAGAAACGGATACCCCAGTGAACTGAGAGCTAATGGAGGTGGTGGTCTCACTAGGGAAATACTGACCTTGGCCCCTTTTTGTAAAAGCTTTGCCTCTGTGGCAAACAATTGCAGGGAGGGGCTGTGCAGGCGCGGTCCGAGTGTGTTTAGTGAACATCTGTTTGCGCTTTGGCAAAGACTGTTGCTATAATGTCGTCCTGTCTTTTGCACATCATTCAACATGCCATAAAGCAGCTCTGTCTACCAGTGTACTATGAGTTGAAAGCTCCCAGGGTGAGACAAAGGCCCAGGCTCGACACCTCAGTGTTTCCTGACCTGCAGTGCCTGACTGGTATGGATCGACGCTCGGGAACTGCAACAAATCCATATCTAGTGGACCACGCATGCAGACTTCATCACCGCCTGCTCAACCTTTTGTCAATCGGCATTTTGATGACAATTCCCAGTGTCGAGTTGTTCCCAATCAATACACACAGAGCGGACACCTTCATACACGCAGATAAATGCTGCTTGCCGGCTGTATCTCTGGGCTGTGGAGACTGACACCCTGTCTGACTCTGATCGATAAGCGGCGCGCGGTGCGGCGCACAAGCTCGGCCGTGCCCGCTCTGCTTTAACACACGGGGCTTGGTTTCCCCCGGCAGCTGGGTAAAACTGCCCAGCAACTCCCCAAGGTGGATGAATCGGAGATGTTACATGTGAACTGGCTGTCAAAATGATTTTGTCATCTCCTCTTCTCTCCGGTGTTTAAAGATGCTGACACACTGTTTTTTGGGTTCCAACGTCTTGTTGAAAGTGATGGAAGCTTTTAGCCTTTTTTTCCCCTCCAAACTCCCTTTATCCATTTAAGTGTTCGCTCAAGTGTTAGAATTTCTGTTTCACCTGCCACAGATGTCTCCTGGTACTTCCTGCCCGCTCACAGCTCCCTTTCAGGTCATCTGATTTGAACCCTTCTTTGAATTTACAGACTTTACAACTTCATTTAGAATATTTACTCTTGTTACTTGATGAAGTCTTTTAGATGCTGCTGTTATACTACTTTTTGTTCTTAGTTTCCCAATTTATTGATTTGCTGAAGCTTTTACTTTCTGCCATTTAATTTCGTTAGATTACATTAGCTTAGCCTAAAATGAAAGTAAATCTTAACACAACTAATCAATACTCCTTTTTTATATACGTGAGAGTGGCTAACATTAGTGGGTAGATAGATCAGAGTAAGAATAAAACAGTGAGTAAAAAAGGCCAGATCAGATTCAGCTTGGGGTCATTAATGTTTCAGAGGATGCCAGAGGGAGAATGGGAGAGTCACTGCACCGCCGGGATCCATTTCCTTTGACTGTGGCTTTGTCATTTTGGATCAATCCCACCATAACCAGGCCTATTGTAAAGTGACTTGGCTCTAATGGAGTGATAGGCAACATAATGGCATCTGGTTAATAATAAGGTACTGGGTTAATGTGTTTTAAAGGCAAGTGAGCCGATCATTTCTAACGGATAAATAGAACTTGCAATGGAGGACTGCAAAAACATGTTCTTGTGCAGGATTTGGCAGCAGCAGCTTGTGTTAATATAGTTACAGTGACCTCTCTTTCTCACTTCGTGTTCCCTAGCAGTGGCCCAGTGGAGATCTCAGGGGTTGTGGAAGTACTTACCGTTTCCTCCTCTAAGCTGTGATCGTCACAGTGGCGTTACTCCCGCTTTGATCCTGCTGCAGTCTGACACATGACCACACAGACCCCTGAATGGGCATTAGTGCAGGCTTCAGCAAACCCAACATCTGTGCCTCCCAGCACTGCCACTGCTCAAATCATTCATTAAATCAGAACACAAAAAGTAACTTTACTTGAATGCCTCAGCATAAATATTTGATCATGGCTGAGAATAAATCTTTGTCATTTTGTTCTCCTTCCTCTGGCTGCGGGCTCCTCTTATAGATCTTCCTCGCCTCGTTCTCATTTTGCTGTTTAGATACAGGCACGTGCTTGGCTTGGTCATTTGTGAAATGGATCTTATGAATTTTTTAGAAAGATTCATAGCTACAATCAGCCCTGGTTTAAGGGACGACTGTATCACAAAGTAACATCTTGTGTTGCCGTTCTCACTCACAAATCGTCCTCTGCTTGCGTAGATGATATAAGCTAATAGTTTCTGTGTTACTTTGACAGAGATGCTAAACTTTTATGTATCATAACAGATTTTAACACCTTGTTAGCATTTGGCTTACACACTAGTAATCTGATTTGTTTATTTTTGCATACAACAGAGTCATTCTAACAGTATTTGCTTAGTCAAGCTCTGGTTTTATTGCTTTGCATCAGTATAAACACAACAGGAAAAAATCTCAGTTATTACTAATAGATTACATGTTTGCATTTATATTTACCTAATAGTCCTACTGTGCATTGTTTTTGTTCCAGATAGCAACTCAAAGCATTTAGAGTGTCGAATCATTACTTGTTGGATGCATCTCTGTCACCTTTACAAATCAGGGCACAGCCAATTTTTTCATTCTTCTTCCCAAAAATGCTTAAGATCTGGCAGGTCACATGGGGAAACTGAGGGTTTCTTAAAATTCCATCTTCATGCAGTTTTTGAGTACAGCCTCCACAACGGAGATTTGTAGTCTTGCTCCCATTTTCACTCCCTTTTTTCCTTTTCCCTAATTCTACTGGGATAGTCAGAGACTAGAAAATGCTTTGACATTTAACAACCTCAGCCTACTATGCTGTGTTTTGCGGTGTTACCAAAACAGCTCATGCCCGCTAAGGTGTAAACGCTACAGGGCCATCAAAGGTGACATTGGACATCGTACTCCAACCAGTCACCAGTTTTTCCATTCATTGCTGACTATAAGATCCAGATAATCTTTGCTTTTTTAGAGATGCTCCAGCTTAGTTGTCTGTCTGTAATAATGAGCCACCACTAAAACTACTTGGGTCTTATACATGCCTTTCCCCCCCATGTCAATAACGTCGTCTAAGACAGCATATGTCCCAGAATTTGAGGCATTTTTACAAGATTATTAACATTAATGTGTCATCAGTCACTGGCTACGCCCAGTTGTTCTACATTCAACTAATTAATTTACTTCTAAAAACTAGCTGTACCAGTGCTGATGTAGTTGTGTTTGATTAAAGGGTTAAATATTTACACAAACCTGTATATTATAATAACTGAGACAGAGCATTTGATTTATGCTTTAGCAATATGTAGGTGGCATCCAAAATGTTATGGGACTCATAATGCGATTCATATGGTACCTTTCTATAAACACCAGCTTAAAACGAGCAAGCCTGTGTTGTAAAGAGTTGAAAAATATATCTGAGAGTATCTTGTGACTGTGCATCATGGGAAATCTTCATAGTCACTAGTGGGAACTTGGACAAATTTGACACTGGGGTAAGAGACTATTGTCTGTTGATGTTATACTAAAGAAATCCATCAAGATTTTCGAAATGATAATCAGTGGATAAAGGGAGAACTAAAAGCATCACAGGGGAAGAGGAAGCTAGCTTGCAGATTAGCAATCAGGTTAGACTGATGCAGAAAAAAAGAAATCAGGCTGTTTCTCAGCAGGTGTAAAAATATGTTTAAGCAGAAAATGTCCACGTAAGGTCCTGTGAAAATGTTCTTTTTGGCATGACTGTGAGCTGATCTTTCAGTCACAGTGCAACATATTGTACTGTTGTATAGTAACTGCTGAACAGTCTTGTATTCAGCATTAACAACACTGTGGTTTAATCAAAGCTTCACAGATTGACATGGCGTGAAAGACTCTACTTACTCTACTTTTAATTCTTTAACCAATTAAAATTCCAGTTTTGTGGTCCAACATTGATAATTGACAGTTTTTTTTAATACTCTGTCATATGAACATATTTCAATCAGCACTAAAATAAGATACTGAGGTTCATTCTCTAGTCTTAAAAACATTTTTTTCGCACAATTTAACGCACATCTTAAACTGTGTAACATGCAAGGATTTGTTGCAAGTTCCTCACAGCTTTACCTTCCACCCTCCATCTCAAATTCCCAGCCACGTAAAACCTTTTACGACTGAACACGAATATCGTGCGCACATTAAAAGGCTGCACAGCTCTGTTTCTTGTCACTTGTGTTCAGAAGATTTCTTTTTCATGCGTTTTCTTTCCCCCCAAAGACAAGAGGATCTTTTGTTATCAGAACCTTTTAACCAAAGTGGATCCTTTTAACGTCACCTTCAGGATTCATACGTTATTAGACATGACTTCAGATGAAAGACAAAACCAGGCCAATGAGGTAAAAGTGTGGTGTAGAAGCAGATACAGTACAAGGACTGAACACAGCTTCGTTTTAGTACCGGTGCAGAATATGAGATCAGTTGTGTAAATCTGTCCAGAGAGGAGGGGGCTTGTGACCGAGCTGCAGCAGAGCAGCTTTTTTGTTTCTGAGTGACAGCTCACATCCAAGTAGTCTAGTGATATGCAATGCTAAATGAGCCGGATAAACATGTCTTTAAATGAGCGAACAGCTTTCCCAACCCTCCTGCCCTTTTATCAAACCAGCGGGTCCCCAACCCTCCACCCATGCACACACACACACCCCTTCCTGACCAGCCCCCCCCTTCCTCACCATCACGGCCTCACGCTGTTCAGGGCCCCAGACCCTCAACAGAGCCCGGCTAATGGAAAGCTTTCAAGGCGGCGGGAGAAAAACGTCGGCTTTCATTTGGCCTCCACCATTTTCTGATGCGAGGAGTGCGTAGGGGTTTTTTGTGTGTTTATGTGGTCGTGGCTCAGGCATCACGTAAACACACAATCACCTAGGGACGTGCCTTTATAAACAGGCCTGGAAACTGAAAACAACAACACTGTCGACGCCCTCCAACCCCCCATCCACACGCATGCATGCACGTAAACACACACACCTGCATAAAAAAAATGCTGGTTGCCTATTTTTATTAATTTAACACTGGTGTTAGAAATGCACGTCATAAACTCAATTTATAAACAGCTGGATATAGTGTCTTGAAACTTAAATAATTCAATTTCTGAAATATTTCTAAAATAAACAAAGAGCTAGTGTAAAGAAGCTGGAAGAGGTGTAAAATGATCCAATCATCTATTTCTAGTTTTGAACAGCATGTAGTGAAGGTAAGGCCAAAGATTAATCACAGTAATAAAGACAAAACTAAATGAAGACATGCATGTTTCAGTAATTTGACCAAATTGGTTTGGAGTATTATACAGTACTGTGCAAGTTTTGAGCTACCCCTTATTTCTTTATATTTGCCACCAGTGAAAATGTGACTGTCAAGAAGGTAAAGAAACAGGGAGAAAATCCCGAGATATGCCAGATTACACTGGACTGAACTGGACTGAAAATCAGTGGCAGCAGGTCTTATGGAGCGATAAATCAAAACGTGATATGTTCGGCTCAAATCGTTATCAGTATGTACAGAGGAGGTCAGGAGAGAGATGCGAAAGCTTCTCTTTACCACTATTTACCATAGCAAAAGAAAAAGCAGATAATCCCTGCTTATTAACCATAAAATAACAACACTGCTGATCTTGCCCTGTAAAGCTCTGGTTGTGGTTTCTGACTCTCAGTCACACCAACGCCGCTGACTTGAGGCGCATCCCCAGGAATTCCATGCATTTTCCAATTTTTTTTCAATTACATTTTTAATATTCACAATATTTATTAATTAATCAATTTTTTCCCCCTTTCCTCTCCTATCTATCAATTCCAGTGAACCAGACTGAACGAAAAGAGCATACTCACCATACTCCACATTCATTCACACGGACACTTCTTCTAACCTCTTCTACCAGTTTTGTCTGTATTTTTTTCTTATTTCTAGAAATGAAAGTCTTAAAAAAGATTGCTGTAGGTTCTGTCATGGTCAGGTCTCTTCTCAAAGATGTGGGGGTTCTCTGGGTGCTGGGGATTTGGGGACGTTTGCGCATGCTTCAGCACATCACTGCACCTATTTTAGATGTTCCTAGACATGTATAAAGGAATTAAGGGTGGATCAAAGCTTGTGTACTTCATAAAATTGGATAAAATTACATTCAAATGTTGCGCAATATGAGTCCTGTGTCTGATGTAGCCGTCTTCTTCGACCTATAGACTTCACTACACCAAATTTTGCATGTCTTCCCTTTATCTACTGGCTTCTTTCTGAGGGCTGTGATTTCCTCCCACAGTTCAAAGATGTGCATGTTAGATTGATTAGATTAGTTGTGGGTCTAAATGTAAAACCAAACCACCATACAAATGTGGCTTTGAGAGTGATTGCGTCTTGTAGCGTAGAACGCTTTGACTGGTCAGTAAGACTAAATGAGCGTTATACACAGTCTCAGTCCATTTCCATTCTCAGAAACTGTAAGTAAGCGTGTCTCCTTGTTCACTAACACACTGCAAAAGTCTGGAAGTGTGCCTCAGCCACGGCTGGCCTTCCACGAGGAGGAAGCTTGTTAGCCCGAAGAGGCCTGCTCTCCCTGCACATGTTCGGCCTGTCAGCTGCCTCACTGATGTCTCTTGTTATTATTTTCCTCTCATTCTGCTGCCTTTTCTTTGCGGAGTCATGAATAATTTGTGTCTACGCCTTGTTGCTTGATGACAGCTGTGCAGTTGGTTTGCAGTCTGTTTTTCAGATCAGGTGAATAATGAATAAGCCTATGCAACAAAAGAGCTGTGTTCTATATGAGCCCTGCCTCTCTTCATCTGCCCCAGTTTACTTGGCGTGTCAACCACAGGTAAGCAGGAAAGTGTCTCTGATGTTGAAACTTTCCCGAATTAAAAGCGTAAACGGAAGAAAACGGTTTCATTTGATATCTTTTAATCTCCCGTGAATTTTTCCGTGTGCGAACATCTTAATCACTGCTTTTTCACCAAAGCTTGCTGTCAGAAATCCTGCATCTCTGTCAGCTTATCTCACCTTCGAACTCGTCAAACCTGTGTGAAATCTGCTGAACAGCGTATGAAAGCAAATACCGCATTATTATGACAATATACACAACAGGTCTGCTCACCCTCAGGGAAATAATCACGTTTGTTCTCTCTCTCTGTGTCTGTCTTCTCCCTCATAAAAAGTAAAACACCGTTCGGCAGATGTTTTCCAGATATTGTCAGCTGCGTGGGTGTGAGCTTTATATTTCTTAATCTGTGAGGCGCTTTATATAATGCTTTAATCGTTTCTTTTCTTTAGTCCCTCAGGTGACATATCACAATTGTAAATCATTTCATGGGGATCTGGTTTTAAAAGTGGTTCCAGCTTGCTGACCTGGGGCAATGTCTCCTATATCTTTTCTGAAGCTTTATTTCAAGAGTTTTCTGCCTTTATATGGTACAAAATTAAAAGAGTGGTTACATCGAGCAGTGGTTCCCAAACCTTTTCATCCGATCAGCTCCAAAGGCTTTTCAGTACTTAAGAATCCATCAACAGCAATGTAGCCCCTCCAATATGCTCATTTAACCCATCGTAAGCATGATCTCGACCACTTTCTGCTTACCATTGGTCAATTATGGCTAGTGAACTCTCTCAGACATTTTTCTATAGTTATTGACTTACTATGTCACCCGTTTGCTCCCTGTTTGATGTTACTCCTGCATTTGACAGCTGTTCATACCGTTTAAAGCCCACAATCATTTATCCATGCTTTTGATTAGTAATGTAAACTTTTCTTGACATTTCTAGACTTTTTAAGCAGTTTGAATAAATTTTATGTTCATTTTTAACTCTTTTAGACTTCATCATTTGATCGATGCAATGCAATACAATGCATTCATAACATATTCTCATTTTTGCATTTCTTTCAGTTCAGGTCAGTTACATTTTGCTAATATAGGACAAACTCACAACACCAGTCAATTCAAAGGTCGTTATAACATAATGCGAAGATCCTACAATAACACAGAGCAAACCGCAACAATCAGACGAGCCCCTGTGAGCAAGCACTATGAACAAGAAACAGCGGGAAGGAAAAACTCTCTTTTAACAGGAAGAAACTTGTTGTGCATACAGACAGGCTGTGAAAAGAGGTGAGTGAAGAAGAAATAGTCAGTGAGAGTCATGGGAAGCCCCAGCAGCTTCGACCTATTAGCATACGGCGAGTTCAGGGTCACCTGATTCAGCCCTAACATTATTCCTTATCAAAAAGGAAAGCTTTAATTCTAATCTTAAAGGTAGAGAGGGTGTCTGTCTCCCATATCCAAACTGGTAGCTCGTTCCGCAGATGAGGGGCCTGAAAGCTTCGCCCTCTATTCTACTTTAAGAAACTCTAGGAACCACAAGTAAGCCTGCAGACTGAGAGTGAAGTGCTCTAATCATGTGATATGGTACTATGAAGTCTTTAAAGTTATTTTATTGGTTTTTAAATGTCTTAATGGTCTTGGGCCTTCTTATCTCTCAGATCTGCTTTTACCATACGAACCCTCGCGGACCCTGAGGTCCTCTGGTACTGGCCTTTTGATAGTCCCTAAAGTCAGGACACATACTCACGGAGAGGCAGCTTTTCAGTGGTATGGTCCTCGTCTGTGGAACAGCCTGCCGGAGGAGCTCAGGGCCGCAGAGAACGTACATGTTTTTAAGAACAGGCTCAAGACCCACCTTTTTAATTTAGCTTTTACTTAGCGTTTATTTATTTTTTATGCTTATTTATTCTATCCTGTCATTCTATTATTAATTTAGGATTTACCTAATATTTTTTGATTTTATTCTTATTCATTTTTTAATCTTCTTACTCTATTTATATTTATATTGTATCCTGTTCTTATTTATTTTATCATTTTACCCTGTATACATCGTATTGCGTCATATCTCCAGTGTTTCCTCGGAGGGCGCTCTCTGCACCGGGGCTGTTATTGACCGTGGCTGCTGGGTCTCTGGGGTCCTCTCAGCCTGGTTGGGGGGCTCCTTGGCCTCCCTCCTGCTGTGTGCCCAGCCCGGAGGCTGCGGTCTGTGACCAGCTCCCGGTGCAGACGGCTCTCTGTTATAATGTTTCCTCACTTGGCTCATGCGAGCCCAGCCCAATTTTTACTCTTTAAGCGTGCGCGTGTGTGTATGTGTGTGTGGGTGGGGGTGGGGGGATATATGTGTATTGAGAGTGTGGGGAGTGAGTTGGAGGGTGGGGTGGGCTGCTTTTAACTATGTAAAGCACTTTGTGCTACATTTTTTCTGTATGAAAAGTGCTTTATAAATAAAGATTGATTGATTGATAATATGGGGCCTGATTATTCAAGACCTTGTATGTGAGAAGAAGAATTTTAAGGACTTGATTCTGGATTTAACAAGGAGACAATGAAAATTAGAAGAAAAGAAGCTTATATGGGAGAAATATGCACTTCTTTTCTAGTCCCTGTCGGTACTCTTGCGGCAGCATTCTGGATCAACTGAAGCATTTTAGAACAACATAGTCTACAGCCTACAATTAAGAACTAGTTTTTCAGCATCACTCTGAGACAGGATGCTTCTGATTTTAGCAATAATATGTAAATGTAGGAAAGCAGTCCTACATATTTGTATAAAATGAGCATTGAAGGACATATCCTGGCCAAGGTAATACCATCCACAGTATCATGTTAGACACCATGTTTCTAAGATTTTGGGGGCCGAGTGCAATAACCTCAGATTATCTGAAATTAGAAGCAGGAAATTAGAGTTCATCCAGGACTTTATATCGTTAAGACATTCCTGCAATTGAACTCATTAGTGCGTGTCATCCGGCATCTACATAGCAGTGAAAATGTATGCTATGCCTTCGAATGATACTGACTAAAGGAAGCATGTATAACGTGAACAGAATAGGTCCTAGCACGGAACTCTGTGGAACTCCATAATTAGCCTTAGTGTGTGAAGAGGCCTCTCCAGTTATTTTAACAAATTAGAAACTAGATATAATTCAAACTGCAGCAGCGCAGTACCTTTAATACCTACAGTGTGTTCTAATCTCTGTAGTAAGATATTGTGGTAAACAGTATCAAACGCTGCACTGCGGTCTAGCACTACAAGAACAGAAAGGAGTCCACTGTCAGAGGTCGTGAAAAGATCATTTGTAACCTTCACTAAAGCTGTTTCTGTACTGTGAGGAATTCTGAAACCTGACTAAAACTCTTCAAATAAATCATTCCTCTGCAGACAATCCATTAGCTGTTTCACAACTACTTTTTCAAGAATTTTAGAAATAAAAGGACGGTTGGAGATTGGCCGGTAATTATCTAAAACAGTTGAGTCAGTTGATGGTCAGTTTTTGAGTAATGGTTTATGGTAACTTCACCTTAAAGGCCTGTTGTACGTACATTAATATTAATCTTAAATTGATCATATTTAAGATTGCCGCATTATTAAATGGTAAGACCTTTTTGTGGGAGCTTGTAGGAATGGAGTCTATTAGACACATTGATGGTTTAGAGGAAGTACAGCTATATTCCCTCAGTGTACCCAGCGGTTCACATTTTGTTTATTCAGACATGTAGAGAAACTTCCTGTCAACCACCGCACTCAGTTTGGGTAAATCAGAGCTTTCATTATGAAGTTATGGGAGGTCGGGTGTAGCATGTCCCATACAACTTGGCTTTATTTTGAAGTTTTTTCATGTATTGATTGTGCAATAATATCTATATACTTGACCTCTTTTCAGTAGATTATTTTTATACAAAAATATTTTTTGTATAATGGGGGGGGGGGGGTCATCTATCCCATAATACCCCAAATATCCCATAATACTAGCTAATAATTTGATTACATTTTTAATGTCTGTTTTTTCAGACATTAAAAATCAAAAAAGAAAAAAGAAATTAAACACCCAAGTCTCTCTCCCATCTTTTATTATTCATGTATAATCTCAGATTAATAATAGATCATCCAAGACCACACAAACCCAGACCTTGAACTTTCTAATTGCACAACTATGTCTGTCAGAAAAAATTAATCCAGCCATACCTCTGCATGCTGTGTGGCTGCGTGCACAGATGAGTGCATGTTTATCCACCGTGTGCACTTACGGGCCAAAATGCAGGCCTCAGACTGCAATGCTCTGATTATTCGCCCACTCAAATCAATCGAGCCATCTCCTATTCATATTTGATATGCCTTTAGGCAGTGGGATAAAGTTTAAAAGAAAAATCTAGCCATGCACTTGGAGGAAATCTGGTCAGCCTATTGACTCGTTTGAAGATTTTTACTTGAGAAGCTTCACTCTGAGATTGTGCTTGAAGAGCATCTCTCAAAGGGACTCGTCATACAGCACTCTATGAGGTAAAAAAACAAACAAATCATCCATCATAAGCGATCTAGGTTGTTCAGTTGCTTAAACAGTTATGAGAGGAGCTCAGTGTCACAAGTTCAGCTGAAGTCGACCTGCTCTGCCCAGCAGTGAAACGTCCCACCTGAGAGAACCTGCTTGCTTGCTTACTTCAAAGGTGAGGTTGGCGGCTCGGGCTCTCTGAGCGTTAAAGGCACTGGCATCAGGCATCAGGAAATTCCCCTGTCACCAGATTCAACCTCATTCAGTCTGAACAAAAAGTGCACTCCTTTCAAGCAGCGTAACCTCTTATTTCCTTTATAGATTTATTTTAAAGGAGCTTCAGTTTTGAAGTCTTTTCAAAACTGAAGCTTTTTATTCGCCTTGAAATGTGTGGTTGCTGCATATAAAATGCATTTTCGTTTGAAAAGAATAAACACTGTGAGTCTCTCTGCCATGTAGCTGTAATGCGCACAGCTCCACTAAATCTTGCTTTAAATGAGCATGCCTGTTCCTGTTCTCCTTTAGTCTGTTCATCCTGGGGTTTAAAATATTCAGTATTTTCGCAGGCCTGGATGTTGTACGATTTTGAGGCAAGTGAGGCATAGAAAATCCTTGTGAGTCAGTGATTTCAATCAATGTTGAGTGAAAACGACAAAGTGATTGTTCCTCTTTCCGCCTCTTTTGTGTCGGAGGTTAAAAGATAAGAGTTTGGAAGAATCGGTAGATTAATAAGGCGACTGTTTATAAGCTCACCTAACCAGTTATGAGAGGTATTTTCACAGTATTAAACTGATTCTATCTATGGAAATAGTCTCTATGACAGGGATACCACCTGTTTCTTAAATGTGCTGTAATATTTCCAGGGAGCGTTTTTGTTTATCAGATTAAACCCTTTAATCTATTGTTTATGTAGCAGTACAGAAACTTTGACAGGGTGCTTCCCGACTCTCATTTTTCCCAGGATCACAGCTGCCACATGTGATATCTTTTCTGCCAAAGCTCGTTTTTTTCCTCCCCCCCCAAATAACAGCCATGAGGGTAAAACGCATTTGGTTAACGGTTAAATCAGCTCATACTGTTTGAGGTCCAAACAAATGTCTGCAGTGGTCAAAACAAACAGTAGCCTCTGGGCAATCACACAATCACGGCAGCAAGGTGGCTCAACGTCCTGGCGCCTTTGTTTTAAAGTTTACACTCTGGAACGTAAAGCTCTTATTCGATTAGATCATAGTTTTATTTCTCTCTCTCCCTGTGTGTGTGTGTGTGTGTGTGTGTGTGTGTGTGTGTGTGTGTGTGTGTGTGTGTGTGTGTGTGTGTGTGTGTGTGTGTGTGTGTGTGTTCGATCGAGAAAAAATCTGAAATAACTGTTGCTAATGACCTTAAATCTACCGACGCGTCTGCTGACAACAGTGAAAAAAAGACGCTCTGTGGAATTGTTTTAAACTTAGGTGATGAAACCCGACCTTTACTTTAATGTAATCTGTTTTATTTTTATGCACGCTTTTTCCGTTCTGTCTCTGTTTTCGTTTGGAAAAACTTAACTCATCCATATTTTTAACTGCATTGAAATTTTGATAATAATAATAATCATTTTAAAACATCAACAAGAAACTGGAATACATATTTGAAGAGAAGTAATATTTATTTGTAAACGATAGAAGTTTAAATTTGACAAGAAAATGTGCAAAATAGACCAAAGATACCAGCTTGGTAATGGAAGCGATTATTAAATCAGACAGTGGAAGAACTGTTTTGCCAGCATCGCTGTAGCTGACAACAAAATCCTACGTCTGTTCTTTTGGAGAAGCGCAGATTTGCATCTGTTTCTTTATGGCTCTGCCAATCCTGTTATTGAAGTGTGACTGCTAATATTTTGGGCTTAAGACACAGACAATTTTATTATTATTGTTATTATTATTATTATCGCGCTTACATGTCATGTATTTTAAAGTCCACAGCTTATCTCTGGTTTTGTGAGCATGTAACATTCTGCAGCAGGCTGGTCTCGTTAGTGTTGCTCGTCTTCGCACTGCAAAAAGTCGCCCGTTAAACGTTTTTTTCCCTTATAAAATAAATAAAAAAAACACCATCTGTCGTTGTTAAATATAGGTTCAATGCACGTTTAACAAGCTAAATGAGAGTCAGAGTCGATCTTGATCCGAAAAATGTCCTCAAGGTGGATGGCAGAAGGAGGAAAAGTCGAAAATGCCGGATGTCTAAAAACGACTTCCTAGGAATGAGCAAATGATTGCTCTGAAGTCAGATTAGATTGACTCCATGGTGCCGCGTCAGTTCATTTCAGCCCGTGCTGCGTCTCCTTGTGTCTCCTCAAATCCACCTTTCTCTGGAAACCTTTGCCGCAGAGGTCGCAGCCGAAAGGTTTGTATCCGGTGTGTTTCCTGCTGTGCGTAATGAGGTTGGAGCTCTGGCTGAACGCCTTCCCGCACACCTGGCATTTGTGTGGCTTTTCACCTGAAAGAGAAAAAAAATAAAAATACATTTGATTTAGGGTTTAAAATATATATATATAATAAAAATAAACGAGAGGTATACATTTTGCTGCTTAAAAATTGGATTTTGCGCACAGATCTTTTACCTCGGTTACAGAACAATCAAAACAACAAATGTAGTTTCGTCCCTTTCTTCGCTCACCTGTGTGGATGAAGGTGTGTTTCTTCATGTCCGACTTCTGATGGAACCTTTTGCCGCAGTACTGGCATGGGTACGGCCGCGTGTCGGAGTGGATAAGCAGGTGAGTCGACAGAGTTGACGACCGCTTGAAACTTTTACCGCATATTTTGCAGTCGAAACTTCTTTCCTGAAACGTGAGCAGAGGCCTGTTTTAGTCAAATTTTCGAGTCAGCGCATCCACGCTTGACAGGAAGGCGGGTTGAAAGTAAGATGTGAATCCAAAAAAAGAAAAGGGTGCAAACTGCATCTTGTGGTTTGAGGTGTGAAGATACCTGAGAGTGCACGGCCTTGTGTTGTTCCAGGCTCACTGCGTGTCCGAAAGTTTTGCCGCAGATTTCGCACGCAAATGGCCGGGTGCCGCTGTGTGATCTGCGGACGTGCACTTCTAAACCGTGGGGAGTGGAAAACACCTGAGAACAACAATGAATTGACGATAAGAACTTTTTAAAATTTGCAATAAACCATCAAAGAAAAAAAAAAACAACCAAATTCGATTCTGTGTAACTGGAGAGTCAATTGTTTGTGTTTTGTTCCACCTATAGAGAGGTCAGAGGTCAGCCAAAAGACAGCAGCTGCAGTGAGTCTTTGCTTGGGGCCAAGTTGAGCGGAAATCAAATTATCCCAAGTTTTTAAATTATTGGTGTTTTCTTACAAACATGCATGCATTTTATAGAAGACACTATATTAGACTGGACTATATGAAATCACACCTCTCTTCGTTGCTCTCTGTCCTCACCTTACTGCACTTGACGCACTTGTAAGCCCCATTGAGGATGAGGCTAGAGCACAGCAGATCAGACTGCGCGTTCACGTCGTGGGTTTTTCCGTGCATGCCTGCCTCAGGAAACAGCAGAGCAGCAGCGTGCCTCCTGTAGTTACCATAGGTCTCCTCTCCCAGAGCTCGGTCTGCATACAGGGCAGGATGGGTGCTTCTGTCTCCGTAGAAGCCCATCGCAGCCGGGCCTCTTTCTACCTCCATTCCCGTATGGAGGCTTGGCTGCACCAGCGGCCTCAGCTCCGGCCTGGGATAGCTGCTGCTCCAGGCGTACGGCCGGAATGGAACGGTGAAGGGCTGAGTCTCGTCCACCAGGGGAGAAAGAGATTTCTCCGAATCAGCTGGAGAGGGGAACAGATAAAAATTTAATGAAAGCAGTGAAGTGACCGAAGAGGAGCACTTCCAGGGATCTACGGGGCCTCAGAGGAATCATTGAGGGGAAAACTTATTTCAGATTCCCCAAGTGATGATTTGTGGTTGAGTCCGATTAAAATGAAATTAGATTAGATGATATCTGCTCTGATTTATTATAAAAACTGAAAACGTATTTGTGTGAAGAATAACTTCAATTTAAAACAATCTCAGAAAATGATTAAAACAGCAAAATATGTAAACTATCACAAAGGCCTGTTTTGCTTATTTAGTTTGCCGAAACGAACATTGTATTGTATGTTTTCTAAACCATGGTGGAAAAAATACAAATCAAAGTCTGCATTGGATCTGTGCGTCCTGGACGCTTTACAGTTTCCGCTCTGGGTCTTTCATGTGTACATGAAATGTAATCTATTGCAGGATCATCAGTATGTGTGTATGTATGTGTGTGTCTTTGTCTACCTGGCGAGGCGGAGGGAGATGGAGGCCTCCAGAAGTCCTCATAGTCCGGGGAGCGAGGGCACAGGCTGTCGGCACAGCTCAGCGGAGACTTGGGGGAGAAATCTGCTGCGTCGCCCAGGTGGGAGTCCGGAGACAGGTTGTACCTGTCCACCGACATATCCGTGTCTTCTTCTGGGAGTTTATCTCCCTCTGAGAAGCACAAAACAAATGACAGTCAGCATCGTAATGACCGGTGACTCAATTAAAGCCATTCTTATGTTGTTTTTAAAGGGCTGATAAATGACGTGGATGGTCGCCAGTTCGGTAATTTGTCAAAACAAAACTGGATTTTTGGTGGACAAAATTAGTCAGAGATAACGTCAATTTTTCTTGTGGTAATAGTGTTAATATATGATATGGTATAACAATAAAAATAATGTTGTAATATGTAATAAAACTGTGAATAACCCGAGATATTTAAATACATGCATTTAACCAAAAGAACAGTTTCAGAATTGAATACAAAACACTACAATGACTCTTAACTGTAAAGTGCTTTTCTTTTAAAGCATTATTCATCTTACAAATTATTGGCAAGTGTTGCGATCAAAAATGTATTTTACTTTTGAAAAATACCCCTCATCCCGTCAGATTATATCAATATCAAATACAGCATTGAAAGTGTCATCTGGCAAAGAGGGGAATATTGAAGAAAAGCCTCCTTTTGCATACCCGAGCATATGTGCGCTAGTATCGTGTCCAGCTTGTTGTAGTCATCCTCAAAACTTCGGGGTTGGTGATAACTGTGCGCCTTCTTACTCTTCACCAAGAAGGAGCGGGGCATCTCTGAAGCGGAACAGAACAAATCAGTGACAATAATCCAGCTGTAGAGAGCAGTCCTCCTGCGCCCGAGGCCGCTCGCTCCAAGATTTGACATCTACTGGTGTGGTGATGTTGCTCCCAAGTGCTTTAAGAGGTTTCAACCTGACAAGGGAGCATGCGCGGACTGTCGGTCACGCCTGCCAGGTGTCGTCGGACAGGTGTCGAGGCTGCTCGCCACAGCTCAGTGCGCTGTAAAAAATATCCGCCTGCAGAGTTTTAGTCAGAGCAGGCTGTAGGAAAACTGTCTGCAGCGGGGGCGACGTCGTCTTGCATCTTTAGAGCAAACGGACTCATTTCAGAACCCGACAGTGGTTTCCTTTCTTACAAGAAACGCAGGTGGAATGAAGAAGAGAAAAGTTTATTTATTGTTTAAAAGTACAACTTGGGACGATAAGTCTATGAGACACTTTTTGCAGTGTTTAACTTTTCCACAGCTTGGGGCTGCCGAAGTTCTCGCAGACTGCAGCTCGTGTCTCCCATGGAGCCCGTGGCAGTCGGGAGAGGTGATACAGGCTTTATCGGCGCCTTTCTCAATCTTTAAAGGGGGCAGGGGGAGAGGAAACGGGGAGACACACCCCAGGGTGCCTTGCTGGGGAGCTTGAAGTAGCACGTCGTGGTAAAATAAAGGGGTGGGAGAAACTTTGAACCGGCGGGGTAGCCTTATTATTCTTATAGGCTGCAATTAAAATTTGACCAAACGCTTCGGGTTTGCCAAGAGTGTCTCCGGTTGAGTTCAGCCAATAAAACGCTAGAGGAAAAATAATTCATTGAGAATAAATCCTCACATAAAAACGCACCGCAGTGTCTCTCTGATCAAAACTCACTGCCGGCTCCACACAGGACAAAGTGTTGTCCCGGTCTGGTGGTCACTTGAGCCCATAAACTGTTATTATGTGACAGACACTCTCCGTCCTAACGCCTGCGGTGACCGTTTCACATTACCCCGAGAGGAAGAAGCAAATAACGGAGACAGTTTGTTTTCTGTTCGCACAGGTCGAAGATTAGAGCGTCATTACGCGCTGATCAATAAGACGGAGTCGTGCGTCCTGGTGCCTTTCATCCACTGCAGGTGTAATAAAACAGTTTTGAGACGGCATTGAAGTGAAAGTGTGATCAAAAACCTGCATTCGTTTGCAGTAAATACAGGTGGCTATCAGGCCATGTTTGCGCTTTAAAGTTTTATTGTTCGTGGCTTGAGACGGTTGAATTGCCACGGAGCCGAAATTCACACATGCGCATTTTGGATGACTTTTCATTTCATTGCGTTTCTTTACTTATTATTTTAATATATCACCAGGTAACCGTTAGTAAATCCGCTCCGGTCAAATCCTCCACGCCTGTAAAGGTGTGAAGTTTCCTCCAAATCAGACAACTGGACGCCCAAAAAGGTTTCAGACCGTTTACACGGCTTTGGCACCAACATGTCAGTGAATGCGTTTATAATGTCGGCTACATGCAAACCGTTATCAGTAAATAAAGGACAGGAAATTAAAGGACCACATGTCCCAGCTCGATTAGACGCATCACGGCATCCGGATACAGTTTTTTGGAGCAGATATGAAGCTCGAACCGATAAAAGCAGCTGCAGCAGGGCCTGCTGCCCGATAGGCAGACGGTTTCTTAACTGTAGCATCATGCCATCACAATTAAATACACACACATAATAATAATAATAATAATATTAATGATATTAATAATATAAATACATTTAGGGATTTGATGCCGCTTTTACGCAGGTTGTTAGAACTTCGCGGTTTGAAACTAGATTTGATTTGATATGCGGTTGTTTATAACCGCACAATTAATTAACTGCGTCATTATTTCTGCAGTATTCAAATATTTTCTTCTCTCCGTTGAAATTCAGCTTTTAAAACGCCTCTACATGTGAACTCACCAAATGATTCACGCCTCCCACACTGCGCCACTGTATCGCGCTCTCCTTATAGTAAACATTTCAGGACGCACGTTTAAATCTGCTCGAATATTTGCAAAGGTCAATCAAAGAAAAAGAAATCAACAAAATACATAAAATCAGCTGTATTCACACACCCGTGTCTGCGCAGGAGTACTGCTGTTTAGGTTGTGCTAAACTCGGGTATTATTAAAAAATAAAGCCGAATTTTGAGATTAAAATTGAAATGATTAAAATAGAATTGATGTGGCTGTAACATCTGGCACCCGCTATAGAAATAAGCGACCTTCCACTGCGCCACGTTAAAAAAAAAAAAAAAAAATCGCCAACCTTACTAGTCAACGCAAGTTCTAAAAATCTGAGCTTACATCACTAACAGACTGGCCTCACTGTCCAACACAAACTCATCATCAGCATTTTGTGGGGGAAAAAGCCAAAAAACCAAACACAAACCTGGTAAATGTTTCAGTGCCCGAAGAGAGATGCTCTTTTTAAAATGTGGTTTTCTGCATGAAATGATTAGTAGTTGAGGCTCAACTTTGAAAACCGCGAGAAAAATCACTTCCTGAAACAGTCAATCTAAGCTAAGAATCTTCAGAGGAAGGCAGCGCTGAGACTAAACATCCCACATGTGCTGTTCAGCCTGCACGAGGAGACTCTGGTTAGAGGTTTGCAGCCACCATTACAAGACAGACCAGGCCAGGAGTTTATCAAACAATTTTATTGTGAATTCATCCCTTTCGCTCACTCGCTCACTCCCCCTCTCTCTCTCTCACACACACACACACATACATATATATATATATATATAAAACAATCTCATTTAGTTTGCAGAGTGTGCTTGACTGCATCCATCATAGTGTGTCCATACTGCACTGCAGACTCAAAAAAAGTGCCATTAGGTGTTCCTCTTCTATTCCATCAGCAAAGAGACATTAACATCATCATCACCTGCTCAAAGTCAGAATCTTTGCTGGTTCCTGGAGACTGCGGCTGCCTCGATTCATACAGAAGTTAGTGTTCAGACATTCAGAGAAATTCACTTTTACACATCCAGGTCATGAAATGGAGTGGCTTGTAGATCCAGAACATAGGCCTCGCTTTGGTAACACTTTGCCGGTCCCGATTAGTTTCCATGTTGTGTTGTTGAGTGTTGCTTTATCTCGGCTTCATCTCCTGACCAAAGTTCTCTCAGACTGTCATCAATTCCGTGCAAATTAGTGACACTCAGAACATATGAGAGGCATCATTCAGCTTTGAGTCATCGGTAGATGCATTATGCACTGAAGTGATTCGCCTTTTACCTCATCGTGAAAGTGAGATCGTGATGCTTTCAGAGAACTTTGTAAAACAGCAACAGTAGCTAAGAAATAAACCTGTCCCCATCTGCACTTATTAACATGCTGACTGCTTTAAGAACGGAGAGTTCAAAAGCATCTAAAGAGGGGTGACTAGTTATTCTACCAGGAATTCACCTCCCTCGTCTCAAAAGCAGGATTTGTTATTTGTGTTAAACTACATTATATGTCCCTTTACTCTCAAATGTACAGCATATTCTAAACACCAGATATGCATTTTCAAGTTCAAAAGGAAGTGGGGGGAAACAAACAACATGATACACATTTACATATCTACTTGTACGCAATGTCACTTTGACCTTGAAAGGCATGTGGCACGTGCTAAGGCCAAAGAAAGTCATCAAGTCGTCGCTGGCTGATACAAGCGAGTTTGATACCAGGCTCTGATGAAGCTCTTCAAGACATTAGAAATATAGATATTTATACATGCGCACGCACAGCACTCATACAAATCTGCCTCTGCATGATGGAGACTTAGTAGTAACGGCATCAATGCATTTCTGATGTTCATTTATAAAAAGCTTTAAAATATAAAAACATGAAGTGTGTAATATAGAGTAAAACGTTTTTATTGCACAGTCTCTTTTTCTGTGTTGTACCTAGAAGAAGCGGTCAGGAGTGATAGACTGAGATCTCCCTTCTCCTCCTCTTTGTCAGGTCTCTGTGGCCCAGTAGAGTCTGAGACGCTCCACGTGATTTGAGCCTCTACTGAGGTTCAGGCTGAGCTTCTGGCTTTACTCACAAAACCCCCCCAAAACAACAACAAGAAAAAAACTGCAAAAGGAAGGTAAAGAAAACTAAATCCACGTGTGATTCTCAGGATATCAAATGATGATGATGCATTTCATTCTTCAAGTTCAGGAGTCTCCTCTGAAATGGTTTGCTGGATGACCCTCTCTTCCACAGTTAGTGCTGACAGCCTCCGTCTCCACTTCAGCAGCCGGCGGGCGCCGCTCACACGGAGGTGGTCTTGTGGCTGCTGCTCTGAGGAACAGAGATCCGCAGGGCCTCTCCGTCCTCCTCCTCCTCCTCATCGCTGTCGGTGTCCTCGAGTTTGGGGTGTAGTTTGATACGGCTCCTCTGCTGGGGGACCTGCAGGGGGGAGACCTTGACCCCATCGTCGTCCGAAGACTGGTAAGACTCATCATCCGCCCTGTAGTGGTTGACAATATGGATCCCATCAAAAGTGGGCTGATTGGCCAAGCGCCCCCTCTGTCCTTTTAAGCAGCGAATCTGTGAAAGCAAACAGTGAGAGTCAGGAGCCACACAATCTCCCACAGATCAGACTTCTGTGCCTGAAGGCAGCTGCATGAACACCAAACCTCTTGAAAAAATTACAGCTAACATATTACGCTTTTCTTTATTTTCTGTCATAAATACACTGTTACAGTGGTGGATGCACACATTAAACATAGCCAAAGTTTCAAAAAATGAGGTCAGCAAACATGCAAGTTATCCCAGTAAGCTAAAAGCTCCAGACTCTACACACCTGGTTTGTGACCAGGGGGCTCTACAGGATGTCAGAGACGGTGGATATCCTGACATTGTCACATGTGTGAGCACCCTCAGAAGAAAACTGGCTTAAAGGAATCTCAAACTGCTTGTTACAGATGCTATATGACCCGAGGTGCTGTGCTAAGGCCTGGATCACCTCCCTGAGATCCTCTGCTCCAATATCGTCGTGGACCAGCTCTATTTTTGCTTCACTGTCTTGTGTCTCTGAAGCAGGTTTAAGTGTGAATGATTAAAATGGGTATAGTTGTATAGACAGCTCACTAATTTATTTATTTTTTTCGGTTGCTGTTATTGTACTCAGAAGGAAAGAGGGAGGAAGAAAGTCTTGGTCAAACCTTCTTTTAGCCAGGTGCAGGAAATATAGAGAGCGGATATCTAGTTCAGCACTTCCTGTCCTGTCCACTGTTCATTGTTTACTAATAAAGAGAAATTTAAGACAGTTTTCGGATTGAATTTCAACAAATGTGTTTCCTGTGGCCAGTTTTACTTAATAGTAGTGCGACTTATCAGAAAGTTTACAGAATCATTTTTCCCTTTGATTCTACAGAGTGATATGTTTTAATGCAGCTGAATTCACAACATAATTATATCCACATTTTTTCTGTTAGTGTCAAAGTAGCGCTGCTACAGAAAAAAAAAAAAAAGCAGCCAAGCTGTGACGCTAATGTTTAAAATGAATAACGACAGAGAAATATGACTCTTGCACGGCTTCCTGGACAACCTGTGACTGCTAGCAACTCAGTGAGATAACAAAAACTTGACACACGTGATATGAACAAACTGTCAGTGGGAGCTGGTGACATTTTACCAGAAACACTGAAACAAATAAGATGAGATGTCCTCTACAAATTCAACATGCAGGCACCAGTTCAACCAAAAATAAAAACAAAAGGGAACAATGCAATAAAATCAGAGCCATACTACACACCAAGAGTATACAACTGGTGAGTGTCCTGTTTGTATAATTAGTAGACATGAAATAAATATTTTTACAGCACTCACACGGAGGAAGACAAGTTGTCCCTTTTAAATTTGTAGTAAAAGCTTTTATTCACACGTCTCAATATAAAATTATATAGAGATTTAGAAATGTCACCGTCCAATTCACAAAGCCTATATGCTGTCTTTGCTTCAATCTTTGATGAGTTTATTGAATGTGTGCACGAATGTGCTTTATAATCTCAACACTTAAAGTCAATGTGTAGTATGGATTTGGGACAAAGAGTCATATAATTATGTTCCATTTAAGACTGCATGGTAGCAGGAAGCACCTTAAACCACGTTAACAGTTTAAGGTGCTTCCAGAGCTTCAAGGCAAAGGAAAAGTGTCTGAGACTGGAGGATTTGTTTTCTCTCGGAAAACAAAATACCTGGTAAGGAACTTTTTGCATTGACTGTATATAAAAGATGGCTATAGCCAATCTGGCGTTCATCCATTAATTTTTTAGACTTGCATTGCTGCACTTTTTTTTAAAAGTCAGAAATATATTTAGATGATAGAGAGCAATGCTATAAGCTAATGCTATCCAGGTTAGTTAGAAATAGGGCTGCCACGATTAGTCGACTAGTCACGATTACGTCGACTATTAAAATCGTTTTCTCCGATTATCTTTCAGCTATAAGTTCAAAAAGGGCCTACATATGCACTAATTTTAAATTTTATTTTGAACAGTGTATTTTCAGTTAACGTCCCCACCTCCAGTTTACAGCCGTGCACGGCCGCTTTCTTTAGCTTTACCTTGAAGCACTTGGGATGGTCTCCTACACCATGAATTAACCAGACTCAAAGAGGGGTTGGGTAAAGATCAACACATGGTCAGGCTTGAAAAGCTGGGGGTGTTACACAGAACATCTGAAAACACTCACCTGGGTTGGCCTGCCATGCAACAGACAGTCATGTAGAAAGAGATGCATTCAGAGGCCAGTTTAGAGCACAGTACATAAAAACGATAACAACAACCCAAAACCCGAACAACCCTACATTTACCTGGGTCTCTCTAAACTTGGCACACTGCCTTCCTGTTGCTGTCATGTGAAAGGAAACGGTGATCTAATCAACATCTGAGATGCTGCACATAAAATTTCAAGCTGTATGATGTTAATTGAAACTGTGCAAGAGGTGCATGACGGGACTTAAACCAGTTTCAGTTTTGCTCATTGTGCATGCTTAAAATAATAAGAATCATTGTCGGGCAATCTAAAACTCAAAGACAACTGGCAGGGAAGGGAAACGACTGAGACAGCACTCTTTAAAACACCTTTTCTCAAACACATGACATAGGTCAACAAGCTTGACAGGACCAATAATAATGAATAAAGGTGACTAAGACTGTGGGGAATGTGTCACTTCTGACGTCATATGTGACATTTTACTCATTCTTAGATATCAATCATTTGAATGTGCATCCATCTTTGCATCGTGCCTCAATGTTCTGCCATATAAACCTCTGTAAGTCATGTTTGTGAATACATCTCTAAGAGGTTCGCAACTTCAGCACCACACAGGAAGTCTCTGGGTGTAGTTAACACTTCAACTAATCTGTTCAAGTCAAAGTAAAACCATATCTGAGGGATTGTTGTGAAATTTCGATCAAAGCATTTACACCAACAACGAAAAACTGGTAGTGTGACTGAGGTGAACATGTAGCTTGTTTTTAGGAGTCTCACCTCATGTTGTAGCTCTGCTATCTGGTCTTTGAGGTCGCGGATGTACTGGCTCGAATCTGTGTGGTTCAGCTGGCCTTGGACCTTTCCTTCTTCTTTCTGTTGAGACAAAATACACAACTTTCAAACATGTTCCACAGCTTTTGGAAAAAAAAGGATTGTGTTAATCATCTACAGGGTCAAAATATTTTAGATTTCTGGCATATTATACATACACTTAAATAAAAAAGGGTCTGTGGAAATTATACTTATGTCTTCTTGTTTATGGTTGAAAACTCCTGCACAGGCAGGAGAAATAACGGCAGCTTTGAGAGCCCCGCTGCAAAAAAAAGCGGCATCGCGCGGTACCCTGCATGTATGGCGGGCGAACAAGGTGACAGATGTCTGGTGAAACACAAAACAGTGTCATTTGTGCTTGATTTCCTCCTGGGGCCCTGGGGATGAGGCTGGTTGTTGCCTCTAACAGTTAAACAGCCCATGCGATGTTTACCTTCCTAAGTGAAGACATCTGCAGGCACTGGAGACAAACACATATTCTATTTCAAACCTCAATCACACCCCTGAACCTGCCAGTTCCACACTGAGATAAGTTCAAAACACAGGCAGCAGCACTGAGGCAAAAAAAGGGAAGACGCGCGCTCGGTAAGGGGTGGGGTGTCGAGGTAAAGCGGTGACACCGAGTCTTCACCACCTGAACAACACCCCAAAATACAGATAGGGTTTTAGATTCCTGTGGTGAGGTGGGGTTCAATATGGCGGGTCCCAATAGGCCTTTTTTTTTTCACATGGAGAGGTCTAAACAAGAGAGATTATTCCAAGAACCTGTTGTTTTTGAGGTTTTGCTGCTCCAAAACACTGCAACGACAAGGACAGGCAGTTAATAGAGACTTCCTGGTGTTCAGCTGTGTGAATCGCCAGGTGTCAGGCTGTGGCCAGGGACAGCAAACGTCTCACAGAAACATCTTACCATTGTATCTTCAAGTCCCAGTGTGTTGTGGTTTTGTTTAGTTCAAATAGTGCAGTGTAGGGGCTTTCTGCGTTCTAAAAAGTACACTACTAAATTTGTTCAGTCTCCTGGCAGATCTGAACTGAGCATCAGATAATCTGAGATCATCCTTTAATCATCCGCCCATTTCATCACATCCTGGGCAAGTGGGCAAAAATCACAGCTCATAAAAAAAGTGCACATGAAATGCCGATTGCATGCGACGTTTCAGTCGGCTTTACGCGCATCTCCAACATTGTGGTAATGACGTAAAGGTTATTTTGAATCTGCAAAGACGTCTATGAAAGATGTGTGAAAATTAAGTGCTAAAATATTTTTTGTTCCTCTATCAAGTTTAAGAGAATTTAGCCTTCTGCTGAAATAAGACAAAACTGTGACTAGGATAAATATATGGCCACTGCAATGATAGTCATCATACAGATTTGTTTCCAGCATTAGCGTGACACGTATGCAGTACACATCTGAGAAGTCAGGGTTTTTTTTGGTTTTTTTTTTAAACACACTAAAACTTTTAGTATAAATCTCTGAGTATGTCATAGAAACCTCAAAATAAACCATGCATGTCACCTTTGGCAGAGTTGCTGCTTCAAGATGAAAAACCACTTCCTTTAAAGCCCAAAGACAACAGACGCCATGGTTGCGATAGTGAAAGAGTCCTACACACAAACCCTTCTAGACATCTTGGTTTCACTGAAATGTGTTTTCAGTGAAACACTGTATATTATCATTATTGTTCATCTCTTCGTTAAATCTCTGCAGCATTTTCTGACTTGATACTCAAGCATTTGATCTTCAAAGTAATGTCCTACATCGATATTTGCTACAGCTCTAAGTACTAAGAGTCGCAACATTAATCTGATTCCAGTCTGACCTCTTGTACGAAAACCGAGGTGCAAACTGTCACCAACATGTGTCACCATCTCTGACGACAAAGCTATGAAACTTCTGCTCTTTTTTTACCTTTTCTTCTAAATCAAACCAAAATTTTACCCACAGGGTATATAGAGACGGTAACCAAACCACAGACCAAGAAGCCCAAAAGGCACAGTGATTTCATACTGTGGCACTGACAAAAAACAAAACAACGAAAAAATCTGCAATTTGAACTCTAGACATAATTTAAAAAAGAAAACGGTAAAGGTCTAAAAATGCGCGACCCTTGTTGCTAACGTATTTGAGTCAGAGTTCATTAGGCAGATTAAGAAAGCACGAGGGCGGCAGCAGTAAAATTTTTGGTGTTGCGTGTTTTTGCTCCATCACTTAGTAACCAAACCTCAGACCACACTCTGCTTCTGAAGGGGAAGAGGGGGAGGTTTTTTGTAGGTGTCAAACTTATAAATAGCATGGCCCTCCAGCTAAGATGATCAAAAACACCCTAAAACTCATGAATACAGAGGTTATTTAAAAAGCACTAAGTCACAACAGTTTCCATCAGGACTCATCGGATAACCAAAGTTTCCAATTTGACACTGAAAGGAAATTATATTTACCATAAATCCATAAAACATAGGAAGTATAATCATCAAACAGAACCAGAGAAATGCATTAACTGACTAATTCACTCAGTGTAGAAAATTATTTGTTACAGTGCTTCAGTATTACTCACGCTGCATGCGTGATTGCCAGTTAACGTGACAACACTAAACTTTTCATCTACCCACATATCTGCAAATCCAGAAGATCTTTCTTTTGGTAGTCTATTTAAGTATCACCACAAGGTCGACGGCCAAGTGAGTGAAAAGCAGTCCTTGCAGCACTTCACAGAAACATTTTGTGGTGAGAGTGACTCCACTGTAGGAAGGAGTTCAGACAAAACGTGAGACTCTACAGCTCTGGTTGTCTCTGCTTATGTTACGCTGTGCTGTGCTTGGGATCACTGTCCTGTTGCATGATCTAAGCTTTAGCTGGTGGACAGATGGCCTCAAATTTGACTCTGAAATACTTTGGTATACAAAGGAACTCACATGGTTGGTCCCCAGGCGTGGCTGCAAAACAAGCCAGAATCGTCACCCCTCCACCGCCGTGCTGACAGTTGGTACGAGGTGTTTGTGCCGATATGCCGTGTCTGGTTATTGCAAAAATGTTGCTGTGCAATTTGGCCAAACATCTCCAAGTCTGCTGTGCTGCCACATTCTTTTAAGAGAGAAGAGGCTTTGTCCTGTCGTCCAGTCTTATTCTAATCATACTGTCATTATTTTTTATATTTAACATGTTCACCGAGTTCTGTAGAGTCACAGATGCTGAGTTCTTCAATCTCTCAAGCACATCAAGCACATTTGATTGATTGATTGATTTGCTACTAGTGGAACTAGTAAGGGTGTATTTTTCTTTTTACACACGGCTGTATGCAGAACTGGGAAAACTCTTTTTCACATGACTGTTTAATCCCAAGTAACACACTAAAGCGTTTTCGTTTGAAACCACATTGTTTTCTCTCCATTTTGGCCTCCCGTCCACACTGAGACGGTGTTTTGAAAACGCTCTCGAAAACAAATACATTTGAAGACAGTGCGTTTGCGTGGCAGTGTGGACAGAGAAAACGCAGACTTTCTAAAACGATGACGCATTTTAGTCATGTGATGCAGTCATGTGACCAATTAAACTAAGATAGCGGAGGGCATTAAACAGCAGTTGTTTTGTTTGCTCTCAATTTTGACAGCCCTATTAAAGGTTAATATCAGTTTGTACATGCTCCAGATAGCTTTTCTTCAAATTCTTTAATTCTCACTCGCTTTTGTAACGTTGTACTTTCGTGTTACTCGCAGCAACAACTCCACCTCATTGTTAGTCCATTTAAAAAACTTGGTGCTTTTCCTCGACCTTTTGCCGCGACGTTTCAACGAACCGGAAAGTAAATAAACGGCAGACAGAAATGAGGCAGGCTGAATCTTCTTGTGCTTCACGCATGCGCAGCCCTATGTTGAAGCACAGTATGTATTATTACTCTGCGAGGCTCCTGACCATCAAGCAGTGTGGCTTCATAGCTTACCAAAGTCGTGCTAAAACATTTTGACAGATTTTTTTAAGCGCCGCGTACAACATAAAATCAGTTCGCGGTCAGTAAGCAAAACCAGAATTCATACATAAGGTGCACTTTTGAGGATTTTAAGTGTGCCCTATAGTCTGAAAAATACGGTACTGAAAAAGTTCTTGTGCTTAACGTGCTTCACTGAGCTGAAATTTAAACGTAAAATATCTTACGATATATGTACAAAGAAAGTCAAAATTAAAAGTGCCTTAAAGGCTTTGAACTGAACATCTCAGTATCTGAACATCTTACCTTGGGCCCTTGACTATCTCTAATTGGTTTAGACCACAATATGGGCATAATGTGTGTCTATTGTTGACCACATGGAGACTTTCAGAATTGCAGAGACTTTTTTTTTTGTTTCTTTTACATGAACAGCTGGTCGCACCGGTGCGATCTAGGATTTTTTTGAACATTGGCACATTGGCGGAATGTGCAGGTGTCGCCGTGTGCTATTGGATTATTGTGGGAATTCCCTATGTCATTTCCCCTTCCTGCGCGTCTGTGCAGAGACACGCGTGTGACACACAAGTCAATCGAACAGCTACTCTAAGCAGCACCTTCATGATCAGTTAAGGCCTCGATATTGGCATAATGTTGTGTGCTGTTGGCTACACAGAGAATTTCAGAGTTGCGGAGACCTTTTTCCGTTGCGCCGGTGCGGCCTAGGATTTATTTGTTTTGTCACACCATTGAGAAATTGGGTCGCACTCTAAAGCCCTGACAGTAGTTCCAGTGTGTGCAAAAGTCTGAGAAACCTTTTAGTTAAACCAAGTGAAAAGTCAATAGAAACAGTCACCTGACTGAGAAACTGAAAATGAAGATGTGCCTATTACGCACAGGAAAGTAAAAAAAACAAAAAACACAAAGTGCTTTCAGAATTCAATTTCCATCATCTGAAATGTCGTTCAAGAAACAACAGTTAAAGGAAACTTCTAAAGAAAACTGGGCAAAAGGGTACAACATAAAAATAACTTCACAATAGCTGCAGTGAGGTTTATGTGATATTAGAGCCTTGCTGCATTGCTTCACTGACGTGCAACCAGTTTAAAAGGAAGAATTATAAGTAAACTATCTGCCACCTCATCTCAAACCATTAGATACATGTAAAACAATATCTGGATAAACCGAGCAGCTTTTGTAACAGGTTTTAGATAGATCAAAATAACTGAGCGCTCTATTCCAAAAGCACGACAAATATATTTCATGGATTAAAGAAAAGTTGAGATAACATTTTAGCACAAATGAAACAATCCAAACATAGAACTTTACTGGCATTTTGAAAGTCTTTTTAATCTAAATTTAGGAAAATTGTTAGAGCACAAAGAGCAAATCACCATATGACTAAAAAAAAGAAAAAAGTAGACAATCAGAGCACTGGGAGCTGCATTTGCATTTACCACAGTTCCTGTAACACCCTCGTCATTTACCCGACACTAAATTAATCACTGTCTGCCACAAATGTTTGCACATTAAGTACGAATTACAAAGAATGTCATATTGCTCACTGTGCACCAATACCTTCTTATACAAGTTTGCCCTTTTGATGCCCTGACCTTGAAAATTTAGAGGGGGAATTTGAACATGTTGCATGTGTAGGAGCCAAAAAACCCAAACAAAAAACAGCAGTGGCGTTTGCAGGGTTACTGAAGTTGGACTACCTGGTATACAATGTTGTGCTACGTGATTGCTAGCGACACAGCTATGTTAGCATAACATTAGCACAGTGAAGCTGGAGGATGAACGCCAACTTTTTTTCCACTTGATAAAAGTTAACGTGAGGGATTCTGGTGGTCAGGGACAAATGCAATTGCATAGCAGGATGCTATACACGGGCAAAACTTCAGTCAGGAGAACAACTGAGATTATTCATCCACAATACGAGGTTAGTTATTAATATACTGCAACAACATGGGAATAGAGCAGCTGCGAGAGAATTCAACACTAATGAATCAATGTTACGGAAGTGGAGGAAGCGCAGTTTTTGGCTTTCCCCATATTTCAAAAGTGCTTCATCTCTTTGCTACGACTGTCGCCCGGAATAATTTGCAGATGATAATGGTTGTAGCCGCTTTCGACCAAAGCAGGCGCAGCTTGATGACATCATCAACATGCGCTATCGCAATAGAGCGGTATATGGCCTGTATTTATATAGCGCTTTACTAGTCCCTAAGGACCCCAAAGCGCTTTACATATCCAGTCATCCACCCATTCACACAAAATCTCTATCGTTGGCCAAATATATTGTTTCTATCGTCCACCCCTATCATCAACGGATTCAGAGAATTTGAAGAAATCTGAAGAATATTAAAAACAAGTATAATTTTCTGTCAGAGAAATTCCTGCATGCACTCAGGAATGCCTTCAGAAATTTTCATCTGTGAACTCAATTGTGTCAGTGCCACCAACATATACAGGTTAAATCTCTATCAGGGAAAGAAGAAGCCACACGTGAATATAATCCAGGAATGATTTTGTCCTCTCTGGGCTAAAGATAATTTAAAATGAGCTGAGGCAAAAAAGAAAACTGTTCTATGGCTTTTGGAAAAGCTGGACACTGTGTCCTCCAGACTAAAGAGAAGATGGACCATCTGGATTGTTATCATCTATGATGATGCTTAAGTAATTGACAGCTCGTGCACCTGGAAAGGCACTATCAGGTTTTGGAGTAAAACATGCTCCTATCCAGATGACGATGCTAAACTCCACATTGCATCTATTACAACACCATGGCTTCTTACTAGTAGTAGCAGTAGTAGTAGTAGCAAGAACTACATTTGGAAACCCAAGAAAGCACAAAACACTACACAGTAAACGTCTGTTTTGTGTAACTGCAAAGCTGCAAGGAGAGATTGCAGTTTTTGAGAATTAAAATGAGCATAAATCACCAGCTGCAACATCAAATAATTGACCAAGGGTAGAAAACAACTATTCCATCCATCCATCCATCCACTTATCCTTATCAGGGTCACCGGGGAGTGCTGGAGCCTATCCCAGCTGTCACAGGGCGAGAGGCACAGTACACCATGGACAGGTCGCCAGTCTGTCGCAGGGCCAACACACAGCGACAGACACACATTCACTCGCGCATTCACACCTATGTGCAACTTGGATTAACCCTTTAAAGCCGGTCGGAGCGGGCTCGCTCTGTTTTGCATAACTAGTTTAAAATCCCGGTAGCACTGCAACCACGTAAGCTAGCTCAATAATTTTTTTTTGGATATGAAACCGGACGCGTTGTACTTACATCTTATGCCATCAGCTTGTCCTAGGTCACGGTTTCCTTCCACATATAGCTTTGCAAAAACTGCATAAAACGCACTTGCAGCAACAAAAACATAATTTTCCAGAAACACGCTTTGCCGATCCTATCAGCTGTTCATAACATTTCCTACGTTGGAATAGACGTCAGCGCAAACTTTCGCATGTCCGCCATTACCTGCCCGAAACCGGAAGTGACGTCATTTTGCGGAAATGTAGTTTTTTACCATCAGGGCCTCATGAGCCTATACTGGTGTTTTTAAAAGTTATCTTTGACTTTATGACTTTCTGTGTCATTTCTGGGATGCTTAGGACTAATATTGCACTGCTGGAAATAGTTTATTTTGATGCATATGTTGCTTTTTTGCAAATTTGCACTATAATATTTATTTTCGTTTTTCCTGCAGTATATAAAAATTGGTGTATTTCAAAAATAAAACTATGAAGACACTTAAAATAAATTTCCTGTGGTGGGAAACTATTTTGTGCAACTTTTTTGTATTTACAGTTTTGAGGGATAAGCCTCTTAAATTTCTCTAACTAGAAATATATGTTAAAAAAAACAAAAAAAGATTTCAATTTTTTTGTAGTTTATTGCACTTTTTTGCAATTTATGTAATTACTATGCACTTAATGCATACATATTATTAACATTTGGGCTATAATGGTTGTATTGATGTATAGCAACTTGAAATGCTCCCAAAAATGGCACTACAGCATGTAAAAATATAATATAAGCTCTGGCGGACTTGGTTCTATGGTAGGTCTTAAAGGGTTAATCACAAGCTGTGTGCCTTTGGACGGTGGGAGGAAGCCGGAGTACCCGGAGGGAACCCACGCAAACACAGGGAGAACATGCAAACTCCACACAGAAAGACGCCAGCCTGATGGTGGAATTGAACTCAGGACCTTCCTGCTATGCGGCAACAATGCTAACCACCGAGCTGCACAACTATTCCAACCTGCCATATTATTTATAGCTTCAAGCATTTTATTAAGAATCATTTCAACCCCACAGGATGCCTGATAGCTTGAAGTCATGCGAGCCCAAGTAAATGGTCATGCCCATAGCCTTTGTTTCTTCAGGTTACATACAAGTATTACTTTGGCAGAGGTGCGTGACGCATCAGTTCAAAAGTAAGATAAGATAAAAAAGTAATTTTTTATCATCATCATCAACAATGAAACTAGAAATTTTCATTGTTAAAGGAAAAATAATTCTTCCCTCACCCCAACCCACAGTTTTTAGTGCCTAAACCTAACCGGCAAGTGAAAGTGAAACCAAGTAGATCATACAAACATCCTAAGGAGACCCTGACCACAGTTTCCTGACTGATAAACCTGTTCCTGCCACCCCTCCAACACCCTGAACTTTGTGTTTTTTGCATCAAGCCACTTGTCCCAAAGCACGCCTTTGTGCATAAATGTGAAACTAAGGGACAAGCTGACAAAACTATGGTATTTGACACAGTGGGATGGAAAAGCATTGATCTGTTTTATGTGTGTAACTACAGTGGTCCCTCGTTTATCGCGGGAGTTACATTCTAAAAATAACCCACGATGGGTGAAATCCGCGAAGTAGCGAACTTTATTTTTTACAATAATTATAGATGTTTTAAGGCAGTAAAACCCCTCACTACACCACTTTATACACTTTTCTCAGACAGACATGAACATTTTCACACGTTTCTCTGTTGTTTGAACACTCTCGAAGTTCAAACCTTCGAAGAAAAGTCCAGTGTTATAGAATGAAACCAAAGGCACCCGCGGTTGCTTTTGATGGTGCACAACGTTTCGTCGACATTGTTGTTGTTGTGTTTGTTGGGGAGAAAACTTACAAACAGTACAACACTGCAGAGCCACACTGCTAGTGATCGAACATTTCTGTAAATTTGACAAGATGAATGCATTCTGTACTGTACAGGAGACACAGCACGAGATTGATTGACAATTGTCTGCAGCCGATCAGGATGCAGAACACAATGCGCTGTAAAAACAAACAAACAACAACAACAAAAAAACATGCAAAATTGCACACCAAGAAATGCACGAAACAGCCAGGCCACGAAAGGTGAACCGCGTTATAGCGAGGGGCCACTGACTGTACACAGGTAATCTGTACATGACTGTAGCTTGTGTTGATACAGATGAGGAGCAGTAAAGCTACTCCTGCTAACACGGGGCTCATGCTATTCCTCTACTGTGTATGCACTGTGCAAGGTGCAAACATGCCACACTCATGTGCCCACACTCCGGTGCTTACAAAAAACAAGAACTACTTGAGAAGCACTTAAAACTGAAAACTAGGACTGCGCGATATATCGAGGTTTTAAAAAAAAATATATATATATATATTTTCATACGAGATATAAGATGTGACAATATTGTTTATATCGATATAGTATATGTTACGTTATAATTATACTTGTGGAGCCGCAAGTTTGTCTCTCTTTCGTCCACTTTTGTCTCTCCGCAACGTAACTCGGCCTCGCCTCTCCTTCACTGAACACAACTTCCCCTCCCCCATAGCATTGCCTGCAGGCAATGACAAGATGGACCGGCAAGTTTCCGTTAACAAGTTACCCCGGATCGCCCCGTGCGTGGGGCTGAACGGCGTCAACGTGTTAGCGAGCTAACCGCGCTAACGCCATGGCCTAGCATGGCCTAAAATCCTTTCATTTTCTCATAAATCGACAGTGCGCCTTATGTATGAATTCTGGTTGTGCTTGATGACCGCGAACCGATTTTATGTTGTACACGGCGTTCAGCAATCTGTCAAAAAAATGTTTTAGTACGATTTTGGTAAGCTATGGAGCTGCACCGCTTGATGGATTGTCGGATCATTACGGCTACCGTAGTCTGGAGCCTCTCGGAGTGATACGTACTGTGCTTGAACGTAATATTACCGTATTGTGTGTATATAAGGACCACAAATTGGCACCTGTAAGAGACACGGTTACGAAGCGGGTTTCAAACTCCAGGCTGTCAGTCACGCAGTAGAAGTTGGGAATAGAGCAGCTGTGAAATCTGACTATCTTTGTTATTATGCTCAGCATCTTTTAGTTTACATTTTGACGGTACAATTGTGAGCTTTTTGTTATGCACAAAAACAACATTGTTTTCTTTTATTTATGGAGCATTATTATTTAATAAATGCTGATAATTTATTTTTGAGTAATTTCTTCATGTACATCTGCTCTATGTTAATAAAAGTGCCTGTGTGACATCTGGGACACAGCTTTGACTAAGAACTCTTTTTGTTCTTGCCTTATGTCTTTAAAATATATATATATATATCGAGATATATATCGTATATCGCCATCCAGCTAAAAAAATATCGAGATATGAATTTTGGGTCATATCGCCCAGTCCTACTGAAAACATTTAAAACTTTCAGCTGACAAATTTTGAAGAAGCGGCTTGATAATGTCACCAGCTCACTGATATTTAAAGAGAGGGATATCGATTGTGGTGCGTGTGAAAAAGTCTGGTGTTACGTTCAAAAGCATGGGAAATTTCAAAAAGATCTGGAAAACTGCAGTGGGTGGTTATGCAAAGCAGATGTGACAGAAGGGCCTTCTTCTTGTAGGGCTGTATGTCCTGCTATACTGGAGAAACTCCTGAGCAATTCCAGGTGCACGCAACAGGAATAAAAAAAAAGCACAAAGTTGAGCATCCGCAGAGTTGCTTCAAGTGTTTCAGTGCAAGGCATCACTGGACATCCCCCAGTTTCTATAACTGAAGACGTCAGAAGTGTTCTATGAAGGTGTTTGTGACTTATCTCTGTGTGTGGGTTCAGTGCAGCCACACAGAGAAAACAGGAAAATAGATATTATACTGGTGGCTCCCACAGCCAGCTTCCAAATAAGTGGATTGAAAAATCCCCCAAAATCTGTCCCAAAAATGACAGAAGACTTTAACCTTATTCAAACCTTATTCGAATCAGGTGGGGATATTTTCCTAAGTTTTCTTTCCTCATATGGAAACACTTTGGCTTGGAGACCATAAGACACACATGACACAAACTCACTAGCGGTGAAAGCACTGGACTCTGTAATAAGGATCTAGCAAGTTAAGGACTGGTTAATGTCAAAATGCTCAGGGCTGCATTGCGTGTTTTTTCTAGAAGGGTGCTTGTACAAGCCAAGTGTTTAAAATCATAACGGAAACCATCTTCACAGATATTTAAATTCCATTTTCACACCCATGCCCTATAGCCAGTTTACACACAACAAGATTATCTGCTTGTTGCAACACTCACTATTCATCGAGTATCTTTACTTGTATGAAAGTGGCATGGTGTGAGAAGTGTTGAACCCATAAACACCTTCAACAATATCAAGTCTTTTTAGATCACTTTCTCTCTTTAGTATTGTTGAGTGTTGTCACTGGGAGAACAGGCCTGTATTTGTTTTTGGTTAAGCTTGTGGAGTATGTTGAATTCATTGGTGGGATAAATGCTACTACTTCCTTCTCTCCTGCTTGTTATGACTTGTAATTCCCATTTACGCTGGGAATAAATATAGATGAAGGGGACATGCTTTAATATTTCTGATTTGTGCAAAAAAGCCTTTCCCCCCCAAGTTTTCCACATCAACTAAAATCAATAAAAGTGCATTTTTTCAGAATTTCCAACAGATCTGCATACGTATTTGGGTTATGTAATAACAGTTTAAAAAGTTAAAATGCGCTTCATTGGAACCGGAAGAGGTTGCGGCTTTACCAGATTTGATTGACACTGGTGTCTCCTAGGCAACATAAGGAAACAATACATGAGATTCATATCATCAAAGCTTTGAAATGCTGATTGATTAATGGAAATTCAGACATTTTCTTTCCCTTCTCCATATCTTAAAACAGTAAAGAAGCTCAGACTGAAAACCACAAATCTGCCAGGTCAAACAGTCACTATTATGGTTATAACTTTGGATGATGTCTTCATAGGGCCCAAAAAATATAACTTGGGTTTGTCACCACATCCTTGTATGGGACATTTCCTTTTATGGCTGAAGGAAGCTTACATGTAATGTGGTTTGTGAGGGAGTTGAGGAAATCCAAAGCTTGGTGCAGTGGGTGAAGTGTGAGTCAAAACCTTACCTGAATCTCGAGCTCAGAGATCTGTTGCTGGAGTTCAGCCATAGCAGCAATGTTGTCAGCTTCCCTCAGCCTCACTGCCATTACTTCTTCCTTGCTCTGCAGAAAACAAACCAGAGGACTCTCAGGCGACAACCTCTCTAAGAAATCAATTCTTTTTTTTTTTTTACTTTACAGATTTAAACCACAATAGCGCTGCAACGGTTTGCCCCAAAGGTGCAAAGTGTGGAGTGCAGCAGCAGTTTGTACCTTGCATTCAATCTCAGCTTGTCTCCTCTTGATTTCTTGCAGTTGCACGTTCAGATCTTTGTTTTGTGTTGTCAGTTTCTGCACGCGCTCCTGCAGAGAGCGACTCTCCTGCTCCGCTCGACGCAGCTGGTTGTTGTGAATCTGATTCTGAATAAGCACATTTAAAAAACAAAAAGCAAAAGCGGATTATTTCACGTTATTGACTGATAGGTTCAGGATAAAGAAACTGAAACCTAATGCGACTTTCAGCACTACTTCACTGTTCCAGTTTCTGTGTTGCATACAAAGATAAATGCTGCCCCCTGAAGGCTGCTGTGTGAAATTCAGGGAGGGAATTTTCTTACTGATGTTTTCATATTACAATGTACCTTTAATTGTCTGTAATTAACTGCACTGCAAGTACATAAAAACTCTGAAAACAAAAGTCTCTTCCTAAAGACTGCATACAGTATGAATTGTATCTCTGGACTGAGAAGGATATCTGAATCACATATATTTGTGAACATGTGATGAGGAATTTGAATAATGCTTTTAAAGATCTAGATCAGGTTATAATCCAGATAACAAATCAAATCATAAATTATATTAGTGCTGTTAGACCGATTCAACCTCTGACCTGTGTCTCCAGCTCCAACATCCTTTGCCGCATCTCTCGAAGCTCTGCCTGAGCCTCGGCCTCACGTAGCCTGACGCTCATCAACTCGTCCTGCAGCTCGCTCATGGTGTTCTTCTTAGAACTGTCCTTCCAGCGGCTAGCGGTGCGTGCCAAGTGACGCTGGAGAGGGTGGGGACAGTCAGTCCTGTTTACCATCACTTACCAAATAAACACTTGACTTTTACCATTTGTGTGTCATACCAGATCTGTGCTCTGTAACTAGCAGGAATTACAGGGTACCTGCAAATCCTCTTAATACGACTTTAAATGGAAATACACATCAAAAGGGAAAATGTACCCTCTTCAAATAAACACACAGATGTGTCTAATTAGAGCAAGAATTTTTTCAAAATGTTTTTAATAAATGTGAGAAGAAAACAAAAATATTATTTTTACTCTAAATGATAAGCCATTGTTCAAGGTTTGAAACAGCTCCTTTAACTAGCTTAAACTTGCATCTTCATCTTTCTTTAAACTAAGTACTACAGCTGAGTTAACCAACCTATCTGTTCAAGTTTTCACATGCTTCATGTTTTCAATCAGCCTGAATGGATTAATTAAACGGCAATTAAGCCAAATCAAATGTTCTGAATTAAACCCATTCTATCTTAAATAATTACTGTAGTCAAACTCATGAATCACTGTTTGAACACAAGTTTACTGTGCCGTTAAAACTTGACAGCCTTAATTATGCAGTTGCGTTTAAGTGTGCAGAGGGAGAAAAAACAGAAGCACTGCATATGAGCGTTTCTCACAATGGCATGACTAAAAGCAATCTAAATTTAGAATATTTAAATACTTTTTGAAAACCAAAATCCACTCTGATTTTAAACAGCGTAGTTTGGTGTGTGTGTGTACAACATTTGCATTATGATTTGTTGGGGTTTTGATCAGCTATTTCAAGTTGTCCTGCGTGCTGAAATCTTGGTGCTCACCTGCCAGTGGTCCTCCAGATCTCTAACCTGCTGTCTCAGCTCTTTCAGTCCAGTCAGCGCCTCCGCTTCTCTCAACTTCACCCCGATCAGCTCTTCTTGCAGCCGCGCCACATTGGTGTCATCTGGTAGCGACGTGTTCCTCTGAAAAAGGTGGAAAAATCAAATTTTTCTTAAACCTTTAAAAAAAGAAATGACAGGGTAGGCCTAGATCACAGTAATACTCTTTGCCGGCTGAGGTTTAGGCAGTACAGTCCCACTGCAGATGCATTAAAATGACACAACTCACTTTTTCCATATCGAGAATCTTGTCTTGCATTTCCTTGAGTGCACACTGGGACTCTGCTTCCTTTAGTCGGGCCTGCACGAGCTCTCTCTCCAGCTGCAGGACGGACTCCTCAGAGAAGCGTGGGGGTCCTTTCTACAAGGAAAAAAAAAGAAAGAAAAGAAAAGAAAAAACAGAACAAATGAGCACGCAGAAAAAAAGCAGGAAGGACAGCAAACATAGCTGTGTGCACTCACCTCAAACTAAATTCAATCTCCAGTAATGTCCACAATACTTACACTGATCCAAGTACTCTCAATTCCTCTTTACATTCATTTCAGCTGACATCAACCATTTTTCCTTTCACTTCCACATAAATAATTCATGAACAATCTTTGTGTAGCAAGATAGCAAATTATGTAAAACACAGTAAAGCCTGCACATTATCATGTGGAATCCAACCATTAATAATTAAGGAGATGTGTTGTGCAAGGTGAGGATTCAATGAACAATGGGCCATGTGTGAAATCTACCAGCCTGAGATACAACCTGCTTACAAATTCATGAAAGCATTTCTGAGAATGCAGAAGAACATAAATTGAACTTTGTAGAAATCTGTGTCTCAAAATGAATCCATGCATGCCAAAACAGATCATTACCTAAAGTGAGAAAAGTCCTGCTCTGCCATTGCAGATGCCCCACCATGTATCCAAAATCAGTTGTTTGCAATGTTTACAGGCCCAAAAGTAATTTGTAGCACACCTAATAATAATAATAAAATAGTCATCCTGAGGTTGTACGTACTGCACATCACACACAGACCTGGGCAATACCCCAGTCTCAGTGTCACAGCTCCAGTCACACTCAGGTCAGCCAGATGAGCCAGTGCAACCTGCCTGCCTCAGACTGTCTGTGGCTCTTCTTACCCCTTGTGGCTGCTGCTGCTGCTGGAGCTGCTTGATGGTTTTCTTGGCCTGCTCCAGCTGAGCACCGGCCTCCTCGCTCTGCTGTTTGACTGTAGCCAGCTCCCGTTTGACCAGGTAGTTTTCCTCTGCCTCTTGAGCTCGAGTCACTTGTCCCTTTGGACATAACCAACCGATGAGGGGTGGAGTGAGCACGACAGGAAGTGAAACGAAAGGACGGAATGGGTGGGCAAATCAGAGAAGATGAAGGATTGGATTTTCTAAGGACATGCTTGTTTTTAACTCTAAGCAGCGGGTGATTTAGTTTTAATTCCTTAGATGTATTTAGCATCTTTTGTGATTCTTTTACTTTGTCTAACATGCCACCATGTGGTTTTCCATGCAGTTATTTAATGATGTAATCAGCTGTCATAATCTGGATTAGCACTGTCACTGCCCTTTACTAATCATAAGCATGCATTGCTAAAGAGAGACAAAAAGATGGAAGAAGGAAAGTCCAGCATAAGTTCTAAGGGTAAAAAGAAAATGAGGAGTATACCTGGATCAATCTATCTGCCAAGGAAGCGCTTTCCTACAAAACAGAAATATCAACAAGAGACAGCAGAGAGAGAGAGAATCCAGAGGACAGTTTAAAGCACACAAAAGAACAACTGATTCTTTAAAAGAAGACGTGCAATGTTCATTTTCCCTCCAAAAATATTTGGTTTACGCAATGAGGTATAAAAGGAACATTGCAAAGCAGGTGTGGTGAAAAAGGTGCAAAAATAAGCTGGTGACAGAGTGAAGAATTGGGCGGTGCAGATAACAAAGAGGTTTCAGACAGGAAAAAGCACAGGGCAGCCCGAGAGTGAAGTTTGCTATAATAGCAGCATGACGACAGTGTTAAAGAGCGGTGTTTTACTTAACAGAGGCGCTGGGGCTCTGTGGTTTATCCAAGCTTTTAGCGGTTTCAGTTAGTGGAGAGTTAAAAGATCCTGAGAGTTACGTGACGAGGAGCAGCAGCCTCGAGTTTGGTTTAAACTAACGGACTCGTTTCCGCCCTGCAGGCAAACACAGCGTAGCAGACACCCTTAATATCCTCAACAGACCTCATGCATGGTGCCTTTACCAGGCAGTAGAAGTGCCCATTCAGAGAGACTCAGTGTTGTGCACAATGACACAAACAGTGCACCCTGACATGCAGTGCTTTGTATGGACGTCAAGTATCAAGCAGCTCCGTTCACATTTCAAACAGGCTTCTCTGCTTCTGTTAGTGGGGTCAGCTGGGTTTTTAAATTCTCCACATGACCTAAAGCCCAAATCCATCAATGTTTCTGACTTTATCTACAATCAGAACATTCACCATGCCAGTCCATGATGGCGTACCAGCAACTTTCAACTAACACAGCTCAGTTAGTGAAAGACAAGACTCCGTCATTAGGAAATACACATGATATATGGACATAAACAGCAGAATGGGTTAATGTAAAGTTGATGAGGAGAGCGCAGTGTCTGACTGTGACAAACACTGATTCACTCACTTTCTCTAGTGTGTCTATCCTCTGCTTCAGAAGCCTGTTCTCTGTCCGCAACCTCTGAAAAAGACAGAATTGCAAAAAGACATAAGAAAAAAAAAATACTACAAATTGTTTACATGGGATGCTCTGGGACTTTAAAGTATGTCCACACACCTTTATCTCCACCTGTTCCTCCATCTCTTTTGTTTTGATTGTAGTGTACTCTTTTTCTAACCTAAAAAAAAAAGCACAGAGCATCTGTTAAAACAAATCAAGCACAGAATGATTAGAATGAAGTCGGCTGAATTGATTTCCATGTATCAATTTGGGATACAATCACCTTTCCTTTTGTCTTCTATATTTTATTGCTTCTAAAAAAGATATACGTTTCTTTAAAGAGACACCATTACAAATGGAAACTCTGGAATTTCCCCGGCCCCTATACTGAACAGGTACACAGAACGTTTAAATGTGTTGCTTCCTCCACTTGGAACGGGTATCAACCAAGTTTTGAATTTGCAGCATTCAAATATTAGCAGTCAATTTGCTCCAGTGCTGACTGAAAAATCTTGTCTAAAGTTATGCAACAGTTTAAAAACAAAAAAACAAAAAGGGGGTTCAGCTGTAAAAGAGGAACAATGAAAAAACAATCACAGCAAAAAAAAAAATCTCTGAAAAAGGAAGTTATGAAATGCCTGCTGCGCTTACTTTTTCATCTTCTTGGCGTTGTATTTAACTTGATAAGCAACCTGGATGACCTTATCTGGTCCACTGTCCAACTGGTGTGGGATGACCTTCTGAAAGTGCTGAAGCACATAAAGAAAGCGGGGGCAAGTGTCACACCAGAATGCATGTTTTAGTCACAAGCTTCTCTGACCTCAAAGGACCGCACTAAACATCAGCATGCCCACAAACTGGGACGAGATGAGAGGTTGCACATAAACAGAGGGTGATGGAGGCTTCTCCCCTGGAAGTGCTGCTGGTGATTCACCTGTAACATTCCCTCCATGTCGAGCTGAATGAGTTCCGCCTGGTTCATCTGCAAGATGGCGAGCCCCACGCGGAAAACAATCTCCAGGCCCTGAAAAAACCCCACCAGTAATGAGCATGAAATAATACTCAGTGCGCTGTCAAATTTATTGGACAGTGGACTGAGAAGAAACAGCCCGAGTGATTGTGATTTAGAGAAAAAGAAAAAGGCCACACTGCTAAAGGTGACTGTAACTGTAGTGCTTAATTTTGTCCAACAGGTGGCACTAATGGATAACTTTTATTTGATAGCTGATTTTACCTAACTGTTCTTAAAGCTGTAGAATAAGTGTACTGGCCTGAAATCATCTCTAAACAAATACTCTTAAAAATTTAAGCACAGACTCTGTTTTTCTGAGGTGGGGCTATTAGTTCACAGTGACTTACAATAACAGCAGCTTAAGATATAACCCCCAAACCCTTTTCAGATTAGACACTGATATAATGATGGCTCATTTCCAAGTGGACCTATTGCACTCATTTCCAGCTCAACGTTTTTATTCACAGGCTTTACTAGAGTAGCCTTGCATGAGTCACAGTTCAAAATCAATCCTGGGCCTTGGTGCACCCCCTCAGTTCATACACTGGCAGAAACCAGCAGTTTTAGTTCCTCTTTTAGATCGCAAAAACTACAAGCAAACAGAAGTTTAAAGAAAAAAGAAGACAGAAGAAGCCAGTGTTGTAAGAATGTGAACACAGGTGTAAATTTCAAGCTCAGTAAAGAGAATGACAGAAAGATTCATACAAGTTTACAGAGCTTATCGTTCAGCCACAGTTTGCTTTAACTGACCTCACACATGAAGATGTCAAAGATCCTCGTAGCAACGGGCAAAGGGAAGGAGGTGAGGAAGATGGTGAGGAACCAAGAAGAGGCATACATGGAGGTATGAAAGCTCTGAGCTTGGAAATGTATATGAAGCTCTGGGAGTTGCTCCTGTGAAAAAAATAACAATCAGACTCACTATTGTTGAAGCTTACATGTTGGCAAAGCGTTACTCCCCAAGCTATGAGGTGTCTACCTGGATCATGTACTCAAACTGATACATGCAGAGTCCCAGCTCAGCCATGCTGGGTTTGAAGAGTTCTCGTAATCTGTAGTCCTGCATCAACTTCACAAACACGCAGAATGCTTCCTCTTCGGGCATCTAGAAAAATATTATGATAGTGATTAAATTACTAGCTGGAAGTTTGTGTTACAGTGTGTGAGAGTATGTGTGGAGAATACAATCATTACCTGCATGAGCAGCAGACCCACAATGAACGCACTTCCCTGACAATAGCCGACCTCACGGTCCACCAGAGAATATGCCTAAGGTAACAGAGATTATCGTTACAGGAGTCTCACTGAAGATCAGATTTCTCTCTTTTTCGTTATTAAACCACCTTAAAACCAAATACCAGTTCTTGTTACTGGAACACAAGACTTATCTCTTTATCTGCATGCAAACAGGTTTCTTAGACACCGCAGAAGACACACCTTCATGACATTGAAGAGCACTTCCTGACCCAAGCTGTCTTTCTCCTTGAAGAACTCGTGTTCGGGATAAGTGCGAGCGATGTCTCTGCGTATGAGCTTTTCGCAGGGTGACGTCATCTTTAATAATTCTGAGTACTGATCCTTGATGGGCATATTCTGGGCATTACCCAACAGCTGCCACACTATAGCTCGAAAATGATGAGGAATCCCTTTCCTAACAAGATCCTGTAGAGAAAAAAAAGAGCAGATATTTTCTTGATGTTCTTAAAGTTTTCTGCAGGGTGTAGGCAACAACTTTTTAAAATGAAACAGTTTTGTTCTTTGTTCAGGTTTTATGATAGTGTCAGATTTAATATCCAGTCACACAATTCACCTGAACAGCTACCCTGAGACACCCCTGAGCAAGGTACCGTCCCTACACACTGCTCCCCGAGCGCCCAGTGGCTGCCCACTGCTTCACTGAGTGAATGTTTTAAATGCAGAGAGGAATTTCCCCACGAGGATCAATAAAGTATACATTTAAATTATGTTTTTTGTGTGTGTCAAAAATCTTTTCATGGGAACCGCAGTCTAATAACGCAAATGTATCCGTTGCAGGTTAAAATAATTAAAATCTTTAGTGCACAGGTCTGTCAGAGAGTCAACTCAGGCTCATCAGGCCAATGAGTTTCTAATTCATTAGTGGAAATCCAGCATTCGCGTACACAGGCATACACGTGGTAGTGTAAATCACTGTGGATGTCTCTTAAACAGTGTAGTCATGCAGCTAGAGCATGTAGCTGATGTTAATAAATAACTTTTTTTTCTAAAAAGTCTGCACTTCTTCACTTTTTGTAATGTGAAAAAAAGCTTTTCATATTACATCTGCCAGAGTATAAGTGAAAAAAATACTAAGAGCTCCGCAACTCTATTCATTCATTTGAAACACCTTTATACTGCTGCAGTGTATTAGCAGTGCAGAAAAATGATGACTTATTTCCACTCAACTTGGAGGAATCCTTATCAGTACTGGTTTCCCCTTCAGTGGACGTGTCGAACCACAAATGGATCGCAAAAGGTTGTTTTTTTTTCCCCACACTGAACAGTTTATCATAAAAACATCTCCCCAGAGAGGCAGTGGACTAGCTTCATGAGTTTAATGGTAGGGGAAACCATGACAATGTAAAATGAATCCATGGGAACCTAAACGCACATTTGGGATTCTTTTTTCAGCTCTGAATGTGAACAACAGAAAGAAAAACACCAAACCCTTCCGTGGAGAAAAACAGAGACCTGCATCTTAAACAGGATTAAACCATGGGTATGCCTCAAAGCCTAATATTTCTTTTTCCACTTCAGCACACTGTGCATCTTTTTTAATAATACAGTTTCCACTGCCAAACATAATCTTGTCAGTGATACATTCTGTAGAGTGATTTATTTCCATATACTACTGCTGATACAATTTGATTAAGCAATTTCCTGTGCTGACAGGGAACAGTCATTTTTCCTGCTATGCGGCCACGTGAGTCAGTGTGTGGTTGTGTATGTCTGTCTGTGTGCGGTGTCTGCGTGCATCTGGTCAGTCCAGGGTGCATCTGGAGCAGAGGTCCACCCACACATGCTTTCAGCAGGGGACCCCTCTCCCCTCTTAGAGGTTAGATAAGACAAACCAAGCTTTGTTCTAGACTGAAACAATGCACCACAGTCTCAAACCTTGACTGTTGAACGAAAGCTGCCTTATGAGTCACAAGAACTATTCAAGAGCAGAGGGTCTTAGAAGATTACATATGAAATATAAAGTATTAGAAAGACGAACAAATCAGGGATTTTGCTGACAAGTGCAGAAAAAATTTACGTTTCTTCCTTCGTGCAACAGAAACTGTGTTTCTTGTAAGCAGAGCGGAAGAAAACAGCAATTTTGCGGAGGCCTCAGCAACTGTCATTAATATCCTAGGCTAGTTGCACCCATGCGATGATGACTACTTCTGTTAAATTACATAATAACACTGTGTATGTTCACAGCTCCTTCCCAGCACTTCCCCATTTAAACATCCAGCAACAAGAACAACAGAAACTCCGTCCCTACAGAAGACATTAGTCTTTTGCATGATTATTTTAATTAACAGAAACTTTACAGTAAAATATTTCTCTGTGTCAGTCATCTAAGTAACAAAAAGAAATGGGCTTGAAGTCTCTATGGTTATAACAAACGTCTGACCATAAATGCTGAGCACCTAGCTGTTCTGGCACAGCTACTGGTTGTCAGTTTTCCTAAATGACCCAAAGAAGGCTTCAGTTTGAGTAGAATTCAACAAAACTTCCATTAACAACACTCAGTGCATAAAGATAAAAAGCACCAACTGTAGATCCCCAGTAACTTTCAAACTGTTGCAGCTGCACTGAGTCGTTTAACATCCGGACACACCAGGCTTTCTGCTGAATCACCACTATCCCAGACTTGTGGCTACAATCAGGTGGTCCAACACACAACTGGCACGGTTTTACACAACAAACAACAATCACTGTGTATGTCCACAGTCTTTGTGCAGTTTAAATCAGACTGCCACTGCCACTGTCTGGGCACAGGATTATTACGGGGCTTAACAGAGTAACTGTAGAAACAAGCAAGCTAAAATTAGCGTCAAATATCTACGTCTGAAATAACAAGTTCAAGGGCAACCCCACAGGGTCACTGAGGACAGAGATAGCCTTTAAATTATCACTGGACCAAGTAAACAGTCACGTGAACTGGGCCTTTGTAACATTTGAGCCAGGGAAATTCAAATGGCAGCAAAAAATTATAAACACAATTATAATAACAATAAAACAAATAAGCCATGATTTGAAATATGTTAAGTTAAACAATCTTAATGCAGAAACAGCAGCATCATTGGACCCTTTTTTGCAACCTAGAATAACTGTCATGGAGTTTTACTGTTTTTAAGTGTAAGTGTGAAGAGGTTTATACAGGTTTGAGACTAGGAGGAGACGCAAATCCCATTTGGTGTTTTGCGAGGAATGGCATCAAATTCTGCTAAATCAAATATGCACAGCTATCTGTTTTGCTGACCCCGTGTGAGTAAAGGAGCAGCTGAGAGAAGGCTCTTTACCTCGTCTTCGAGGCGTCAAATGTCTATTTGTAAGCTAGTAAAACAGCCCAGGCTGAATAAGCTCTTAAGCAGGTCTGCACATGATCAACCGTCACCTCACAGGTAGTCATGTGCACGAGTCTCACCTTAAGCTGCTTCTCTTTCTTCTTGCGCACATCCTCCCATTCATTGACAATTCGCCCCCACAAGATCCATGAGTCCTCCTCCAGGTGGGAGAGGTTGGATGAGGCGGAGGAACTGGACACCAGGGATGAGCCACTGTTTCGCCTGGAGCCATTCATGGAGCGCAGCGACTTGCTGTCTGTCTCCAGTAGCCTTTAGAGAAGGTGAGAGGCGATATATACTGTGAACATTTAAGAAACTGTGCAGAGACGCAACTACATTATACCGTGACTTTGTCAATGTCTGTCCATCAGACATCCCATTTACCAGGCAAAGTACAATTTCACATCTTCAGGGAAACCCAGACCATAGTGAGATCATTTTGCAAAACACTTTGCAAATGCAAAACACAGTTTGAATGAAAGCTGTGTGGATATATATAGAACTTTCAACATGACAGGTGCATGAGATATTATATGAAAGCTAAAAACAAAACTAAAAAAAGAAGAAAGAGAAAGGACTGTAAAACTATAGCAAATGGAAATATTTACTTAGCTAGTTTAAATCTTATGCATTCTTTTGAGGACTATTATTTACACTAGTGTATCTAAACAGCTACTGTTTTGACACATAATAACCGTCTTCCCTTTATTCAGATCTGGGTCAAAGGCCAGTGGAGTGAGTAGAGATGCATAGACTTTCTTCTTTCTAGGGATGCACCAAGGTATTGAAAGCCTGTCTTCTTCTGGCTGGACGTGTCCCAAACACTCGAGCTAGGGGGAAATCCTATGCAGCTGGATCTTTTTGATGTGGACAAGCAGTGGCTCTACTTTGAGCCCCTCAACCTCTTTCTAAGAATGGACACTCTTTGGAAGAAGCTACTTCTGCCACTTCTATCCTCAGTCTAACTCTTCTAGTCCCTACCCACAGCTTGTGGCCACATAAGAGAATCAGGTAAATGCTGTGACCTAACATTTATATTTATATATGAGCCAAATCTCACAGGTTAATACTGAATCAGACTGAAAGCTGACCAAAAAAGAAGGGTTTAAAACACTTCTGTTGAGTGAGAGAGAGAGATGACATTTATTTAAAATCTAATGGCTGCAACTGTAAGTGGTTGAAAATAAGCTGTAAAGGTCAGTAAAATATTTTCTGACTCATTTTGTTAATATCATTCATTTCTTTCATATGTGCTCAGCATGTCAAGTAGCACAAAAAGCCCGTATGTCACATTTATCACACACTTCATCAGTCTTATCAGTCTTTCACTCACAAAGTGACCTGATCAAAGATTAGAATGTGGGGGAAAAACGCGGTGACTCCCAACCTGCGTGGCACCGAAGAGCTTATGTCACACAAACAAAGGTTCAGACACCTGATCTCGGAAAAAGGACGGGGCCTCTCCAGTGGAGCCTGTGATGTCACCGAGTGCGCTATCCGAATGGCTAGGGTTACAGCCAAATTTGGGTTGTGTGGGAGGGAGTGAAACGGACGGCCCCGACAGAACAGCCTGCAAGAGGGCCTCTCTTTACTTGTATTCAGCTTTGACACCGAGCTAAAGAGAGCGCTAAAGTTTCACAGGAACTACCCGTTTTTCAAGCAATTCAGTCAAATGATCGAAAACAGTGACTCAGAAAAATTACAATACGTGTTAAACATGAGCCTAAACATACTTACAGCTCTGCTAGTAACTCACTAACAGCCAAATACAAAACCAAAGCCTTCTGAATATAACAAACTTGTAGCTAATATTTTAGTGACAAAAACACATTCCAGATAAAGTGACAAGTGGGGAAAAAAGTGCGTCATGCCCACAATTTTCAAGAAAATAAGTAATGAAATACTGCAAACTTACCAAGATAAACTCATGATGTACTCTACATGTCTCAGTTTTCTAAGAATTCAGGAATTCTGGCAAGTCTCATTAACAAATTGAAGGCAACAGTGCAGGATTTCCTCGACTGTGTGACACCACTGAACCAACGCTTCGGACTTTTATCTGCTCTGAAGAGTACAAAGGGCTCCCCAAACACACATGCACCTGATAAACAACCACAGGCCGCGTCACAGAATCTGTAACTAAGTCCTCCTGCCTGCCATTGCACCTATCTTATTAACACCTAAGTGACAAAATGAAAAGATTTGTGTATTAAGGTTGCGTTAGGATTTTGCGGCAAAATAAAGACACTAAACGGGCGTCGTGAAGTCAAGGAAGGGTCAAAGGTTAGACGAACTTGAGCTCTGTGATATAAAAAAATGTTATTCAATAGATATGGATGTGGTTTGAGCTTTATAAAGGACATTATGAAGAACATGTCTCTGATTATTTTTGATCTTGCCTAATCAAATGCCACTTGGCATTATGGGGCAGGAGCTGTGGTAGGCGTTACCGATGAGTCAACGACCGCTGCGTTCAACAGAGCTTTGCTGTGACACAGTCTGAGTGGCACACTTGGTTTCTATGCTGACACAGAGTGTACTATCCATGGGAGAGATCTACAGCAGGGAAAGAATTCACAAAGCTGGCTTTAGAGAATAGTTGCGTCATCCTCTAACAGTACTTTTATGTGACGTGAACAATGAGAACCTCGGGGACTGCACACTATAGTCTTCTCTCACTGATCCAATATTTAAATAAACCCATCCACAGCCAGACATGCTCTGTTGTGGCTTTGAGAGTCCTTATCAAATTCTGGATCTTGTTGCAAGAACCGTTTATCTGATCGAATCTAAATGAGGAACCAGCACAGGAAAAAAACACTCCCAAAGAGGCCATAGTCTTCATTTTAATGTTTAATGGACATTGCTTCAGCCATGTGAGCTGTTTACTGTTTACCTAGCAGTACAGTGTGCACAAATATGGGTACAATATGCGAGTCAACCTGAGGGAAAATTTCCATTCGGAGTCTACATGCAGGGAACCTTCACCCCGGAAATATATTCCACACCCTGAAACAACAAAACGGTCAACAACAAACTAAGAAACCTTCGAGATGATCTGAATATAATTTTTGTGAGTTGTTTGGTGGGTTCAATCGAAGCTTTACCCAGTGAGCTGAGTCAAAATCAAGTACACGAATTAAAGCTTGCACTGTGAGGCTTGCACATTTCCATATAAAATGATGATGTAGAGAGAAAGAAGCAACAGACGGTCTCTTACTTTCTTCACTTCACTCTCTTTAGAACACATGGTGCCTGCACCATGAGAGCAAGCTGTTCTTTGCAAAGCAGTACGATACTATTCAAAGTAGACTGGAGCCTTTCCCAGGGGGAGGGGCAGGGCACGATCTGAATGGTTAAATATTTGATAACATTTAAGTTGAATATTTAGGCCCTAACAAACGTATCAGACCCAATCTTCTGATAATGTAGCTTCAGAGGAACAGTGTTTCGGCTTCTGGTGCAGCCAGCTGATATCCTGAAAAGACTTCTGGTAATGTTTACAGTTCTGACTATAAATAATAATAGGAACAATAACAATAACCTAATTATCTTATATGGATAAGGGAAGGTTTCAATGCATTCCTCGTTTGTCCTTCCCATGTGCCTTTAACCTCCCACCTTCAACTACCCCAAATTCCAAGAGTAAAAATGAAAATAGAAAGCTTGCCTATTCCTAAAGAATCTTTATACTCATATTCAGATATCTATCAGATATATTATATCAAAAGCAACACACCATCTTGCATTTATTGGAGAAGAAGGCATTATTAAAGCACCTAAATGTTAACAGACTAGAACCTGACTAACTACTGAGTGTTAACTTTTATTCCATCAATACTTTACGCTCTTTCATCTAAAGGTGGCTAGTTTGCAATCTGAACATCACTAATGTGTTTCTGCATGTGTAGCAAAAGATACATTTGTAGGATCTGCAAAATGATTCAGTGACGGTAATAAGAGAGGTGTGCACAACTGCCCAAATACAACATAATAAGACAAAGGTTTTGTGGATTTGAGATTTTCAATAAGGTTTAAATAATTAATATTCAACCACTCCACTATATGATTAAATTAGGTTGTGACTTATCTTAGATAGTATTTGCACCAATAAGAATAAAGAATTTTTTCACTTGCAATTTTGAGTATATTATTGTAAACACCAGCAGAACAAAACCAGACCAGAAACAACTGTACTTCCTGAGGAAGTTCAACTTGTTTGGGGTGTACAGGAAGCTGATGCCCTACAACATTTGCACATTTCAGTGTGCCTGCTGCTGACAAGAACAAACTGCATAGAATAATGAGTTCCTTTTCACATCATCCATCATAACCTGCTTCCCATTTTTAGGCAGGAGGATGAATATTCCCTCAATGCAATTGTCACAGTCTGAGTTTAGTCCATTAGCACTTACATTTAGAACATCATGAGCTAGACTGGGTCACACTGAGGTTCTATTCCATCAACTAGAGCTCTGAAGTGTGGACCAAAAAGCTCATATTCATGTATTTTCAGACTGAATAGTGGCATACAATACTGGTATTTTCTACTTAGCTCAATACATGATCAGATGGTACTGAAAGCCATGTGTGATTTATCACACTATTAAAATAAACTGTGACCAGAACACACAAAAAAATAATTTCATAGGTCATATTAAGCCGCAAGTTTCTCAGTCACGAGCTACTGGAAAATCCCTGAAGCTTAGTAAGACTTTCTGGTATATCTATTTAAGATAAATAAAATAACAATACTCAATAAATGTGATTCCAGTCAATGTTTCACTGTCTCCATGCGGCTGTACCATAAATACATGATGACACGCACAACTAAATCCAAACAGTGTATGCTGACTCTGCCGTACTTTTTGCTTGTGTTGTTTCAACAAATCAACAAACCATCGTTCACAGGTGCAAACTGGGCTTGCACATGGCCCGTTCTGGGTTAGAATGGGCATTTAACCGTACAGCTATAAATTAATGTCATTAAAAAGCTCCAAATGATAATACTGAAGTAGTGGACATGAACCATGACAGACAAACAGGCCCATGTTCACCTATGATACCCGTGCTTAAGTGGTAAGCCTCACAGCCTGCCAGTTTAAAAAAAAAAAAAGTCATTGCAACGCCGGTGATTTTCTTTTTGGCTCTGGCTAAAATAGCTTTGGGAAGGCTCCAATGAGGTTCTTGCCAGGTTTGCTTGCAGAGCACAGAAAGAAAGTGTATGGGCAAGCACTACAAAGAGTAAAAGAAGCAAAATATAAATGCTGGCATAGCTTTACACAAGGTAACCTTTCTCAAAACGCCATAAAATTAAATTCAGCATATTGTAAAGTGTATTATCAGACCCCTTTTAAATTTTAAATCACTTTGTGACTTTTGTTCTTGAACAGCCCTATATGAAGTAATTTTATCTATTTACCCTATGCCTAATTTTAATACATATCAATATACTTATACTCTCCAGCCCTACTATCAACTTTCTAAAATCTTACTTCATAGTTAATACTACTATTAGCAAAGTTTACCTTAAATGGTCAGTGAGTATTGCTCACATGTCACATGCCATCATAATCTTGGTAAATGGTAAATAGAATGGTTATAGAATAGAATCTTGACAAAGGATTGTGCTTCATGACTAGCAAACAGAGGTTATAGTCTACATTGTCCAGAGGAAATTAACTTTGTGTCTCTGTAAGGTCTCAATGTCCAAAAACCAGTTCTTCCAACTATCTCCAAACCAGTCAGACTGTATTCTCCACCCCTCTATAACTACATCACAAACTGTCTCAAAGAATGGTTCAATACAGTCCATCCTGTGCCACGCAACCTGAAATCAAACATGAGTCAGTTCGCACGAGAAGCTTACCTGTTCTGCTCCTCGAGCTTGGCAAGTAGCTCCACATCATCAGGACTGAGCTGGGCCGGCGAGGATGGGGAGAGGCCAGGCGAGGACAAAGAGGTGGAGGAGGAGGTAGCAGTGGTCTGCAAGGATGTGGGCGTGGCCACCTGGCTAGCCATCTGACTGACCGTGTGGGACACCGAGTTCTTCACCCATGAGAGAGTAGAACTCAGCTTACCAGCAACCTTGTCTGTCGCCACCTGCAGAAGATGAGAAGCATGAGCCCAAGCCTTCTGAAATCTCTCAGTTTCATCAAAATACAGTATTAAACACTTTCACTAACCACATCCTAGTCTGAACTACACCACTTAACATCACTTCCAGTCACTTACATGAAGCCTACATTTACAAAGAATTAAATATTTATCAAAACATCTTCCTCCTGATAGAATATCAATACATCCCAGCAGCCTTTAGTGCTACATTATCAGCTTTGTTGGAAGCAGCGCCAGGAGTCAGTGTCAGCTGGATCGATACACCTGCTTAGTTTACAAAGTCAGCATTGGCAAACAAATCTGTCTCTTTCTGATACCACAATCAATACTTTAAATGACTTGCTCGTATTCCAGTAAAGGCGCGTTGACCAAGGACGGGATTAAAATAATTCTGTCACAATTCTGGAGGTTCTTAAAATGATGTTCTGTGGATTTTATTTACTTTATAGGAGAAACATTATGCTTTTACTTGCATATTTGCAATATGTGCGTTACAATGGTTGATGCTCATATTAAAAAAGGTCCAAGTTTTAGATAATGAGGTCAGTACACGTGCAAGTAATCTGTACGAGACAAATGTTCAGTTACAGACAGTTTAGCTGTGAACACAGAAGCTCCAGTTTGTGGGGGATAGCCAAACACCATTTATCCATTTAAAGTGGAGGTAACCTTCAAAGGACAGGAGCTAAAACTGAGGAGCTGCTTCAAGTCAGCGCATGAAAAGATTAATGATTATTTTGAAGTATAAATCAAGAAACCAGTTGGAGAATAAAAATATATATGGTGTAGGAAATAAGAACAATAAATCCCTTTAAAATAAAGATACTGCTTTCTTTATCTGTAAACATTACTAATGCACAAGTACCGTCCATTCTTTTTGGTCATAACTGACATTTCAGGTTTACCGAGGACGGGATTTTTGTGCACTACATGCCACACCACTATAATCGGTGACAATACTGTCTCTGTTTCACTGGACACTACTGACTGCAGCATGAAGAATGGCTCAAAGCAACACTTGGAAACTGATAATCTATTATCATAAAGAGAGACTATACTGGATAAAAATAAGAAAAGAAGAACAACCATCAAATAACAGCATAAAATGAATGCAGGACATCTTAAATCCACTCCTACCTGCTACTCCAAACAATCCAAGCTACAGCTGCTTTCCATGAGGAAATCCAGCATGCCTTCATTAAAAAGGACAGCTTAAATATTTCAAATCCAACGCAAAAAGTATTCCACTCTTAAGAACCTTTGATCGACTCAACGACACACGGTCCTTTAGTCATATGATGATCAAACTCAGAAGGGGTCAAAGTGCTCCAAACGACCGGCTTCCTTCAAGTGAAACAAGATTAGAGCAGGAAGCATATCACTGTGCTCAGCAGAAAGAAATTCACCTCACACCTGAGAAACACTTTTTAACTTCACCTTCACCCCGACAGGAAGTCTGGATACTGAGACCTGACAGGAAACCAATCATTTCAAAAACTACCCTGAAAAAGATGACTAATTTCTCTGTATCTAGTATCACATCATAGGAGGAGGGACAATTTGTGGTAAGTGTGGTGATAGGAATGAACTATGGTGCACACTGAAAGTGTCTTAGCTAAGCTTTTTTTCCTCCTGCCAAGAGAAACAGCCAGACTTCGTGACAATATAAGAAACCGTCCTTTAATATAGTATCTTCACTATGAAATGATTTGATGTTATTGAGCTTTGGATACCACTGACGTGAAATGCAAATCTGAAGTAACAGATCTAAAAAGGAAACAGAACAGGGTTTTTTTTCAGTCTCATTTCACCACAAACTTAATGTATATGACATCGAGCAGTCATCTCACAAACAGGAGCAAAACTGCAATGCAAAGATTACAAAAAACAAAAACAACTCACTATCTGAGAGACTAACTACAGCAATGACTACCAGTAACACTTTCACTTTGAAACCATTAATCAATCATTATTATAAACTCAATCACCCAAAAAACAAACAAAGACCACGAACAATATGCAGAGAAAACACATTAAAACTCAATCCATCACATATACAATGCAAAATTAAGGACACAACAGCCTGTACGTGTTACACTATCGGGCTATTGGCTCAAACTGCTCTAACACAACTGTGTCAGCTTAGAAATGCAATGCCCTCTCTGCAGCGCATCCTATGGCACTGTCTGAAATCTTATTATTTTGTTTGTTAATTTTCCCTCTTTGGGCAACAATGCATGCTGGCTCCCTAAAACTGCACAAACCCTTGCTCCTTCAGTATCATCTGTGTAGGTCCTCAGTCATCCAGGTCATGGTAGCCTAAGGAGCTTGAAAAGACGGCGACTGGACTTTGCTGGTTCACTCAGCTGTTTACGCATAGTTTAGCATCTCTACTCTGAATGACTAAAAAAAAAAAAAATATGATTTATCCCACTGAATATGAAACATCTAGAAAAACAAAGATGCTTTACTTTGTCATAAAAGACATAGCATCTAATATAAACAGGGGCCTGTGCCAAGTCTATTCTGGAACAGAGAGAAACAGGAAGTTGATACACCAACTTTACTATTTTCATAACACCACCCAGCTGCTGACCTGTCACCGTGGGGGACACATTTACTGACCTTCATCGGCGATATGACGACAGAGCTAAACAAACAAATCCTCATTCTGCAGCTCTACAGTGTCTCTGCATTAAGTCAACATGGATGGAGAACAAAAAGACATCCGAACACACAGAGGGTAACATTAACCTTGCAGAAAAACAAGACAAAAGCAGCAAAGGTCTGTGCAATGAGCGCACTCCCACAAACACATGAAGGGTTATTTAAAAAGAGGAGCAGAGAACAAGGCAGGTAAAATATTAACCATTTACTATAACTAAACCATGAGTGCATCAACGAATTCATTTCCATTTGATTTGTGAAATCCTACTAAAAATGACGGTTTGCATGACCATCAAGACCACTGGCCTTTACATCTACCACTAAGCTTTTTCCAGTCAGTCCAGCACTCACAGGACAACTTTCAACAGCTGTTGAGACCTGCATAGAATGAGTTACTAAAACCAGCACTAACTGATGTGAGCAGTGCAAGGTCTCTGTCAGATTTTACTCAGCCCATTTCAGCAATCAATCAAACAAACAATCAGCAAAATGAAGCTTAGAGTCCAATCAATTCATTCATTCAATTACAAAACAAAGCATTGGCAGTACTGCTCCTTGATCGGAAAATCATGATAAATATTTGAATTACAGCCATGTGAATCAAATTTAAAAAAAAAAAACTACCATAAAGATAGACATTATTAAAAGAACATCTTAACAAATTTATTCTTTGTGAAAACTTAAACTGTCAGGGAATCATTAACTGATCCTGAGAAATGGACCTCTCTAGGTTTTATCTTGCATGGAGGTCTCTTTTAACTCAAAGCTTTGTGCATCACTGAAATAGAATACACTAAATGTGTAAAGTGAACATCTAGCCTTTTCAAAACTGATGTAAAACCTGGCTGATGTCACACAATCGTCAGCCATTTACATTGGGTAAAACCCATGTTATTTCCTGACATGCACTGGAGGATTCCTATAACCCAGCTAAATTGTGAATCTCATTAATAATGAGAATCATTGAAAAAAGTAAAGCTCAAAAACAAATCCTAGTGTATTTTATATTAGATGTTTCTGTCAGGATATACAAGCATTCTGAGAGTAGCAACTAAAATGTAATCATCTCACGACAGGACATGCTTAGACAGATGCCAATGTCCAGGTGGCCTTAGGAGACATTCCTTCCAACAAGGCACGCCAACTGCAGCAAGGCCTCTCTATAAATCCTGGATACAGAGATTGTTGCTTCTTTTGTTTGCCAAAGAACTCAAAGGGGCCCTGAGATGCAGTGTGCATAGCTAATGAAACCCACAGAAAGGCCAGAAGAAGGCGTTAGGGAATAACTTCATGGGGAACTGAGAAAGACCACAAAGGCAGAAGCATTTACTGTCTTTACTCAAAATGAACAACACCTAACAGACAACTCTCTTAGCTCAATGTAAAGCTTGAAGTTTCAGTCAAGAAGATATTTACAGTCACTCGGCTTTCGTGTTCCCATTTCTAGGAGGGGAATTACATCAAATTTGTCTGGCTGAGCATGAGAGACCCAAATCTCAGAGGAGAAAAAAAGTCCATGTGCTTTGTGAGGGTGTTAAAACACAGGCCTGACTTATAATAACACACACAGACACACACTCTGAGGTGGGAAGGCCTTTGACTTCACACACACAAGTGCAGATTTTCCCAGTGTACCATCAGCATTTCAATGGTCTTGCTGAAGGCTATTCTTCAACGTGCACCCACATAATGAGAGCTACATTTGGCCCACAAAAATCTAGCATTACAGTAGTGTGGGAAATCATATGTGCTGGCAGCAGCTCATTTTATATAATACCAGTACTTAAATTCCAGCAATGGATGGTTTATTCACTGGGAGAAACAGCTACAGCCAATCTAAAACATTAACTATAAGGCTTTTTTGTCTTGCTTTTTTATATAAATATACACTAAATATAATATAAATATAAGTCCAATCTGCCTGATCATACTTATTAAATAAATGAGGATAACATAAACACCAGTTAGTGAAATTGTGGGGAAGAAGAGAAAAACTCACAAGGGGGAAAATGGTGGCCGGGGGGGATCAAAACACTGAAACTACACTGAAGTGACAGCATTACTGATTTGTGGCTTTTAGGATTCTCTTTCTGAGCTACACAAATAATGTAATGCATTACTGGTGATTGTATTTGTAGGTATTATCTTTGCTTTGATGCGCCACAGGGTGGAAATCATAGGCTTAACTGGATGCATTCAGTTAGGTACTGCAGTTATAAGATTTCTCACGGGCCACACGCTAATATAAACACACCTGACACATTGTTTACAGTAATAATTACAGCTTGGCTTTTCGTCTCACGACAAGTTAAATGTTACTTTTTGTTTTCAGTACTAGTTGTTGGCGATAAGTTCTCTGAGGGAGAAAACCACTGTAATCTGTGTAAAATGACCAAAAATGGATTCAAATGTACTTTTTTCTTGTTCAGCCACAGGCACATACATAGAGTGTAGGTGGCGAGTACATAACACGATCATCCTCTGCTTCGCTTAGTCACACACGATTTATTGTAACTCCTTGATCCATGTTCTCCAAGGACTCTTAAATATGGGGGTCACAGGAAAGTTCTTGAAGCTTCATGTCCCCTGGGTTCACAGATTTGACTTGCTGACATACAAAAAGAGTGAGAAGTTGTTATGTGTTTGTTGGGAATTTGGCAATTGACACCACATGAGCCAAAGTTGTTCACCGATGCACTGTGGCTCAAACTAGGGCTGTTCGATATAAAATATATATCGGATGACGATATAAAAACGTCTATCGTTTCATTTTACGCTATCGTTTGTTTCGTGGTGTTGCAAAATAAACTGTTTGCATATTTTTTTCATCGTTTTGATGGTCACTGTAGTGGCTATATTAATTTCTTAAAGTTCTCTCTTTCTCTTATATTTAATATAACCACACTAAGGACAGACAAGCACCTGCTTTATGGGTTGTCGTTAGCAACAACGACGGTAAAACCATCGCATGTCCGCTTGTTTATTTTCCACATAAACCTTTCACAATAAAGCTCAAGATCCTGTTGAGAATTTTCAAAATAAACGGAATCACGTGAAAAAGTATGCACAGTATTGACGGGTGGGAAGCAAAAAAAGAGTCGTCAGGTGCTAAAAAATAAACCTTAGATTCAAACATTAGAACAGGCTTTTCCCCGCAGCACACCGTGTAATAAATACTCACAAAGAAAACGGTGGCAGTTACAACCTGTCTAAAAATGTGTAGTTTCATGCATCGGTTAAAACACTCGACTCCGGGTACAAGACGCCCAGCTGGAAACACTTCACCTACCCGAGATTCACAGAATTTACAGAAAATATTAAAATATTAAATTTTTTGTGATTTATATCGTTATCGGAAGATAGATGTTTTATATCGGGATATGAGATTTTGGTCATATCGCACAGCCCTAGCTCAAGCTACAACAAAAAAATAAATGCTAATCTGAGGTAAATGTGTATTGAAACTGATTATTTATTATTATTTATTATTTGTGTATTGAAACTGATTATTTCAGTGAAATGATGAGCTAAGTACAGGTAGAGGAAACGATTATTATACTGGCATATTGGCAAATAAAATGACATTGATAGCTGATATTTATCCTTTGTGTCACATCAATTTCCACCTGGCCAAATGATCATAGCGATATTAGCAACTTTTCTCTTCAATCTCACATAGTTTGTTTGTCATCTCTTTTCTCCTTCTCTGAACAGTTAAGGTAGATAGCCCTTCCTCACTAAGTCTGGATCTGCTGGTAAATTCTTCCTGTTAACAGAGTTCTTCCTCCCCGCCATTTTCAAGCTCATAGGACATCTGTGATCGGTACGGTTTTTACTCTAATATTGCATGGTCTTTGGTGACGGGAAGACCATGCAATATTAGAGTAAAAGCCTAAGATGACTTTTGTGAATTGGCACACTCTATATTAAACTAAAAAACACAGTCTGCGCATCCCTCAATATAATGCACTGTATTAGGTTATTAATCTGGCAATATTATACATTTAGATCAGTTTAAATTGCTTTAGGAATTTAAAGTACGAATGAAATTCACTTTAATTGAGTCTGGTGACGTTTCTTCCTGTTATAATAACTTCTGGTGGGTTAAAAGTCCACTTGATCTCTACTTTGAGAGCTGTTGCAACTTGCAAGTCACTTCTTTGCAGCTGGACTGACGCATATGCTTAGCTGCAACACAGCCAACACTACTGCTGAGCAGTTTAAATCCTTTGCTTAGTCTACTGACACACACATAATATTGTTTACCTATCAAAAACACTTTAGGGGACGGGCAGTAAGCTGAGTACAGATGCATTAGACGCCGAGCTCCCGATTCCTTTTATGGCTTGCTGATGTTGTGAAATGACGAAATGGAGATCTAGCATCAAATGCAACAGTATGCACACTGTATGTCTTCCAGAAGGCTCTAAAGTCGACGCCTCGGACAACACTACAGGAGGTTACATGTTGAATAAATGTGACTTTAACAGACACTACCCTGCAAGAATAAATACACTGCTTATCAAAGGATGAAGTGTTTTTTAGGTTTGGGTTTTTTGTTCCAGGCGATAGCCAGAGTCCTTTATAAAGTAGTTTGGAGATCAACAGCAAACATTTAACACAAGCAACAGCGCCAACAAGCCGTGATACACGCTGATACTAAACCGCAGTTTTTGAGTTAAGTAAAGCTAATCTGCTTTACTTTAAAGTAATGTCGCATTGTTCACGTTAACAGTCACGGGTGAGAACTAAGATTTTACGAGTTACTGATCGTTCCAGTATTTAGACATAGCCCGAAAATAGCAAGAACATCATTTACCTTGAACCGTCTTTAGCCACACGCAGCAGACGTCGCCTGCTTCCCATGCACGAAAGTGTGCTAGTCCTGATACTATGAGAAAACGACAGGTTTTCACACGGTTCACCCAAGTACATATGTTACCCAAGATAGCCTAGATCGGTTTCCACTTGAAAGCTAGCCAGCGTTAAGTTAGCTCGTTCCCATTGACTCTTGGGTCCAACCCATGCAGCCGTAATACGTGTACACAAATGTCTGCGGAGCTGGGACAGACGGCGGCCTACCCGAGTGTTTACATCCCACAGAGCATGCCTGATTTGGAACAATACTGACACCAAGCGTTCAAACTGCGCAACTGCACCTCCAATACGTCATTTCTTTCATTCGTTGTTAAAAAAAAAAGAAGTATAATTTTAAAAGGGAAAATCATGCATTTGTTATAGAAAATATTGGAATTAAGTCACGTTTTTCTTCCCTATGTTCCTTGTGAATAGCTTTAAGATCATCAGCTAGATTGATGATGACAGATGATTTAGCTGTGCTTCTGGCTGTACCCGAGGACGTCAATACTTTTGCTCTTTATGATCACTCTCCGCGGCAACACAAACTGTACAAACACAACTAAAGTGACACCTTAAACCTGCTTGCCAGGACAGGTTTTTCACATTATGTTAAATATCTTGTTCAAAAGCTGGTTAGTGAATTAATTAAGTTTCATTAACAATATTTATAAACTAAGAGTGAGAGTGAGTGAGAAGTTGTAACCTGTTTATAAAAAATACGGATAAGACATTTTAAGAAACAAAATACGTAAAGAATCCTGTTATCAAAGACAGAAGCAGATACACATGAAAGATCTTTGAAAGGAATCAAAATTACAAGGCTGTATTAGGTTTGTCTAAGTATAATTATGCCTTTTTTCCTTATTTAAATTTAGCTCCAAAGTGTCATAACACGCTACAGAATGCACAAGGCATTCAGGGAACAGGATATAAAAAAGCAAACCATTCACACACATTCAAATTAGGCTCATGTGTCTTTTTGCCAACGATACGACAGACATCACCTCATGTCATGTCTGTTTTTCAACAGCTTCTAATTTGGAACCAGTGTGTCTATACAATGTAAAATCTTCAAGTCAAAGAAAAGAGCTCCACACATATGTTGTAATGCTTACCTAATTTTCTTACCTGAAATTCATTGCTGAGAGAAAACTACCTGTGTTAGATGAAACCTGGAGGTACAAACACTTTGGTTGTTATAAATTTCAGTTAAATAATCTTATCTTCATTGAAAAATCAGAAAAAGACCAAAAACAAGTCCAGAAAAAACTCTGGTGTAAACCTTTAAAAACGACTTTAACGTATGAGGAAATATTAATTTGAAAAATATCTATAATATGACACCTCAATCAAAGTGCCTTCAGTAGCTATATGTTGCTCATAATGCAGCAATCACTTGCTCTGGTAAAAATATGACTCGACTGACTAGAATTACATACCATGCACTCATGAAACCTACTTTTCAGGTTTCACATGAGAGCAGTGACGCATTTCTTTTGTTGACAAGCTGGACACTCCTTCCTCGATGACAGTGGCTGAAAAGCAGCTCGAACTGTAGATGACACTTGGCAACACCACGGTGAATGTAGGCTTCTAACTCTGAGACACCGTCAACAATGACATCTCAGCCCGTCAACCATAAATATTTACATACTTATGGCTACGCACCCAAATTGTAATGCACACTATTGAGGTAGATTATGACGAAACAGTTGAGTCACAGAGACCTTAAAATAGATGAGAAAGTTGGCTGGCTTTTTATAAATAGATCTTTATAATGTTTTGTGCTAATATTGGCTGAGCCAGCAAAAAGCCAAATTATTGTGAAGGAGCATCATCAAACTGTGACTTTGCTTGTGTTGTTTGCAGTCACACACTCCTAACTGATGTCTACAGTTATCGCTCAATTTTTGATGTACACTTGATTAACATCCATACTACTGTACTATCTTGATTTTGACCACACTTCAAAGTGCACTGTCAAAGATCAGGACATGGAAAATGTATTTTTATGTTACAAGGTGGATTCCCGTAATTGCATAGAAAATAAAAAATTCCAATTAATTCAGTTGCATTTATATATCACCACAGCATAAGTCCAGTGTCCTCAATGCAGTCTATGACTCCTTTTCTGCTTTGGAACCACAAACATGACTGCACTCAGAGAGAGATCTACTCTAATGGGATGCAATGAGGCCTTTATTTTCTCTTATATATGCTCGCCCACAACTTTATTAGTTTATTTGTTTATTTGTTTATATAGAAGGAACCCCATTAGCTTCCACAACACTGGTTGCTAGTCTTCCTGGGGCCCAAACCATCAAATACCATCGAATAAAATGTTACACAATGAATTGGATGCAAAATATCCACGTAATTTAGCTCTTACATCCACAATAAGGTTTTACAATTCTGAAAATATAAGCATGTAAATATTAAAAAATATAAAAAACACTCAAACAAAATACACAATTTCCATTACAAGTGACATTGCCCTCTTACAATATTTACAAATAAATTAAAAACTGCCTAAATAGGCTTTTAGGTGATTTTTAAAATTATGAATAGAAGCCAATTCTCTAATTGCATAAGGCAACTTATTCCACTGAAAATATGCTCTAAATATAACAGAGTTTTTCAAAAAGTTACTTTTAACTCAAGGAGTTACTTAATAACACATCATCAACTGCTCATTAATGAAAAGCGAGCATCAGAATAGGAAAGAAAAGTCATTTAAGTGACTTGAACAAGGCATATTTGTGGGTGCCACATAGGCTGGTCTGAGTATTTCAGAAACTGCCGAGCTACTGGGATTATCTAGGGTTTACAGATAATGGTCAGGGGGAAAAAAATCCAGTGAGTGGCAGTTCTCTGGTAAAAATGCTTTGCTGATGCCAGAGGTCAGAAGAGAATGGCCAGACTGCTTTGAGCTGACAGGAAGGCAACAATAACTGAAATGACGACTTGTTACAACCAAAGTATTCAGAAGAGCATCTCTAAACCTTGAGCAGATGAGCTACAGCAGCAGAAGACCACACCAGGTGCTGCTCCTGTCAGCTAAGAACAGGATACTGAGGCTACAGTCAGCATGGGCTTACCAATACTGAAGAACAGATGACTGGGAAAATGTTGTCTGGTCTGTAGAAGTGGACTCGTGTACTGGTGTCCAGTTGATACTACCGCGATGAAATCGATACGTTGTTTCTACCCTCTGAGTTCAGTATGTAGCTCGGTGAATTATGTTAAATCAATTATTTTCTTTGGAAACAAAAAATATAGCTCAATGGCACCATGAAAACTGTCTGAACCTTTTGTGTTGATGGTCACATCTATTTTGTTTATAGTCTATAATACAGTTAAACAACATAAACTGACAAAAAGTGCTTTAAAGACAGACACATTTACATTCCACGTCTTCAAAAAACCCAGTTTCCAAATACATGAAAAGCTGAAAAGTGTGTCTTATTGTGTTAAGACACACCCTCTATTTACTTGATTTCTGATTGATACCAAATCAATCAGTGCAGTATCTCGCAGTGCTATTGATCTGATTAGCATTGATTTCAGCTGCGACATAGATTGGGGGCAAACATCATGAAACAAAGGATCCATCATGACTTGTATCAATGGCTCGGTTAGGTTACAGTGCTGTAAAGATAAAGGTAAAGATTCCTTTATTTTTGCAACAGCCATGTTGTGGGTGTTATTGTATATTGTGCCATGTTATGCTGGTGTTTGTGTGAAAATTGTACTGAATATTAAGAGGTAGGGGGTGGTGAGTGAGGCTCACTAAGTCCAATCACTGGCCTTATTGTTCAATGTTCTGATGGCCCAGGAAAAAAAAGGTGACTTTAAACACCTGTACCTCCTACCAGAGGGCATGAGGTTGAACAGGAGCTGCCCAGGATGGGACAGCATTGCCCTCCTGAGACACCGAGTGCTGGCTATGTCTGGAAGCATGAAAAATGTGAAAAGTATTGGTCCTGGCACAGAACCTAGTGCCACTCTATATCTTACTATTTTGTCTGTGTGAGGTTCCCTGTCTACATCAATAAATCACGAACTAACAGTTAGCAGTTTTGGTGCATCTGTGAACTGAAAACTGACACTACATTTCAACAGTGTTTTTCCTGTCTGGGAACATTACTGAGACACTCCACTTTCACTTTATTTGCAACAGGTTGAAAAAGAGGTCGCATTTGTGTCTGTGGATTTTTCTGAGGAAAAAGGTTAAAGTAGATAAATGAAACTTTAAGCAGCAGAGCTTTTCCACAGCAGACATTACAACTTGCAAGTTAACTAGGCTTGAAATTGACTCTATTCATTGTCCATGACAGGGTGTGTCAGTGGCTATGCACAAAGAGTCTGAAACTGAAGGACCTAAGTGGAATGCAGCTGCAAACTTGACATACACCTCAACTTTGGTGACGTGTTTCATGAAACATGCATTTGTCGAGACTTACTATCGCTTTCTGCCTACAACAGGCTGAGATAGGAGCAAAAAGACCAGCTGATTCTGAGGGGATGAGGTTGGAAATGTGATGTAATCTAAATGATTTTACACGGGAATATTAAAACACCAAAACAAAACAAACAAAACAAAACAAAACACACACCAAAACCCCAAGCAGATAATCGGGTAAATAGCTTCCCCAGCTCTCTAGGAGGCAGTGTTGTGAATCCAAGGTTCCAAAGCGGCACGGCTCATCCTGTGACGCGGTACTTACTGAGCGTGCGCACGATGATCTTCCTTTTTCCAGTGCAGCGGAGTCAAGCCCCAGTCTTTGGCTCCGGGCTCCTTCATAAGGAGACAAAAAGACTGCAAAATGGTTTGTAATCTGTCCACATATGTGCCTATATGTATACATTAGGCGTACATCTTGTGCTGTGTGGTGTCAGATGTTTGAAAACACATTGCTGCTGTTCAGATGAAGATAGATTCAGTCTTGCCAATGCCTACCCTGGTCTGCTTAAACGTGGCCTACCTGCTGCCTTTACAAAGTTACCGCTTCCTGTTGTCTGTAAAATGTTTGAAACTTTTACATTGATGTGTGACCAGTAGGTCCTTAAGATCACGTCCTCTTAATTAATATTTTTAAAACTACGTTTGGTCCTGTAGCTTAGCGACTGCCCTACTTAGCAGTTAAGCTAACTCCTCCCGTTGATTTTCATTGGGTCGGCTAGCTGATGTTAACCGACTGTAGTTCTTCTGACAGTGACAGTCCAGCTCATAGCAGCATTATAAACCAATCTCCAAGTGTCTCACTGAGGAGTTAAGGTCTGTATTAGTTTTTGAACTTGCTGTTAAGTTGATACTTCTTTTTTCAGGGTTTTGTTAAAGTGGTGAAGAACAAGGCCTACTTTAAGAGGTACCAGGTCAAATTCAGGAGGAGGAGAGGTAACCCATACCCGTGATGCTCCCAGTCGTTTTATGTTTGTCTTATTATGGCTGTCGTTCTGTTAGTAACTCATGATTTCTGTGTCTGACAGAGGGCAAGACTGACTTCTTTGCTCGCAAGCGCCTGGTCGTTCAGGACAAGAATAAGTACAACACACCCAAGTACCGGATGATTGTCCGCTTCTCCAACAGGGACATCATCTGCCAGGTAAGCATTTGTTGCACCTGCACCATTATAACTGCAGGAGGTCAAAATATCTGACAGCCCCTACAACATTTGGCTGAGAAAGGGTCAGAGTATATGCTGTTGGTGTTCCTCTGTACCTCACTCTGAGGTCCACTTTTTACTCAAATCAGCTGACAGATCCACCAAACCACTTGTTAATCATTTATAATGCTGATGTCAGGGGTAGAGAAGTGATGTGTATATTTTTAAAAACATGTTAATGGTAGTAGGTGTTTGTGACGTTGACTTTAATAATTTGTAGGCTGTCAAAGTTGATGTGTTAACGCGGATTAATCCATCATCACATGTCTCTGTCAACGCATTTCAGGCAGTTTGTCCAAAGATTGTCCATTCTGTCTTCCAGATGGGTTAAATACATTAAAAATGTTAATCATGTTAGTGTTCGTCAGTCATTTTTACAGAATGGCACATCAGTTTCGTTTCTTCATTGCATTAATGTTTAGAATTGCTTAATTTGTCAGAAACAGCTGGGTTGCTGTTAAGAACCTTAACATCCTGCCATCTATCGTACCATTTTTGCCTTCGTAATGCAGGAAGATTTGATTGGGAAAATGGTTCTACTGTTTCAGCCATGTTTGCTGGGTAGTAGCTGGCTTGTAGATCATTTTAACAGCTCATATCCTTCATGCCCATCTTAATTCAAGGGTAAAAAGCTGTGCACATGCGTACTTCTCAGGTACAGCACAGTAGTTTTTGATGACTTAAGCTAATTCAAGTTGGTGCTGGTATAACTATGACAGCAGTAAGTCTGGCTTGCTCATGCAGATCAAAATTAAGCGTCAAAAGAAAAGAAAAAAGCACGCACCCCGAAATTCACTTACCGTATTTCCCGGACTACAAAGCGCACCTAAATATTAGCCGCACAAGCTAAAATCAGGGGAAAATCCTGTTTTGTACATACATTAGCCGCACCTGACCAAAAGCCGCAGGTGTTTCAATGTTGACTTATCATATGTAAGAGAATATGCACAAAGGGAATTGTCAGGAAAGAGATGGCTGTTTGGAGACATCACTTTTATTAATATTTTGAAAAACAAGTTATGGGTACATATTTGCACATGTAGTACATAACAGTAGCCTACAGCACACCAGAAAAATAGATTCGGACTACCTTTTAGGCTCAGGTGCAGTGACACAGCTTTAACAAGAAGAAAAGTCAGTCATTCACCACCATCTTTCTCTTCTTCCTGCGCACTAAAACCACCAAAGTCCTCTTCTCCAGTGTCGGATACAAACAGGCTCAGGATGGCTTCGTCATCCACTCTTCTTCTCTCCTTTGTTGTCACTTTCAAAACCAAAGAAATCCTCATTGTCAGTGTCAGAGTCGAACACCCTCAGAAGGGCCGTGGCGGTGTCCTGCTCTCCATCATGCAGCAGTCCAGCCCTTCAAAATCCGTTGGTGATCGTGGATGTTTTCACACTTTTCCACGCTGTCAGAATCCACCGGTGGAGTTGGGCATAACTTGCTTTTTGGGCATAACTTGCAAGTTTATCGCCGCTCATCATCCACGACTCCCGCTGAACGCGTACCGCTACTTTGAAGTTTGTTTTTCGCGCTACTTCGTACGGCACTACGTTGCCTGGCGGACGGACATGTGACTAACATACCACTCTTGAACCCCGATCCTTCCGCCAGGCAACGTAGTGCCGTACAACAGCGGAACAAACAAAACAAATCGTCTTACGATATGACAAAAATCACAGACAATCCATAGAAAAGCCGCACCTGACTAAAAGCCGCAGGGTTCAAAGCTTGTGCAAAAAGTAGCGGCTTATAGCCCGACATTTACGGTACTTTCATCTCTAGAGATCAGGTTTATTTTATTACCAAGTCAGTTTCCCTTTTGTTAGCTGCAATATTCTAATAACCAAATCTCGCTAAATCTATAAAAAGTTTAAAATTAGTTGCTATTAAATCACTGTGATGTGCAGCAGCATCATGCTGAGCTGCTTTATAGTCCAGAGTATAAATACACCTTCAAGATTTTTCTCCTCCTGTGAATTCATTTCCTTGCGCTTGTGTTGCAGATCGCCTATGCCAAGATTGAGGGTGATATGATCGTGTGTGCTGCCTACTCACACGAGCTGCCAAAGTATGGGGTCACTGTGGGCTTGACAAACTACGCCGCAGCCTACTGCACTGGTCTGCTGCTGGCCCGCAGAGTATGTATTAAACCTGTTCCAAGAGACTTAAATTGACCTGAAATTTTAGCGATGAAATTCATAGTCCTTTGAGAATGTTTAAGCAGATGTCAGCCTCTTAACAATTTGCTGAAATCGGGGCAAATTTGTATAGATAAAGTCTTGGAAACCAGAATAAAGGTTTTTGATTGCTGATCCAGAAATATCCAGCTGTTAAATCTCTTAAATGACATTTTCTGTGCGCAGCTCCTGAACAAGTTTGGCCTGGATAAGGTGTACGAAGGCCAGGTTGAGGTGACAGGTGACGAGTTCAACGTGGAGAGCATTGATGGTCAGCCAGGCGCTTTCTCCTGCTACCTGGATGCTGGGCTTGCTAGAACCACCACAGGCAACAAGGTGTTCGGTGCCCTGAAGGGGGCTGTGGATGGAGGCCTGTCCATTCCACACAGGTAACTTCTACAGACACAAAAAAACAAAACAAAACATACCCAGGTGTGAGGTGTGCTGCCTGGCAAATCACATTTTGGTGCTGGGCAGCAAAAATGCTTTTCTAGCTCCCGTTGCAAAAAACGCTCCAGCAATTTAGTTCTTAAAATATTTATACTTTTGAGAAATTGCTTAAGTGACGGTCTTACATCCTGTAATATTTTGTGTGGATGTCATAAGGAGTAAATCATTAGGTCTAGTTAAAGTCTAAAAGCCCTGTAAATGCCATAGATGCATGCAGAAAATAAAACGTTCAAACATCTTGGTGCTACAGACCTTCATGGAATGCATTTGGCCAAGTCTCAGCAATTAGAAGTTGGTTTACATGTAAGGGTTAGTTTCGGTCTTGGTATTGCGTGTGCTGACTGAGGAAATTTGACAGAAAATATTTATCATTACCGTTATTAGTGTTGCCTGCACCTCGCCCGCTGAGAAAAAGACCTTTTATGTTGAGCTTGTTGTCTTTGAGTTTTCCACCAATTTTTTGATAAAGCGTCTTTGAGTTGAAGGCTGTTACTACTGTGTCATAAAGTGATTACTGAAGTACCTCAGTTGGTTTGGGTGGCGGTAGAAAAGCAGTTGTTTGTGAATTGAATCCTATCGTGTGACAGTGCTGTGAATTATTTCAAGACTCTGCAGTAGCAGCTCGGTAAAAGTGGTTGGTTTCAATCACAGTACCTCAGTCAGAACCACAGGTGTTTTGAGTGGGAGAATGTGTCACTTACCTCTCTTCAGCAGAGAATAAGTAGGGCTATTAGGTGTGGGAATGATTACATGTAATAGTCTGTCGTCAGAGAGAACATTGCTTTGCAAATGTGTGCATCTCGTAACACACCCACTACCTGGCCCCTTTTCTTTCAAATTACCCATCAGCTTGTCAGTGTTGCGAATTTTGAATGAGACTGCCAGTGCATCGTGTCGGATGAGTCTTTGTAGAAGATGGACTTATAAAAAGAACAACAAAGCGGTCGTCCGAATGCTGTCAGAAACGTCCAAACTTGTGTTGCTTAAACAAAAAACGAAGAAAAGAAACAGGTCTTTGGATTGCCGCTTTAAGTGCTGCGGTGAACACGTGGGACGGTTATCTTTTCCTCAGCATGAAAAGTAAAAGATAAAGCGATCAGATTCCCGCTAGCCTGTTTATTATTCTGTTGGCACAGTTAAGGATCCGCCGTTTTACGGAGTTAATCGCTGCACAGTTATTGAGTCGGACCGAGCAGGAAAGCAATAATAAAATAAGCATCAGGATTTGTATTTATTTTTTCATATACAAGCTACAAACATTAAACTACTGAATGTTATCCTGCTGTTACTCGTCTTACAAACGCAGACACGTGGAAGTAATTGATGGATCTGAAGATCAAGTGTAAAACGAGGCAGCTGATATCCTCCGCTTTCGGTTGGCTGTATTACTCACTACCATCAGTGTATCTGAACTCGCAAGCTACACAAACAGTATGCCTGATTGCAGGTGGATAATGCTTGATCCTGCAGCGGTTCTGTGTGGAATTGTATTGATTTTTGTAATTGAAACAGAGTTTTGCAATATGTGAAGCCTGTGAGACAAGAGAGCAGCAATTAGTGGCATGTCTTTAAGTCTCCAGCCATACAGGGTGGATCAAAAAGAATAATCTCATATCAGAGTCCTTTAATTTCGCTGCTATTCATCGGTGACGATCGATGTTGGGGGGAAAAAAGGCATTCGTGAGTTTCTGGTGATTGCTAGTAGCCTAACAGTAGCAGTGTGTCCAGACTTGCAAAAGTAACAGTAAAGGTTGACTGTGGATGGCACGGCATATTTTACTTGTGAACATTGTAGGTTTTGTATGTAAAATTGTCCATTAGTTAAAAAAAATAAAAATAAATATAGATAGCGATTTGAGATCATTGATTCTTTTTATACATTTATGACATTTAGAATACTTTACACTGCATTGCACAAATATGAGTAAATGTGTTGGGTTCAAAAATAACTTCAGGCTGTATTTTGATCTCGATGCCTTTTTCTTTTAAAAGCATGTTGTTAAGTAGATTTATTTCACTAGTTCATCTTACCCGCTATCATTTGCTTGACAGAAAGTATATTTAGTTTGTTCTGGGGAGGCCACTATTTTAAAAAGCGCATTTTTTAAAAAAAAATTAGAAATAAAATGGTTTATGTAACTAATTCTTAAAATAATTTCTTTTACTTCTTAGTCTGCACTTGATATCTTGTAATGCACCTATGCTCCCTGAAGATGGCAGTAATGCACTTAGAGGCAGTTTGTTTGACCTCATTTACTGAAAGTGTTAGCTGCGTGTGGCAGGGAGAGAATAGATGCTCCTCTGCAAACAGTAGAAACATAAAAAGCCAAAGAGACTGAAACCGCATTCTCAGTGAGAACAGAAAACTAGAATGTCCAAATCTTTAAAAACAATGCCCGATCACTGGAAAGTGGAGTAGGGTAGGCACACTAGCCCGGATAGATTTGAAAATGGCATTTTTGTCTGAAAACACTCCGCGTCCACACTAGCGTTTTCAGTCGTTTTCAGAGTTGTGCGTCCACATTGAAACGGCCGAAAGCACTTATGCTCCAGTACTGCGCACGCTTGAAACGAAAGAAGTTTTTTGACCTGCCTCATTTATTATTTCCTTTCTGGCTCTTTAGACCGTCGCGGCAGAATGTTGAGAAAAGCACAGAGTTTTTTTAAAATGGACTAACAATGAGGTGGAGTTGTTGCTGCGAGTAACGCAAAAGTACAAAGTTGCAAAAGCAAGTGAGAGTTAAAGAATTTGAAGATCTGGAGCATGTACAGACTGATATTAATCTTTAATAGGGCTGTCAAAATTGAGAGCAAACAAAACATTAAACTGCTATCTTAGTTTAATTTGTCACATGACTGCTTCATATGACTAACATGCGTCATCGTTTTAGAAAGTCTGCGTTTTTGCTGTCCCCACTGCGAAATGTGTGCTTTTTCGAGAGCGTTTTCAAAACGCTACGTCTTCCATCAGCCAAAATGCCGTCTCAGTGTGGACAGGAGGCCAAAAGGGAGAGAAAACGATGCGGTTTCAAACGAAAACGCATTAGTGTGGACGTAGCCTTGGTCTTGGCTAAGTGAACTTATTGGAAACCGAAGTGAAAATCTGACAACTTGCTTAACTGAGCCATTTTTGTATTCGAAGACTAATTTAAATAGACACAGATAAGACCAAGTGTGTGGAATCTGCACTGCATATCAACAGTGCTTTCTCTCTTTCTTTCTTTTTTTTTTTTTTTTCTGCAGCACCAAGCGCTTCCCTGGGTATGATACAGAGAGCAAAGAGTTCAACGCTGAGGTCCACCGCAAGCACATCATGGGCATCAACGTGTCTGAGTACATGAGCTATCTGATGGAGGAGGATGAGGACGCTTACAAGAAACAGTTCTCTCGCTTCATCAAGAATGGAGTCACCCCTGATTCAGCAAGTTTACTTTCTGCATTATAAAATTACCTTTGAGTTTTGTGTGGATTCATAGATTTAGTCAAATTTCAGGTGGCAGGGGGCTCTAGTTTTCTTTAGTGTTGGAGTATATTGGTTTTTTTTTGTTTGTTTTATTGAACCTTGTGCACTGTAAGTGTAGTTAATCTAGGTTAAGCTTGGGCTTTACTAAGCAATGTTCTAGTTAAGTAATTAACTAGAACATTCTAATCCCAGTGACAGGGTATTGATGATTTTCAAAATGTGTGATAATGGTTTGAGGTTCAGTTCTAAAGTGATCTCATGTCACTTCCTGAGGCTAAGCTGTTGACTTACAAATCTTACATCAATCACAGCAAATTTGTGCCTTTGTACGTCTCAGCATAGAACATTTGCACAACACATTTGCCAGCTTAGTTTTGTGTGTTGAGCAATTTTAGCGGAGCTACTTCAGCTGGTAAAATGAGAGCAGGATTTCGGTGTGGGGAATGAGCGATGCGGTGCACGAATGAAGCATTTCATCATTGATGTAGTTGCCACTATTTGAACATATTGGTTCTTAGAATAGTTTAGGGCTGAAAAATCAGCCAAATGATAATAATCGAATCTATTCTTGTGTGTGTGTACATTGTGAAATCCAAAATCTGTATTTTTTTAGGACATAAGATTGAGTCGTTATCCATTTTTCAGATTGAGGAAATGTACAAAAAGGCTCATGCTGCCATTCGCGAGAACCCAGTCCATGAAAAGAAGCCTCCCAAAGAAGTCAAGAAGAAGAGGTGAGAAGTGATACCTGGGCTTTGCTTTACTCTTTCTCAGAACTGAAATTTGAAATTGGGAGGGAAATGTCAGTTTGAGATCTAGGCTAATTCATAGGGAATACCATGACTCCAGTGCCTTTTTGAACTAGTTTTGCCACAGCGGCTCTGACGCAATTAATTTAAACTAAATTCTAATTGTGTCTATGTGTGTTTCTGCGAAGGTGGAACCGTGCCAAGCTCTCTCTGGCCCAGAGGAAAGACCGCGTCGCCCAGAAGAAGGCCAGCTTCCTCCGGGCTCAGGAACAGGAGGCTGAAGATTAAGGCGTTGGTCTGCTCCGTTCCGAATGAGGAAATTTGTTCTAATAAAGCTATTGAAAAGGAATTGGTCCTCTTGTGAGTTTTTTTTTTTTTTTTTTCCTACGGCATTTGCTGTAATGGGTGGCTCTTGAGACTATTTTAATATTAAAAATATCTTTTGTTTTTGTAAAGTTTAGTTAATCTAAGTAGGTCAAAAAGAGCAAAACAGGGATTTGCCAAAAATAGTGTTGAACTGGATATCCACTGGAAGCCTTGGAAGACTGTTCATTACACCCATAGGCTCAGTCAGCATATAGTACACAAGCTACCCAAAAGAACATGCAGGACCTTACTTCAAATTTATTATTCACCTTCATCCTGGTTTCAAAAAAATTGCACTCAGTTTACTGCAGTTAATCCTAACGGAGTCCGTTTGTGTACATTATTTAATATTGGTGATGTTGCTGACACCTATAGTGCCAACTTAGAATACATCTGTTAAACATTGAATACCACAGGATTATTAGTTTCCACGGTGAAAATGATTGTCCATTTTATTAATAAACTTAAAGGGCAAGCGTCAGTCATTGTGCTGTTGTGCAATCCTCGCTTATTAGGAATCTTTCGTGTGAGAGATTTTCTTCCACAGCAAAGTCTTGAGGTTGTTTAGAATGAGCGAATGTTCAATTTCCATCTGTTCTGCTGAACCTTTCAATGCGATGCAAGCGTACAGCTGCTTCTCGAGCTCCTCGCTCATATCAGATGGCGCTCCCCTCAGAATGTAGTCCTTGAGTGCGTCGCAGGCTTTGGCTAAGTTTGGCCTGGTGACTTCTGTTGTGCAGCGATGCTTTGTGAGGTCACAGGAAGTTAGGCAGTCGGCTCCATACAGACAGTCCTCGTCCACGTCGCAGCGCTGCTGCCTGATGACTTCTTGGAAGATGGCTTCAGGCACGATGTGGCGCGCGTCCATCACCTTCAAGTCGTGGCGGTCGTTGTAACCGAAAGTGGTGGCGCTCACGTCGCACATGAGGAAGCTTCCGAAAGTGCCGTGGAAAATATCCTCGACCAGCTCCAGCAGTCCGATGGAGATCTTGGCCTTGTGTGGCCAGGATGGAGTGAACCACTGGTCCATGCTGCGGCGCAGACCGGCAGGGATCCACATTTCGATAATCCAGGGTAGACTAATCCCATACAAGGGAGAGTGTGGTACTTTCTCCATGACATATAGATCTCCACAGAAGCCCAATAGCTTGGGTGTGTGCTCTCTGTCGTGCAGGACTAAAGCCAATAGGAATTCATTGAGCTGCAACAAAGCCCATGTGGAGCGAGCCTCTGGCAGTGAGATATGGCTGTCCTTATTGCCATCTGCAATGGACAATACTTGAGTTGCCAGCTCAGCGAGGTTTGCCTGATCCCCCACTTTGGCCTGTAAAGAAATGTAGTTTAAATGAGGTTTAAATCCAAACTGAAGCTTTGAAATTGGATCTGACAGTATTTAGTGTTTGGCTTTCTAACCTTTAGGTGGTCAGTGATCATCTCTCTGAACTTTTCCACTGAGGTTCCCTTGGTTGGTTTGTTGAAGGCTGCAGAAGTCTCTTTCCTGGGCTCACCTCCCAAATCATAACGAGGAGCCTCCTCCATCTGGCACTTAATAACACCCTCTAGGTCTCCCCAGCTCCCCGAGTAAACCTAAAATAAAGATGCAGCCAAATTAATAAAAAGCAGACTGGAGAGTGATGTTTGCATTTATAAAAAAAATAAATAAAAAAGCTGACCTGGCTGTTGGGGTTGGCAGTGAGGCACTTTCCCAGGTAAAGAGTCTGTTTCTCACACAAGCTGCTGCAGGCTGAGCCATCAATGACTCCTTTTTTGTATTTGTCACACTGGAAAATAAAAAAGAAATTGTCACAGAACTGTAAACATTTTGTAGGACCTGATGGGATTGGGCGGGTACATAATGGGAGTATGAAATGCTCACTATTGAGTTTTTGCACTCGTGCCCACGACACATCTCTGTGTAGGACGAGTACTCCACATAGACTATCCAGCTCCCCACGAACACTGCCAGCCACGAGAAGAACAGGTACTTCATGTGCAGGTAGGAGAACCTCGCCTGTTGGCAACATATTTCAAACATTTACGTTACTTTTGGAGTGAATTGCAACTGTAAAACTGTATTATGAGAGTTCATTGTTTTAAATTCATACACAGTGATATCAGGCTTTCAAAAAACCAATCTGCACTCTATTATGTTTCAGTACTGTAACTGCATGCAGATATCTGGATATTGCATTAAACTGTCAGATCTGTTAAACTAGAGATTTGACACATCATAATGGAGATTAATGAGAGAATAAGAGTCATATTTGTTACTTGAGGCCAGTTCATTGCTCTTCCTTTATTTGATGAGCACACACTGTACCTTACTTCATTTTTTCTAATTCACATTTACAGATAAAATCAGGACCCTGCTGCTAACGTTGACTGAAGCATCGCTCCACATATTTTATATGTCAAAGCCAGCTCGCTTGTTATGATCAGAAATCACTAACTTGAAAACCGCAACAACGGTACAGTGACATCAATTGCATTGTGCAGGAACACAAATATGCATAACAAATCGGAGGCCTTGAAACAAAACTACAAGTTAAACTTTGGGGAAACAGTGTTTTCCCCCAAATCAGCATTCAGGATAATTAACACAGTTTTGTCTTTTGCAAAGGCTGAGGTTTTCCACACACTCTGCTTCTTTAAAAACTTAATTCAACCCCATCAATAGACTTGTGACCTGTCCAGGGAGTACCCCACTTCTCAACCTAACACAGCGGGGACAGGCTCCAGGCCCACAGCAATTCTGATTTAGATAAGAGAGTAACAAAATGGATGAGTGTGTCTGACACGGTTAACTTTAATGGGTTTATCTTCTTAAAAAAAACAAATTTAAGGCCAGTACACACAACTTTCAAATGAACACTGACATCATTCATTTGGAGAAGTGGCTCAGGAGTTGATTCCAATGTCCTTGACTGAACTGCACATTGTTCTCAATGGTTAGTTGTGTGCCTTGTACAACAGTATGCTAACAGTGTTGGGGGCGGGGTGCAAAAAAACCAAACAAAAAATGGCAAAAATTAATTTTAGTTTTTGCCACTTGAGGGCAGCAGAACAATCTCTAAACCAAACACTTTCATTGCACGTTATGTCCTCCTTGAGATTACCAGTTTATATACCCAGCAGACATAGAAGAAGAAAGATTAGCATTCATTGAGAATATTCATTTATTCTGCTGTTGCTTTGTTTGAGCACCGTTTTTGTTCTCCACCAGTTGCTGACAAAAAGCACTTAGAATTCCACCTTATTTAATTAATGTTAAATGCTCTGGCTTCCTCCTACACATGCATGTTAGACTAACTGGTGATGCTTAATTATCTGTAGGCATGTATGGGAGAGTGTGTGTGGTGGACTGGTGACAGGATGTACCCCTTCCGCTCGATGACAGCTGACAGAGCAAATGACTGTTGACATTTAAGGCTCATCGTGCCCTCTCACCATCTTGTGTGTCTGACCTCTTTCTTGCATATGATCTGTATATAGCCTGAGACTCTCAGGCAGAGGGCTTTTATTTGTTCCAGAGGAAAAGCTGCAAACTAGTGATGGCATTGACGCAGAGATCCAAAACTGAGTAACAGGCTGCCTGAAGAAATGAGGGCAGCAGAGTCAGCGGCCTCTTTAAAATCTCTTTCTAAGACATACTATTATAGGAAAGCTTCTTCTGATTCCATTATGTTTTTTGTCAATTTAGTGATTTAGCTTTTTTTCTGTTAAAATGTTTCCTTGCTTGCATCCTGTACACGGTGATGGTTTGTTTTGTTGTACTGCCATTCGTTATTTGAAGCTGTATAATTATTATTATATTAAATGACAAGTTAATGGTGTTAGTGCTTTGATCCTCAGAAAAAAAAGTGAAGAAAAAAATAGTTTGTTTTTAGCTAATAAATAAAATTGCTACCAGTGGTAATGTTACTCTTCTTCTACTTCTTTATTTTGGCTTCTCCCTTTAGGGGCACCACAGTGACCCCTACAGTCCAAGCACATGCATGTTACTGCCTCTGCCTCCATCTCACCTGATCCCTATCATCCTACTCCGCATGTCCAGCTTCACTACATCCACAAACTTCGTCTGAGGTCTTCGTCTTTTTTCCCCTCATACCTAGCAAGTCCATATTTAACAGCCACTATCCCTCCTTTTTACAAACCATTTTACCCTTGCCTCTCCAAACTGCTTAACTTAAGCTGTCTCTCTGATGTACTAAATTCTAACCGTGTATGAAATCGTAGCATCTTCAACTCTGCCACCTCCTATCAGTGCCAACATCTCCAAACCATACATCATAGCAGGTCCCGCTTCCATCCTGTAAACTTTCCCTTTCACTCTTGCACTATCTTTCTGTCACAAGTCACCCTTGACACTCGTCTCCACCCATTCCACCATGCCTGCACTCTCTTATTCACCTCTCTTGTGCATTGTGCATTGCTTTGGATGGTCGATCCCAGGTATTTGAACGCATCTAACTTCATCTAAGGAGCTCGGAAAGACAAGCGACTAGACTTCTTTAAGTTTCTTTAAGACGTTTCACCTCTCATCCGAGAAGCGCCTTCAGTTTTAAGCCCAAATGGTGGCTAGTCCCTGATTTGAAGTTCCCTAAGAGGGTCGTCGACTACTATTGATCATGTGCCTCATCACATGAGCCAAGGTGCGGAAAAGGCCATCGGTGATTATCAGCAGAAGTTATGGGTGCAACCATTGTGACACCCAAACTTCTTAACGTCCACTCACATCTGTCGCATGTGTCAGTTGATCTCAATAAGTCACATGACAGGGTGAGGCAGGGTCTCAACAATGTTTTCACCTGAAACCTCTGCTGATCGTGGCATGGTGTGCTGCTTTTTCAGATGTTTTAGGGCCTTTAACTTTGCCAGACACGTTCTATTTAAAGTATTTTTTGATTCAACAGGTGTGGGTAGTGTTAGTGACATTTAACTCAGCTTTCCAAAAAATGTGGTTAATGAAAGTTATTATTATTTTTTTAAGAATAATCAAAATAAAATTTGTCCAAGTATATGAAACATTTACAATTATGCCAAAAACGTAGAAATCAGGAAGTATTCAAATACTTTTTCACAGAACTGTACTACCACAGTACCACTAATGGATGTCTCCCTTTTACAATATTCAGACTCACAGTCATTAAAGTAATTAACACAAGCTTAAGGGCTAAAAGATGAATGAATTTGTTGCTACACAGCTGCTGAGAAAATGCTAAATTCAAACTTAGCACTGCTTTAACACAGTATTATCTATGGCTTTTATTTATGGGTGAATAAATGACTCAAGCAGGTCACTTACAAGCCGTAGAGTGCACCTCAGTGCCATCATTAACATTACTGTTCCACTTTTTGAAGAAAATAATTATGGAAAGCTCAATCAATTTGGAAAATAAGTATAAAAAATGTGTTTACAGTTGTAATGGTCTGGTGTAAGTGAATAAAGAGACCTTTTAATTGATGTTTTCAGTGGTCATTTGGTCTATTAGTAAGGGAACAAGCCTGTAAAAGGAATGCAAATAAGCTCTAAACTGAGTTGTATCACTGAGTACATCATTAAAGCAATTGCTTCTAAATAGGTGCTCAGTAATTAACAGTAAATGGTGTTCGCGGCCTGCTGTGTGAAACATTTAGAGTGACTCCAGACTCATTACTGTGTCTTTTGATTTTCTTTCTAATTCCCTGCCTGATAAAATATACACTCCACTTAGATCTATATGGCATTTTTCCAACTGGAGAACATTAGTGAACAAAAACAGACTTTTTCGCAGTCCCACTTCCTTCTCTATTAATGGTTCTTGCACTTAGTGCTTGACAGTGATGGACACCCCCTGCTTCCCACCTCTGCCCCTTTCAGATCCAATTTATTTATTGGCATAAGTCACTCTGTCTCTGTCCCCCTCATCTTCTTCCTCTCTGTAGCACTCTACAATCCATCTTCTTCTTTTGTCCCATCAATGATAGTTTAATAGCAGTTGTAAGACAATCTAACAATGTAATAAAAGTCAAATATCTGATTTTTTCCAGTATTGGAAAGTAGATTACGCAGTATTTGTCATTCGTATCTCTTTCCAAATGGCTTTGTCAACCATTTTCTGCTTTCAGCACCATAGATAATGCAGAAATTTTGCTTTCAGACAGCCTCCATATGTCACTATCTAATCTAATTTTCTGCCACGCAGTGACCTCAGATCTCACGGTACTCAGTCCTGGTGTTATTAGGATGAAAGGAGCAGACAACAACTAAACATTTAAAAGCAGAATTAGATTAATTTTGAGTTGTTTGTTGGCAGTGTATCATGCCATAAACACACTATTGAACCATTATTTTGTTGTAAAGTTAAAGGCCCCATAATACCTTATCACCCCAATAGAGCACTTGGCACTCAGACTGCTGACTTACTTGTGGTTGGGATATTTAAAAGTAGAATGGGAGAAGAAGCCTTCAGCTTTCAGTCTCCTTTTCTGTGGAACCAGCTTCCAGTTTGCATTTGCAGACACGTTCTCTGCTTTTAACATCAGGCTTAAAACCTTCCTTTTTGATAAATCTTATAGTTATGCCTTAGTTTATTGTTCACTCCCTGTGTGTTTACACACCTCTTTGCATTTAATTATTAGTTATTATTAATCTCTGGCTCTGTTCCACAGTATGTTTTTTGGTCCTGTCTCTCTCCCATCACCCCCAACCGGTCGTGGCAGATGGCTGCCCCTCCCTTAGCCTGGTTGTGTCAGAGGTTTCTTCCTGTGAAAAGGGAGTTTTTCGTTCCCACTCTGGGTTTTCTCTGCATTACTGTAGGGTCTCTACCTTACATTATAAAGCACCTTGAGATGACTGCTGTTGTAATTTGGCACAATACAAATAAAACTGAATTGAACTGAATTGAACTCTCACTAGAAATTAAATGCTGAACCTATTTCACTGGCTGATTGCTAACAGTGGCTCTCTACCATTTGGGACTGTGAAGTTTGAGTACATTATTTTACTTTATGTTTCACTAAGGTCACTGAAAAAGCAACACACAAAGTCAGTATCTATTTATTCTGTCTCTATGGTGTTTAAAGAGGTTTGTGTCCTGTTGGTCAATGATGCAGAAACACAGTAAAGGAAGTAAGATTTAAAACCACAGAAACATCTCAGTTATCAGTCATTCACTCCCAGCAAAGAGTGAGGAGGAAGAGAAACATTCAGATCATTTATGTACCAATGAAACCTATTTTGGAAAGAAAATCAAACCCCGGTGCAGTGCTTGTTCATGTTTTTGCATCTACAGTTTCAAAACGTCCCCTAAACTTTTTGTTCATAAAGTTACTGTTCTGAAAAGAGGACAGCTGTAAGGCTGCATCAACTGAGTGTGGATGTGTGAGTGTGAGAATGATCGTGACTGTTAAAAACGTAGCCGTGCAAAACGGGCAGATTGTGGGCTGTCACTTTCTCAACCAAACAACGCTCAGCATTATAGAATGGCTGAGTATTTGTAACAACAAACCATAGAGACAGAATAAATAAAATTTGATGAAACATTTTGTCGGCCCCAATTTGAGTTTTACACCATCAGAGTGACATTCTGTAAAGGTTAGCACCTTGGGCTGCATGTCACTTTTTCCACATCTCCACAGGATTATTTGAGATTTAAGGCTTAGGTTTAGTGTTTAAATTGGAATTAAACACCGGCTTAGATTGTTGAAACAGAGGAAGAACAGACAGACAGACACTTAAAGATTCATGATGCTATTAGTAAAACTCCATTTTCTCTTACATTTTATTTATGTAGTGACAATTTATAATAATGGATTGGATTTATATAGCGCTTTTCAAGGCACCCAAAGCGCTTTACAATGCCACTATTCATTCACTCTCACATTCACACACTGGTGGAGGCAAGCTACAGTTGTAGCCACAGCTGCCCTGGGGCAGGCTGACAGAAGCGAGGCTGCCATATCGCGCCATCGGCCCCTCTGGCCAACACCAGTAGGCGGTAGGGTAAAGTATCTTGCCCAAGAACACAACGACCAGGACAGAGAGCCCAGGGATCGAACCGGCGACCTTCCGGTTACAGATACGCTTCCCAACCCCCTGAGCCATGGTCACCCCGAACAACAACAACAGCTTCATTTATACCATAAGGTAAAGACCCTTGATTATTAGAGAAAGAACATTAATGATAAGGTTAGACGTCAAACATTTCTTTTTGATAAAGCTTAATGTCAGGACTGAATCAGGTATCTTAATTTTCATTCCTCTTTTGTTTATATGTCACTACCAAATGTCATTAACTTTTGTCATTTCCAGTTTGTGATTTGTCCTTGTCTCTCTGTGCTCCTGTTTTTTCTCTACTCTTTCTCCTCACGCTTCAGCCAATCGCAGTAGATGATTGGCTGGTTCTACTGGAGGTCTCTTCCTGTTAAAAGGGGTTTTCTCCTTCCTACTGCTGCCAAGTGTTGCTCATAGGGTGTCATTCCTTTTTTGACATTTTAAAACAATCGTTCATTCTGACTGGCGCTGAGATCTGCTGGCCCTCACACATCTTATTCCAAATTCTACACTTTGTCAATGTGTCTTACTGATAATGTTTAAAAAAAAAAAAGATGCACAATCACTGTGCAAGCGCCCTGCAAAAAACCAGGAAATCCACTGAACTCTTGCTATTTAAATATCATCGTTGTTGCTTTGTCTATTGATTGATGTACTTACAAATCTGATCGTGCAGATCCACAGCAAATTTAACAGCAGTAATCGCACGAGTAAGTGCTCTGTGTACCTCCCATCTATTGTGTTGTAGTTGAAATATATCAACAGCAAAAACATTATGGAAATGGTGCTCTATGGGGAAAACAAATGCATGGTTGGCCTTTTTCTAATCGATAGTTTGTGGCTTTCGTTTCAAGTCTGGCCTATGCTTTTCTATCTGCTGCATCATGTATTGACCCTTTGTGAGTTGAGAGAGTTACACAAACATGGCTAATGAGCCCATATTGATTGTGGCTGCTGTGACAGCTATTAATTAGAGACTGACTGGGAACTGTGGCCATATGCTGAGGTGGGTGGAAAGAAACAGTCTGTCTTCATCTGGTTGAACTCTCCTCTAAACCAACCCACGGCTCTGTTAAAAGGCTTCTGTATTTAGCCCTGAAGGTCTTGTGAAATAACATTGAAAAAATCGAGGACGTGCTGTACTATTACAAAGGATCACCTGCTGTTGATCTGTTGAAGCAGAGAGGAGATTTAAGCTGATCATGAGCACCACATCACTGTTCTGCTGTTCTGACACTTGGTTTTTGCAGCGTGCACACCATTCATCCATTATGTATGATTATAAAGCTATCCCTCAGAGGTTGCTGTTTAATGGGCTTCTGTGCAGGGATGAGAACGGCATGAGAACAGAGAAACAAAAGATGGAGAGGCCAGGAGGATTCATTTGCAGAGAGGTTGCTTAATATCACTGACAAATAGAAAAGCGGGCCAACATAAAGAGAGATGCAGCTAAAGGACTGATAGAAAGATGCATCAGAAACAGCCCGGCCACGCTTCTCCGCTTCTTCTCTCTTCGAAGTCTCTGAAGTGAGAAGGAGGCCACATTGTTGGAACAGACATTATGAAGATCTGACTCATAACTGTACAGACAGCAGACAACCCCTCCCCCTGTAATATCCTCCTGAGTAATACAGCAACGTTAACACATGTGAACTTTATCACCAGTTGTTCTCTCTATTCTGAAGTTAGACATCTACACTCAAAAAACAGATTCAGGTCCTCCTTTCAAAGAACACATGCAAATTATGTTAGTTGTTCACAAATGCAATTAAAAAATACCAAATTAATTTGATTTTCTTTGTGTAAACCTAAAATTATTCAAAACCAGCAGAGGCTGATTCTGAACACAAAATGAATGAGTTTGTTGGGGCACTGGGGGTAGGAGGAGTACATTTTTGCACTTAAGTATTTGTAAACTCAAAGAAATAAATTCAAGCCCCTCTTTAAGCTTAAACATTATTTTTAATCTCATTCAACGCAAATGTAGCACTCCAGCGTTACTGCAATTATTATTCGTGTGGTGAACCTAAATTATTTTCTCTCAAAGCAGTCTTTGTCACAAGAACACAAAGTTACTGAGTTACACAACGGTCCGCCTTCTTTGAAAATTTTGCGCTCTTTCAGGATCACCTAAATGAATCCAGCTGCTCTTGGCCTCTCTGTACTTTTTGGTAGTGATGTGCGATACCACTGATTTCCTTTCCGATCTGATACCAAGTAAAATTCAGGGTGGTATCGACGATACTGATCCGATACCGATACTTTATACAAAACCGTATTTTATTTATTGTATCTTTTATTGTATCTCAAATTATAGCATCATAATGATTACAGGACATCAGATTACTTGTTCTTATCACTTAATAATGCAGAGTTCATCATATAGAAATAAAAAACCTGAAGTTGTGCGCTATTTGAACACCTTGCCTGCCTGCAGCACTAAAGGACTCCGTGAGAGACGTCTGTCTCGCCCTAGCAGCACCTGTCCATGTCCTCCTCTTCAGTTTGCCTCAACATACGCTCGTCATATTCTCTGATATGATTTACTCTGAGGTGTTTGACAAATTTGTGGTGTTGCCACGACACCTCACTTTCTTGCCACATGTATTGCAAACCACGTCTCGGCTGTTTGTGGATGTAAAATACGTCCGCACATGACTCCAATTACGCACATTACTTCAATTATCCTATTTATACAGCTGTATTTCACGCGGAAGAGGAATAGTTCCTTCCAATGTAGACAATCCGAATATATATATATATATATATATGTGTGTGTGTGTGTGTGTGTGTGTGTGTGTTTATGTATATGTGTGTGTATTTATGTATTGTTGGGTTGTTTCAAATCTTCAGTGACTGCCATACTATGGTGTGAATTGCAATGTTTAGTAGGTTATCATTGTGAATTTGCAAGTGTCACTATAAATATATACAATGATTCTGAAGTGAAATCTGATTTTACAGATTCCAGTTTGTTTTCAGTATTGCCTAGTAGTACAGAGGTGTGTGCTATTCAGATTTGACATTCATTACAAATGTACGTCAGCACTTTTTTGTGAGCACTTTGATTTTTGTTAAGGTTGATTTGACCATGTGACATGTATGTTTATTTACAAAATATTCTGTTTCTGCTTTTAATTCAAGTGAATAAACCTGAGTTGTAAAAACAAATTCATTTTGTCATTATTTTAATAATTAAATTAGTTTTCTGGTAATGAAAATTATGATTTAGTTGAACTCAAAATAATGATTTCAATGCAATGAAAATCTAGCTCAAGTGAATGACATTGTATTGAGTTGGACCAACCAAAACCTTTCACATCATTTTAATGTACTTTTTTTCATTTTAGCAGTATTTACGAAATTGTGTTCTACTGACTCAATTTAATTGAATTGTCATGATGTATGTAGATTAGGTTGGACCAAAATAGATGTATTACGTGGAAAACCTGCCATCAGTCCAATTGAGTTCATCCAATGACTTATTTTTTTGAGTGTAGCTCTTTGACATCGTGGCCATTTCCTTTGCAGCGATGCATGCAATAATAACTTGCAGACCCTGCCATTTACTTCCCGTTGTTCTAAAACAACAAATCTTAAGCATCTTTTCTCTTTTACTGATATCTTTGCAGTATTTAAATAATATACATAATGCGCTGTAGTACGACCAACTAACAGATGAGCTTCTGTAGCTCAAACTGAGGAAAAAGCTCATGCTGCTTCTGATAGAAAGATGTCAGAATTCACAGTCCATCACACTTTGTTGTGCATGGGGCTGCATAGCCACAGACCAGTCAGCCACAGACACCAGTGGGCACGTGAGCATCAAAGGTGCACCACAGAGCAGTGGAAGAAGGTGATAACACGTTTCTTTTAAATCATGTGGATGGCTGAGTGGATGTGGCTCGTTTGCCTGGGAAATACCTGGGACCAGGGTGTACTATGGGAATAAGGCAAGCCAGAAGAGGCAGTATACCAGTTTGGGCAATGTTCTGCTGGGAAGCCTCCAATCACGCATCTGTTGGATGTGCTGGACAAACAAGTCCAATCCATGGAGGCCCCACATCGCCATTTAAAGGATCTGTTGCTAACATCTTGGTGCCCGATACTACAGCTCACCTTCAGGGGATTAGTGGCGTCCATGTCTTGATAGGTCAGGGCTGTTTTGGCAGCAAAAGGGGGCCCAACACAATATTAGGCCGGTGGTCATGATATTAAGCCGGATTGGTGCATATGTTCGACCTTTCTTTCTTATTTCTTGGTTGAAATTTTACATCTTTTGAATCTTTACCTGTGATGAAATGCTTCATGTGCAGCTCCATTTGGAGACAACATCGATTCTTGCTGATTTCAGTTATAATATATATACAGTTGAACTACTCATGGAATTTGAGTCATTTCAAATAATACCGTTATTATTACAGGCAGCCTTAGTAGCGCAGTGTTTAGTGCTGTTGCAAAAAAATACTATTTATATGCACCCCCCCCCCCCCCCCCCAAACAATAAAATAAAGTATTTCACTATTTCAGTGGAAATAGCTTCTCTCAAAGGATGACTGAATGACACTTCTTAAGTCATCACTGGAAGGCTAGGGTGGCCTAGAAAACTGAGCGATACTGGTGGCTGCGCCTTGAGACTGACTGTCTCTTCTTTTTTTCACTGCATTTGACAGTTTTGTTTCTAACATGCATGAGTACGGACAGGAAGCAAACAGGAGCAGCTGCCGAGATAAAAGAGTGAAGAAAATGGTGCCGATTAGATAAGGAAATTTGTTAAATTAGGTAAAGCAAACGAAACAAAATGCAATAACAATAGTTTGACAGAGAAGAGAAGCATTTAACCCTCTTTAGCCAAGTGGAAAACACGCTGAAGTTGACTTGCTGCTCGTCTGTGCATTTCGTTTCCTGAGACCTCCACCTGTCCTTGAGGGACTTCCCCAGTTTAATTTTTACTTATGAACAATTCCTCTGTGGACTTCACCTAATTTCACTCACAGAAAATGATTACACAATATTCTTTCAAAGATTCTCAAATGAGGAGCATAATCATATCAAACAGAAATCTAGAACTTTATATTAACTTACATCAAACGTTTGCAGTGCTTAATCTAGCCGAGTGAAGGTAAAACAGCCATTAATATCTGGCGACTCTTCTAGATATGTCACACTAGATCTACGTGACATATCTGAATGACTTACATAATCAAAGGAGATCTTAAACTTTTGCAGCATAAAAAAGCCTCTTTTGAATGGATGGCAACCAGCTAAATGCATCATGGAAGTGGTTGCTACAGTAACGGAGATCAGGAGGATGGTTGAGTCCTGTCGAGTCGTCGAGCATCAAGTGACTTTATGACTCATTGTAAGAAGCCTACACAGTATTCTGTAAATTACCTCCAAATCCATGTGAGATATCTGAAGGTTAAATAAAAAAAAAATATATATATATATTTAATTAACAGTAATCAAGCGCAGCGTCACTCATTTAGGCTCCCTGTAACATCCGAGCGCATGCAAACATACATCGACAGATTTTTAAATGGACTTCACACCAGAGTGAAGATGGATTTTCTTACCTGGATGTACAGAGGCTTTCTGAAGAACCCCCATGGAAACAGACCTCTTGCCATGGCAAATGCCGAACATCTCACAGCAGCTGCTGAAGCAATAAATTCGGTGTGCACTTCACATTCGTATCAGGCAACGCCTGTTGGAGTGACCCTGGAAAATTTCCACATATAAATCATCATTATTAGTGTCGGCAGCACCGTGGAAGTGCGTTTAGGCGCCGAGAGACAGCGGACTGAGCTGCACCGCTTGCTGCAGCGAAGTCAGACTCATATTGGTTTATGATCACTTCTGGAGGCGTTTTGGCCAATTACAGAAAGAGGATGCGCACCAGTTTGCTAACCTCACCGCGTTTCCTTAACAAATGCTGGCGATTTGGTTACGTTTTGGTTCTGTTTTTGCAAATTAGGCCATAAGGTAGTTCATTCAGTATTTTTTTGTTCATGCGAACGCTTCGGATATAAGTTATTTTAACGGGTAAATCATTTCATACCACTGGCAAGCCATCATTCTGCTGAATATTGATTTTTCAATTCTGCCATGTTCTTCTTTTAATCATTAAATAGAACAAAAACATTCAGATGAGTCAGAAATACAGGCTATTTTTTCCTGTTATTCGGCTTAGTGACAGAGCACTACGAAACAGAAACAAAAATACCTACATCAAACAGTAATAAAAAAAAAGGATATTTATAGTTGTCTAGGGGCAGGCGGAAATCGAAAGCTCTGTAGCTTTACACCTTTCTGTGTAAAGGTGTAAGGCTCAACTTTAGGACTTGAAATATAAACAAATCAGTCAATCAGATAAGTGGATTTTGTCATAGTTTCGTTTTCTTTTGTTCAAAATTATGTATAATGTGAAATGCTTGCTTACATTACTAGTAATTAAACGTAATATTTATTATCAATGTTGTAAAGAAAGTTTGTTTATTTCGTTATACTTAATTCAAACAAATTTTGATTTTTGAAAGTTGAACATGGAAATGAACATAAACCAAATGATTCCTGCAAGTGGGAAAATATTGTGTAAGTCATAGACTGTATATAAAAGAAGGACGTATGTCGCTTCCAAATCTGAAAGGTGAAGCTGAAGTATTCTTTAAGTCATAGTCAATACGGAATGGTTTTGACTTTGTAAATTGTGGTCCCATTTAAAGTAAAAACAAAAACAAGTGACGACATATCAACCCTATTTCTGTTTCCAGTTCTCTACTGTATTGATTGAGGTCATCATCTTTTATTTTACTGGTTGTAATGCTTTGTGTCTCTTTTCTTTAAATTAGAGTTCTGAACCCTAAAACTGACCAATTTCCAGCCTCTTGTGCAATTTATGTGCAGCATGTTTTCAAGCAAAGTTTTTAGAAACCTTCAGAAAGTGTTAACTTTAAGTTTAAGATCACGACATTTTCATAGCAATCAATCCAAACCACGGAGTATTTTAATGACTAACCTTGTGTAGTGGACAGTGTTGGGGAGTAACGGAATACATGTACTCGCGTTACGTATTTAAAATACAAAATATGAGTAACTGTATTCCTTTACAGTTACCGTTTAAAATGGTGGTATTCAGAATACAGCGGTCTTTTCTTGTTTCATATGTTAGGCTATGCCCTCTCTATTTTTGGTAATTCCACGCTGGTGGAAACCCAAACAAAACACGCATTAAGAGGCTCTAATGCCTCGGTCTCAATCTCGCGGCCCATTTATAGAATGTAGCCTTATGGGCATTGTAGCCCAGTTGTAAGTAAGCTATTAAGACTCAGCTGTACACTGTGTTCGTGTTTTTCTCAGAAACCATAAGTTCCGTTGGAGCAGCCTTTCAACGCCTCTCTCTGTCTCTCGTTAACAAAGTTGACCAAGACAACAAAGTAAAGCTAGTTTTTGGCCACGAGCCCGACACGAAACCCGACCTATTAACCAGAGGTCCCTTTAATAGAGCTGCTGTTTTATATACGCGCGGAACAGTTTTCTATACGAGATTACTGCAAAAAGTGCAGCCTTACCTAATGTCCACCCTATTGTTACTCATTTTGGATTAATATTTAAAGATCTAGTTGGTATTGGTATGGCGAGTATCCTTCAGTAATAGTAATAAATCACACAGCAATAGTACATTCATGTAGTTGTAAAAAGAATGATAATGTATTATGTAATCCAAAGTATTCAGAATACCTTACTCTCATTGAGTAACATAACGGAATACGTTACAAAATATGTTTTGGGGCATGTATTCTGTAATCTGTAGTGGAATACATTTTAAAAGTAACCTTCCCAACACTGGTTGTGGATGGACAACGCGTTCTCATCCCAACGCGTAAAATACAGACAAGTCATCTGCATTTTACGCTTTGGGAATGGGTTGGAATAAATCTATAAATGTGTTGAAAATAATAAACCTAAGAAAGCATTATCCTGATCACTCTGGAAAACACCATGTGATGGCCACAACATGAAACTATTTTATTGTTGAATTATCAGTGATACTTTCATGTGTTTGTGTTGGAATGGACGTCTGGAGCCTCTGCTCTAAGCGTCTCTTACCACTTACCTTGAAAAGAAGATGACCTATACAAGTTATCGCAGGTCCTGAAAAAAAAAATCAGGAGCTTCAGGGGAGAATTTTAATCATTTATTGGGTAAAAACAACAGAAACACACAGTGCACAAAAGCAGAGTAATTCCTGGCAGACTTTCACAGTTTCCCTGGAGAAAGAGACAGTTCCCTGGTGATGTTCCTTAAGGATAAATCTCAGAGCTCAGAGGGAGCTTGTATCAGCAGAGGAAAGTGGAGAACCAAAAGCATTCAGCTATAATGCCAGAGTAGGATCATGTATAAAAACATTCCTGATTTGATGTATATTTTAAGAGGTTTTGGCACATACCTGCATTTTCTTTTAATGGTGTATTTCAACAGGTGTAGTGGATCTCTTTATGTCCTAAGATTACAAAGATTCCTCTTTACTGTATTTTGCTTTGAGATGAGAGTTCTGTTTCTGGTATCTAATAAAGAGATACAGTAAGTCTGGATCTCAAGAGAGTGCACCAGCAAAAGGTAATGGGCACTCAGTTATATGGCACATTAGCAGGTCCAGCACAGGTATTATCATCCATCAAAACAGACAGCCGTCTTATATTTCTGTGATTGTTTTTCATGAAAGAAGAAGTGTTGCCGAGCAGATGGATTGCTAAAATGTTTATGTAATGTGGTTTCCAGGTTTGACCAATGAAAGACTGTTTTAGTGTTTAATGACTCCCATTCAGTGCTGGTGTTAAAATGTTAATAAAACATGTTTTTCTGTAACTGTGCAGTTTACTGGGCACAAAAATGAACCATTACCGAAATCTCTGTCTATTTAAAGTACACCATAATGTTAATGTAGTGTAAAAGTGTACTTATCTCTCCTGGACTTCAATTTGCTTCATCAGCATGGACTATAGGTAGCCAAGGACTGCTCGTCTACATGCAGAGATTGTCTGTTGCCAGATGGAGGCAGAGTTCAAAGTATGTGATACAACCAGCCTGTGGGCTACTTTTGCTTGGGCTGTTGGTCCATTAGCCAGAAATGGACGGCAGCAAAGTTATAACATACAAAGAGCTGAAATGAATTAGAGCATGTAAAACAATGAAAGGTGAACAATTAAGAATGTGCTCGGAGTAGAACCGCTGCTTCTCCCTGTCAAAAAGAGCCTGTTGAGGTGGTTGAAGACCGGTTGCCTTACTTTAAAGGTTGGCAGGAGATGCCAATGTAGTCCTATAGTCTGCTGGAGATATGTTATAACTCATCTGGCCTGGGAATGTGAGGATTCCCCCCCAGGAAGAACTTGAAATTGTTGCTGGGGAGAACAACATCTGCAATACTCTTCTTTGTCTGCTACCACCATTAGCAGGAGATAATGGGTGTATGAAAATACTATTCATTTAAAAAAAAAAAATCAAAACGTAGTGGTCGTTTAGTTATCCAGCACGTTAGCAGGTGAAGCACAAGCATCCTCATCCATAACAACAGACTGCTCTTAATACTCCTATATTTCTGTGATTGTATGTAATGATCACAGAAATATATGTAACAACATATTTAGACATTAGATAGACAGTTTATTTCGACTTTTCTAGATGTGTGTAATGTGGTTTCCAGATTTGTCCAACAAAAGGACATAATGACTAAGACTGCTGTAGCATTAAAGATTCCCATTCAGTGCTGTGCTTCAAATGTTAATAAAATTGTTAATAAAATCAATGTTTCTGCAACTGTGCAGTTTACTGGGCACAAAAATGAAAAATAACTGCAATCTCAGCCTTTTGATGTACACCATAATATTAATGTAATGTCTTATCTTCTCTCTCATGGGCTCAATTTGGTTTTCTGTTTGGTAGCGAAAAATCAAAGTACAGTGGGGCAAAAAAGTATTTAGTCAGCCACCGATTGTGCAAGTTCCCCCACTTAAAATGATGACAGAGGTCAGTAATTTGCACCAGAGGTACACTTCAACTGTGAGAGACAGAATGTGAAAAAAAAATCCATGAATTCACATGGTAGGATTTGTAAAGAATTTATTCGTAAATCAGGGTGGAAAATAAGTATTTGGTCACCTCAAACAAGGAAAATCTCTGGCTCTCACAGACCTGTAACGTCTTCTGTAAGAAGCTTTTCTGTCCCCCACTCGTTACCTGTATGAATGGCACCTGTTTGAACTCATCGTCTGTATAAAAGACACCTGTCCACAGCCTCAAACAGTCAGACTCCAAACTCCGCCATGGCCAAGACCAAAGAGCTTTCGAAGGACACCAGGAAAAGTATTGTAGACCTGCACCAGACTGGGAAGAGTGAATCTACAATAGGCAAGCAGCTTGGTGTGAAAAAATCAACTGTGGGAGCAATCATCAGAAAATGGAAGACATACAAGACCACTGATAATCTCCCTCGATCTGGGGCTCCACACAAGATCTCATCCCGTGGGGTCAAAATGATCATGAGAACGGTGAGCAAAGATCCCAGAACCACACGGGGGGACCTGGTGAATGACCTGCAGAGAGCTGGGACCAAAGTAACAAAGGTCACCATCAGTAACACACTACAACGGCAGGGAATCAAATCCCGCAGTGCCAGACGTGTTCCGCTGCTGAAGCCAGTGCATGTCCAGGCCCGTCTGAAGTTTGCCAGAGAGCACATGGATGATACAGCAGAGGATTGGGAGAATGTCATGTGGTCAGATGAAACCAAAGTAGAACTTTTTGGTATAAACTCAACTCGTCGTGTTTGGAGGACGAAGAATACTGAGTTGCATCCCAAGAACACCATACCTACTGTGAAGCATGGGGGTGGAAACATCATGCTATGGGGCTGTTTTTCTGCCAAGGGGACAGGACGACTGATCCGTGTTAAGGACAGAATGAATGGGGCCATGTATCGTGAGATTTTGAGCCAAAACCTCCTTCCATCAGTGAGAACTTTGAAGATGAAACGAGGCTGGGTCTTCCAACATGACAATGATCCAAAACACACCGCCCGGGCAACAAAGGAGTGGCTCCGTAAGAAGCATTTGAAAGTCCTGGAGTGGCCTAGCCAGTCTCCAGACCTCAACCCCATAGAAAATCTGATATTTCTTTTCGATGATAACATGAATGACATATTCAAAAAGGTTTGAATTTTTACACTGAGCAATATTATTCTGAAATTATTCCATAACTTGACATGCAGTTTTTTGTAGATTGGTGAACCTTTGCCCATCTTTATTTCTGAAACTCTCTCTGCCTTTCAGTGGCATTTAAACTTTTTCCAACCCACATATAGAAATTTTTATCACCAAGAGTAAACGAAAGCTTGGGGTGAATTTAAACAAACAAGCTTAGCACTCTTTTTTGCTTCCATTCATAAATCATATTCATGCATTCAATGTATCACTTCATGGTGTAAGTTAAACAGCATTTACTATATTTAAAAAATAAATAAATAATTAAGTAATAAGTAACACGCAGCAGCTACACCAGCAAGGATCCGAACAGTGAATCATCGGCCTCCATCTCATTAATAACATCCTCTTCTGACACACAAACTCTCTCCGTGTCCTCCATCACAGCATCCATAAATCTTCTTCTTTTTCTTCCTTCGACTCCATCTTCTCCATCCTTGTATGAATGTGAAACTTTGATATGTTAATAACACAAATAACTACTTTCAGCTGGTGCCTTATTTTCTAAGGGGTCGCCACAGCAGGTGAATCTACATGTTTGATGTAGGCTTCAATATAGAGTATCTTAATCTGTCATTCTTGCAATACAATTACACTAAACAGTAGGAGTGCTCCCTGCCAGATCAGCCTATTTTTAATCCATGTTTTTTGCTTTGTTGTCCGTGCCTTCAGACCCCACGTGAGAGTCTGAGAACCACTGCTTTAAATGCATATACTGTTTGCCAAAGCTCAGAGGGCTTCTACTGAAGAAGCCGATTGTATGAAAGGGCTGCAATTGTTTATCTTCATCGGCACAATGAAATTCAGCACATATCATGGGATGTGTTTGGGTACATTTAAGCACTGAACCTACAATAAAACCACCATACACTTCCCTTCATAAAACCTCCCAGATGGTTTAATCATTCAGTATTTTGTGATTTGAAGTGTTTGAGAATTTCCTGAGATTATTTTATACACGCCATATGGGGAATTATTTCTGGAGCAGCATTTATAATAACATGCTGGTATAGCTTAAAATTACATAACAGATGGTGTGCATCACTGCAAGTGACTTTTATGTAAATGTGATGACTAATGTTTTCAAGTTGTGCCTGCATGTGAAATGAGGTGGTGAAACACAGTGGCCCTTCTATGTCTCAGTCTCTGATGTGGATATTTTTTAGAAGCAACTTCTAACAAATGGGTTTGTTGAGAGCAGATTTAGGTGGATAAGTATGGCAGGATTAGCAAAGGCCATTTCTGTTCAGAGTCACAAATTAAGTCACAATTACTAGGCTAAAATTAGATTGTGAAATGCAGAAGGGTAATTATGGGATTCTATGTAGTAAGTAAACAGTAACTAGAAAGTAAATAAACAATATCTCTATTTTAATTAATAAAACCATTATTTAAAGTGTCCTCGCTGTGTTCACAGTTCTTTATACAAATGAATATTACTAATTACCATGCGCTCATTTGATCAATTCTGACATTGTCTCTGTCTCTCTTTCAGATATAAAAACAAATCCACAAAGACAGATCTGGCTTATCCATCCATTTGCTTCCCTTTATCCAGTTCATGTTAATGTTGAGCAGGCTGTGATTCTGTGTGCATTTTTTGAACGCTTTCAAGAGCACAAGGGTTCATTGTTGATCAAAGTACACCAGCTTATTCACTGACATTTTAACACAGTGACCTATTATGAGTCACTTGTCTAACTCGGTTGGCCTGAGGGAAGAAGTTTTTTTTTTCTACTTGAAAAACATCCAAGAGTTTATATTTTTCAGAGTGGCAATGTGTTCTTGTTATAATAAATATAAATGTGACTCATTCAATGGTATCTCTTGTTTTATTACTTTGTAACTGAGTCACACAGCTAATAAATTAAGGCTTGTTAAATGTGAAGAAAAAACAAACAAATAAACAAGCACACAGCTGAAACCCAGTCACAATGTTTGATTAGTTCACATCTAATGGAGATTTATTCATTAAAACACTGTTATCAAAATGCACGTCTGATCCTAATTCTGAAAAGATGCTGGTTGTACATTACAGCACTGGTGTTTCATGAGGCTCACGGTTTGTGTTTAAAAATAAATCTTTTGTTAGTATCTATGCATGTAGCCACCCTGGAGGAAATCGTTGACTTTAGAGAAAGTCACACTACAAAATGAGAAAAGAAGCCGTGGAAAGCTTGTGAGGTAGGATAATCCATGCAGAGAAATGTGGCAAAGTAATAAAAGCTCAGGATGAAACAAATTTTACATTTTATATTGATTAAGAAGTAACCTGCATTTATTTCTAATCACTGCAATCAGTAGCTACTGATCATTTCTGCTTGGTTCCAGAGAAAGATGCTTGTAGTGTTTGTAGCACTACCTTTAATCCTACACTGTTCCTTTCTCCCAATACAATGTCAGTAACCCAAATGATAAAAATACTCAGGCCACTGCAAATTATTTTTTTTACACTGGCTTTAAGAGTCGTTATTTTAAACTTAATGGGTAAAATGAACAAATCAATCACCTTTATGGATTAGACGTGCAAAGCATTACCATTTACTAACATTTTTACCAGCTGACAATCTGGAAAATCCTCTTATTCACTTTCCTACAGACAATTAGACGACAAGATCAATACTAAAACTATGTCTTTCCATTAAATACAGAAGACAGCAAGCCTAATTTAGCACAGAGTCGAGGCACATTGGGAAACCACTAGCACGGCCCTGTCACGGGTTCACAAAAATAGGATGCTATACAGGAAGCCTCATATACAACATGAGGTTTTTTAATAGAGCTATTGAAAGAAGGTGAATCAAGGGAGTGTATGAGATTTGTTTTATGACTGACTGGTTGATTTGGTTTGTGCATGCTTAGAATTGCATGTAAAGTAAAAGCCTATTTCTTTCTCTACAGGTAGAGTCTAAAAAGATATACTCTCTAAGGAAAGCCCTTTCCAAGGGCTGTACATACTTGCCCTGTTTCTTCTAGACTTTAAGATCAGGAGACAGCTTGTATTTAATTCAATTCAGTTCAATTCAGTTGTATTTATATAGCGCCAAATCACAACAACAGTTTCCTCAAAGTGCTTTATATTTAAGGTAAAGACTGTACAATAATACAAAGAAAAAATACAATCATATGAGCCCCTATGAGCAAGTTGGTGACAGTGGGAAGGAAAAACGAAATTTTAACAGGAACCAGGCTCAGGGACCGGTTGGGGATTAGGGGAGAAAGACAGGACAAAGACATGAAAGTATTATCAAAATACAAAAAAAAAATTAGGTTAAATAGACACTAATGTTTAGAGTCAATAATAAAACAAGACTTGCAGCTTCTGTATGAGCTTCTTTCTTCATGGTGTTTTACCAAGCTGCCTACTACCAAACACTAGGCTTACATGATATGTTATTAACTGCCTTTTTCTGTCACCTAATAACAGTGCAACAATTATTCTTTAGTAAAGAAAGATGTTTCAGTTGTTTATTCCCATTAAAAACTGCAGGGTTGACTGGCTGTGAAATTATTATTTTTTTCTTTATGACTGTTTGGAGCCGGTCTTATGACTTGGAGTTTGTAACGGTGTGTACTGAGAGATGCTGTTTTCAGATGACTTCTGGGTATGTACTGAGGTTTGGGCCTATAAAAAGCCAAATGTTACCAGCAGCGCCTTTAAACTGCAAACAAAGCAGTCTTTTATGTGCTTCCACAGCAGAAAGAGAAGTTTATGCTTTTCAGAGGCTTTAAGAGTAGTGCTTCATTGGATGATCAAAACAGTTTTATAGCCATCATCCTTGCGTCTTGTCTTCGCTAAGGTTTCTGGCCGTTCAGTTGTCTTCATTTTTTCTGTGTTCAGTTTTGGGTCTTGCCATTTAGACTTTTAGCCCTCAACATGAGTAAGTGTCACAGTGAACTGACTCAGAAGGAGCAGGAGATGCTGAAAATTCGGCGGGACAGCGACACAAAGGCGGCCGAACTTGTCAAGATGGAGAGGATGCTCCAGCAGACCAAGAATCTGCTGGACAAGAAGACGGAGTCTGGTTCGAAGAGCTTGGGATACCAGGAGAACATGGGTGAGTGTTACAAACAAGGCTTTCTAACTTCATATTTTCACTTACAAACATTCTCGCTGCTGATCGCAGTCAGTGACATCGTTTTATGTTGCTTGCCTCAGTGGAGGACCTGGAGGAAAAGGTGCGCTCCAGCAGACGATACAGGAGAAACTCCCTCCATCACACGCAGATGCTGGAGAGCCAGATGAAAACTGTGAAAGGTGAGCTGGTGGGCACCCTGGACCACCTTCAGGAGCTGAGGAATGTCCTACGGCGTTCACAGCAGAAGGCAGAAGAACGCAAGGCTGCAATGGAGAAGCTGGCTGCAGGGCTCAGGTGAAGAACCTTGACCGCAATAAACCTGAAATCCTACATCTTGTCAGAAAGGCTGTGCAGAATTCACATCTAACGAGATGGCACCAGTGAAATCATAGAGGAAGAAAGTCCTTTCACTGTTTTTTCCCATCTCAGCAGTGAGGCTGTAAATCTTCATCATTTGGACTTGAATCATGAATATGTTTCAACTACTCTTCCTTCGCTTTTTCATTAATCTCAGTAAGTCTCATAGCAATATAGTGAATTTAAAGCATCTGATTCTTTGTACCTTCTGAAAGTATTTGAAAGATGATTAACCATCGGTGTTTATGCGAATGGGAAAAACCCATTACACATGTCTTCATAGATATTAAATTATACATGTAGTTCTTCACATTACTAAGAAGTACCTTTTAAGCCTGATATATGGAGCTTAGGCTTGTATTAGATCCCTCATTTTAGAGGCAACAATGAGTCGTGTTATCTCCTAGAAAGATGTCCTGAACTCTTCCACATTCATATGTTCCTCTTTGTATGAGAAGAAAAACTGTCAGTGATATACGGTAAATCTTATATTTATCTTACATTTCTTTTAATCACATTTAATGAATATATCTCTGTTAACTAATAATATTTAGGTTTTTATTGAAATCAGAATTTGAATTTATTAATAAGTCAGTCATGACATTACTGAAGGTAGTATTATTGTTATTACTATTATTCACAACTTATTCGAATGAGAGTTCTTACTCAATTCTGCTATATATTAAAGTGATAAACAGCACATAGATTTATATCTTTGTCTGAATAGTATAGAATAAAATGTTTGTTGATGACTTATTGCACATAAATATAGAATTATGCAATTTAACTTTAAACATTTTGCCACAGATGGTCTGAAGAATTATAGGAATGACCCTGTTGTTAACAATGACCCTTATCAACTGCACTGCACTCACTACGTTGAGTGCAATGCCGAAGTTTCCAGTGTTTCAACTCCCTCTGGGATCAATAGGCTGTTTCTGTCTGTTTCCTGTGGTGAGTCATCTGAAAGCTGTATTTGTGCCTTCCCTGTGGCTTGGATGTTTGCTAATTTAGTACAGCTTGTTTCACAAAGCATCACATGCTGTGCAGCTGAGAGGGGATTTCATATGCTGGTGTTACTTTTCTGATGTTGATGCTTTCTGCTTGATCGTAACTTCCTTCATACTTTTGTCCCATGTAAAGTATGATTTCGATATTATGAACATCGCACAAATGCATATGAATGAGTGCTAAAAGTAGAACATTGGAGGTGATTTATGATGACCTGGAAAGTAAACAAACCCATATGAGATCATCACAGATCATCACACAATGTTCCTGACAGATTAATTTTTCAAACTGAATTACATAGAATTGGACTGTTTTCTGTTATTTCTCCCTTTCAACTGGTGCAGAAGTCTTTTTGAGACAGATATAGCAATGAGCCCACAGGGGACACTGGAGACATCTCTGGAAAAAAGCAAGCTGCATCGTTCTTCCTCTCCTGCTTTAGACCACACATTAGGATTTGTTTGCTTGTATTGTAATGAGTTTGATGCATTCAGAAATGTCTAGATAAGCTTTTGTCCAAAACAAAATAATAAACTGCTTTATAAATATTCTTCTCAGCCTGTGGCACAACATTCATTTCCTCCATCCATATGTTGAAGTATGCTTGAAGTAGATTTACTGTAGTACATCATAGCAAAGAAAATAGTTCTAGTAAAGGTAATGATCTTCTGTTGGCTTCTGACAGTGAGCGTATCTTTGTTCTTGTCCTGTAGACCTCATTCAACTCATTCTCACTGGCTCCAGTGTCATCACCATCTCTAAGCAGCATATCACATCACATTTGTGCAAATCGGTTGCATGCTGTGTGGTCAAATGTTTGTGCAGGTCGAGATATTTCTTTTATTTGTTCTGTGTCATTGTTGCGGTGATTACTCAAAAAGTAATGTATAACACACAGAATATTTTTCTTAAAAGTAATGCAATACGTTACAATATTACTCACAGCAAAACGTAATTCATCAATTGACTTGTTACATTGCTTTCATGTTACTGTAAAATGACCTGAAAAGCAATTGCCTCATAATGAACAGTTAACAATATAAACCTATAGGCTACACTTATCCAAATACCAGTCCTCATGAGGACACACATTTGATCTTTCTCTTAGTATTTAGGTATGAATACAAAACCGACAGCACAAAGCAAAATGAAAACCAGTACAAAGAAACTTTAAACTACAGTGATTCTACTTTAGAAACATCAGCAACAGGTAGAAATGAAGCTTAACTGCTCATCAGTTTGTTACCTGTTTAAGTTCAGGATCTGGCAGCTGGACTGGGGTCAGCATTCACTCAGCTTTTACGTCACTCTGGGTTCTTGGCTAGCTTAGCATTAGCGTGCTGTCTATGCAGATGCTTGCAAAGAGCTGAACTTGTGTTTGCAGCAGTTGTTTCTGCCCTGGATGCCGTTTCCAATCTACCATCACACTCTCATCCTTTTGTGCAATAAAAATAAGATTAATGTTCACATCCACACTGCAGAGTATGACACTATGAACCTAAATCAGCTGACTGTACCACAAGTGCAAGTGGAACAGATAAGCAGGATAGATAGACAAGCCAACTGACAGTTCAAGGACTTCAAATGCTGGAAACTGGTTCTCGATTCCCATCCCTATATCTGATAGATTTAAGTTTTTTAACAGGGTTCCGCAGGGTTTTGTGCTGGGATAAATATTATTATTTTTTATACATGCTAAGTTCATAATGTTAGAAAAGCATATCCAAATGAAACCCTGAACCCTCCCTTAGCCATGCTGCAATAGACTTAGGCTATTGAGAGAGCTTCCCATGATGCTCCGAGTGTTTGTGCTTCACTCACCTCTTGTCACTGTCTGTGTCTTTACTCTCCTTTTAATCTTTAGTTAATCATTTTCTTCCACAGTGTGAATTTTGTCCTGCCTCTCTCTGCTTTCTTCTCTTTTTCCTCATCCTCAGTTGGTCATGGCAGATGGCCGCCCCCCATTAAGCCTGGTTTTACCAGAAGTTTCTTCCTGTTTAAAGAGAGTTTCTCTTTCCCACTGTTACCTAGTGCTCACAGGGGGCTGTCTGATTCTTCATTTTCATATTGGAGGGTCTATACCTTACAATATAAAGTGAGGCAACTGTTGTAAAATTGGCACTATATATATAAAATCGAACTGATTTTAAGTAAACATTGTTAGAATTGTGGATGCTCATACTAAACAGGGTCAGAGTTTCAAATAATGATGTCAACATCAGACGTCACTACCCATGAGTCACTCAAAACCTCAGGTTTCAGAATGCGTTAAACACGCAGAATAAGACGTCCTTTATACTGTTGGCTCTGTATGATGTCAGTGAGAATAAATCTTCTTAACATCGAAATGTGTGTAACGGATTTTTCTATATTGTCTTAAATTGGAAGAGAAGGGAGCAAAACCAGCTTGTTTCAAATGGTGGATGAACTGCAGTTACCCCCAACACAACCCCACTGATGTCACAGACCGCAATCAGCAGTTAATCGGTAACCCTTTTCACACATTTTTATCAGACTGCAAACTGCATTTGTATATTTCTCGAGTTTACCACTGCAACCATTTTGCAATACATAAAAAGGCGCTAAAACACCTAATAGTGAAATTAATGATTTTGGTACATACATTCTGCCCTTAGATAGGAAATGTAAACAAAAGCAGAAGCTTTTGATGTTAAAAAAATGTCCATGTTTTCCTTGAAATTTTGCTTATATTTTTTCAACCATTTTTTGACCTTTGATTTTTTTTGAATTTCTATTAAAATAAGTTAGAAAGAAAACAATAATCAAGTATTTTTCACCTGTGTTTTCCACCAGCCAGCACAGTAGTACTGGAATTGTACAGTTATGCCCCCTGGTGGGTCATAGAGGCACTGTAGGAGGGCTGTGACCATGGTTAAATAGCATTATAATTCATGAAGTGAAAGTAAAATGAAAGTAAAGTGTAATTAGTGTGTGTTGATGCTATGAGTGGGATCTGTATTTCTGGGTTTTTAAGCTCATAAAAATGAACATACCAGAAAAACTTTCAGAAGCACTGGTGTGACACCTTCGATTCAGTTTGAAGCTTAAAGGTTTAAGGTCTTACCTAACTGTAAGACATTTTCATTAAAAGGAGGGCAGCGAAAGAACAGGTTAGCCCACTTGCCAACAATCCTCTTTGTTAAAGTCTAATTATCTCTCTGAACATTTCTGAAAGCACCACCTGTGCATTAGCCACAAGCATTATGAACTCCGTGGTATTCTTTTCACTCAACTGCTATAGTAGTCTGACTGTGTTGCATCATGAACCCACTAAATGATTGAGCAAACACTGGTGAAACACCAGTAGGCCTGATGAATGGTTTGGAATTGTTTGTGTGAACTGCTGATGCTAAGTTTACTGTATGCGCAGAAAAACATATTGTCTGCCAGAGCCGTGACAAATGTTCTTGTTATGACAGCTTTAAAACATTTACTCAAACCAAAAAATTGTAAAACAGGCACCACGACAATGAGTGTGGTGATCACAGCCCAGTTTTTTTTAAACCAACTCCTACAAACAGTTGTAGTGTCATAAGTTGAGGTTTGAGATAATCTTATTTAAGTCATCCTCAGCAAAGCAGTTCCTAGTTCAACATAATGAGGAAGTTGATCCATATTTGGATTCAGGAATTTTGGAAGGACTCATTGGCATAGTAAGATTACACATTTGCATTATAGTTTCACAAATACACATCAAACTGCGGCGGGCGTGGTTCATGGCGCGGCTACAGGGAGGCTGACACACCACACCACCACTGCCAATAAGAGCGAACTGTCCTGAAGGATGATGTTGTTGTTGGCGGTGATGTGTGATTGGCTGGCAGCTGGAAAGCTGCAGCTGTGTGTGTGAACAGCAACCGTAAGGAATAAAGTCAATAAAGTATGCTGAAAAGCATTGAATTGTGGACTGGTCTGCCGTGTGATGTTTACAGAAACTAAAAGAGAAAAAGTGATAGACATCTTATTGGTGTTTTCATGAAAATATCACAAGCTAATCCAGATCCATCCATCCATTTTTTTCCACTTATCCAGGGCCACTGATCTGTCGATCTAATTCTCCCCTCTAACCTCACTTGTGAACAAGACCCTGAGATACTTAAACTCCTCCACTGGAGGCTGCAACTCGTTCCAGACCCACAGTGGGCACGCCACTCTTTTCTGACTAAGGACCATAGCCTCAGACTTGGAGGTGCTGATTCTCATTCCTGCCACTTCAGACTCAGCTGCTAATGCCTTAAGTGTGGCCTGGAGGCCACCACCCGATGAAGCCAATAGAACCACATCACCTGCAAAAAGCAGAGACGAGATTCTGAGACCACCCATGTAAAAGCTTTTTGTCACATGGCTACACCTAGAAATTCTGTCCATAAAAATTATTAACAGAATCTGTAACAAAGGACAGCCCTGGTGGAGTCAAACACCCAGTGGAAACGAGTTTGACTTATTGCCAGAAATGCAGACCAAGGTCTTGCAAAAGTTGCATAATGACTAAATGGCTTGTAGCCATGGGCCAGACACCTCAGAGTCCTGAAGCACCTGTCACAGACTACTCAGAGGGACACGGTCAAATGGCTTCTCCAAGTCCATAAAACACATGTAGAGTGGTTGGGCAAATTCCCATGCACTCTAAAATATCCTCGAGAGGGTAAAAGGAGGTAGAGCACTGCTTTCCCCCCTGAGTCGCCTGACAGTTTGCCAGAATTTCTTTGAGGCAGTCTGAAAACCTTTTTCCAGAGCCTCACTGAACTCCCAAACCTTTCACATCTCAGTTTTTGCTTCAGCTACTGCCTGGGTTGCATTCTGCTTGGCCTCTCAGTACATATCAGCTGTCTCCAAAGTCCCACATGCTAACCAAACCAAACAGAACTCATTTTCCAGCCTGATGACTCCCTTCACCTCCAGTGTCCACCATCTGGTTAGCAAGTTACCACCACAACAGGACCCAACCACCCTGTGGCCACAGCTGAGTGCAGCAGCCTTTGCAATGGATGTGGTGAACATGGTCCATTCGGACTCAAAGTCCCCAGTCTCCATCAGAATACTGTTGAAGCTCTGCCTGAGGTGGGAGTTCGAGATCTCGCAGACGGGAGCCTCTGTCAGGCAGTACACCCTCTGATGATACTGTGGCGGTAGACTACTGTTCCCATAAGGCTGTGTGTGGGGGAATTTCCGGGTTACGAAGTAAAGTTGGTAAACATCACCCGAACGTGCTGCATCCGGTGTCATCATTTACACGTGGTGTCAGTGCGAACAGTGGTCTCCACAGTATTTTCGAGTACAGTACGGTGCAGTTAACTTGCAAGAGAAGTTTTCGCATCGGTGACCCAAACAAGACCGGCATGCAGGTGAAGCGTGGCCGAGGCTGTTACCAGCGCTAGCAACAAGGCGCGTGTGCACGTGTGCACACCTGGTCGAGCACGAGCCTCACATGTCGGCGCACCGGAAAGCTTGGATTCTGAACACGAAGAAGCCAGGGATCCACACGTCACGATGGCGACCACGGTATTTACAGAACAATCAGCTGTTCTGCATTAAATTTGATGCCACACAAATTGTTTGTGCCACTCCAAAAAATAATTTCTGTCCACTATGAGATAAAGGAGAACAACAGCCTGATACCTGCAGGCCTGACAGCAGGAGATGTATCACTGCTATAACACCTGTAACATTCAGCAGTTGCATCATTGTTCTGATACACACAACAAAACTATTGACTACACTACACACTAACTACACAAGATTTGTGCTAAACGTCTCTAATCTCTTACACCTCAAAACACCGCCGTCACTCCTAAAACTTCCCCCCTTCCTAAACAACTAGATGCCATGTTGCCATATCATTTTTTGATTGGACGACATGGTACACTTTTCGACCAATGGGAAAGGGTCGGGGTTTTTTTTGGTGTTGTTTTTGCTCACAGGAGGAGAGTGCTTTTGAGCGTTTTCCTTATAAAACGCTGTTTTTACTGTTTCTTCCAGTAAATATAAACAACAATAGTATTCAGGAAGAAAACCAAACATTGCATTGTTCACAGATGAAATGAGCAGCCCCAGCTACCCCCAAGCCAATGGGGAGGCAGAACGCGCTGTTCGTACCATTAAAGACTTGTGGAAAAAGGACTGTGACTACAACAGAGCACTGTTAGCGTACAGGGCCACCCCACTGGAACTTGGGCTCTCGCCGGCGCAGTTGCTTATGGGGAGACACCTGCTTACCTCACTGCCACAAGCTGTGGCAAAGCTGGTGCCAAAGTGTCCTGACCTACAGGCTTTTCGCAATAAAGATGAGGAGGGGAGGCGTGAGCAGGAAACACACTGCAACTGCAGACATAGAGTCAGACCACTTCCGGAACTATCGTCAGGACAGAAAGTGTGGATTACCACTGAAGGAACTACTGGAGCAGTAGTTGGACCTGCCAATGCTCTCAGATCTTATGTGGTAGAGACAGACAGGGGTTTTCTGAGGAGAAATAGGAGCCACCTCAGACCAACAGGGACTATTACCAGATCTGGTCGAGTGGTGAGACCTCCTGAAAGACTGGATGTGTAATTCTCTGAAGTTATCCATTCATGCCCTATTCAAAGCTGGGTTAAGCTGTAAGGGATGTTTACAATAATGTGTTTCGTTTAAATGTAAGTGAACAAATGAGGGATGTGCATAATTTTCACATTTGGTTATGCTCCGCATTTCTGTTCTTGTGAGCTGTTTGAGTCGTTATGAAGTGTGTCTTTAGCTAAAAGGAGGAGGTGTAGCAGTAGACTACTGTTCCCATAAGGCTTTGTGTGGGGGAACTTCCGGGTTACGAAGTAAAGTTGGTAAACATCACCCGAACGCGCTGCGTCCAGTGTCATACGATTACAAAATTGGTCATCGACATGCAGCATAGGGTGTCCTGGTGCCATATGCACTTATAGACACCCTTGTGTTCAAACATGGTGTGATTTGCACAGAAGTCAAATAACAGAATACCACTCGGGTTCAGATCAGGCAGGTCGTTTCTCCCAATCATGCATCTCCAGGTCTCACTGTTGTTGTCCACATGAGCATAGATCTCTCCCAGTAGAACAACCCAGGTGGAGCACCCTCGAGCACCCCACCCAGAAACTCCAAGAAGGCAGGATACTCTGAACTGTTGTTCAGCACATACGTGCAGACAAAATTCAGGACCTGTTTTCTGACTTGAAGGCACAGGGAACAAACCCTCTCATCCACCTGGAAAAACTCCAATGTACAGGCAGCAAGCCAGCCCACCCTAGCCCATTGCCTCTCACCAAGGGCAACTCCAGACTAGGAGTCCAGCCCTCTCCAGGAGACTGGTTCCAGAGCCCAAACCATACTTGAATGAGCCTGACTAGAGTTCTGCATCATAAATGAGTAGTCTGAATGTCATGCACATGGAAATCAGGTAAATTTGGTATAGTAACTGGGAAGTGCCAGTTCTGCAATTGAATTTGATTAAATTGTTGCTGCACTGGAGCAGGGATGTCCCATTGCACACTGAAGACATATGTGTGGATCCTTGCCTGGTATCCAACATCAAAATTTCTAGGGTTTGACACCAGTTTGCAATTTCCATTTCATTGAACTACATTTTGTTGAACTTTTCATCACTTTTAATCACATCCTAGCACTGATTTAGTTACTTATCAGTAAACACAAATGATAATTAATTATAATCAAGACATTGCAGAACGTGGTAAACAATAGATGCAGCAAAAATATTCTGACATTCCTGTCTTTTGTCACATATCGTATGTTCTTTTGGTTTGGGTGCTCTGATTTAGAATATTTAATTCTCAGATGACCAGAAGTATACATTTAAGAGTGTAATTTTGTATATCTGTGTGTCAGCCCCTGATGGACTGGAAACCTACCCAAGGCACCACACCCTGCACAAACGCTGCAACCTCAGGTGGGATGGATGGTTGAGAAAATGAAATGAAATGAAACAAGCGGGCTACTTGTTGTTCCAGTAGCCCACTATATATAAAAAGTTCCCTCTCGCTGTTCTTAGCTTAGCTGTTCCTAGGATTGCGCGCTTCTGGACAGAGATCTCTGAGGTATTTCCTGGGATCTGCTGGAGCCACTCACCTAGCTTAGGAGTCCCTGCACTTAGTGCTCTGATTACCACTGGGACCACTGTTACCTTCACCCTCCACATCTTCTTGAGCCCTTCTCTGAGCCCTTGGCACTTCTCAGGCTTCTCATGTTCCTTTTTCCTGATGTTGCTGTCATTTGGTATTGCTAAATCTATCACTATGGCCATCTTCCTCTGCTTGTCCACCACTACTATGTCTGGTTGGCATAGTATACAGATGTTTCTGTACACTATGCCAGACACTTTGTTATGGCGTTCCATGTATGCCCTGCCTGCTAGCATCTTGCACCCTGCTGTTATGTGCTGGATTGTTTCAGGGGCATCTTTACACAGCCTGCACCTTCGGTCTTGCCCGGTGTTGTAGACCCCAGCCTCTATGGATTTTGTACTTAGAGCGTGTTCCTGTGGTGCCATGATTAGTGCCTTTGTGTTGTCTTTCAGTCCAGCTTTGGATGTCAGCCACTTCCTCTATCTGCTGGTGGTATATACCGTGCAGGGGCCTGTCCTTCTATGATGTTTCCTCCTATTTCTTGGGTTTCTGCTGCCTGAGGTATTCACTGAGCACGCTGTCAGTTGGGGCCATCTTCCTGATGTACTCGTGGATGCTTGTTGTCTCATCCTGTACCATGGTGCTGACACTCACCAGTCCCCTGCCTCCTTCTTTCTTTTGGTCGTATACAGTTCTAGGCATTCCAGGACCCATGTGTGAGACACTGAGTCTTAGGGTTTCTTGTACTCAGTCCAGGCAGTACACAGGTTGATTAGTCTGGTAGCTGGTGTTCTCCCCCTCTTTTTGTTGCTCCTGCCAATTCCATTCTGGGCCCCGCTCATGTATTGAGCCATGTGAATAGTCATCGTAGCCGCTATAATGCCTGATAGGCGCTTCCATGTGGTACTGAGGCAGATTATTGGTAGTTGGATGGGAGCGGTCCCTTCTGGGGATCTTTGGGGAACAGGATTGTCTGGTCTTCAGCTAGCCCTTCTGGCTGTGTCTCGTCCATTAGCTGGTTCATCTATGCTGCCAAATACTCATCGAATGTAGTTAGCTTCTTTAGACAGGAGGTGTGACTCATGTCAGGGCCTGGTGCTGTCCAAACCTTCATGCTTGAGATGTCTGCCACTGTGATGGTTACTGGAACCTGTTCAGAGAGGTTCCCATCTGCTCTTAACTCCACTAGTTTGCCACATTGTTCCTCTGCTACTGAGAGTAAGGCAAGGCAAGGCAAGGCAAGTTTATTTGTATAGCACAATTCAACAACAAGGTGATTCAAAGTGCTTTACAGAGACATTAGAAACAAAAACAAATAAAAAGCATGATTTAAAATTGATTAAAACAAGCAAACAAACAAACTAATTAACAAACAAACAAAACAGTATATAAAATCAAAACAGATAAAATCAGAACAATAGATAAAATCACCTTGGATGGTTCAGTGGAAAACAGCTGATTTATTCTCCTGGCTTCTAACTCTTTGGTATACCTCTTCAAGTGGCTTGGCAAGGTTGTGAGCCTTAGCTTGGTCTCAGGTATGGGCAACTTGCTATCTGTATGTCTTTGGACTGTGCAAGGAGTACATCACCTAGAGTAAACCCACACAGTAATTTGAACCTATTGCTGTGACGCTATAGTTATGACCACCAAGCCACCACGCTGGCCTTCTCTGTACCAGTTTTATTCTGAGGTAACAGCAGGTAGACTGATTAATGCTTAAGTGTATATAAATAGGCTTCTGGCATTGTTTTAACCATTTTAACCAAAGGAAGGGTTCAGATACCATAACGTCTTTAAAAATTAATTATTATTATTTATTTTTTATTAATTAAGCTATTAAAAAAATCTTCACTTGTCTTGTTTTTATTCAACCCTCCTTGTTATTGGGAATGTAGAAATTCTGTTAAAAATCTGCATTCCATAAAAATTTAGTCATATGTATAAAATTCAACTTACACAGTTCACTCACGAGAGCTTCCTATGATTAGTACATTTTATATAAAATGAAATGAGTACCCCTTCAGGGACTTGAGAAGTCTGTGCATTCAGCCTGGCTCAGTTTTAAAGCTGCTGATTTGATAAATTCCATCTATTTTACAAATGTATGCAAGTTCCCCTTTAACTATGTTTCAGTGCTGTCTTTTCGTAGCTAAGAATATGTTCATGAACACACTGAGGAGCACAAATTCAGTTTGTACAGTCCTGACCCTCACCTCCTGTTCAACTGCACACTTTAGGTGAACTCATACACCGAAGACTGAATACCTTGTCCTTTGCAGCATTATGCAGTATTCCAGCTGGGTTATTGTTCTCCTTCTCTGTATCCCGTATGAATCCCATATACATCTAAAGTAAACCTTGGTAAAAAAAAAAAGGGAAGGGTGTTGTGATGGGCCTCATGGAGATTTTGCTTAATCCAGAAATATTGCTTTGCAAAGTTCATCTAAATATAATAAATAGAAAACTTGCTGCCTTGCTTTATTGGTCTTTCAAATAAGTCAGAAGTAGGAGTTCAGTGACTGCACTAAAAGCTGAGGCTTTGTTATAGAAAAATATATTGCTTTAAAGAGCTATTCTGGGAAAACACACACTGGCTTTTTCCCAAGAATCAGATAAAAAGAGTGACTACCTACAACTATAGCAAAGAGTAAACAGCTGCTGTGGTTAAGTACAATGGTTCATCCATTACCTGTTTCCTTTGCCTTCAGGCTGCATTCAAAACTAATCTAACTGGATGTTTAGGAGTGTCAAGTTAACATGTTATAAAAGACTGTTTAAAACACTGAAATGCTGGTATTGTATCAATATTGCATATACGGTATAAAAACATTGTAAGAATTTATATTATTTATCTTTTTGCCTGGTTCTGTACAGCCATGGTGAAAGATTCTCTGGACCAGTCTACTACTGGGCTAACACTGAGAGACAGATATTCATGCTCACATGCACACCTACGCCCAATTTAAAATCACCAGTTAACTTAACATGCATGTGTTTGGAGTGTGGGAGGAAGCTCAAGTGCTAGAGGGAACTCACACAGACAGGCCACAACAGGCTAGAGAATTCAACCCTAGTAGAAACTTTCCGACTTGTAAACAGAAACACTACAGACTTGTATTTTATTTATTTATGTATTTTTTTTACTTTGGTTTAAAACAATTAGTTTAACAATATCTAAAAAAAATCAGCTCTATCTACCTGTAGATTAAAGTTAGTGATAAACACTCAGGTATACTAATCAGTTCTACTAATACCACGGACCTCTCTTTGATGGCTGTGAAGGATTTTCTATATGAATGAGTGCTGAACAATTCTGAGACAAACCTACAGTCAGTTTTTACTCACTGATTCATGTAGCCACATGCATACCAGGGAGAAGCTCTGCTATGTAACTGTGTATGCTTCAGTGCATTATTTCAGTAAAATGCTGCTGGGAACTAGTTAACAATTATAGAACATGAAATGCAAGGATGTTTTAGCCCCACTCAAGTTAAAACAAGTAGGATGCAATCGGCAGCCTTTGTGCTCAGTCACTATGAAAGGATTGTGTATGCTTTTACTTGTGGAGGCATGGCGGTATGTCCCAGACACCGACTGTGTGTGTTTTGTGTACACTGTTAAATGGGGCAGAATGTGCTGATGCAGCTCTGGCAGTGGGAGTGATGGAGCCAGCCCTAACCTGAGGGGACTGGCGGAGCTCAGAGGAGAGATTTGTGCCTTTGCTTTCTGTCAAGCTGCCACATGGGAGTCCGAGTGGTCGCTAACTTAAGCTGCTGACAGACAAGTGACACACGATCACACCCCAAACTCAAATGCATCCCCAACCAACTATGTGATTGCTACATCAACTCAGTTTTTTCAATCACTGGTCATACAATCCATTTGCTTCCAGAAGAAGGACAGCTGTTCTTGCCATTACAGGTCCAAGTAGGATTTCGGAAGGAGATGATTCAGCATCCTGTTTTTGATCCTTTTGAGACGTTATTGTATTTATTGTATTGTATTATATTTTTCTGGACCACTTTGTTGGAATTTGAAACGTTTTTGTAATATGAGATAAGGATTTAATTGTCACTCTAAGTATTTCTTCAGTATGACTTTATGAATTTCTCAATGAAAAAGAAAATGTTGGCTTAAATAAAAGTTAAAAGTTTTTCCACACCTAATGCACACACTTTATGGATAAATGCATGGATTTCATCAAAGGTGGCTCCAGTCAAACCACCCTCTTCCATAAAACTAAATGTCACTCATTCAAGTGTTGCATTAAAAGTAAATAAATCCCCCCCCCCCCTCACCAGTAAAATGAGAGACTTTGTTTGAGTTATTTTTGTTGTGTTGTACAACCAGTATTGCTGGTACATGAACATTCAGACACGAATCTGTTAGGTGTGGCTGTGTGCAGGCAGGAATAGGACCCAAGGCGCAGACTCCGGAGACAGATGTGAACTCAAAACAACTTTAATGTTAAACTCAAATATAACATAACTGGAAAAATCAAAATAAACTTACACCAGGAGGAATGACAGAACACACAGCTAGGAAAACGGTAGATCGCGACATGTAGGCACTACAGAGGGAACAGAGACGTGGGACCAGGGCAGACACAAACACTGAGTGGACACGGGGATATAGGAACTAAGGATACACATAGACGCGAACTAGACAAGGGGATGCAGGTGATAGGGGAGACAGAGCAACTAAAGAAGACAGAGACATAAACCATAAGACAGAACTCAAAGAAACCAAAAAACTAGAAAATATAAATAATATCATAAACTCAAAAACCCTGGGTCAACGACCCAGGCATCCTAACAGAATGTTGGAAGAGGTGGAGCTTTTTTTTAGCACTGCCCAAAACAGGGCTATAATCAGACACTTTACACTTTACAAACTATATAGTATTCAGCATCTAAAGCTGTAAGATACATAAATAATACATAGATAATAACATAAAAATGAAATTCGGCAGAATTTGGTAGAAATCCACCGCTCCAATTTAATCGAAATAGGGAAGGGGGAATACGGAACTGACCTGCATACTGGGCTTTCAAGACGAAAAAAAAAAGCATTCCAAACAACTAAACCAACTCAAGGGCGTTGTTTTCCATCACCCGCTGTTCTGGGATGGGCGAACTGACACGCCTCTCTCAACGCGGATGTTTGTCCAGCCTATATAGCAGAGGACAGCTCAGGAAACCAGGGCGGAGAACTGGAAGAGCAGCAGCGCATCTTCTTAACACCCAACATCTGTCTACGGTCTATACCAGGTAATATAAAGTTTTCTTATGTGCTGCAGAACGAATGCTAATAACTCGCTGGCAGTTAGCCTTTCACACAGCATTTATAAAGCGATGCTTACAATGCTGAAGTATGCTACTCTAGAAAAGCTCTTCCTCATTTTGCATTAAGGAAGTCAAACTAAAAACTATTTTCAGTGTCTGTAACTAGTTACGTTGAGGATAAAAAGAGAATGCGTGAATAAACGTGCTTATCTTCTTACTGGTTAAGCTTTTAATATAAATTTCGTCGATAAACTGTTGTTTATTGCATTTTTCCTTGTGTCCATATTTTACATGGTTGGGTAGAAAACTGCACAAGGTAGTAGTACAGGCAGAAGATAACCTACAAATGCCTGCTTTTGTGGTTGTTTGTTGGGAGCGGCTCTTCGTTCCCCCACAACATAGTTTGCCACTGAGAGCAGACACACCTTGTGATATGCGTACCGACCGCAAGCACCTGCGTTACAGGTTAAATAACAGATACTGCAGAAAAGGTCTTGAAAATTGCATTCTTAACAAACATGGATTCAATGAAAAGTAACTGAAATAGTAATATAAAATGTTGTGATGTGAACTACAGATGGCTTTAAAAGAAAGTGGGGATCAGCAGCTTTCAGTATGAAGGCAGATTTTATATCTATTTATATATAAAACTGGGGCTCCAACAATCGATTATTTTCATTGCTGAGTCTCTAAATTGTCAGAGAATGATGTGAAAATTGCTTCTTTTTGCCAACCAAAAGTCATATAATGGTAGCTGTTGGCCTTGCTGTGACCTGAAGATTTTAATGAAGACAAATCACCTTTCAGGTCCTCATCATCACGATGGCACACAAAGAGTTTGAGACTGCAGGGAAGAAGCCTGGGCTGCAGGTGTGGCGGGTGGAGAACATGGATCTGAAACCTGTTCCCCCTGCACTCTATGGAGACTTCTTCACCGGAGATGCTTACATCTTGCTTTACACCACCAAGGCTCCCTCATACAATGTTCATTCATGGATTGGTATTGGATTCTCTGCTGACAACCTAATAGCTAAATTCCCTCCCTGTCAATGTTCTGTTTTATTTTCCACACTGTTTATTTACCATCCTTTTTATCTTAGGCGATGAAGCTTCCCAGGATGAGAGTGGGGCAGCTGCCATTTTCATAACTCAGCTGGATGACCACCTGCAAGGAGCTGCAATCCAGTACAATGAATTTCAAAACCAAGAGTCAACCACCTTCCTGGGCTACTTCAAGTCTGGCATCAAATACAAGGTGAAATTTGCATGCGTACTTATGGTGGTATAAGTCATTTGAATTTGTTTGCCTCAGAAAGGTAAAAGTTGTGAGTCTAAGCTACCAAACCATGACTGTGACTTTGTGACAGTTTATTGGATGTCTGTCAACTCTGTAAATATACTGTTACAGCTTCAGGGAAGGAAACAGTTCTAAAAAGTCACAATTCACCACCCACGCGACTCCAAAATGAGCGACTAGTCTGACTGGGACCTTGCTCTTGTTTGTCATAGGAAAAGGAATGATCATTCTTCCTTGAATTTGTCCTTTAAACAGGGGTTTTTTCCCCCTGTTAGACATGAGCAGGTCTTTTCAGGACAAGCAGAGGAGTATAGTCACTGTGTGCAGGATTCGAGGCATGTTATAACACCTTCTCTGTTTATCATGTGATACACACTGGCCCAAAAGAATTTTTCCCTTTCACAATTCCTGGAAAAGGAGAGGCAAAACATGGCGACATACAAGAGTCTGAAATCTTTCTTTATATTATGAGAATTTGAGTCTAAAAACATTTAGATAGTCAGGGAGACCTAAAATATTATGTTGAATATTATGGTGTCATGCTGTCCATTCTAAAGAACACATTCTATAAGCCTCAGGTTTGAGAAGTTTGGTGAACACCTGGGTTTCCTTGAAATGTAATATATGAGCATAAACCATTTAAATGATTAAGGCACCATCTTTTAATTCTGTATTTACTTCTTTTTTATGTGTTCACAGTTTTAACAGGGTCCTTAGACTCACTGATCAATCTCCAGCATTAGAACTGCCTTAGTAATTGCTACGACCTGCTACGACCTGAAAACAGCTGTTTGAGATAATGCTCGATGTTATCATGATTGCTTCATATCATTCGTGCATATTTGTCAGCCACATGTTTATGCAGCTAAACCCCTATCTACCATAGCCAAAGCTGTCACGAGAAGTAATACTGGGTTTAGAACTATTTTTAAGAAATTATTACTTTATTGCATATTGATGATCATCCTGTATAAGTATGATAACTAGAGGACCAGAACTAAATGGATGGTGGAATTCAATAAAGAACATTCCCTGCATTTTTACACCACTTGTTCATTCAAAGAGGGGAAATCCTGGTTACTAACTAGTTTTCCTGCCTCTTAGCACTGGGTTATGAAACTGTGTTAAGAACTAAAGGACTAGTATATAAAATAAAAACAGAGAGCGAAAAAAGGTCCAACTATTGTGCTACTTAAACTATTGAGATATGAATAAAAACAGTGCTTATTGGAATGAAAATGGCACGGAAACTTGTGTTTTCAATCATCATGACAATTCAAAGCACCTGCATTTGCTTCACTTTTCAGAATCAAAGACTACATATTTTTTTATGTTTAGCATACTGTGTATTTATGTGCTGGACTGTTTCTAGGAACTGACTTCCTAGAAACAAAGCTAGTTGTCTGTCAGGTTTGCCATACCTGCTCTTGCCTTTTATTTATGTATTTTTTCAGTCAGCGGTAGGATTTGCTGACATTTTGTGCACAGTGTAAACAAACGAGTAGGCGTGATCTTTAGAGATTATGTTGACTTTAAAGAAGTGAATTCTTGCAACTAGAGCAACTACAGACATAACAGCGGTGTCAGCTTTCTAAAACGTTCATATAAAAAGCACTCCGAAAGCACAGACCTCCTCTATAAGCAGCTCACTGTGCTGTATTTTGTATATCAGTTAAGGGTACCTTGATTACTAAAAGATTATACAGGAGTGGGTAATGGATAAAAGCTATTGATTTGTAAATAAGTGGACATGAATAACTTTAGCTTATTATATTATATTATACTACAGTCTATTTCTAACTAACTAGGCAGGTCATCTTCTTTCTACTGACAGTACTTTCTTTAAAGATATAACATGCTTTTCAGTCAACTTGAAAGAAAGACAGATCTAAAATTTAAAAGTGAGGACACAGGTCAAAGAAGACATGCTACTTGGATGGAAACTATAATGTGATATTTAGATCCCAGTATACCAGTGTCATTTACTTTTGCCAGTACAAATATAGTAGAATTTTAAGTACTGTTTTAAAGATAAAATACATTTTTATTAAAGTTTGACCTTGAAGAACAGGTCAGAGGTCCAGGAAGGGGAAAAATGTCAGTAAGAAATAGATTTAAAAAGCTGTATTTAGCATTAGTATCACTTTGGCTTCCTATCAATCTATTGGCCTTGCAGGAGAGGTCAGGGGTCAGATGTGACACAATATTTTAAATCTTTATATGGTACTTTATACGGTACGCTGCCAAAAACATAACTTATGCGCTTAGATCACTTACACAGAGCATAACTCAGATTTTTTTTAACACAGAAAGGTGGAGTTGCCTCAGGCTTTAAACATGTGGTAACCAATGATGTAGATGTCAAACGCCTGCTGCACTTGAAAGGTCGTCGACCAGTCAGAGCAACTGAGGAGGATCTGTCCTGGCAAAGCTTTAACAAAGGAGACTCCTTCATCATTGACCTGGGAAAGGTGATCTACAATTTAAAATGTTTTACAGAGATCGTACAGAGTTTAGATGTTGCATTTTGTCATCTCAACCTTATTTACTTCTTCTTTTCTTTGCATCTTCTCTGTGAATTAATAGAACATTTACTGCTGGTTTGGCAGTGAAGCAAATCATTTTGAGAAGCTCAAAACCACTCAGATGGCCCGAGATATTCGTGATAATGAGCGAAATGGCCGCGGTGAAGTCCATACAATTGATGAAGGTAAAGAGCCAGAAGCTGTGACAAAGGTAAGTTTTAGTGACTTCCTCCTTGTTTAGAATCATTGTGACTGTAACAAATAAGTTATTTGTCTCATTTGGTGGCTAGAGAGGATGTTAAGTACAATGTTGTATTCATTATAGGTACTTGGACCCAAGCCTGATCTCGCACCAGGAGGCAGTGATACAGATGTTGAAAAGACAAACAGGAACAAGGCGTCACTTTATCTGGTAAATACACACATACAGAGAAGCCCAAAAAGTCAAGGAGCAGCAGTGAAAAAATTTCTACTTGTATTACTTTTTAGTCTAGTAAAAGGCATTTCTATTGCAAAATTTCATGTTGGCTGAACAGCTTAAATCAGAAGTTCTATTTCTAAAAAAAATGTCCACGAATTTGATTTGCTCCAGTTTTGCAGCCCTCAAGCTCCATGGACGCTATAAATCTTTGTAACACCTGATTATTCATGTTATCCTGCCATTGTGTTTTAAAGAGCCTCGGGGGTTTCTCAGTCTTCATGTGCCCAAAATACATCCAGTGGAGTTGAGATCAGGTGATTGAGGAAGAAATGCTCTTAAAGATCTCAGCCCATCTTAAATGTTTAGCACAGTATAGGTTAATAAATGATGGTGGGTTTCTTATTACCCCTGATGCTATCCATCCATGCACTGAGATCTCCCCTGCACAGCCTTCTGCTGGCAAGACTTTTGCTGATTGCATTCTCTCTTACCTGTAGTCTGCGCGATTGTGGTTAATGTTACAATTTCCACAGATTCTTCATATTTGTCATGGAAAAGCCCATTAAAACTGAAGCCCTCATTCAAGTGCAGAGTTGATGCTGAGTTTGATTTCACTGTGCTGAAAAGAGGTGCAGTGGCTGCAAGGTGATTTCCCTCAACACGCCTCTAATGAATCAATTAAAACGTTTCATCTGTTCTTTGTAATACAGTTTTATCTGAATGCTGCTTCAGTGGAAATCCTACCTGCGTTGTGTATTGCTTTGTACACAAGGCAGTCAAGCATAGTTAATGCCACTATACCATGTGCTTCAGATGAATCTGATCTAGCTAACAATAGAGGAAAAACTTAAATGTTTGATTTTCTTCATTCCTTCCTGTGTGGATTGTGTATAGGCTTCTGTAATTTAACACTATGGGATCATTTCAAGGTTTAGATGAAAATATGAGAGATTATTTAAGACTCTGTCAGACTTTCAACCGTGGCGTATGGTCCCTTGACATGATCCTTGTAAATAAGACATTCAGATGACAAATACAGATGCTCTGATCTCTCTGCTGTCTAGATTTCTGATGCTGCTGGTGCCATGAAGACATCTTTGGTGGCTGATAAAAACCCATTCAAACAAGATATGCTCAACCAGAATGATTGCTACATCTTGGACAATGGATTGAATAATAATATATTTGTCTGGAAAGGTATTAAGCTTTTACATCTGTTTATTTCTACAACTTCTCATCTACTATATTAATCAAGTCTCTGCTCATTTGAGTAAGTTGTTACTAACTCTCTTTAGCGTTAAACTCTTTGTTTAACGCTAGAACCTAGAAGAATTTTAAACCCCAAGTACTGTCAGTGGGTGTCAGTTTGACCCCATCCTGCAACAGCAATATTGGGAAAGAAAATTTTCCCTTTTTTTGAAGATTAGTTGTCATCAAATTAGAAATATAATTAATATAAATTTTTACATGCAGATCAGTATGGATTGTACAGATAAAATGTGTATTTGAATAAACTAATAAACAAAAAGGTGCAACAAATAATTATAGAATAAGACTGTTATTAGGAAACGCTAAAACTGAATTTGAGCTCACTGTGAAACAGATCAAACAACTCATTGGTGATATTTCATGACTGACCTCATAGTTGTCTACAAAAAACATAAATTTTGAATATATTAATTACTATAAACGGATAACACTCAAAGTTGTCATATTGCAATAATGACTTTTAAATGAACAGGGAGCACCCAGATTTGAACTGGGGACCTGTTGATCTGCAGTCAAACGCTCTACCACTGAGCTATACCCCCTCTGTCACTGAGCAGCTTTCATATGGAAATATGTGGTTCTAGGTATATGTGGTCATAAAGCTTTTTCCTACAGACCCCCAAATTTCCTGTTTGATAAACAAGCCTTTTATAGGAAAAAAAAAATCATGAAATATGAAATGATGTGGATTTATTTTAACAGAGTTACACAATTTTTAAAAGAATCATAATGAACCATTTGATGGTTTCTACTGTTAAACATACATGAGTCATTGACTTTGATTTGACCAGTTTAACTTTTCTGATCTCTGTACCAAACTTTAATCTGCAGGACAGAAAGCAAGCAAAGAGGAGCGCAAAGCAGCGAAGGCTGCTGCTGACAAGTTTATCGCAGACAAAAATTACTCCAGTAAAACTCAGGTAATGTTAGCATGTAGTGATCATCTGCTGCCAGAACTTCATCCTTCTGCTGTCTCATTGTGTTTATGACTTAACGTGTTTTTCGTTGTTTATTATGTCATGTGCAGGTCCTGATAGTGCCAGCAGGGAGTGAGCCCACCATGTTTAAGCAGTTCTTCTTCAAATGGTTTGAAGGGAATATCACAGGCCCAGGGCAGACCCACACAGTTGGTCGTATTGCCAAGGTGGAGCAGATTCCCTTTGATCCATCCAATCTCCACAACAACCCCGCCATGGCTGCCCAGTATGGCGTGGTTGATGATGGCTCTGGGAAAGTTCAGGTACAGTAACCAGCTTGACAGTGTTTTATTTATTTTAAAAATTAATAAGTAAATGCAACATTGGTGGATGTCTGCAGATTTGGCGTGTGGAAGGAGGCGATAAGGTAGCAGTGGACAAATCCACCTATGGACAGTTCTTTGGAGGTGACTGTTACTTGGTGCTGTACTCTTACAACAGTGGAAGCAGAGAGAAGCACATCATTTACACCTGGTGCGTAAAACATGCTCAATGTGGCAGAATTGTTCTTTTAAGGGGTACAAGGCAAAGATTCCTGCCTTGGTACTCACTTTCTCTGTTTAGGTGAATGAAAAATGTAAGCATGATATGAACTTGTGACACAACACACACAGAAGTAAAGCCACTGAGTTGTAGAGCATACTGGTCTTTGTAACAAGATTTTTATTCATGAAGGGTTTGGGTTTGATATAGAGAAATTTTGCTTTATCTTCAAGCACTCTTTAATATGATGCAGAATTTGTAGATGAACCAATAAATGAAAGTGATCAAAGCTGGTGGGATTGTTCAGTTGCAGGCATGTTAGGCAGGGTTTATACACATTGACCCATTAATGATTCTAAAATCCTGGAAGGAGACACAATCCCCTTTGAGGTTGCTATGCCGACCCCTTCTGAATCAGCCTAAAGCAGTTTTAATGTTTCTAGAATTAAACGAGTGCCAATATTAATATAATCTGAGAGTGGAATGCAAATGTAACAAATTTCATCACATCCATTCTGTCTGTCTGATATGATGATGCCACAGAATGAAAACAGTTACCAGTTATAGTACTGCTGAAATCTCATGACATTGTGATTAAAAAAAAACCCAACAACATTAATGATTTCTTAAACTTGTGGTAAAATAATAAAATATAATTGTGGGTAGTCAGTTTATGTATTTAGTGTTTTTGTAAGCTGTGTGAGGGTGCTGAGAGAATCAAGAGTTTTTGAAACATTACTTTTATGCCTTAATTGTGAATATCATATTTAATTGTGCTTAATTTTGCTTGCTGTAGGCAAGGGCAGAAATGCACTCAGGATGAACTGACTGCTTCGGCCTTCCTCACCGTCAAGCTGGATGATTCCATGAATGGAGTAGCAACACAGGTAAGATTTTTCCAGATTTCAAGTAAGAGTTAAAATGTTAAGAAATAAAAGTACCTGGCAACAGTTAGTGAAAGGAATGATGCAACTCTCAGGTCCATCTTTTATATTATGAACAAGAAGCAATAAAATACACAACACACTTGCAAAATCATTCACATTAACAGACTTTTTTTCCATTTTCAACCAACAAATCATTAAGTTGACCTTGAAGACTTTGGTGGATTTAAACCAGATTTTAATGGAGTGTTAACATGACCCCACTCAACACACCTACAAAATGTTATCAGAATTCATTCAAAAATGTTTGAGCTATTGTGTTTACAAACTGACACGATGACATGCATGCAGACACTACCAAAAACATGACCTCCTTGGCATCTTGCAGCTGTTAGCTTAGTATACAAACTGGAGAAGAAGAGGTAGGCTGATGTTTTTAACCTTCATACAGAGGAACTGCTGTCCCCTGTTTTCAGTCTTTACCCTGAGCTCCTATTAACCAGCTCCCAGCTGTACTTAGAGGTAAGTCTGGGATCAGTCTCCTCATCAATTTTAATGACTGTGTGGCTGTATCTCCGCAGGTTCGGGTCACTCAAGGTAAAGAACCCCCCCATCTTGTGAGCTTGTTTAAGGACAAGCCCATGGTCATCCATCAGGGTGGGACATCCCGCAAGTGTGGCGAGACTAAGCCAAGCAGCACACGGCTCTTTCATATCCGCAAGAGCGGCAACAATACCACACGAGCTGTTGAGGTCAGCCTCATTTATTACACCGAATGTTAATAAACTGGTTCTTTATAATGAACAGATGCCACCACTCCTCCCTATCTTTCTGTCACACCCACACAGGTGGAGCCCACTGCATCCTCTCTGAACACCAATGATGTGTTTGTGCTGAAGACTCCTGATTGCCTTTTCCTGTGGAAGGGAAAGGGTGCAAGTTCAGATGAGATGGCTGCAGCTAACTATGTTGCCAGCCTCCTTGGAGGAACTGCTACTGGGGTGGAGGAGACACAGGAGCCAGGTAAAGAGCTTTGATTTCCACAAAGTAGTATTTGTGAGATGTCCCCAGTAGAAAACGGTCCTTTTCTCCTTGTTTCCAGCTGTTTTCTGGGCTGCTCTGGGTGGTAAGAAAGAATACCAGACGTCCAAGGCCCTTCAGGGAGTGGTCCGACAACCACGACTGTTTGGATGTTCAAACAAAACTGGCAGGCTAACAGTGAGTATTCAAGTGTTCATCAATCAGATTTTTTAAATGTAAGTAGTTATATTTATATAAACCGTTATATTGTTTTCTTACCAACTAGTTTAACAATTTTTAAATGGCCACTTTGTAATTGTGTGCTGATCAATTTTCAGGTTGAGGAAGTTCCCGGGGACTTCTCACAGATCGATCTGGCAACTGATGATGTCATGATTCTGGACACATGGGATCAGGTATAAAAGCACTTTTGATGAAAGACTCGAGTTGTAGCTAGTTGATGTTTTCCTCCTTTTGATCCTTGAGCTCTTTGATTACTGTTCCCATCAGATCTTTGTTTGGATTGGAAACGAAGCAAATGAAACGGAGAAACTTGAATCACCTAAGATGGGTAAGAGAAAACTATTAGACATGAGAAGGAATTACAGAAATACAGCAACGGGGTCAATTCAGGGAGAATAAAAACATATATAGAGGGAATCATTTTCCCAGAAAATAAGGCATGAATTATAGATATTAATTCTGATAGCAAATATATTTTATTTGAGATAACTATTGTAAATTTATGAGTAAGGAAATGACCAAATTTACCTAAAAACAATTTCTTTAGATTAATATTTGAGATTATTAATTTACAAATTTATTTTCTCAAAAATTTGACTATAAGCTCAGAAATTTAAGACTGTTTTTTCTCATATTATGTTGTTTGTAAATTTGTTGATTTACTCTCAGAGAATAAAATATTTTTGCTGGACATTTAAGATTTTAATCTTGCAAATTTATGACTGAATAATTTTAAAGAATATTAAATAATATTATTTTACATTCATTTCTAAATTTACCACTCTTCCTATAATTTTAGCTCCAATTTGAATGTGGTTATAGTGAATGGCCCTTTAAGCCTACTGTACAGAGGAGACCTCAGTTCACAAATACATCCTGCTTTCCTTTCAGCCAAACAATATGTGGATTCAGACCCCTCTGGCCGCCGTGGTACCCCCATCACCATCCTTAAGCAGGGGGAAGAGATCCCGTCCTTCACCGGATGGTTCCAAGCTTGGGACCCAAAGATGTGGTCCCAAAATCTTTATGCCCAGTAGAATTAAATTGGAATAAACGCATATTTTAAGCATCTCTGAAAAATCTGGATAGTTTTGATGTTTGCCATTTTTTGTTGACCTTGAAGCATAAATTGGCACCTAAGATGGAACTTCTCTGCAGGTGAAGTGCAGATGCAAATATGTGCTTGAAGCTGTGGTGCAGGTTAAAACGTAACCCATCCGATTTCCAACCCATTTTTTCAGAGTAAAAAAAAAAAATATATATATATATAGTCAAGCTACTATTTAAGAAAAGAAAAGTACATTGGCTTTTACACAAAATAACATTACAATGTTCATAAATGTTATAGAAGAGAAGTAATAATTAATTTAAGGCAATATCTACATAAGTGCATTCAGGCTCTTTTCAGCAGCTGTCAGTGCTGTGTTCCAGCAACATGTGTAACCCAAAGAAAATGTATCATCTTAAAGTTTTTCTAATAAATGAAGGCTGTTTGAGGCTATAGGAGAAAATGACCAGATAACTGAAATTTTCATACAACAGCTTTAGGTATTCTCATGACAAACCAACAAAATTTGGCTCTTGGAGATATCATTTAATGAATCTGTCATTTAAGGACCTGTGAGGTGTCTGCTTTGGAACCAAAAGGTTTCTGATTTAGCTGTCCTACTCAGTTGTGCTCTCTAGTTTTCAGTCAGAGCCACTTATTCCTGTTTTGTAAAAGCAGTACACGTTATTTTTTTGTTTTGTTTTCTTGAGACTATAACCAAACTCACTGACTCAGTTTCACAAACTTTAGATGTGCTGAGATGATTGTAATTGAATGATTAATGAATTTAATGGGATAGACTTGCTTTACGTGACTCAGCGTGCTATTACAACAGATGAATGGCAGTTGGTGAAAACGGGCCTGTGTGTATGTCAGCATAGATATAAAAAAAACCAATGTTCATGTTAAATATTAATAGCATTTCTCATCAACTTGACTTTAATTTTCAAAAATTATCTTTTATCTCAAAACTTTGAGCAGTAGGGTACATATTTAAAAAACTGAATTTAATAATTCACAGCCCACAGTAAAAAAAAATAAAATAATACAATGTTGAGAAAGTTTTATTTGCTACAGCAATGAATGTTTTTTTTCATCTACTTTACATCTACTTTAAAAAAAAAAACCAACCCACTACATTGTCTAGATTAAGTGTGGTCTTACAATTTACTCAAAATTATTTTGAAAACTGTGTTTTAAATAGATTCTTTTAAAAACCACAAATTAACTTCTCCATATTTTTACAAAGAACTTACCTTTTGCTGTCTTTGTTGCAAAACAATTTGTGGGAAATTCCAAATTTAAATAAAATATTTCACCATTGTCTGATTGTATTTTATTTTATTTAAATAAGATGATGCACTTTGCTTATAGGTCTGATATTTTCTTCATATTACAACTGGATTTATCATTAGCCTAAATCCTCACCATGTAACAGCACCATGTGAATGCCACGAATGATACTAATCTTCAGACCATGTGCACATAGCTTTTTGCTGAGTTGTAAACCTCTGATTAAGGAAGGGGCTTTAAAAGTGCCTGCATGTGGTCTGTTGCCTCTCCTCTTTTGTTCCCGTTTTATTCTCTACTGCTGGAGCTGTAAGAAAAGCACTAACCAGGCACGATGAACCAGAAGGTGGTACTCATCACCGGCTGCTCCTCTGGGATTGGCCTCGCATTGGCTGTCCATATTGCAAAAGATGAGAAGAAGAGGTTCATGGGTAACTTTTTAACAGACTTTTTCTAAGATAGCTGGGGTTGTTGACTACATTTCAAAACTCTGTGTCAGGTGTGGAGGGATCAAAGAAAAATATAATGTATTTAAATTGTGATTGAAAATGCTTCAAATGAGAGAAATTAGAGGAACTATGTGAAAAAAACTAGCACATAATGGTGTAAAAATGTGTTTTCCTTTTGAATTTTTTGGAAGTGTGTAGGATGTTTTAAAATATTACCATCTCACATGTACTTGAACTTTCCTTGAACGTTACATGGCTGCTGTGTCTGGCTCAATAATTTCTACTATTAATACTTTGCAGACTATTCATTAAAGTTAACTGTGCAAATGTGATACCAGTTTGAAACCATTCACTAGAAGGATATTAACTTGATAAAATTCACATTATTTACATTATCAATATGTGATGGGTTTCTTCTACAAACAAAATATTGACAAGTTCTTTTTTTTTTTTAACTCTGGTTCCAGAAACAATCCATACAGCTCACCATCAACAGTTTTTATCTTAAACATGTTTTATGGAAGAAATGGTCCTCCTGGTCTGCTGATTACCCTGAGTAACTAGTAACCATGTCGTACTGATGTAACAGGCAACACCTGAAAGTTGAAATCTGAGAAAAATCCACATTTGCTGCTCCTGGTGGAGATAATTTTTGTGATAGTTTCTCAAATGTAATGTAAAATTTTAATTTCAGTTCTAAATTTAATAAAAATACAACAGCTTCAGATGAGTTTTTGTTGTTGTAGTCTATGCCACCATGAGAAATCTGAGTAAGGCTGAGCCTCTGGTTGAGGCAGCAGGTCGGACCCTGGGCCGGACCTTGGAGATCAAGCAGCTGGACGTATGTGACGAGGCTTCCATCAAAGCCTGCGTGGACAGTCTGCCTGAGCGCAGGGTAGACATTCTCAGTAAGCTCCTACCATTTGCTTTGAAACAGTATTAATTTGGCTTTTCGACCGTCTGTGGAAATTTAAATGATATGTGTCTGTGTGACCTTATTTCACAGTAAGTAATGCTGGGATGGGTCTGATTGGACCCATTGAGTGTCAGTCTATTGAAGAGATGAAAAGTGTCATGGACACCAACTTCTTTGGACTTGTGCGATTAATGAAGGAAATCCTGCCCGACATGAAGAGAAGGAAAAAAGGTCATATTGTGGTCATTAGCAGCGTCATGGGGATTCAGGGTAAGAGCTGCTTCACCTGCTGATCATGAGAACATTTTTTAAGACAGTTGCTTCACAACTTCTTTCCCTGTTTCAGGGATTTTATTCAACGATATCTACGCAGCATCTAAGTTTGCACTGGAAGGCTTTTGTGAAAGCCTAGCGATACAAGCCCTGAGGTTTGGTCTAAAGTAAGATGCTAGGTCTATAATTTTTTATTCCTGTTCATCTTTTACTAGCATGTTTGTGAGAGAAAAAAAGTGCAACCAAAATGTAACTACCTGAAAACTAGCCCTTGCATCTGGTATATTTGTGAAGTCATATTGAACAACAACACCTAGCACTTTCTGCACCATTAGGAGGAAAATATTTGAATCACAGCACACTGTGATGTTTAGGCATGTTCTAACACAGTATCAAATGATGACTGAATATTAATGTGGTTTCTAAAGTTTCCTGTATAATGAAAGTAATATTTAATTACCTTTCACAGTTGTGCACTGAATTTCAGTTTCCTATTTCAAGAGATTTTTTGATGTTCTTCTCTTCTGTTTCTTCCTCAGCATCAGCCTGATAGAGCCAGGTCCAGTGATAACCGAGTTTGAGCGTAAGGTTTATGACGAGGGCCTAAAGATTGATCTCAGCAAAGCAGACAAAGTGACTGCTGACATGTTCACAAATGTCTACTTAAAGAACTACAAACAGATCTTTGAAACCCTCGGACAGACTCCTGAGGACGTGGCAGAGGTATCATTCGGCAAATACTTCACCTTTAACCTTTAATGCACTACAAGAGCAATAAACTATATTATGAATGATCTTTCTTCATAGCACACCCTCAAGATCCTCATCATGGACAATCCCCCTTTCCGGCACCAGACAAACACTCTCTATACCCCTATGACCACACTCAAGTACGCTGACCCAAATGGTGACCTCCCGATTGAAACGTTTTACAAAATGGTGTTTGAACACGACAAGGTCTTCACGGCCAGCCTGAACTTCATCAAGCTTTTGCAGTGGAGAAGCCGAAAGAGTTTTAAGTTAGAGAAGAGCAACTGAATCATGTCATATCTTTGTTATTTTTGTGACATGGGCATATTTGGCTGTTATTGTCTAGCAGTGTTACCTCCCTGAAATAAATAAAGCTATGAAATGCCATGACAATGCAGTCTCTTTTCATACGTGGCAGTAAGCTCTTGCAGGTTTAAACCACACCCTGGTGCATTCAAGTGGCATAACTGTCTTAAGTTGACAAGCCCTTGAGCCTTGTGTAATATGGGAAACAAGCAAAGCTATGCGAACAGCAAGATTAAATCAAAGTAAATCAGGTAGTTCAGAGTTATAACGACTAATTTATGAACTTTTTGTCTTTTTAAAAGCATTGTTTTGTTAATGGGTTCTGTTACAGTGTCAGAAGATTATGTATATCTTACATAATCTTGTGTGTGACTAATAAAGGTTATTTTATCTTATCTTAATCTGCTGGATTACATAACATAATTACTCATGGCTTAATCTGGAATATAGCCGCTGAATTCTGAGCCTCGCGCCACATGGACTTTAATGTGAGAAAACTTTTATTTATTTATTTTTTGTAGGATATTGACAGGCTTTGGTTAGAAAATTGATCATGTTAGAATATAAAAAGAAAATAATAAAGTAAAAGCTGGTATTCTCTTGATGGACACTAGATGGCAGTAAACAATTATTAGGAAATTCAAACATCTGTGAAACCAGTCTGGATGCTGCTGAACACTGATAAGTCCAAAAATAAAATAGATAATTATTGCAGAAATAGGGCCATAAATGACTGCGGCTCAAATTTGTTTCAGCAAGATCTGTGCTTGTGCTGAAAAATATACATGAAAAAGCATTAGTAGACACGTTATCAGACGTACCCTTCCGGGGAGGAGATAACAGGGTTAAAAGAGATGCTCTTGATAATTATGTTTACCACACGAGGGTAACATACAGTACTGTACAAAGATACTGGTTCACTACACGAACCAGTGTTGTGTAAACACATAACAGACAGCTTAGCAAAGAACCCATTCTAAACGATGTCTTTAGGCACTTTGTTACTAGCAGCCTGTCACCAAAGCACATAATTTGTGTTGTTGCACCAACAATATAAATCCCACTGAACTATTAGGCGAAAACCTGGCATATTGCACTGTGTGCTTTTTTTGTTGTTGTTGAGAAAACTGGACAAGTGGAGGACAAAAGAAGAAGTGGAAGGTCTGAAAAACTATGTACAGCAAATGAAAAGTCTTTGGAAATCATGTCCTTAATACAAAAAACCCTAGCAAAGACTATCAGTTGATCCACGAACAGAAACTTCATTAGAAGAGGTTTCACTGGAATTATGGACACAGGGAGAAATTGCTGAACTGGACTGAAGATCAATGGAAACAGGTATTATGGAATGGTGAATATGAAAAATAAACAAAAAAGTGAAATTCGGGAGATGGGTACAACAAGACCATCTGGAAAGCATCTGATTGGCAACAGCTTCATTTTTTTTTTAAAGATAATGTAGTAAAAACATACCTGGATATAAAACTCACACAATCAGCTATGGATTGGCCTCATCTTTTATGTTTTGGATGTGAGGTGCATATGGGATTCGGTCCTCTGACTGTATACGAAATATTAGCTACCATCAAAATATATAGATAATGTAAAAAAGTACATATTCAGTTTATTTGTTTTGATCTCGATGTTTTTCCACCATCTGTATTAATTCTCCAAACATATCTTCTAAGGGCAGTAATGGACGACAAATACCACAAGGACACAGCAATGCGATTCAGACAGGCTTTAAACACCAAAGAAGAAGAACGGTATCCGGCTCTTTGTTTGACGTTGCATCCGGACTGAATTAAGCTAATGTTGCCCACATTTCAAACGTATAAACGAATCGATACCATGTTTCTGCTTATCTAAAATGTCCAAATCATCTCTCGATGCAGGGTAGAACAACAGGCAGTGTTGTGGCACGTGTGTCCCGTTTCTGTGTCTATGCAGCTAACTGTTTAGCCATGCGGGAGGCACTTCATTGTTAGCCTAGCGGTAGCCATGCTCTCCGCTTTCACTTGTCTTTTGCGTTGCGGCGGCTTTCTGGCGACAGGGACCACAGCTACTAGCTAGCCTGGCTGCTAGCTAGCTAAGCACTTTCCACACAGTATTGACGTTTTGTCTTCTTTTATGGTGTATGTGCTTTAGCGTTTTCTAACGGTTTCTTTTCTACCACGTTCCGCACAAAGGCTCCACTCTGCGGAAATTGTTTCAACTATTAGCTACTAGCTAAGCTAGCCGGCTAACTTGGAGGAACGTCACTCTCCCATATGACATTTAACTCTGCGTTGACGTTGTCTTGACCTGACCGTTATATTTTAATTCTGCCGACCCGAGAAGGCCTCGTAACAGTTTCCTTCCGTCGAGTATCGGAGTTTCTCTTTCTTTTTTCCCTGGTTTCTGTCCCGTCGACTGCCACGATGGCTTCTTCCTCTGGAAATGACGACGACCTCACCATCCCGAGAGCAGCTATCAACAAAATGATTAAAGAAACTCTCCCCAATGTACGGGTGGCCAACGATGCCAGGGAGCTTGTTGTTAACTGCTGCACAGAGTTCATCCACCTCATATCCTCAGAAGCCAATGATATATGCAACAAGTCGGAGAAGAAAACCATTTCCCCAGAGCATGTCATCAACGGTGAGTCCAGCTTTGTTTTCCCTATACCCTGAAAGGTGTGTGTATGTGTGTGCAGCACCATGTAATGAGCCTTAAACCACAGAGAGTGATTGAAACACTTTCGCCTCTTGCTTTCGCACCGCAGCGCTCGAGAGCCTCGGTTTCGCATCGTACATCACGGAGGTGAAAGACGTCCTGCAGGAGTGTAAAACTGTTGCTCTGAAGAGGAGGAAGGCCAGCTCGAGACTGGAGAACCTGGGCATCCCTGAAGAAGAGCTCCTCAGACAACAACAGGAATTGTTTGCAAAGGTATGATTTTGAGAGAGGAGACACAAGAAACAGTACAAATCCACATAATTCAGCTCAGGGAACTGACTTCCACACCAGGTCATTTAGTCTAACTCTGAGGGGCATTTAAAAATCAGGTTTAAAAACAGCAAAGACATAATAAAATGATAAAAAGCAGCTGTTAGAAAATGTCCAGGTGCTTCCAACAGCCACTGAACTGAGCATAGCTGTTTTTGAAGTTCTGACTAGAGGAAATCATTCTGTGCTGCTTTCAGAGTCCGCGAAAACAGTGGAATTGAAAATGTGAATTTATTGCTGCCACACTGTGTTCTAAAAAATAATTAAACAAACCAGCACAACTATGATTGCTCAGAAATGTTATGATAAACAAAATTATTGGACCAGAACTTCACATTATGTAGAGATCTGAGTCTTTCTGAAGTAGGTCTTTTGTGATTGGTCTTTTGTTTTGGGCTAAGTTCCTTAGGAAATGAGTAAACCTTTAGGGAGAAATACAACAAAGCCATGTCCGATTTAAATCATCTGTGTGCTGAGTGGCTGTTACACATAACCACTTGAGGCACATTATTTGCACTATACTGTTCAGTAATGCATGACAGATCCATTTAGTTAACTTTCAGCAGTACTTTGCTAATTATTAACTCAATCCCTTTCTAGAAACAAGTATAAGCAAGTATAATTCAGCGATAGTAATATGTTGCAGAAACTTTATTTTCATTTTTTTCAATGTTCAGTGCTATAGTGACATATTAAACGAATGTGTCTTAAAATATTCAAGTTCTAATTAGACATCAGATATCACCACCATGAGCTTCTCTAATTGCCTGATATAATCCTCATTCACCTTCGCCTGTTTCATGCCTCTCATGTGTTTGTGAAGGCGCGACAGCAGCAGGCAGAACTCGCTCAGCAGGAATGGTTGCAGATGCAGCAGGCCGCCCAGCAGGCACAGATGGCGGCAGCATCTGCCACTGCTGCCCAACAGGCCGGTTCCTCTCAGGATGAAGACGAAGAGGATGACATATGATCCCAGGATACCGTTCAGCTTGTCCGAATCCCTTCCTGGGACAGTGTTGGCGGGCAAACCTCCCAGTGCTGTTGTTGACAGAGACTTGAGATGTGTTTGACCGCTGGTGCACATCAGTGACACAAGGAAAATGCACATTTGGTATCGACAGTGGAGATGGAGTTGGAGGGGGATGTCAACATGATGATACCAGAACCTGAAATTTGTTTGGTTTGAAAAGCTGTTAATAAAATTTGGATTATCCCCCCGCCCCCCCTTTTTAAGTTACTTCCGTTTAATTATGTCTTGATGTTATGTTGTGAGTAATTTGTAGATTTCTGGATGTACTGTGGATGCACTGAAGGCACATTTCACTGAAGTTTGGTAATGGTGCAGCAGGTGTTTGCTCTTTCAGGTACTGCACCAACTAGCTTGTTTATGTCAACCATAGTGCTAGATAACAATCCGTGGTGTAGGCGAATCGCTCCTGACGACTCCAGAGCATCTAATTCCTCTTCTCTTGTCTTTGCCATTTTGTCAAAAAGGGTTTTCTTTACCCCTCTGTGGAGTTATTTGTTCGACAGTGGAAGAGTTGAGGGGGCGTCAATATTGAAATTGTACTATTAGATAATGGAAAAATACATTTTTGTTTTAGCTTATTCAGAAACATTATGTTGTTTCCTTTCTACCTTGAACTACACACAGTATTGGTTCTTAGCTGCACCTTTGAAAAACTGAATATTTTTGTCTGATAGAACCAAAGATAGACTAACAGCCCAGAGTTCGTGTTTTGTTTTCTTTTTAAGGTGTAGGTGCTACTGTGATTCTCATTGCTGGCTCCAGATCAGTGTGAATAATGTTAAATATTATTAACCTATAACTTTGTAAGACGCTTTGATATCGAGGCCAGATTTGTTATTTCCCTTTTCCTTGGGTGCAGTATCAAACATTTGCATTGTGACTGTGGTCAATCCTCAGTGTAAAGATAAGTAACCTAGTTGTGATACACATTCACTTGCCTATACTACAAAGTTGTATTCTTTAAGCAATAAAGGAATCATGTTTTATAGACCAGTGTTCTCTGATCTTTTTAATGCCTAATGATTCCACCTCCTGTCCCTTCTGCACATGCTCTGTTTGAGCCTAATGTCTGGCGTATCCCATATGAGAGTCAGATGTGTGTGAGCAGGTAGATGAGCTTCAGTGGAGCACTTGGCTTGTCTGGACAACACTTTCTTTTTATATTTTTTTACCCAAAATATTTTTTACAAATGGCAGGAGCGATCATAGAGAAGATGAGCACTAAAAAGTTGGTTTTATTTGTTTTCTTCATTTTATTATTCCAAATATTTTCCATCTTGGTTGGAGCATTGATATGTAAGTAGATGATTTTTTTAAAACATATTTTTACATTTGTTTGCAAATAATAATGTTTTCTAATAATTATTTGGAGTAATTTATCTTATTCAATCTTTGTTATGTGCATTTAGATGTTACTGCACTGCAGATTCTACTCAGCCAGCCAATGAAAGCTGGCGACATTCCTTTAATGTTCTCAATTATTTCCTCACTGTTTTCTATTTTCTATGTATTCTAAAAACTAAACATTTATTTAATTTAAATTCTTGATTGCAAGCAGTTTAGCTTGTTTCTACACCTGGGTGAGCAGTTTTGCATCTTTTATCTTGTAGAGTTTCCATATTTAATTATATTTATAGTTTTTGCATGGAGTTTCTTTGCACCTACTGTATATTTTTTTTATTGTTTGTGTGCTTTTGAGCTACTCAGCTTGATTGTAAATGCAGGATAGCCCTCAATGATTTCAATTTTAGGAAAATGAAGTCTAATTAACATAATTTTTTGTGTTGGAAGCGCTCTGAAAAACAAATTTTCCCAATGCTCTTAATGATTAAGCTTTAGTCTGTCTTTTTTCATAATATATATCTGATTTCCTTTATGATAGCTCCCAGTCCTACCACTGCAATCAGCTACTTGGCCACCAAATGCATCAATTTCCACAGGACACGTGCTTGGCTCATGCCATGGGGCTCAAATCGATGCCAGCAGGTCCACAGTTTTGACGACCCTCTGGCAAAAACGCTCGATGCCAACGACATTGTTTTTGCTGTGCATGTACCCCTACCCAACACTGAAATGAGTCCATGGTTTCAATACATGCTGGCTGTTCTGCAGTTTGACATTGCATTCAAAATGATAAATCAGATTGGTAAGACGTGTGTCTTGTCTTTGTCAGAAATGTAAATAGCGTAGTTTCCTAGTTACAGTGGGTTTCTAATAAAATGAGCAATTTTCCTGCCTGTGTAGAAGATGATGTGGTCATCACTATCGATGCCCGTCTGGCGTACAGGGACGACATGACGTCTGAGTGGACCACAAAATTTCACTCGGTGGAGCAAAGGCCACTCAGATGCACATTTGCAGTATCCAAGGTAAACCTGCATGACTTCATGTTATACACAGAAATGAGAAATAGTTACACTTTTCTCTGCTTAGTGAGGAAAAACCCAGTGTTTTTTTCAGACGTATGAAAACGAAGGGCGCTTTTATCACTGTGACCCAATACCATTCATGGAGCTGGGAAGTGTAGCCCACAAATATTTTTTAATGAACCTGCGTTTGCCAGTGAATGACACAATGAACGTTGGCATCGGGGAAATAAAGGACATCCATGTAGTGGTGAGTATAATTTCTACATGTTAACTTCTGTTATACGGCATGTTGTGTTTGAATTAATCTCCAAAGCTAAAAATTTGGCACTCTGACATCTGATGTCCCTCCTCTTCCTCAGGGCATCCACCAGAATGGAGGCTTCACCAAAGTGTGGATCAGCATGAAGACTGTGTTCAGTCCCTGGATATCAGTGGCTACAGTTTGGTACTGGTACAGGATTCGGCTCTTGGCGAGACCTCCGGTCCTTTTGGAAAAGTATGTTTTGGCTAGCCTGCATGTGGAAAGAGAGATTAAGAGTGACATTTTAACATTTAAGTATATTTATGAATTTTATGTCAGAATACTGAGTTGAATTTTAATAATTTCTCAAATGATAAAAAACAATGTAATAATAATAATAATAATAATAATATTACTACTGCTGCTCCTACTACCACTAATAAGAATAAGAATATTTAATTTTGAGCACTTTAGGTTGCGATTGCTGCCTCTGCGGACTGATTTTATTGAGATTTTATTGCAGACTGAAACAAAATCATCTTATTTAAAAGGTAGAGTGAAGTTATACAATACAGCTACTTGTAAGGAGCTCCTGGCTCTTTTATACTCAATGAGAACTTAAAACTGCAAGTAAACCTTCTGGCATACTTTTAAGAGCTTGTTTTTCAGAAGTCCAACATACTTTTGTGTAGCATTTCCAAGCAGAGGAAATGAAAAGTGTTTGATCTAAGTGCATGATTGCCTAGAGCTAGGTCATTTCTCCATTTGCAATAGAGCAGAAGGAGTTATTTGTCTGTTAGAGTGGATGTAAGTGTTTCTTTCACTGATGTATTCGTCCTGCTCAGGGTGATTTTTGCTCTGGGCCTCTCAATGGCCTTCCTGGACATGCCGGTGGAGTGGCTGTCCATGGGCTTTGAGTGGACATGGATGCTGCTGTTTGAAGATGCCCAGCAGTGCGCCTTATACTCTGTACTCTTCTGTTTCTGGATCATCTTCTGTGGTGAACACCTCATGGTTAGCAGGTCTTTCTTTGCTGCTTGCACATTTCTCTGCACCTTCCTGCCAGTTGTTACTTATTCTTTCATTCATTAAATCACCAGGACCAACGTCAGAGGAATCTCCTCTCAGCTTATTGGTGGCAAGTTGGGCTTGTGGTGTTTGGATCTTCTGTTCTTCTCATATTTGACCTGAGTGAAAGGTAAATGTTTTTCATTTTTTGTGTTATTGGTGTGGATTTAATAAAAAAAGTAAGTTGTTTTCTCTCTTACCGAAGGGGGGTTCGTTTGAGCAATCCATTCTACAGTGTGTGGGCGTCAGAATCCAGGAGTAAGTTTGCAGTATCCTTCAAATATCTATTCTTTATTATAAAAAGTAATTCAGCAGTCAGGCTACCATTAACATCCAAGATTTTTTTCTTATCTGAAACCACATATTACCTTCATTATTGTGGCAGGGATTTCTGTTTGCCTTTATTTCTTCTCCCTGTGTCGCATGGTGCACTGCGTGTTCAGAACCATTAGTGGGAAATTGCAACAGCTTCCTACAATGCCAGAGACTCGGAGACTGCGCTATAAGGTTTAATTTTATATCAAAATCACATAAGAAAAAGTAGTGAATTTGACAAAAAGAAAAAGCTTTTCATTCACTAGATTATACAGAAATTCTACTTACTTTACTGACTGTAGGTGTGCTTTCCCCCCAGGGTATTATTTTCAGGTTTAAATTTTTAATGCTGGCAACACTCACATGTGCTGCTCTCACCATCATCTTCTTCATCTTAAATCAAGTAAGTTTTAGCCTTCTAAGGAGCAGCAGTTTTAATTGCAGCTTGTTCTTCTTTAAAATATGTTTATGATTTGTTATTTGGACATGTTTGGGTTTCTTAAAAATTATTTCAAATATTCTTATTTTTTCAAATAGGTCAGCGAAGGTCATTGGCACTGGGGAGACTACACTCTCCAGGTCCACAGTGCTTTTCTTACAGGAATCTATGGCATGTGGAACCTGTACGTTTTTACCATTATCTTCCTCTATGCCCCCTCACACAAGCACAACAGGAAGAAGTTAGGAGACACTCAACACACAGGTGCGTAACAGTTCTGTTGTTTGGTCAGAATCCAGTTTAGCGAACCGATGGCGAGAGATATTTGCTTTGTAAATATGCTGGAGGTGTTTATCTGAGATTATGTTGCAGATATGACGGACAAGCCCGAGAGCCAAGAGACACAGCTGACCTGTGGAGAGCAGGGGCCGACAGAGGTCTACAGGATCACTGGGAAGGTGGCTGAGGAATAGCTGCTGGGCTCGTTTCAGGATATTTGTGGTGTGTTATCTTTTAATTTGATGTTACTTGCCAGAGTCTTCTACACTATTGAATGTACAAGTGAGCCATTGTACAATACTGTAACCTTTAACAAGTGAACAGACTGGGGAAACAAAAGCTACAGGAAGCTACAGTATAAGGAAAAGTGAGGAAAGCTTGAATATTCAAAGTTAGATTCACTGGAAGGTCAGACCTTAGAGGCCTCCAAAAGCTGCTTATTTTAAACTTTGTGACCGTGGGAAAAATAATTAAAGCATGCTATAAATTGAAGTTCTTATTGTTATCTAACAGACATCTTCTACGTGGTATGACAGGAAATTTGTTAACTTGTGACTCCCCTTATGTGACTATGTTGTTACAACCTCCTATAATGTAGATTTGTTTCCTTAAACTTGTAATGAAAAGAAAAAGTGGCCAATCTTTTCACTCTTTGTATCTTTGCAAAATGCCAAAATAAATCTAAATCCTTTGTTAAATACTTGGTTTAATACTATATATATACAGTGTATGGCTCAACAAAGTGCATGGACAGTTAAACATTTCTTCACAATTTTTCAGGTTTTGTGCACATTCAGTCTAAAACACAGATACAAAATACAACTTTAATTTTTTTTAATGTAAATAGTGAAAAAGCATTGTGTGAAAGTATTATATATATGCTTTCTACTAATAAAACAGTGCTCAAATTGCTTATTTCAACTTACTTTGCTACTGAATGTTTCTGGCGTTTATTACTTTATGCAAGAATGAGCTTTCATGACATGCAGCGTAAGGTTGTAACAAACAAATGAATTAAATCATACATCTAGACCAGGGATCTCAAATATGTGGCCAAAGCGCCAGAACAGACCCATGTAGCCACCAGATGAAAAGTCTGAAAATTAGTCTGAAGTGTTCATTTTATAGACGTCTAAGATATTTCCCATGGCCTGCCAGAGATAAACCAAAAAAATAAATAAAAAATTAGGTGTTTTTTCCAGCAAATATTTGATTATATCACTGAAAATTTCCTGCTTGTGTTTCAGTACATCCACTGTTCTGTTTGTTTTTATTTATGGAGCAAAGTCCAGGTAAAAGACTGCTAGTACTGTATCTGTAACTTTAGACATTTATTTCCTTGATTGTGGTTAAAACCCGAGGAGTCCAGCTAACAGCTCTCTTTATCTACAATAACAGCATTTCTTTAATGCGAAAAAAAAAACAAAAAACCCTGAGGCCTTTTGTTGGAATGGCATGTAATTTTCTTCATCATCTCAGACTGTTCATCTGCAAGATGCTTTATGGAATGTAAATGTTTTCAGAATGTGCTAAAACCTATACTAGAAGAAATGGGAAGAATTTTAAAAATGTTTATTTGGTTTATTCATTTTTAGATTATTATGCAGTTGCTTTATTGGTCAAGTCAGTAGATGAAGCTCTGAGAAGTCCATGGCCCGGTGGCGCCAGTGTCCGGCAGCCTCGCCTCTGTCAGTGCGCCCCAGGGTGGCTGTGGCTACAATGTAGCTTGCCATCACCAGTGTGTGAATGTGTGTGTGAATGGGTGGATGACTGGATATGTAAAGCGCTTTGGGGTCCTTAGGGACTAGTAAAAGCGCTATATAAATACAGGCCATTTACCATATATATACATATATATACATATGTATATATATATAAACTTCTCTGGGTATTGACAATCAGGAGACAAAATTAAAGGGGAAAAAAAAACCTATTTCTGACTAATGAAAATATTTGTATTTTTTATTTATCAAGATTACAAAAACCAAAACAAAACCGCACTTCATACTGAAAATATATTTATGGCAAGTGCAGGATCATTTTGAAACGTGGACGTGGACACCTGGATTTCTACATTTTGAATATCTCAGGTGCAGATGTAGCACAATCAGGATCCTATGAATTACCATCTGTATAAGCCACCGACAGGGGGCGCTGTTGCCTTGTCCAAAGATTAGGAAGCGGCGTGTAGTCCTGCCCAGCAGCAGCCAACAGCAGATGACTGAGCGCGTCTCCCGTCACTGCGCTTTCACCTCCACACGGCTGAATGTTTGTTTAATCCGAGCTGAAACTTTTCAGTCGACATTTTTGTCGAGTTGCGAGAGCTTCGTGTGGGATTATTTCATGGCTCGACTTTGAAACCACCACCCCCAAACAAACAAAACAACCACATAAAAAACAAAAACAAAACAAAGGAACAAACCCGGTTTTGGATCCGAGAGGCCAGGTGAGTATCAGTACAGAGATTACATAAATAATCTTTCTTCATTCTGCTGTGTCCACACTGCTGCTGCTTTTAATAAACGCCAGATGGTAGACTGTGACTTCCAGTCCATTAACCTGAGGCAACAACCAGTGTAAACACGAGGTAAGAGTATGGGAAAGAACACTTTGCAGCTTTAAATGGTTGGCAAATTTTTTTTGTGCAAATACATGGTTGGTAAACAGGTGTTTCAATCAGCGGTTAGGATTCTTTTTTTTTTTCAAGAGGAGACATGAGTGATGTCATGGCGATATTTCTGAGAAAACATGCTGGATAAATCTCTGTGAAGGTCAGCGAATATTTGAGAGATTTACAAGTATGATGGAATATTACACTTCTTGGAAAGCCTACCTGCAGCAGGGCTTTCTTTGAATTTAACAGCGCCAGTATTACAACAGTGTGAAAACACTACAGCGTGTTGTGGGAAGTTATCATACTGTAGGTTATCAGAGCGGGGAAACTGATGCTCTTCTTTTTAAACGTAGTTCAGTAAATGTGAGTGAAGTGCTTTATTAGAGCTGCAGTAAACAGTAGATTAACATAGTCTGCCTTAAATGTTTAAACTTCTCTTTAACTCAGACGTGTTTCGGGAGGAGTTGCTGTTCTTATAGGAGTAGCAAGACTTCATTATAATATCTGACGTTCCAAGCGGTGTATTTCTCAGGTGAATGTGCTCAGCTAAAATCTGAATTTAAGATGTGAAGTCGCATTCTTAAAGCCTATGCATTGCACAAACTCTTGGACTGGACTTTTAGTAATGTAGATGATAGACTGATTTATGATTAAAAAATAACTGTAGAGTTTAGCTTTTATTTAAATGTTAATAAGTGTTTAAGAGTGTTTTTAGTACTTACATTTATTTGGTATTAATCCCTTTCTGATTTCTGATCCGTTTACTCCACACAGTATCTGTTTTGTGGATAATATGAAGACCTGCACTAGTCTTTAGTCTTTTTTTCTGACTTTGAAGACTGCAGAAACAGAGTAGAAGACAAAGAATTGCATATGACTGAGTTGTGCAAAAGCTTCTGACATTTTGCAACATCCAACTGTCAGGAAAACAAACATGCCAGCAATGATAAAAGGAAGTTTGAGGCACATAATTCCCATGTATTGAATCAGTTGGAACCACTTCTGGATTCCCATCTCCAATTACTACAGAAAATTGGCAAAACTAGTCTCAGTTTACTAACCGAGCTAGTAATCTATTAACTCTCAGTTAATAGCTTTTTTTGTTTGTTTTTGTAGCTAATGAGACAGGTAATGATGATCATTTTAAATACGTATTGATCAAGATTTTTAGTACCAGGAAATCCATCTGCAGTATTCAGCAGTGTTTTAGTGTTAGTCTGTCAGACTTTTTAAATGAATAAAGGGATGCATTTGAAAATTTAGCATTTAGGGGGCATTCAGTTGAAGCTTTTTTGTTGAGCAAATGTTCGGTCCACCCCAAAGGAAAGTGCAGCATGCCAAAATCTAATATAAAAATTGAGTGTAAAACTGGCAAAGTTTTGATCAAAACAGCTGTCTTTTACACTGCATAAACAGATGCTACATATTTTTCTAAGCGCTACACGTGTTTACTTTCTTTCAGTAGTATGATGACGTTTCTGTGAGATAATTTTGGTATGGCTGTTATTATTATTGAACCTGTGAGCATGTTTGTGGAGAGCATGCGACGTAACTCTGTGTGTCCATGACAAATGATTTTCATCTTTCAGGAGAATTATCTTGTCATGGCTTCTGGCAGTCCAGCGTGACTCCACCTGAGTGCATTTGTGGTGCTGACGTGGGTATGGTCATGTTGCCTGGTTACCCCACACTTACTGGTGCAGACCTTAGCGTGGTTTAATCTCGTGAGAAGGTCCCCCCCTACCCCCCTTCTATCCCTTGACTCAAATTCCACGCTCAGCCTCTGGGGAACTCGTCTGTGCGTCACAGCTCTGGTCACAAAGACCTTTAGAGAGAAGTTCCAGTCAGCACAGTCGCCGCCGGCACCCTCGAGCTGTTAGTCCACAGCAATATGTGAAAAATGTCCTCCTGCTTTGACGTATGTCAGAGCTCTCTTAGCCTCCTCACTGGAGCGTGTCGCAGTGATGAAGGTATTATACCCTCAACGAGGAGAATATGTCGCACGTAAGAGGGCTGCTTAGTGCACAAGGCATTAACTGCTTATCAGCAAGTGATGAAAGGCTTTCACAATTAGCTTTCAATGACTTTACCTCTCAAATACTTTCCATTTTTAAACCGATAGTTAGTTACATGCACCCTGTAATTACAGTGTTGACTCTCTCTGTCTTCAAACAAGATGCGGCATTTCTGAAAACTGTGTGATGGCCACCAGGCAGTGTACTGTTCTATTTAAAGTTATTAGATTAGAGAAGGGCTTTTGTTATTAATATTGTAATATTCAGACCTTCTACAATAAAACCAGTGTAGCTCTTAATCAGTTAATCAAAATCAGACCGTTGTTCACACAGCAGCTGTTTCCTCCAGATGTCATGGAGACAGTTAAAAGCATGGACATTTAACAGATATTTTAATGCAGGGAACTAGTCAGCTACAAGTTAATTGATGCAGGTATTCATCAAGCAGCAATTCATAAAGGTTCTGTAAGTGTAAGGATTGCCTTTTTTTCCAGTTTAAACCTTTATAAAAATACTTAGGATTTATGTCAATATTCGGATAAATAAATGAACAAAGATGTCACTTGGGATTGTGTATTCTTTTACTATTTGTCTACTTGGAAAGCAATTTTGAAATGAGCGCCCTATAATGTAACATTTCAGAATGAAACGCATGCACAATATTTAGGTGGTTTGATTGAACAAGATGATTATGTAGTCAAATAAACTCTCTGTATATTTGACTATAACTGCTGTGCCACTTCAGTTCATTTATCTGTCTATAAACCATAGATGGTATGTAGAAGATGGATGTAGCCACCATGACGTCATCTGTTTTTGGGATTCCACATGTTGAAACCTCAGTCCTGGCTTTTTTCTTTGTTGGATTGGCCCTGGAGGTTGTTGTTTTATCCAAACCAACTCACGCTCTCGTCTCTTACTTCGCCTTACTTGTTGGCTTTCTTGTTGCTCCCAATATTAGCATCTTAGAACATTGCGTGTTGAAATTTTATTACTTCTGCGTTCTCATCAAAGATTCCTTTAATTTTCCAAATTATTTCCGCCGAACATCTGCTGTAAACTCCTTTAGCGGGAGCAGAAATTGCAGCCTCATTGTTGTTTTTCCCATCCTTGTGGCAGGATTAACATCTCATCTGCCGTGTCTCCCCCTGACCCGCAGAGCAACACACAGACCCTGTGTGACAGTAGCCAGGTTACTTGTTCGTGTCACCCTGTGTCTGATCTCAGTGACATTTTGGGACTTGTCATATTGCTGCAGTGGGTTATTTATAGACACGTGCTTCGTTGAGCAGTTCTACATGATGTACAGCTCAACTGACAATTGCATAAACCAACTCCAGGACTGTGTGTGTGTGCTTTGATTTGATATTGAACATGTATAACTACTGTAAATAATGACTAAATAACAGTTACACATTTAAAGTGAATCCAAGTTAATTTGTGCGTTTGAATAAATGGTACCTTCAGTATGAATGTTTGTCCCCAAAAACTCTACTACTCTGTGCAAAAACCTTTTATGTTGTATTTAATTGTTGCATTTGTTTCAGTTAAGAATATTATTTATATGTTAATGCTTATATACCAACTCTTCCGAGTATTGCTCAGGCTTGAAGAATGTGTAAGATGAATTACTACTGTGGAAAGAAAATAATAAACAGTGGAAAGTACTAAAAATATTTGAGGATATCTGTTCCTTACTTTAAACCACCAAGTCCTGCCTCTTCTCTGTTGTTGGGACAAACTGCCCAGACACAGTTCTCTGACTAAAGGACTGGCCATCTAACTGGTCTCACTGGAATGTGGTAATGAATGCAAGTAGAGCAGTGGGTTGGGTATACCCCACCCACCACTGCTTCACATTTTGTCCTAAATGATGTGGAAACTAGTGTCAGAGGGCTAGCATTCATTAATTACACCGTGGGAGCTCACAGCTCTTTGTTTGGCCTCATCTGGAAGAAATGGTAAACATGAATCCACGATTGGCTAATTTTTTGAAAAATAATATTTTCTTTGCTTTTTCTTTCCAGATTTATGCTGCCCACTCAGACAGAAACACCAAGTACATGCTCCCTGAGAACATTTCGCACACAGGTCTGTGTCCTTGTTTATAGGCTGCCTCCCATCTTTAAAACAACTATCGCCACCAGCCATTTCTGTAATTGCAAGGTGGCTCAGGTTGCAAACATTGTTTCACCAGCCTATTCATTATTAATTAGGCACAGCCTGTTTGAGTATTTCATATCTTCAGACTTAAGGACCATCTGTGAGGTGCTGCCCTCTTGTGTTTAGAAAGAGTCTACACTGTATCTTCTTATATTCTTAAATCATAGGGGATTGCTCTTTAGGATTATGACTTGGGTCCTACATTTACAAAAAGGCATCACAGGTGTGGAATTTGTAAGATACAAATACATGCTACTGATTACATTACTGGTAATGTATGCTTCAAACACAGTGAAACATAACATTTATAATTTGTTTCACTTAACTGTATGAAATTGGATCTTACTCACCCCTGCCCCTGTTTTCAAGCATCCAACTTTATACTTGATAACCCCTTTAATATGAATTTACTGTGAGGGCCTTAAATGGCCTATTTTCTGAGTGGTTCTTCATTTAATATTAGAGGGGGAAAATGTGAAACATTACTAGATTCAGGCCAGAAAGAAGAAAGGAAGAAAAGCCTGTACACGTTTTGGCTCCAAATGATATCAGTACTTAAAACATTTCTACAAAATCATGATTTAGATCCAAAGAATCTTCTCTAACTAGAAATAGAAGCTGTTTTGATAGCATTAATGAATTAATTTCTCTAAATAATTACCTATGATTAGGTGCATTGGATACTTACTTGAACTAATGTTTGTTATTTTCTTGGTCAGGAAAATATGCACCTAAATATAATAAAAATGTCTTGGCTAATAACTCAGTTAAAAGTATATTACACATAATAAAAGTCTCAGGTTTGCCAATCAATACACATGTACTAATAAGGAAACAATCTGTTCTTTGTTACTTGTATCTGTTTTAATTAAGAGATCTGCTGCTAACACAATATCAATCTAGGAAATGAAAGAAAAAGCTAGTTTCAGATTAGTTTCTCTGTGGATACCTTCTTACAGATAGTTGTATGACTCAATTCTACAAATTTCCCCCACATGGTGGCAGTATTATACAGTCTATAGGTTTGTCCTTATGTTAGGCGTGAGATAACCCTTTCATTGCTGCAGCATATTGAAGGTCTGTTAAATTAATAACTGATGTAGAAACCGCTTTGTTTTTCCTTTTTCGCTTATGCCATTGAAACACTGAGAATCTGAAATGTCCCACACTGGGACCTCCATAAGCATGCACATCTGCTCATTTGTTGCAGCTGTGTTGGGACTCTTGTGTGTGAATACTCATGTGTTGTGCAGAGTGACCCTGTTAAGAACTTTGCATTTGTTAATAACGTGTAGGTTTTTTATTTATTTATTTATTTTTTACATGTTTGTGTAGGGGTACAACACAAACCTTTTGCCTTTTATAGGAACCTGTGGGTGTATAGTGAAATTTATGGTGTGTGTAATGTAAACTACTGTGCAATTTGTGGGGGCAGCCCCTCAGGAAATAAAAGCTTTAAATCAGTTGTAGGTCCAAAGTAAGTACTTTGAAAAATATGCATTCACCTGAATTTAAATCAAACAGCAAGTGAAAAAAGGTGACCCAGTCTACATCCAGGTGTTAAACAAAGGCTCTTTTTGCCTGTGTGCAGGTGTGTTATTAATTGGCTGCAGGGCCTCTGTCTATAGTCTTTCCACTGTGCTAACAGAAACCTTGTGGGGCAATGTCTTGCATTTGGTGGGACTATCTTGGTTCCTCAATAACTGCTTCAATTTCTAACACCTTTTTTTTCTTACTGAGCAGGTTTAATGTGAGATCTTAACTGAACACAGCAGTTTACTGTGCAAGCGTCAGGATGCATGAAAATTGGGGCTTGGCATTTTTTGATTGACAGTGTGTGTGTTTTTATATGTGTAGGAGGTTTTTTCACATTTACTTAATTATTTCTGCACCCACGGGAGATCCCAGGCCTCTTCAGTCATGTCCTCCATCCTGTTTCGTAAGCGCCTGCTCATATATGGGCATCTTCCTTCCTTCCTTCTCCTCTGTTGCACTGTCTACTTCCTGAACAACAACCCCACCCCTCCCTTCGAATTTCCCTCTCACCCCACAATCACTTACTGTACACGCAAACATGCACGCACACTCCTACTCATGCCGGTTAGCAATGGGCTGAGGCAGGAGTGGCCGGCCCCTCTGCAGGAAGTAGTTTGCTCACCAGTTCTCATGCCGGGTAGCACTTATTTTGTACTTTGCTTTGCGAAGTTTTTTTTCCTCTCATGTCGCACATTCCATGCTTCAAGTTGTTTCTTGGAAAACGTATTTGAAGTGTATGGGAAGTGAATGCGTTCGATAGCATTTCTTTTTCATCTGGACTTTCTTTTGCACTGGTCCCGTGTTCCCAGAAACTGCAGTGAAACAGAGATTTAAGTTCTAGTATTATTTATGTACCTCTAACATGGACTGGCGTTCACTGGGTGGCCTTTGATTGCCCCGAAGGCTTGCAGATGCCACTTGAGATTAGCTCTTCTATCTGCAGAACTATAATGTAGACACATGTTGGCTTTGAAGTAAGACAAACAGATTCATCAAGTTTGCAAGTCAAAGAACATAAAGTCTCAGAAGTGTGCAGCTGGGGCTACTTCAGCCACTGATTCTACTTGCTCCTTGTTTACCTGTAAAACCCTTTTCAGTGGGAACCATATGCATTAGACTAATACTATAAATCTACTATGTAGTTTATTGTTAGCACAGGAACCTTCTCCATGGCATGCTTTGTGAGAATAAAACAGAACGTCCAGTCTACCCATCATTATGTAGACATAAAGCCACAAATGAATTATTGCTACAGTTTCAGATGTGTAATTACAATGTCGCCCTCTTGTTGCTCCCGATGAAATATCAGCTTAGTCAACAACTAGGTCACTGCATATCCAGTTTCCATCAATAGAATTTTCATGCAACTGCCATGAAGTTTTGCGCACGCATGCATGGTTCAAGAACTGAATACATTCTCCAGTCTGCAACAACAGAGTTGTTTTCTAAAGATGAACTGAAAGATGATCCACTGCCATTTCCTTATAGAAAAAATAATTGTAAATAATGGTTAACATGGTAAACATGATCCGTTTCAACATTAGCATTATGTGGGTAGGTTAGCAAGATTTTTGTGGACTGTGTACATCCTCATGGAGATACTAACACGGCAATAGGCAGTTAAGCTGTGTCCACACAGGAAGCGTTCAGTTTTCCCTGTACTGCATATCTGATGATGTAGTAATGATCTTCATTAATCAATGCATGCAGCTGTCAGCACAGGCTCCATGCATTGTTTAGCTCCATTTCTGTCCTTGGTACACATAAATGCAACTAAAGGCATATTTTTATCCTGCAAACCTCCATTTTTGTTTTGTTTTGTTTTTTGAGCATGCAACTATAGTACCTGTCCACTCCAGCTATAGTTCATACAAAGCATGGGTGACTTTCCCTTGTAGAGACAAAGCAGCAGCTGCTTGTTTTCATATGTATCTGTCATTGTACATGCTATTGTATAGAAGGTATTAGAAAGTGCTTCTGCATAGCAACAAATGTGCCCCGTTTAAAAAAACCCAAAAAACCCCCCCAAAAAAACAAAACCCAACGCTCTAATCATGGTTTCAGGGCCCTGACAATAAACAGTGCACACAGGCTGCTTTATCTGTTCGTGTGCTGTGGTGTCCACTTTGAGACGCTCCTGTGCCACATGTCTGCCAGACGAGAATTCCAGCCACCCTGATCTTTGCTGCGGAAGCCGTTCAGGGAGTGTTGGCGTCCAGTTAACAAACATAAGGGTTTGGCAGTTAAGAGAGGGAGGCCAAGCAGCCGTCGGGATGTCATCCTGCCCAGAAACTCTGCCTAGCCACTGGTTGCATGCCTGGGATTCTTTTGTACAAGCTGCTCTTTCCTGCTTTGATTTTTTTTTTTTCCTAAAACATTTTCCTCTACCAGACAGTGGCACAGCGAAATATTTTCCAGTCCAGAAATAAGTTGCTTTTAATTGCATTGCCTTACAAGTATACACTTGGTGGTCTGCGCTGCTGTAAAAATGTGCCTTTGATTGACATTCATTAGAGATGAAACAGGGTGGTATGCAGCTCAGCACTGCAGCCACGTTCCAATGCAGTTGCACTGTTCTCAAAACAAACCGCTCCAACTGGTGCGCACATACTTTCCCTGTGAGATCCTGGTCGGTGCTTTGAATGAATGCAGCATTATAATACTCCAAAATGCATGACTGAAAAAGGCTCAGCCACCATCTGAACTCTCTGCACTGGACCGGGTTTGACTGTCATATCATGTAGGTCATGTAGGCAGACTGAGGTAATCTTTTGGGAAGTTAAATTGCTTATTTTGGATAATAAGCAGGTCGCTATTGCATGAAACTACAGATTTCTGCACTTTTGAAATCCCAGACCTGTCTAGGTCTTTGTAACCTAATGACAGCATAAATGCTCTTACTGATGTAAATGCTTAATTGCCAAGAGATTATATATTGAAAAGCGCTCTGTTTAGCTTTCATTGTTAAAATCGAAGCAGCTGTGATTCACTTCTCAACAGTGACACAGCAGGTCAGAACATGTGGCAGACAAACTGACACTGAAGTTTTGAAGTTGCTGAAGATGCTGAGAGTGAAATGCAAGTCAGTAATGAAATTATTCAAATTTGGTGTTCAAAAGTTGCTTTAACCTTACTAAATGTATGAAGAGTGAAAAAAGAAAGAATGAAGTGATAAAGTAATTAATTTTTAAATGCAAAAGGTCAACCTCACTTTATAATATTCTGCAAAAATGATTTTCTGTCCGTTGTGCATTGTTTAGGAACTAGAGGGGAAAATGTGAACTGCAGCTTGACTGGTTGGTGGCGGCAGTAAATCCTGTTTATTTGGTGTTTTAACTGTCATGACTGGAAATGAGCAGTATCACTGACTGATCTATTGCTCAGCATGCTTCTGACATGAGCCATGATGCATGATGCATGACTACAACACAAAACCTACACTACATTGTAAAACCTTGTTAAAGCTGCAGTGCATGGAAATCTGAAGTCTTATAATCCCTCCCTTCAATGCTTTCTCTTTGGAAAGACGTACTACAGACTTCATTGTTTCTGTCTTGGAGATGAAGGCAGGAGGGGTTGCAGAATTCTTCTTATATCTTACAGAACTGGAATGACAATATTAATGGTTATTATGAGATTACTGCACAATGACGCCATGTTTAACCTCCTAGGACCTGCCGTCCACATATGTGGACATCACATTTTGGGGTATTTCGACCAAAAATACTCAATGTTGCTCTACAACGGCCTGATATCCACTTATGAGGACATTATACTGCTGCTGTTCTATCGAAATTTTAAACGAATATCCTCATGTGGCTCTTATTTTTAAAAAAACAAAACAAAATTAAGGTAAAAAAAAATCAGGTAATTCTTTGTTTTTACATTCATTGGGCCCCAATATGCCCAAATATCAAAGAGAAATTAAAAATGCATGTCGTGGAAGAGTTCGGGTCTTAGGAGGTTAATGGTAGAGCCAGTTAATGTGAAAGTGAGAACTGATTTGCCTTGTAGACTCTGAAGGTCTCTCTGTCCTTTGCCCAGTCAAAGATATGTGCCCTAACTAGTAAAGACATTTTTATTTTCATTTTAGCTGTAACTATGTTATTAATGTAGCTGGCAAACATCTGGTGTCTATAACAAAACAACTTTTGTAAGTTGATAGAAAACAAAAACAGAGCTGAAAGAGTAACTCGCATACAAACTTAAAAAGGTATAAAATATGATTATTATTTTTAATTTCTTTTTCAGGAAATCTGTTGAACAAGTGTATTTGCTTAACTGCGCTTTATAATTGCTCCTGTAAAATACATTTAAAATATTTATGATTGAAAGTGTGACTGTTTAAGGTGACACATTATAAATGGACAAGTTAAAGACAAATGCTTAACTAAATAAACTAATGTACTTTCAAATAGTAATTTTGTTCTTCTTCTTCTTATTATTATTTGGGTTCAGTCAAAATGTCCACTGAGATTGCAGTTGCATTCAGACCAGTTAAACTTGAATTTCCGTGAAAACTAAATCCTCAGTGATGTGCTGTATAGGTTTTTGTCATCCTGAAACTTTCCCAAATGTACTTTGCCTCCTTGTGCAGAGATGGGCGAGGTGGATGTTTCGAATTCTTTCTCAGTTAATAATACCTGTTTCATTGCTCTCAACTCAGTGTATGCAAACTCTCTGGTAATAACGTGTTAGTCCAAAGGGCAGATTAGTAATGGGTTAGGACTGCAGGTTTACAATCAGGTGTCACGAGACATAAGCTGCAAGCACTTGTGTAGTGTCCCTATTAGGACACTTTTGCACGGTGTCCACCCTATCTGCTCTTACGTCTGCAGCCTTGTCTTCTGCCTCTCCCACGGCTGTTCATTGTGTGCTCACTCAGCTCTGGGGTGCTCTAGAGTTCACCGGAGGGAGAAGAAGAGGGAGGTGGGAGAGTTGTTAGTGTGAGGTCAGAAGGCTGTGTTTTTCTTTCCCATCCCTAGCCTCTTTTTATGCCTCTCTGTCCTTTGTTCGTCATGATAAGCAGTCAGGTGGCAGCAGAAGTAGTCTCCCTGTCAGCCACTATCACTTAACACCACCTTCTCTCATTAGTGGGCATGTTTGATTACATCATGCGATTATATCAACTTCTCTACAAAAACCACAGGAAGCTCTCATTTGACTAAAAACCAGACTCTCATTTTATTTGTGCAGACAGTATTATATTTGCAGGTTGTAATCTGCCATGCAACGTGGTATGCCATACCAGAATAAATTTTTTGGTTGCCTCAAAATCTAGCATGCACCCAATGCATGTTAGAGTCACTGATTATTGACAACAAATTTTTTTCCAGTTTATGAAAAACCAGAACATCAGCTTAGCATAATAAAGAGAAGAGTTTTTCAAACTTCAAGTGTTTGTTTTAGATTTCAAAAACACCCATAAAAGATGTAAGCTGCTAAACTTGTTTGTGTTTGATATTGGTATGGAGATACAGTTACTGTATGTGTAAATATGTGTTAAACTTAGCAGGTCTTCAGGTCCAGCTTTCGAAGCTCAGCTTGCTCTGTAAGTCATGCCATGTAGTCAAACAATGTAATGCAATAAATATGTGCAGTCTAACTGTCTAATTATCGCATAAATTTGTTAATAAAAACTATATTTTTTAAATGGCTCATTAAACAATCCACACTTGCATAGTTAAATTAAAACATTTAATCGATTTGTGTTTACATTGCTCCCATCACTCAAATGTGACCTGTGAGTGCATCAGGTTTTGTTCCATTGGCCACTTTTGAAGTAGAGCATATACCCTGCATGGAGTCGGATACATGAACTACAGATTCTATGTTTCTGACTCAGATCTGTCTTGCTTGAGTCTGATTCCGTCACAGACACGACATATATTTCGGGAAGGGAAGTGCTGTTTCTCAGATGCTTATGAAACATTCTGTGTTGCATCTTGTGCAATTGCATTCTTTGAATCGGCTGAGAAATTGCTACCTTAAGAGCATAGAGTTACTGACGGTTTCCCATTGAGATCCACCTGATCCGGTTCATGATGCCCACTTTGAAAACGCCTCATGATGTGAAGTCTAGAACAAAGTAACCAATAGATGATGCTACAGTGGCTATGTTCATGTACAGTTCTTGCTTAAAAAATTCACACAGTATTTGAAGTATGTTGAAAGAATATATTTAAATGTAGTTTAACATTTACTGACAATCTGGATAAGTACTTCAGACACATAGATTTAGCTTGATTTAGTTTTATGTAGGAGGTGTGATAGTGGAGTCATCAAAAGAAGCGGGGTGGCACTGCGCCTGCACATGTATAGGGCTCAGACTTTAGTGCTACACCACTGATAACACCAAAACTTTGAGTCTGCAAAGTCTATGTGCTGAAATCAAGCACATTTAGAGTGCTTAACTTATTTTAGTTGTAGATCAGTTATCATCCCTGCTTTTTTTAAATTGCAGGATGGAGTTCTTACATGAAGATAAACTGGGTCTCATTGAAATGTCCTGACAAACCTCAGGAGGAAGGGGTCATTTTGACCTTGGTAGCAATTGCGAGCACAGCAGCTGATCAAATGAATGAATGTGTTTGCTGATGTCAGTTACAGAATAATCATCTTTTCTTTTTTTTAAAAAAGTGAAAGTGACTAAAATTTAAAAGCAACAAATCAATAAAGAAATAACATTAAAAAAAAATGAGTAGTAGCTTCAGATAAACTTTCCTTTTTAATCCTGGGTAATTGGAGCAACTTTCCACTGACCTGCTTTGCATTGCAGTGGAAAAGAGTAGAAAGGAGAGTAATATCTGAAAAGATGGACACAAAAATCATCTATAAAAGTAATGGACTGCATTGTCTTTGCAGGAGTCTTTTGCACCCTCCACAATATAAATAAAAAATATACTAGATTAGATTTTTACCATCATTAGACTCAGAATTAGACTCAGGATGCTCATAATTTCCTACACGTTCTTACCCTTTTAATCGCATGCTTTCTTTGCAGAAAATGTGCACTGAGCATTGATAAAATGTATGCTAATGAGTTGCCACAAAATGTGGTTTCTTATTTTGCACTTTTTTTTTAATGGTTGAGTGAAGTGTGAAGTACTGCCTGCTATTAAATGTTCTCAAAATTTTATTTTATAGAATGTATATAAAATGTTTAAACTTGCCACCCAGTAGTAAAGGTATAGTGAGTTAGCCTTCCTCTCTGGCAGAACCAGTAAAGAAAGAACAACCTTTGCATGCATGTAAGCTAATAAGTGTATGTGTGATGGTTAGGCATGCTGAGTGTGGGGAAGTGGGGAAAAGGTGAGAGCACTGTGTGTTGGTAACCTTGGAGGAATGGCATGGAAGTGTCAGCTGAATGTGTAATGGTGATACAAGGGAGGACGACCTGCTGACGTTTATCCTTGAGCAACAGAGCATGTAAAAAAAAAAAAAAAAAAAGTTGTAGATTACTTGGTTTGACATGTTATTCAACTGTTCATTCACACCCCTGTCTGTGTTCAGTATTGCTGTTTTTGAAGCTAAATGTGAAGCGTCTTGTGATGTGATGCTGCAGTTTAATGTGGACTGAGAGGAATTTCCTTCTCCCTGTTTATTTTCCCACAAAGTAGGGAGTAAAACGGGTTGGTCTTCTTGCAGAGAAAGAACCCTTTGGAGCTAAATGCATCCATTTCTGTTCATGAATAACAGGGTGGTGCAGTTGGTTAGAAGTGTAAATGCTGGATTATTTAAACAATGAGAGCTGTGACTTGTACGTTGGGTGCCATGTGAGAGCTAAAGGTGGTGCGAGACTGAGGGGTTGTGGGTTTACTGAATTCCTATCTGGTGAGCGGTGCATTGGTTTCTGTCTAGACAAAGCTCAGTTGTCGGGGAGACCCATGCAGATCCAGGACTGCCCCAGGCTCCAGGAAGTATTGGTGGGAGAGAGTAGGCTGTTATTTTTTTTTCCTCCATCCTGCTCACTTTTCTTTCCTTTGGGGATTTCAGCAAATGCAGCCTATTGCTGAGAGTGGGGTTTTTTTTGTTTTGTTGGTGGTGGTGGGAGTTTTTCTCCCATGATCGGGTGGAGACAGCTTGGTGCATGTGTGCAGTGATATCAGTGGCATAAAAATCCCACTGCTTTCATGTCTCACACTCACCAGGAAATAACATCCTGAATACTCACATTTACAGATGCATACACACTCAGCCACTTTGTGTAGGGCCCATCACAGTTGGATCACAGTTAGAACATTTTTACAAGTAAAACGGGTCTTTAGCTTTCTGATTATGGACGTCCTTTGTGTGGCTCAATTGTCTCTGAGTGGCTGTTTGCAGCAAGATAAGTCAAAGACGATGACTGTCAGTGAGCAGACAGAACTAACTAAGGGTTCATTAACTCTTACACTCAGCCATGCCTTGAGGGCTCTTTCCTGGAGCCAAGACAGATTCTTGTCTGGAGGATTTAGGGTTGACAGCAGACTTATTAACCATTTCCAAAATCTAAGTGATGATAATAAAGTCTGGATAAACACAGAAATATCCCTGCAGACGCCCCGTCCCCTTCAATCTGGATGTCTGGCTTGTCTGGAGTAGGGCGCTAGTAACGTGGTGTCAGGGAGGATTGGGCGATTATATTAAAATGTTAAACTTTTCACTACTGTCAAACAAAGATACTGAATACATTTCTTTGCACTACTTGGGATCAGTAGATAGTTGCCTTCTAACTTTAAAATGAACAAATAGGTGGTAAAAAATGTGAGTGCACACTCTATAACATGTCTTTGTGATGACTCGGAGTTTGTCACTAATTTTGAAGTGGAAACTCATGTGTGCTATTTCAGGAAAGTTCATCATTTCAGATGCTAGTAACAAGACTCAAATGATCGTTTAGTTCACATATTGCAAGCGTAACCCCCGCGAAAGCTTGTGCATTATTGTCTTCAAATACATTTACTGTATGCTGCTTAAAGCATATGTTGGCTATAAACTACATTTCCCACAATGCATTTTGATTGTTTGAACATCGCTTTAAACAATCGGGGGCAAGCGGGAGAACATCTAGCTTAATGTGATGTACCTCCAGATCTGTTGTTTGAATATAGACAACAGAAACATCAGAATCTCAGTTAAAAGCTCATAAAACCATTTCAACAACCACCAAAAAGCTAAATCGGCAAACAATTAACGAACAGGTGCGGGAAGCCAACATCTCCCAGATTCCAAAACTACAGATTTTGTCACTCTCCAACCAAAATTCACTGAACCAGCAGCAAAAGGAGACGACTACTTTACACCTTACGTTTGAAAAACATTGTAATGAATTCCCACTTACTTTGGCTGTCTTCCCTCACAGCTTTCGCTCAGTGTACTTTGAGACCAGTTTCCCATCAAAAATCTCTATTTTCTGCCTTATTTGCTTGCTCATTACGCATCAGTTTATCATTGTGTACAGTGTTGTTGGCCTCCTTTTTTTCCTCCAAAAAATGACATCTGACAAGAGAGCCTAATTTCTGCTATTCAGTACTAAAGAGATTTCAACTTTCTGACAGATTTCTTTTCTTTGTCGCAGCAACTTTTTCTTTAAGATGTAGAAAACAGTCAAATATGTGGCTTCAGAAAGGGGAGTTTCACTTCTCCGGCCCGCTTAAGATCAAAGTGGGCTGTAGGTGGCTCGCAATGTAAAATGAGTTTGACATCCCTGATTTAGATGGAAAACTTTTTTAAGTTAGCCATCAAACAACTGTTGATGGATTGCAGTCAAAGTGGGTGGATGAAAAAATCAACAAGTTTTTAAAAAAGTGTTGTTTCAAAGCTCTTTTTATTACACATGTTCAAAGTGAGTTTTGCAACAGGTTTGCATGATAACCCCCACCCACATTAATTTCCATATTAATAGCAACAGCTGCTGGCTGGCATGTTGTCTTGCATCTGGCCGTCCAGATTTAGCTTCAGACATGGTGGGGTAGTTCCTCTTTTGTCCGTCTGTTGCTCTTCTGTATTTGTCAAATAAAGGCAATATCTCCCAAAGCCAAATCTAATTTCTTTGGAAAATAATCAAAGCAGAGGGAGGAGGAAACTGAATACAGCATGATAAAGTGTAGTAGAAGAGAGCAGCACCTGGTTTGGGGCTTTTTAGCTGCTTGTCTTTCACTAAATTCCAAGTACATAAAAGACAAGTTGCCAGAACTTCAAAGAGCATTCTAATCTATAGATGTCATTCACTGTACCTCTCCACAGGGTGTGTATGAAAAAGACCAAGATGAACTTATTTCTCAGGGAATCAGAAGCACATTAGTCAAAGCTTTGAACTTTTAAACGGCTGCGCCTGTCTGCAGGCTGTGTGACCGAACATGCACACGCTCTCAAAAGAAACCTGTTTTTCCGCACATGGGGCCCAGGTGGGAAGAAAGGAGAGGCAGACGGAAACTGGAGTGAAAATCTGTTGTCCTAAATCTGACCTCACCCTTGGTTTTAAAAAAAAAAAAAAAGAAAAAAAATCTGCATGCCAGTAGTTCAGGAAATGGATGTAAAGTAAAGTGAGAAGCTCAGAGAGAAACTTGCAGCCTGTGACTCAGCGGCTCGGAACCCCGATCTCCTTTTTAATCTGCAGCGCAAACACCGACACCTTCTGTGATTCTTTTCATGTCTGCTGACTTCACACAGTTAGGTGTTCAAAGCTTTTTGGACAGCACCGCCGACGCCTTTAAAGTCTGTCACCATCAAAGCTTGTAATCGATGATGCTCATGCACACATTGAAATGTTATAGCATTAGTCATACAGTTTGCCTCCTCCAACACTCAGAAGAGACGCTGTGTGTTTGTCTCTCTTTGGGAGGCCTCTGTCTCTTTCCTCTGCACGCCTGACTGGGCAGTCTGGTTCCCTGATAACATCAGGCTGTCTGAGATTAGTGCTCATGAGGGCGCAGTTAAACTTGTAAAAGCTCACAACTCCTGTCCCAGTTGCCTCTGTTGTGAACAATGCAAAAATAGCTGTTGTGAGTGTGGCACAATACTGATAGCCTGTCTGCATTGTCACTGTGCCTCTCAAATGAGCCTAAGCCTCAGAGCTTATTGTAGAGGCTGCCACAGATCCTGGCCCAGGAGTAGACTGTGGAGCCTGCCGGGGTTGTCTCAGTGTAAGGGACAGATAACAGAGGTGCTCTGTGTCCCACGGAGCAACACTTTTGTAACTGCAGCTGATAACTAATCATACAGGACATGGTTAGTAGCCTGCCTTTAGTTGGGCAAAACAATGAATAACACCTTTGTATGCAATAGATAGGAGTTAATGAAGCATTTGTTCTTTATTGAAGCAATTAAGTATTATAAATAGTGATATATTGCAGCAGAGTATTGAAATTACATAGTCCATCCAAAGCTGTAGTTGCTCCCCTTTGGCTTGTAACATTGCACAGAGATCTGCCTGACCAAACACTCTTAATGGCTTACTGACATATTATCATATGTGTGCTGAATCCTTCAGATCATCAAAGAATTTGTAATGTTAGACATACACAGTCCGAGTAAAGACAAAATGAAGATTTGAAATGAAAATATGATTTATTAAAAGCCAAAAAATATCCAAACCTGGTCCTTTGCGAAGAAGTAATTACCCCCTAGACGTAATAACTGGTAGCGCCACCCTTTGCACTCTATCGTGTTTGTGATAGCTGTGATAGCTTCTTCGCTGATATATATATTTTTTTCAATTTAGCCACTTTGGAGGGGTTTTGAGCATCTCAATGTGATTTAAGTCCAGACTTTGACTTTTACATATTTAAAAAAAAATTTATTCATTTAATTTGCTGGAGTATTTCAGAATCATTTGTACTTGGTAAATGGCCTGTATTTGTATAGCGCTTTCCTAGTCCCTAAGGACCCCAAAGCACATTGCACCCACATTCACACACTGGTGATGGCAAGCTACATTGTAGCCACAGCTGCCCTGGGGAGCACTGACAGAGGCGAGGCTGCCGAACACTGGCGCCACCGGGCCCTCTGACCACCACCAGTAGGCAACGGGTGAAGTGTCTTGCCCAAGGACACAACGATTGAGACTGTCCAAGCCGGGGCTCGAACCGGCAACCTTCCGATTACAAGGCGAACTCCCAACTCTTGAGTTGCCCAGCTTGAGCTTCAGGACATGAGCTGTTTCTGTGTTAGTGTTAGTTTCATGCCAGATATAACAGGACGCAAACCTTCCAGAAATATCAACTTTTGTCTCATCAGTCCACAGAATCTATTCATCAAAATGTTTTTTTCCGTGTTGTTTTTGGTCAACAGTGGTTTTCACCTTGGACCTCACCAGTAGATTCCATTTTTGCCCACTCTTTTTTTTATTTTTTTATTTTTTTTTTTAAATATTCTGAACACTGACCTTAACAGAGACAAGTGAGTGCTGCATGTCCGTAGTTCTGGGTTCTTTCTTGCTCCTGGAGTAATTTTGGTAGGCTGGCCACTCCTGGGATGGTTCAAGGTTCTTTATTTGTCACATGCATAGTTATACAAGTATAACACACAGTGAATACTGCAAGCAGGCGAATTCTGTACATTAATATGAATAGACATCTGACTATTTTACAGGATAGACAATATAAACATGTTTAAAATTAAAGGAGTTGAAATGTACATTGTGCCTGGGTTTAGAGTGTCTGGAAGAGAGTCCTGTCTCAGTCAATTATAGATGATGTGAGCGGGCGGGTGTGTGTGTTTAGGGCACGGATGGCTTGGGGATAGAAGCTCCTCTTGAGTCTCTCTGTCCTTGCCCGGAAGATGCGGAACCTTCTACCAGATTGCAGAAGTTGGAACAGTTTGTTGCCAGGATGGGACGGGTCCTTCAGTATCTGCGCTGCTCTAGTCCGGCATCTCCTGGTGTAGGTGTCCTGAAGCGGGGGGAGAGCAATCCTGCAGCAGCGTTCTGCTGTACGGATCACTCTCTGGAGAGCCTTTTGGTCCTTCACACAGCTGTTCCCAAACCACGATGTCATGTTCTGTGTGAGGATGCTCTCCACAGCGCCTGTATAGAAAATCCTGAGGATCTTTGGAGAGACCCTGAACTTCCTCAGTTGTCGTAGGTGATACAGGCGCTGCCTAGCCTTTTTGGTCTGGACCTGAATGTGGGCAGCCCATGTCAGGTCTGAGGAGATGTGGACACCAAGATACTTGAAGGACTGCACCCTCTCCACTGGAGCTCCATTGATGATAATGGGCTTGTAGTCTCTGTGCTGACCCCTTCTGAAGTCCACCACCAGCTCCTTAGTCTTCACCACTGATCCCAGTTTTTGTCATTTGTGGATAACAAATAAAGAACCTTGAACCTTGAACGGCTTGCAATCTGGCTATTAGTCTTTCCAGACTAATAGATATAAATAACATTGTTTCTCATTTGTTCTTTAGATCGTGGTATGATGTGTTGCGTTTATAGATCTTTTAGCTTACTTCATATTATCAGACAGGTTCAGATTAAGTGATTTCTTGATTCAACAGTATTTGAAATAATTACACTTGTGTCTCTATTGAAATTGAGCTCAGCTTTCCAAACAATATGGTTAATTAATGAGTTAACTCTGAATTGAATCATCATGTAAAAAATGCATTTTGTTTTTATTCCGGTTATCTTTGTCTATTGTTGTTATTTGTTGATTATCTGTAAGTGTGATGAATATTAAAAAAAGAAATCAGGAAGGGGGGAGTGCTTTTTCATGACACTGCCACACTGTTGACAGGCAATGCGTCAGTTCTAACCCAAACCCTGTTATCAGGATGAATACCCTGGTGCGTGTCCTGCTTGCACTTTGTTTATTTTCTCCACTTGCTGATTTGCTTTATTTTTCAAGGTCCTTTTCCTGTCGATTAGGGTTAGGAAAATACTGTTTTTCAAGTTGAAATATGCCCTCTCACAATAGTAACCTTGCTTGTAGGAGTTTTCCGTTACACCCACATATCACTAATGTCATCACCCAGTGCGTAAGGGTCCGGAAGCTAACCTTGTTCCTAAATGAGCCATGTGAGCTTATTTAGTAAAACAGAACTAAAAGCCTGGGGATGAGAATGAGCTGAATCGATGCATAAAAATCTAGAGCTGTAATTAGCCTGAAACATGCAAATCAAAGACCAGCAAGTGGGCTGTAAGCCAGCTAAATAACAGGCTTCAGTATTCTATTGCAGTGCTTCTCAAAGCATGGAGGCATGGAGACACTGCAGGTGGGGCGCACATGCAGGTGGAAGTGCATCACCTTGGGAACTCTTACAGTTTGGTTTTCTGTTACTTTTTGTTCTCACTAGCTTTTTACTTTTGTGGTTACTCTCATAACTCATGTTTAAAAAAAAAAAAAAAAAAAGCTTAAAATTGCTCACTTCACAGTAACTCTGTTTGGAAATGAAAGCCACTTCAGTAACCCAACCTGCCATTACCCAGTGCCACAGGACAGGACACTTTGTACCTAAATGAGTCACAAATTTAATAAAATACCACTAAATGGTGCCTGGGGAATGAGAACGAGGTGTATCGATATAACGGCGCAATAAATCTCTAATTAGCCTAAGGTTTGCACGTCAAAAACCAGAAAACAGACCAAAATGTCAGTTAAATAACAAGTTCACTTCTCAAACTGTGGGTCTTGGAGTCACTGTAGGTGAGAAAGGGAGATGCCAAGTGAGGCTTTGGAACTGGAACATGCCAAAAAAAAAAAGAGAGCATGAGAAGCATGCAGTGGGGCAATTTAAGTCATTTGTAAAGCATCAAGAAAACGGTACCCATGCTTTTGAATGTTGCACCGAAAATTAATTTGTTCAGTTGTATGTTTGCGTGTGCCTATCTTTTTCCACCCTCTTGACCATTTCACTCTTGAAAAAAAAAAAAAAAAGAATTGTCTCAGAAAGGTTAAACACAGAACATAATTTTAAAAAATGAAGAATTTGCAGCACCAACAGCCAATTCTTGAACTCTTGCTAGTCACGGATGGAAACGGGAATAGTTTGAGCTTTCATTAATGAGTTTTGCAAATTTTTGTAGCAATCACTCCCGCTTTGAGCTTGTTAGGGTTAGGGAGGACCATATGGACCAAAGAAATGATAATAACAGCTAAGGAGTATTTCAGTACACATATGGGCATATGATATGTCATTAGGTCATTAGAGTATTTGGTCAGGCAGCAGATCTGTGTGCACTATTACACACTAAAGGGCAAAAGCTGCTGTCATAAACTCTGCAGGACCTCTGTGCTGGCACTGTGAGGGCCCACCTGTGCAAAAGCCCTGAAGCCACATCAAAGTAAGCCCTCCGCTGTAAAACTTCAAATATGTTTTCATCAATCCTTTCAGTATGCCACATGTTTACATTTGCCACACATAAGCACACACGCTAGATGCAGACAGGCGCAACACAGCTGAAGACATTTCAGACATTCTTTTGGCTAGCAGGATCTTAAAGACTCTGCCGCACTTGGAATCACACACCCGCAGTGATAAAAGTTCACTACTTGTTTATGTTTGTTTTACTGGAATGAGTGCACTTTTTTTTTTTTTTTTTTTAAACCACGCATTTGTTTAATTGAGGTCTTATTTCAAAAATAAAATTTCTAGTGTACTAAAAAGTGTTCCTTGCAGTAGGAACTATTTGCATATAGTGCAGTGGTGGTTTTAACTCAGGAATACTTCATGTTTTTCAAGAAGTATAAAACATAAACAAGCTCATTCGGGGCAAATGAGCTTGTTTATGTTTTTTGACTTTGGGGCAAATCCAGGTTAAACGTTTCTTGTATTTGAGTATGCATGCTATAAACCAGTCCGGTTTGCCTCACTACAGTACATACATATTACGGGAAAAGTATGGGAGTTTTTTTTCTTCTTCAAGAAATATAAAAATACTCATTTTATTCAAATAGCTTTAGTACGGTCAGAATCTTAAGGAGAACCTACAACAAAAGTCACATTATTGACATGCATGAAATTTAGAAGTAATTAGTTAATTTTGATCCCTCAGAAGCAGCAGGGTTACTGTAACACTAGTCACTGCCTTGACTTATAATAAGGGATTACTTGGAATCCAGCTCATTTCAGGAGAGGGACCTCCCTGTATCAGACAGTTCCTTTGAACGAGGTTGCACAGCAGAGTCTGTGTGTGATGAACCAATCCTGCTGGAAGGATCTGTAAACCCATTCACCTCTTTCAGTCTGGCTGCTGAAGACAGTATGCCACATCTGGTCTCTGCGGTCTCCACGTCTCTGTGACTGGTGGACGATCACCTCCCAGCAGCTACTTTTTAGCTGTTCTCATGAGTTTTTTTTTTTTTTGTTTTGTTTTTGTAACCTGGAACTTATTTTTTATTGCAAATAATTTCACTTTGTTTTTCTTATGAACTTTTTACAGCTTTCTATAGAAAGTGGTATAGGTTATAAATCTTTTCACAAATCAGCAGCAGAGCCAAAATAAATCAAGCAATTTGATAAATCGGGAAATAGCACAAAGGTTTTAAACCTTTTATCTGTTTAATGTGCAGAAAGAATTGTCCATGCTTTTACTTTTAGTTGTCTGGATGTGCAGCTCAAAGGATTATCAGGTAAACATCCTAATTTCAGCTCTACAGGAAATATGACCACTATAGCACCTGTACTGAGGTCATTGTATTGGCTTTTGCTTGTTTTAGAACTAAACCCCTAATACTTTTTTTCTTCTTCATTGCCTGCTTATTCTGGGACATCAGTCAAAAGTGGTGAAGTGTTATGGATCTTATGGGTATATTCTTAGTTATTTTATTTATTCACTTGCTCACGTCAGTCTGTTGACTTAGTTTCATATTATCTGACTAGGTTTGTGCCTGCAGCCTCTGTGGTAGCTCGTGCTTTGTGCAGCACATTGTGAATCCACCTAGAATGAAATGTGCTGTATAAATAAGTTCTGCTTTCTTTCTTGCCTAATAGTTTAAGTGAGAAGCTGAATCTCTAGAAAAAAAGCACATTTATTTCAGAATGGTTTTATTTCACTCTTTGTATTTTAATAACATCATGGACACAAACTGGCATGATCTGACAGTGTTCCACTGAACTTCTTGAGATGCCAGGAATACTTGTCTTTGAAGTGCCCCCACAAATGCTCTTTGAGGTTGAGGTCAGGTAGCAGTCCACACTCCCTGGTCTACTTTGGTGTTCAAGTAGGCCCTCAAAGCTTTGAGGTGTGTTTGGATTCATTGTCCTGCTGCAGTATGTATCATTCTCCAGAAAAATGCAGGGTGGAGCATCTCTCTGAAGAATGGAGTGTGGCTTGTTTTTGGTCAGGGTTTTGATTAAGTTCAGGAACTCGGCTCCAGGGTAGACACACCTGGTCTGCTGGAAATGTGAGGCATAGCCAGGTTTACTTGCTTTCTTGCCTAATGGTTTAAGGCATAACCAGTGAGGGAACAATAGCTAAAAGTTGCTTCACCTAAACAATCTGAAAGCCACCAATCTGCTTCACTTTCAAAGCTGTCATACAACTAGTGCAATCTTAAGTGGATCTTCTTAATTATGCGTCTAATTGACAGCAATTCCATTACTGAATTTGTTTATCTATTAAATTCTTTAATTCCCTTGACCCAGTTTTATATGAGCAAAGTAGTACACCTATAGAAGTTTTCTTTTGGATCAGTATATCTGCTATAATATTTGAAATTCCAAACAGGTTACTCATGCTAGCTGTAGCATGTTTGTGCAGCATTCCTTTTCATTTAGGCATAAAATGTGCTAAGCAGGATTGCAATATTTAGAAGGATAAGCTGCTTAGTTGGGAAAGAGTTTTTTGGACTCTAAAGTGTACTTATTATGGCAGTTTGTATGGGGAATAATATGCAACAGGGGGTCACAGTTTTTTAGGGCATAGTGCCCTTTGCTATACTAACATTAAACATGCAAGCTGCAAGTAAACCTACACAGCCATACCAGGATAGGTATGGATGCCCTAAATACCTTAGATGTTTTTTAGTCTGTGACTTGTGTTGCAAGATGAAAGGTCTCTACACTTCCATCTCAAAAATCTAATGTTTAGATCAGTGTAAACAGTCACTGTTACCCAGCACTTTTATGTTTCTGGTCTCAGGGCTTGATAGTAACAGCCAGCGTCACACAGTGTCCGTGCAGACGTTAGTGGGTAGTTACTAACCCTGCTGTGACGCAGCTCTAACCTTTTTCAGAGTCCACTCCTGCCTGGCCAGCACAGCTGTGTTGACGAGAGATGCATGACATGAAGTGGTAACTTCCTTTGTACAATGAGTACACAGGTCCAGAATGTTGTACACGAGCCTGACAGTAAATATGTGCAATCGTGCTTTTGGTTTTAATGTCAGCATGCAGGTTTTCAGGAAAGCTACCTTGACAACTGCCTTGCAAAAGCCTTGCACTCCAGCAATAACAGCTACACTTTCTCTATCCTAGGTTATTATCCCATGTCTGTAGCTTCTATTTTTAGCACCTCCACCCCATATTTAATCATTTATACTTTGGAGGGTAACAGGCGATACTGCTTCCTGTGGAGGAAGCGGAAAGGAGTGGGTGGGTGAGGGGGGGGGGGTTAGAGAGATGTATGGTCTTGTCTTTTTTTCTGTAGGCAGTTCTGCAGTTGCCCATGTTTCATCTCCCTTCCGTTTCAGCGTGTTCCCCTCCTCCGTAATATCCTGCATCAGAGCACAGAGCTAACATTTACTGCACCACATGCCAAAGGTTATTTTTGTCAGTCCCACAGAGCTGCTCTCTGCTGTGTTTTCTTAATGTGTTCCAGGAACAAAAGCTGCAAATTATCAGCTGAACAATTGCTATGCACAGTTTAAGTTCTCAATAAAATTGCTCAACAGTGCATTTACTGTGTTTTACTCTAACTTTGAATACAAGACATTGTGTTACTCTTGCGTTAGAGACTGTTTCTGGTTTTTAAAGGAAATTGCTTTTAGTGGAGAAAACAGAAAGGAAACACGAGGTTTTGTTCAAAGACTGCTTCCCCTTTGAATTCTGCCTGACAGTTGGCTAAAGTTAAATGTAAAAAATGGCCAGCGTGTCGCCTCCCCTACGAGCAATGACGTAATGAGTCGGTAAAAGCAAACCAATGTATCCTGGAAGTGGGAATTGTGAAACTGGGTTGGGTCACAGCTTTTACGCATATTGAATGAATTCAGGATTAGGTCAACTGCCACTTCTGAGAAGTTGCACAGTTATAGAGTTTGTTTCAGCTTCCACATTTTAGTAACTTGATTTCTTATATCTAAGGACATCATGCATAAAACCTCTAATGCGTAAACATGCAGCTTTGTATTTTTTCTTATAGCCCTTTTTTGTTAGTGAGTGCTTGCCAATAACTGAAATATTTCATGTATTACATAGATTGTTGCAACATTTTTATGCAGACATACACAGTGATATAGACTGTATCTCAAAGATGGTTAAAGCCATTGGTCCTTGATGTTTTGTCTAGAACCACCTCGTGTAGTGTCAATAAGTGATCTGTCATTTGATTGGATTTTTACTTTCCTGGGAGAATCTTATGGCAGGTGGAGGAAAATCAAGCCAATTGATGTCAGGTATGACAAATCATGCCACAATGATTTGTCGTTGGGTCATGAAATAAAATTGCACTTCCCACTTAATACATCAGCATTAATTTTTTGGCAGAAGAGACTTTTTTGTGTTCTTTTGTTTTAGTCCGAGCCAGATTCCTTCTTGCTCCGTTTCAACTTTTATAGCTCTATTTCACATCTTTCCTCTTATTGGTATCATTTTAAAACAATATTTTTTTCAACATTTAATTTTGTAACTTAATATTGCATTTAAATGCTGTAACCTTAGCAGAAAGGTAATGTGCAGCTGGGACATGGGAGGTATCGAATACAGCTTTTAAGCCAAATAACTGCAATTTGACTTGATGCTAAGCTCATTCGTCTCTATATACTAATAGCATCAAGTCTATGTTCATCAACTTAGATTCTGTTTTGTTGCTGTTATAGCCTCGCATGTATTTTTAGCAGCAGCTTGGCCTTTGTGTCACTTCTTTAATCTCCCGCAGGAACATCTTGTTGCCAGTCAGGATATCAACAAATTAATTAGACTGTGGTTTATTTGGTTTCCTTTATCTAAATACCAGATGCATCTCTACACTAATTAACGTGCATTCAGTAAGGATCATATTTTGTCTTACACAGGTTTAAGCACAGCTGTCTAAAAACTGCAATGTCATCAAAAATGCAGAGCTCCAGTAGCATAGTTCAGGCCAGACGGACGGTGCAGCAGCTGAGGATAGAAGCCAGCATCGAGAGGATAAAGGTATGTCTGCAGTCACATTCACACCACTATGACTGTTCCACTTTCTTTTTTTTTTTTTCTTTTTTTTTTCTTTTTTTTAGGAGATTGGTGTATTTACTGATTTCTTTGCAGGTGTCCAAGGCTTCATCGGAGCTGATGCGCTACTGTGGAGAGCACGCCAAGAATGACCCGCTGCTAATGGGTATCCCTGCTTCAGAAAACCCTTTCAAGGACAAGAAGCCTTGCACAGTTTTGTAGGGAAACACCTGAACTCTTGCTTTTGATGCTAAATCCTATGTGTAAAAGCTCTGCTCACAACTTGCCTTAAGGCCAGTATACCCCTTAACTTTTTCACATGCCTGCTTGAGTTTGATAAGGAATGTAGTCCTCTCTGCCTTTTAGTCAAATAGCTGTGACACCAAAGAACGGGCAGAAGGCTGAAGCCGTTGCCTCTGATCAAAGCTGCGGCTCTAACAAAGATGATTAAAAGTGGTGGCTTTTGTTTGTCTGCACTGTAATCTGACAGGATCTGGAAGGCCACAGACCTCAGCCTGAAAGGAGCTGAGAGTTGGGAGAGTTGATGACTGTAATTATGACAGCACGTATAAACAAGCCCCCTTCAAGTCATTGGTCTAATCAGATTTAGGCTTTGGGTTTTCACTTCTTGCTTTCATCAGGAAACGGTTTGTATTCTGTTCAGAATGAGACAATTAACAAGATAATGATATCCTGTCAGATGAGTTAACTGTCCAAACTCTAATGGACCTGCATTTCCGGGATAAACAGAAAGGGAGGTCCATAACCACTGATATACTTTTTATTGTCACGCATTTTGACTCAGAAGAAATGGTCTAGAATCATCAAAGGAGACCCATTATGATAATTTCCAGCTCCACATTTTATCCTTAGACTCTACTACAGTAGTTTTATATGATTTTACAATTTAAAATATTCCTTAGTTTTTGTGCATTCTACTTTACTTCCTATTCCCCTCCTCTTATGTCACGTTTAATCTGATTGGCTGCCTCTCACAAGTAGGTGGGGCTTCTGCACCATACCTTATTGCCCAAGAGGGAGGGGGACTGCCTGAAGCTGTGCTTAGAGCGGTCTGAAGGCTGAGCTTTTAGATCATAGGGATTACTCGATCATACGTGTCTCTTATATCTAACCTTATATAACCTTTCCAGAGATGCAAAGAGTTTGTTCAAATATAATTCAGATTTTGATTTTTTTAGACATTTCAAAAAATGATGTGGTGCACTTGTACAGTGCAGTGCCAATATTTCAGGATGAATTGATGCTTAATTTTGCTGTAAGCTTGCTGTTTTTGCAACTTTGGTTGTATTCAGCGGGGAGCGATAAAAGAACACGAACATGATATCTGTAAGTCTTACGATGCAAGTACTTGGAGGATGACACTCTTAAATGGAGTAAACCTTAACCTTGCCACGAAGCCGTTACTGTAGAAGAAAAATATTTACAGTAATCAGACTCATCAGATCTAGTTTCGCTGCTTCTGTCTGCAGACCTGAGGCTTCTTGCTTGTACACTTCAGGCACTGTGAAACTAATGAACACCAAATGACTGTTATGAGTTTGAAACATTTCATGTTTACAGCTCAAACTTCCTTTGATTATATCATGTTGACATAGCTGCAACTTTATGTCATTTGTGAGCTATACTCTTGCTAAAACATGAGCAACTACTTTTGTAATTTTACCAGCCAGGGCCTTAATAATGAAGTTAATCCTACTTTAACCTCTTGACTACCTTTAAGTCACATAAGTGCTGTTGTCTAAAACTGTGAATTATAAGATTCTTTAGGTGAATTAAGAGATATATGGGGTATATCTTACTAAAGGCTTGTAACACTGTGCCCATGTACCAGAGTATGTGCTTGCTTGTAAATGTTCTTTTCAGGTTTCAGTCAAACCTTAACATTTGACTTTCTATTTTGTTTCATGATTTCAATGTTTGGGATTAAAACGTGTTACGTGTTGCTGTGTTAACGATACATCTGGTTGATTTTGATCAGTCTGTATGGATTTATGTTTTTGTTGATAAGTCTGTGGTTTCTCACACGTGGTGTCAATAACAGCTTACTGTCATATTCAAACCTTTGCCTGTTGTTGCATATATTCAATGCAAATAAATATGGAAAACAAGTTAAATTATTCAACTAAATTTACATAAGCCTGTTTTAGACATTTTCATTGCATGAATCATCATTTATATAATCAAATGGAGGGTCTACAGTGTTCATTTTTCGGCTCCATATGTTTGATATTGGACTTTACAATAGTAGGTTTTCATCATTTAAAGTTCATGATGATCCTTATTTGTCTTAGACTGAGCATTGGTGCAGATCTTAAGTGAATCCAACATCTAAAACAAACTGAACTACCTTTTAAGCAAGCTATCTGCTGATTGGCTGCCCCTTGTAAACAGCAGGGTTTGAACAGCTGTGGTTGTAGCTGTAGCTGTGTTCCTGACATTAAGAAATTCATAGTAGGGATATCCACTCTCACTGACATTATGTAGAGCCGAGAGCAGAAAAATGTCCTGATATCGAGCATCTAAAGCAATTTGGAGCTTGAGCTTTTGGCTATGAGGGGTTGCTGACCTCATTAATTGAGAGTTTGAGCATGTTTTATATGCACGCCCACCACTGTAATTATATAGAAAATGTCTTATTGTAACAACATGAATATTACTCCTTTGTCTGAATCACAAGTCACAATGTTTAGACAAGTGGATGAGTGAATCAGGTCAAAGACCCAAACATTTTTGATTGTTCTAATTTCTCAGCAAAGTTGTTTACATGCCCGTAAGCCATGAGTACCATGTTATGCAATAATCCCTACTTCTGTGAGCACCCTTTTATCTCCTGTCTCAGTCTTCTCAGGTGCGATGTTACATCCACAATCAGGTCAGGCCATATTTGTTGGCCCACATTCATGTAAATCCCCACTCGAGTCAGATGACTTACATGGCTGGCTTTTGTAGCAGCATCATTTGCAGTGATAGTGTTACCTGGTAATGAAGAAGCCCTGGGATAAGCCAATAATCCACTATCTCCATTATCTCACCTACTTTTAGAAGCTCCTCCCTCAGTGTCAGGAAGGCCTTTCAGTGATCAAACTGATTTTCAGGAGGTGTCATGTCATACAGATCAGACTCTACTATTTCTGATATTGTTTAACAACCTAAAAAACCTCTTCAGATCTAAAAATTCTATCAAGGTTAACGTTATTTACATGTACAGACTTCTATACAGTTTATCAGATTTGCAAAATTTTCTTGTTTATTGCGGTCAGTTTAAGACAACCACAGACCGTGTAGCTTCTGTCATACCCCACAATCCTCCTCAGTCTTCCAGTCCCTTTTTGACCCAGTTTCCCCTCCCCATCTGTTAGCCCTCCGCTTGACAGGAATGTTGTCTTTGTGATATCCCTGCCTGCAAACTGACATCTCTTCAGTGGGTCAGTCTCTGTGCGTACACTGCATGTTAATTACAAGAACTATTATTGCCAGTGGTCAGAGGGTATGCCTCTATTCATGTGGCTATTTTTAGGCATAAAGCTAAAGTACTGTACAGCTCTAGCAATAGAGCTGAATAGCCCTGACTCATGCATCCTTTGTCTCGTGACGCTCTGTGTGGAAACCTTTGTCCTTTCTAACTCTGTGCAAGCACCATAAGTTCTGGTTTTCTCTTTTTACAGCCTGAAAGGGGTCTTCAACATTTTTTTTTCATGCCTCACTGCTATTTTTAATTCTCTCAGCAGTAAATTTAGCACTGATTGCGTGAATGCAGAGGGGTGTGAAGAAGGAGCTGTCACAATGAGCCCCATCCCACTTAGATTTGACTACAATGGGAATTCTCCACCCCTCTGTGTAATAAGATCTCCAAGATGTGCAAAAGGTCAACGTTTACTAGGGTTCCCATGCAGGAGTAAACTTTATTTCAAGAAACCTAATGCCTGCAGCACATTTCAAAGCCAGCTAATCTGGTCTGAAAAGACTTGTAGTTGTCCATTTTTCTGCCACAGGCTAGATTTTTTTTTCCCCCCCTCAAGCTGGGAAACAAAGCCCAGATGAGGTGCACAACTCTAGTTCCTTCTCAGACCATGTGGATTACCGAAAACACGTTAGCTACTCCACTTCTGTCTTTGTTGTACACCCTCCTAAACAGGTTGGCTTTATGCTGAAATGCAAAAGAAAAGAAAAGCGAAAGCATATGTCAAGTAAATAAATAAACGAGTCACTTCCCTTGTGACATGTAACAACAAACTCCAAATGTCAGGAAATTCATGCATGATTTTCTAAAAGTGCACGGATGGAGTAGTTGCTGAAAAGGTAAAGCAAAACCCATCTGAGAACTGTTTTTAAATGTTATTTTATTCAAATTTTCAAGGCACAATCTTTTCAACTATGCACAATAAATATAACTTATTAAATTAATAACATAACAAGTTACCGGACAAACATTGTATTGTCCATAATAATAATAATAATAATAAACTGTGAAAACTTTCCCTTTTGAGTTATCAGAGTTATCAAAGTGACAAGTTTTTAAATAAGATTAAGTAAATGTTCTCTTGAAGAAATGCTGAGTCAATTTGGTCAAATTTTCATGAGGAGTTTTTCAAGCTGACAGCTGACTGATCCACTCTGTTGTGGTCCAGTTCCTGGAGTCTTGTCAGCTGAGACACTCTGTCGGCTTTTCCCCCAGTCCATGCGCCTGTGCTCGGCACCACGTGTGCTCCATGCTCACATGATTCAGTTTCCTCGAAAATTATTCTTTCTCGGCAGAGAAAGGCGCAGTCATACGTTAAAATCCGGGAACCCAGACAGCTGAGTCACTCTTCCTTGGCCCACAAGTTCACCCTGACCTGGTAAATTTGTTGGAACGCTTGTGCTCTTTTTTTCCCCCCTTCCTTCTCCTAACTCTCCCGTCGCTCCCTCTCCACTTCTCTCTCTCTGGGGCGCTTTCCAATCAAGTCCAACACAGACATTAACACAGGCCTTAGGCAGTTACTTTTTCCCCATTGCACACAATACATTTATATTCCAAGCAGCTTCATCGGTCAGGAAGGTTGATAACAGGCACCCACTGATCCAAACACCGGCAGTCTCTGCAGAATCTGTTCAACTTGCTCAGTGCAGGGTCCTTCCACGGGGATGACTGCGGATTCTGCACAGGAAAGAGCAAAGCGGTTACCATCTGTTCTTTTATGAAACGTGCAAATAATAATTCAGATTGCATAACTGATGCCAACTCCCAAGTGCTGACAGCAGAAACGAGAAGCAATAAACCCCAGGTACATTTGATTGCTCAAAAGGAAATGAGCAATATTCCCAAGGTTTAAACTACACGGACGTGAGTAACAGTACTTACAGTAACTAGAACACAGTGTAAGTCCATTGGCTCTCCTCCAGGCTTCACTCCGCCGAGTATCTCTGCCAGACGCCTCATGTTGCTCACACGCAGGATGTTGATGTCATTCTCGCAGCAGAATGCCTGTATCAAGGTAAAGTGAATCTGCAGAGCCACATCCTCCTCATCATCTGTGGCCAGTAGACACAACACCACATTGTCTGGATCCCTAAAAGCAATGAGGAAAAAGATAAAGCAAACATTACTACTTCATGCTCATCCCAGCTAGTTTTTCATAGTGCGGCAGTAGCGAGCTTACTATCAACTTACACATTGAGTGACTTTGCTGCTTCATAAACTCCGACAGTGATGCAACCCTGAGGCAATGCAGAGCTCAGGACCTCCTCTAACGCTGTAGCCACCGAGTCCATTCTAAAGAAACAAAAGTTTAACAGAACGCGCATGATCAGAGAGGCTGTTAGTTTAAGATTTGATGCCCCAATTTTCCATCTAACGCCGTTCACGTGACATGTGAATGCCAGCTCGTGATGTAACGTTGCATGTGTGATACAAATGCAAGAACCGGGGGACGGCTCAATATAATAGGGCTGAATGTCGGTCACAAAGGGCAGTGTGCAATTATATCTGCAAACCAATAATTCTAACAAAAAGTTTCTAAATTCGTATTAAAAACAGAATTAAATTAAAGGAAAATGCAGAGTTCAACGCAAAGCTAACCTTTCTGTTGAATTATCTCCACTGGTATCTTCAAAAGTCATATTGCACATCCAACCGGGTCTTGGTATAATGTCCAGAGCGGAATCTGTGCGTCCTCTGTTGTCTAGTGAGACTCTCGCTGTGCTCGGAGAGTCCGGGTTCCAGTAGTAAAAATCCTGTGTACGCAGAACTCATTTGCATAAAGCCTACCCAGTTGTGGATGACTGGTCACGTGATTCACATTGAACCTGTGCTTAGAAGAAAGCGACATCCCGTGGCCTAACAGGACAATGACTAATATGAGAATAATCAGAACTAGTTTCTGGAAATATAGTAAAACCAATTCGTCAGTAATCACGAGGCATTTTCAGAATTACAGCAACTAACCAAACATTTTATTTCACTTCCACACGGTGAAACAAAGTAACATGTCATAGCTTCTATGAACATTTGCAAAAAAAAAAAAAAATCCCCAGTAAATATTCATTTTAACAAATAGACCCCAAATGCATTCATGTGTTTTTACAAATACAGATTTAAAACATTAACCTTTAGTGATTTCGTTTTACGGTGCAAAGTAGTTTCTGGCTTCAATATAAAAATGTCTAATAATTTTACAATGGTTTCTTGAACATGACAGTAAGTTCACTGCACTTTAATGACCACCACAGTCACCAGATCGCAATCAAACGGGGTGTGATAGAGCGCGAGATTCGCGTCATGGATGTGCAGCCTACACATCTGCAGCACCATGTGATGGAAGATGTAAATATATGACTTGAATGAAAGGAAATGTGGGATATAGCGCCTCTGCTGGTAAGTAATGTGTACTTTTTTTTTAAACTGTGAAAAAACGTTGGGCTCTGACGCTTTCGCTGTCTCGAAAACTAAATCTGATCGGAGACCAGCTGACCGTCATCTGCATCCTGCCTACCGGCAACGTGGCAAGTTGCGCTTTTTTCTGCACATGCAACCTACAGTCGAAGGCACGGTTTGTCATGTTGTGCTGACGTAGACCAGAAGGTCAGTTTAGTTTTTATTGTGATTATCCCGAGGATGAGCCTGATTTCCTCTTTTACAGCCCCCTGGAACAGCAGCTGTCAAACTCTTCAGGGCGTGCTCCACTGTTTACCTTCAGATCACTGAGATACACAATGCAAACACAACGGCGATCAAGGAATGTGCGCCGCTTATGTGTGCTTTTTAATCTGTTTAATATGTAACTATACTATGGTAATATATATATATACATACATATATATATATATATTCCTCGCACTTGGATTTACTCTGATTTCACCTCCAGAGCACCGAGACGACATTTTTTATGGGTCACAGTATTTTGTGAACTTTATCCTCTTGTTATCATACCGATTTGTTATCAGCTCATGTTGTGAGTTTCCCATGGAGTGATGTGGCATTTGTGGATGTACTTTGACTGTGGCTGGGATGTGTGAGCTGTAAGTATAACAAACGTTTGCAACTTTCTTCCTGCGAATTAATGATTGCAGACATTTCCCATTTTTTACCGCAGGTGTTAAAGGGTCATCATGGATCACAGAGGTCACTACTGGCCGGACTCAGGCCGTCATTCCCACAGAACAAAAGACAGAGAGGGATACACCAGCCACTCTCAGCAGGAAAGGGACCAGCTCTATCCACCTCCGGACCTCAGAGAGAGGGACAAGCACTGGGGCCATCCTGATGCCCGTTACAATGTTCATTTCCCTCTGCCTACACCTGACTTTTATCCATACAACAGTCAGCAGTATCAGTATGGGTATGGACCTGAGCACCAAAGACCTCTGTCCAGGTTTGTACAGTTACAAGTGACCCCAACTGGCTACTAAGCTGGAGTTATTATTTGGGTATTATTAGTGTGTTTGTGAATGCAATGTAGGATAAAAGTTGCACAACAGTTGGTAAAAGAAGCCTGGTTCCAACACTGAGCTTAGTGTAGCTTTCTGTCCTTGCTAACAGTGCATGCTGGGATATGCAGTGCATCACAGATGATGGAAATGTAATGACTTCATTAAGATTCTCCTTTATTTTCAGGCATGGTTATGACTATCCACCTTACAGCCACTGGGACTACAGAGACAGCTATGGTTGTTATGACTACAGAGGGCAGCATGGACGACAAGGTGTAGTGATACAAAACAGCCAAGCTTTTTTTTTTTAAAGTTATCTTCTACTCTCTGTATAAGAGAGATGGATGATGTGTAACGCTGTTTTTTAAGATGGTGGCCAGTGGGGTCCTCAAGAACCATGGAGAGCAGATCGGTACCATGACAGGGCACACAACCAAGAACAACTAGGAAGCGTGAATGCTCAGGAGTACAGGTGGGTCAGTGCACTCTACTTCTATCAAAGCCAGTGCCTTTGCTATCTGATGATACTGTGAAAATGATACCTGCACAAAAGAGAGAGGTACATCCAGAAATGTTGACAGGTTAAACGGTTCTCTAGCACTACAAAGTTTGTATGGAGGGTTTAATAAAAACAAAAAAGAAGAAACAATAAAAAGTAAAAGAAAACCTATAATGTTGGGGTTTCAGTATAATATGTTGTGGTGATAGATGGTCACTCTTGATCAAGAGTGAGTGTAGAAATAAGCTAGAGGAGAATGTGTACACAAGAAATCAACAAACAGGCAAGTACAGGGAGTGCAGAATTATTAGGCAAATGAGTATTTTGTCCACATCATCCTCTTCATGCATGTTGTCTTACTCCAAGCTGTATAGGCTCGAAAGCCTACTACCAATTAAGCATATTAGGTGATGTGCATCTCTGTAATGAGAAGGGGTGTGGTCTAATGACATCAACACCCTATATCAGGATTGCATAATTATTAGGCAACGTCCTTTCCTTTGGCAAAATGGGTCAAAAGAAGGACTTGACAGGCTCAGAAAAGTCAAAAATAGTGAGATATCTTGCAGAGGGATGCAGCAGTCTCAAAATTGCAGAGCTTCTGAAGCGTGATCATCAAACAATCAAGCGTTTCATTCAAAATAGTCAACAGGGTCGCAAGAAGCGTGTGGAAAAACCAAGGCGCAAAATAACTGCCCATGAACTGAGAAAAGTCAAGCGTGCAGCTGCCAAGATGCCACTTGCCACCAGTTTGGCCATATTTCAGAGCTGCAACATCACTGGAGTGCCCAAAAGCACAAGGTGTGCAATACTCAGAGACATGGCCAAGGTAAGAAAGGCTGAAAGACGACCACCACTGAACAAGACACACAAGCTGAAACGTCAAGACTGGGCCAAGAAATATCTCAAGACTGGTTTTTCTAAGGTTTTATGGACTGATGAAATGAGAGTGAGTCTTGATGGGCCAGATGGATGGGCCCGTGGCTGGATTGGTAAAGGGCAGAGAGCTCCAGTCCGACTCAGACGCCAGCAAGGTGGAGGTGGAGTACTGGTTTGGGCTGGTATCATCAAAGATGAGCTTGTGGGGCCTTTTCGGGTTGAGGATGGAGTCAAGCTCAACTCCCAGTCCTACTGCCAGTTTCTGGAAGACACCTTCTTCAAGCAGTGGTACAGGAAGAAGTCTGCATCCTTCAAGAAAAACGTGATTTTCATGCAGGACAATGCTCCATCACACGCGTCCAAGTACTCCACAGCCTGGCTGGCAAGAAAGGGTATAAAAGAAGAAAAACTAATGACATGGCCTCCTTGTTCACCTGATCTGAACCCCATTGAGAACCTGTGGTCCATCATCAAATGTCAGATTTACAAGGAGGGAAAACAGTACACCTCTCTGAACAGTGTCTGGGAGGCTGTGGTTGCTGCTGCACGCAATGTTGATGGTGAACAGATCAAAACACTGACAGAATCCATGGATGGCAGGCTTTTGAGTGTCCTTGCAAAGAAAGGTGGCTATATTGGTCGCTGATTTGTTTTTGTTTTGTTTTTGAATGTCAGAAATGTATATTTGTGAATGTGGAGATGTTATATTGGTTTCACTGGTAAAAATAAATAAGAAAGTCACACGAATACAGCATAGACTTAACTGCTATGTGTTCTCGCAGTGAAGAAGAAAGCAATGCACATGAAAATGCATTTCTTTCAGGTACAACCAGGTGAGAGACAGCTCTCAGCATTACCTCAATGACTTTGAGGACAATCCCTCCAGAGACAATGAAGAGATTTCCTCTTTTTACCTTGGGACATTAGAAAGCTCCAAAAACTCAGGGTTATCTTCCAGCAGCTATGAGCTGAGTCAGTACATGAATGGAGCCGAACACAGTGATGCTGCCCCTCAACCCTATGGAGGTGAGCACGCAGTTCCTCTCACGTCCACATTGTCTCTGCTTATGCCTCTTTTTTTAAAGCTTTGTATTTTCTCAGACCAAGCACATGTGCATCAGATGTCAGCTCCTCTGAAGTACTCGATCCCTCATGCTGTTATCAGTTTTGGGCCTGCGGGTCAACTGATTCGGGTCACTACAGGCTTGTCAGCACAGGAGAATGTCAGCCACCTGGAAATCCACAGTCTGGAGGTAGGTTCAGTCAAGTTGTTTAAAAAAAGCAACCGATTTTCATGGAGGATACTACTAATCTTTTACCAGATGAAAATTATAGCACTCTCATGGACCTTAAGGGTCCTAAAGGTATACTATAGTCAGACTAATAGGATTGATTTGGGTCTGTTGGAAAGGATTTCACAAATCCACAATTATTTTGCTCATGTCAGTGATAATTAAGCCATTAACATTAATATTTCATGCATTGTCATTTGTTTAATTTAATTTCCCTTTATTAAAGAAACACATGGGTCCATAACAAATAAAATAAATAAATACATACAGAATAGGGCTGTTCGATATACCGATATATATCGGATGACGATATAAAAATGTCTATGTTTCATTTTACGCTACTGTTTGTTTCGTGGTGTCGCAAAATAAACTGTTTATGGCAATATTTTTTTCATCGTTTTGATGGTCACTGTAGTGGCTATATTAATTTCTTAAAGTTCTCTCTTTCTCTTACATTTAATATAACCACACTACAGACAGACAAGCGTTTGTTTTTATGCCTTGTCGTTAGCAACAACGACGGTAACACCATCGCGTGTCCGCTTGGTCCACATAAGCCTTTCACAATAAAGCTCAAGATCCTGTTGAGACTTTTCAAAATAAACTGAATCACGTGAAGGATGCAGAGTTTTTACGGATGAGAAGCAAAAAAAGAGCCGTCAGGTGCTAAAAAATAAACCTTAGACTCAAACGTTAGAACAGGCTTTTCCCCGCAGCACGCTGTGTAATAAATACTCACAAAGAAAACGGCGGCCGTTACAACTTATGTCTAAAAATGTGTAGTTTCTTAAAACACTCGACTCCAGGTACACGACGCCTAGCTGGAAACACTTAACGCAAGTCGAGCTGCCCAGATTCACAGAATTTACAGAAAATGTTACATTTTTGTGATTTATATCGTTATCGGACGGTAGATGTCTTAATATAAGGATATGATATTTTGGTCATATTGCACAGCCCTAATACAGAATACATTATTTTTTCTGTTGTTGCTTTGTATTCCCCTGAAACGTGTAACACAGCATGTATAATGGTTTCTTGGAAACCTAAAAACTCTTTGAGTTTGAAAATATTTATGTCACAGAGTAGTTAGGGTTATTAATTGGTGAATATTGATTTGTTGAGGTCTTTCCTGCACATTGGTTTTAAGTTTTCCACTACTCAGTAGCTACAAATATATGTTTTATATTTCTACTCGATGTGGCACATTTTGTCCACCATGGTTTTAGTTCTGTTTTGTCTGCTGTCAGTATCAGTATAAATCCATGTTTTGAAACTGCACATGGGAGAATAAGTCTTGATGGAGGATTTTTCTCTTCAAATGTACCTCTAGTGTTTTAATTTTTAATTTTTAATTTTTATTTTTATTTTTACTAAAAGTTATAGTAAAACAGTGGATATGAGTCTACAAACAGTTAAACGCTTCCCCATGAAATTTAGCCTGCTGGGTAATACTCGGGGTCAGAGGCTGGACTTTTTTTCTTTCTTTTTTTTTTAACACAGAGGGCTGATCCAGACTTCCTGTATTGGGGTTCTGGTTCAGCAGACTGACACCTTATAATCTTAGGTATCTTAGGTAATCTTATAACCACTAGGTACGTTAGTAACTACAGTAGTTAATACTATCCAGTTTTCTGTACTAAATAGTAAATCTTGCAGAAATGGGCTTTTATTTTATTTTTGTTTTAGAAATACCTTTATAATTTACAGCTACAGGAGAGTAAATTGGCCCTTACAATAAAACATTAGCAGTAATGTTTCCAGTAAGGTTTCAAGACATTATTTTTGTCTTTAAATGTACATAGGTTATTCTAAGTGAGACACAGGAGCAGCATGAAATGAGAAGCTTCCCAGGGCCTTTAACCAGGTAATAGTCTTTGGTTTTGTAATTCTGACAATAACAAACTGCATTCAGCTGTATGCCAGATCTAGGATTATTATTAGACTTGTGAGACTTCCATGTTTGAATGTTATGTATATTTTACTGAAGGGAGGATTTGCACAAAGTGGATGCTATAGAGTTTGCCCACCAGATGGCAGGCGCCTGCACGAGGGACAACAAACTGCAAGATAAAAGCTCTGCTGCCCTTTTGTGGAATATTCTGATATTGCTCTGCAGACAGAATGGAGTAAGTGGATTATGTGTTGGCATTACACAGTATGTAGAGGGATCACATTGCCATCAGAGAGACATCAGGGCAATTATTGTGATTATTTTTGATACAGTTGTCACTGTATTTTGGTATTTCAGCAAATAGTCGGGTCAGATATCGCAGAGTTGCTGATGCAGGACTCACATTCAGATGGAAGCTGCCCATCAGATGCCCCCACGCTTATTGACTTCAATGAGGATACAACTGCTGAAGCACCACCTTGCAAAGGAGACGACCTGCTCACAGGAAACCGGAGCAGCTTTAGCTCAGAGAACTCTGAGAAGGGCCTGCAGACCTACACTCAACTACTGCTGGCTGGAAGAAAGAAGGTCTCCACATTCACCTTGAATTAGCTTTTTAACAGCTGCTGACAAGTCTAGCATTTAACTCTAGTGGCTTCAAAAGACGTCAGGCCCACTGCACAGAGCCAAGATAAATTAATGTGACCATGAGACATGATTTTAGTTTTAATCCTCTGCACTTTTCTCTAATGTTTGATTTTGCGTGAAACATTATAGAGACCTCTTTAGAGCAACAGGTAATATGATATTGTATAATGAATGCAAATTTACAATGTTTCCTCTGGGATGCTCTGGAGTAAATATATAAATTAGCATAAAATGAAACTAATCAAGTTAAATTCATGTGTATATATGCAAGAATTTAGTCAGTCACATTTAGTCAGGATAAAATAATCAAATATTAATCAGTCTGTACTGTGTACTGTAGCTCAGTCTCTATCTTTCATATGTGGTTTTCAGGAGGCCCTGGAGTCGGCTATGACCAGCGGCCTGTGGGGACATGCACTTTTTCTGGCCAGCAAAATGGACAACAGGTCCTATATGACTGTACTGAACAGGTGAGAAAACTCATGGCCTCTGAGACGTGACAGCTGAGAGAAATCAGCACACAGCTCTATGTGGTAATTTGTCAAGAATTGCTAAACTTAGATATTTATGGCTTCCTTCACACTTGCGTTAGCACTACTAGGAAGTGTGAGAAATGTTCCTGTCGGTCCATTTTGGTCCAGACTCAAATTATTTGATATATTTCCACAAAATGTGGACTTTCAAATCCTCAGAGGATGAAAAATAGAAACTTTGATGTTCCAGTAACTTCCTCTAGCACTCCCAAGAGGTTTTTCATTTGTCCAACAGTACCTTAGTGATCTGATATGCTAGATAGAAATATTTTAAAATGAGATCTGATTGTTTTTGCTGAAAGCAATCACAGTGAGTACCCAGACTTTCCTGCCTTTAGGCGCAAGGACAGCTAAGATTAGGAGTAGTGATGAGAAGGTTACTTTTTAAAAGTAGAGGTTACATATTCTGCTTCCAGAACAGGAAACTAGACTTGGAGTGGTCTTGAGCAATAGTTCTCCAGGCTTTCTGAAGGTCTTTCAAAGTTTTTTCGTTGGACATTGACTGCTTTTCACTCATTTTCAGTCCAGTTCAGTCCAGTCGTGGTCCTGAACACTGACCTATGACTCATTCAAACATAACAAGGCACCGAACTCAAGAGATGAACCAGTCTTGTGTCTACACATAGCAGAAAACTTAGCAAATAACCAATCTTAAATGATTTCTTTAATCACTTTGTCACCAGCAGCCTGTCGCAAAGGTTTAAATTATTCCCATTTATGTAGTTGAATCTATAAAGGACACTGAAGAAAACACAGTTTCACAGGCATATAATATATTTTTGTCCCAGCAAGGTGATTCCTATAGAGCATTTAATCAAAAACCTGGCACATATCCTAAAAAATGAAAACGGGAAACTTGACAAAGGGGGGATAAAATAAGGTGTAGCAGCCCTAAAATCTACAGCAGATGAAGCAGCATCTGAAAGCAATATCCTTTAGAAATAGGGGGAGAAATCCAGCAAAGAGCTGAAAGTGTACCTCAGAATTACATCTGTCACTTCATTTGATCTATCTACTGAAGCTTCCCTAGAATTGATCCCACTGGATGAGCCATTCCACTATGCTAAATTAATCAAAACATGGACTGACAATCAGTGGCAACAAGTCTTGTAGTGAGTATCTACCACCATTCTGAAAACACAGTGGAGGTTCTGTCATGAAGCAGAAGCCATCAACCTTCCAAAGAAGAGCTTTGAGTGTCCCTCAAAAAGCCTGGAGAAGTATTCCTGAAGACTACCTAAAGAAATTATGAGAAAGCTGCTTAAGGGGGTTTAGGTTGTTTTGAAAAATAAAGATATTCATGCCTGATATTAACTTTGAAGATCATTATAATTGTACAAACTCAGTTTGCCATAAATACTCCGTTTGGCTTTTGCACCATATTGCATTAATTTTTTTGTTTTATATTTTTGTTTCAATTAATTTGAGCGTCAGCTATTTTTCAGAGTTTCAGAGTGTGTGTGTCTAACCGCGCTGGTTGGTTTTAATTGTTTTCAAAATGTTTAGTTTTTTTGTTGTTTTTTTAGTTTCACTGTCATTTTTATTTACTAACTAATTAATGACAATATAGGTGCTGTTTGTCAGTGGAAACGTTTGAAAAGTTCACCAAACGTATTAGAGAAGAACAGTTGGCTTTCCCTCATACACTAAAAATCGGTACCAAAGCCTCGTAATTAAAATCATTTATTTCTAGTTTTCTTTTTTGTTTAGTTTTCATTAACAGTAATAAACAGAAATCATTATAATACAGATATTCTCATTAAACTCCCGTGAGCTATTTATCATGTAACCCAGTCTAGTTTTTACAGACTATTTGTACAGACTAAGTGGTATGTCTCAGCAGCCCAGCAGCAGGTTGTCAGTAGAGGAATGTCTGGGGAGAAGGCTGGCAGATAGGCAGACTGATTTTGATTTGTAATTGACAAGAGGGGCAGAATCTGAGCTATCAGTGTGGTGTTTCACTTGTGTGCATACTAGCAGAACAGATGCACTTTAAATGGGATAGTTCCTGTTTTTGTAAAGCCTTGCTTAAGACGTGCAGTGACACAGGCTGCTCTGTTGGCAGGTTCACAGGCCAGCTAACGCCCAGTGATCCCCTCCAGACTCTCTTCCAGCTGCGTTCTGGGAGAATTCCTGCTGCAGCCACGGTAAAATATCCAGAACCTAACAAAACTCTTATATGAAGACAAGCTTATGCTACAGCCTGTATCTTATTACTAAGGTTTAATAGTGATTTTCTGTGCTCAGTGCTGTGGAAATGAAAAATGGGGAGACTGGAGGCCCCATCTGGCTGTTATGCTCTCCAATGAGACAGGAGATCCAGCCATCCAACAGAAGGCCATCGTCACCATGGGAGATACACTCGGTACTGATACACCGACTGACTGACAGGTTGTCATGCACACACATACAAACTGATGTGTGTTGCTTTTCCCTGTGCAGCCTCCAGAGGCCTCATACATGCTGCCCATGTGTGCTACTTGACAGCCAGTGTTCCCTTCGGGGTGTTTACACAGAAGGCTGAGAGACTGGCACTTCTAGGCAGCAGCCACAGGTGAGCTGTGATTCAGACTTGCTGCCATTCATCAGTCCAAGTGCTGTTCATCTGGTTATACTGACAGCACAAGCTTAATTTTCTGCTGAAACACGTGCATGTCTTATTTTGATCTTAATTTCTGTCAGCTCTTTGCTTTGAATTTGTCTGTTTTTATTTCCTCTAGGAAATTGTTTGAGTGCTTTGCCACAAACACTGCCATCCAGTGCACTGAACTATATGAGTATTGCCAGACTCTTGGGAACAAAAGCTTTTCAATACCCTCCTTTCAAGTGGGTGCTACTTATATTTTTTGTGTTAATGGTGTACCAAATGGAAATATCAAATTTAAAGGCACCGAATATTCTCTGTGTCATCTAACATCTAACATTTTTCCATTATAACACAGCTCCACTAGCACATAGAATACATTTCCCCCCATCAATTTATTAGACACTTTTACACAGTTTAACAAAAGGTTTCTAGTTTGGATTCAATACAGGAAGATAATACATTAACATTTCATTCAGAATCAGAATATCTTTTTGTTGCAATGTATGGTCCTTGAGAACATCTGGAAGGTGAAGGTAACAGTGGTAATTGGAGCACTTGGTGCAGTGACCCCCAAGCTAGTTGAGAGGCTCCAGCAAATCCCAGGAACAACTTCCAAGATCTCTGTCCAGAAGATCGCAGTCCTAGGAACAGCAAAGATACTGCTTGGGACCCTCAAGTCCTAGACCTCTGGTAGAGGACCTGATCTTGAAGGATAAAGATTGCCGGCAAAACTTTGCCCATCTTTTGTATCTCTGGACACTATTTTAGACTCACTGCATTAGATCAAACAACCCTTAGCAAAGACTTAAATATTTGGAATCATTACCATTAAATCTGCAATAAATGCATGACTGTGGTTATTGTTGTATTTTGGTCAGGTGTATAAGTTCCTGTACGCCAATCGTCTGTTGGACTGTGGGCTTTCATCTCAGGCCTTTGATTATTGTGAGGTGGTCGGACAGGCGATCCTCAGGCATCAGGAGCCTTTCTTTGTGCTGACTGGTGAAGTCGTCAAGGTAAACCTACAGGTTGTCTTACACATCTGACTAACTATCAGTGATCTGTTCAATTACGACACAATGGTTATACTGTATGTATGTTTTTCTTGCAGCTGTCAGACAGACTGAGATACTCAGAGGGTCAGTTCAGTGAAGCAGGGCTCCATAGAGACGGGCAAGAACCTGACTGGCTGAAGCACCTACGTGCTAGGCACCACAGTTTACAGGTGATCAGGTTCTTCAGTCTTTTCACATCATACTATGTTTACCTGTGTGTGAGAGGAAATGTCTCCGTTGTCACTGCTGTACAAGGAAGAATTAAATCGTGGAGGAAATGTATGATATATGAGGGTTTCTAATTTAGCTTAGCATCAGTTCAGCACTGTCAGCAATCACAACTGCTCACAAGTGACTTGTGATTTTATTGTGCACATTTTTCCCTCATCACACCTTGAACAGGAGTGATACGAGGTACCTAATCAAAACGGTAAGTGAGGCATATTTTTTCAGATATCAGTGGTATTATTTGCACACATAAGTTACTGTTGCGTTCCTGTGATATAAAAATAAGTAGTAGGAAGTTGTTTCATGAATTAGGCTCGCAAATCATCATTGTTCTGATGGTTGTGTCATGGTCCCTGGGTCTGGGATACCTTTTTTTTAAATTAAAGTGTTTCTTGGTTTCTTTTTATTTTATTTCAAAATTCTGATTTCACATCTAGTTTTTTCATGTTTAGGTTTGGTTAGGGTCTCTGTGTATTCCTGCCTCCCTTAGTTATTTCCTGGTTCATTTTGTTAACCTTTGCCCTACGTGTTTAGTGTTCAGTTTTACTTTCCTGAGTCTAATTTCCCTGATTAGTTCCAGCTGTGTTCCCTGGTGTTTCCCATCTATCTAAGTACCTTGTGTGTATTTATAACTCAAGTCTCCTCTTGCCCTTTTTTGTCCTTTCTCAGTGTTATGTGCTCCTCTGCTCCATGCTTTCTGTGGTTCCTGCGGTTCCTGCTTTACTCTCGGTTATGTGCTCCATTGTTCTGAATTTTACCCTAGATTCGTAGGTTTTTGATTCCTGGTTACAGCTGTGAATTGAAGACTTCACCATTAGAGCTGTTTTTTGAGTTCATGTTCCATTTCCTGAATCCAGCGTATTGGGTTCATATCCTGCCTCACAGCCATTTATGATAGACCGCTAAATATTTTCATTATATCTTTCTCTACATTTCAAATCCCTTTACTTACTCATTAATAAGAAAAAAAACTACTTTAATAGATTTTAAAGGAATAAAAATGGTCCCTTAAATTGCTTCAGTTTCCATATTTATGTAAACATTCAGGGCTGATTATGCTACTAAAAATAATAATTATTAATCATTATAAAATGTATTGAATATTGGTTATGCCAGTTGTGTAGCAAAGCTTTTTTAGTCATGTTACTGTGTCAGTAGAGTTGGTAATGTTATCCCATCTGGTGGTTGCTCCTCTACTGTAGAGCGAACTAAAATATCTCAGCAGCTATTGGATGGATTACCATGAAATTTGGTACAGACATGCAGGGATCCCAGGCACTGTAGCCTATGATGACAAGTTTGACATAAGATGAACATATTGAATGGTTGCTTCTGAATTTTGCAAAGACAGCTCTAGCTCCTTTCGTCTAGCACCACCAATATTTCACTTCTTTTTAACTATTGTCATTTTGGCTTTATAACAAAATGACTGTCAAATTAATTTCATCACATGGTAAATGTTGTACTTGGGAAATATTAGCATCTGTGGAGTGTACACGGTACAAACTCACACTGCTAACATAGCTGTAATGGAACTTAAACTCTGTAACTAATATGGTGTTATCTTTATTAGACTGGAACTGTCGACTCTACTGAAGCATACCAGCCAGCTCCTGGGAATACTGTTATGTCACATGAAATGCCCTCAGGTAACTTTGCATTGTGTAGCTTTTTTCACACTGTAGAGCAGAAGTATACCTTAATAAAATGCTTTTTTTCCCTATGCAGAATCAGATTTAGATGATTTGAGCCACGGCATTCAGAGTCCTGAGCCTGAACTCCTTTATTATAGAGGACATGAGGACCAAGAAAGCATATTGCATGAAGATGGAGGAGACACTGAGGAAATGGCAGTGAGGTCATGGGGCATGGGAGCAGCTCAGGACTGGTGTGCCTCATTTACTTTTTCTTTCACACAGACAACACTCTTACTTGATATGTGTAACTGAGTCCTGACAGAGTCTATTATGTCACTGATCTCTCTCTGCCTCTTTGTCTAGGCCACAGGCCCACTGCCCGGCTACACCAGTAACAGTGGCCTATACTCCCTCAGTGCCCACAGTGGCTCCAAGCCAGAACTTCAGTTATCATAACACAGATAGTGGTGAAGTCAAAAGTGCCTCACAACATTGTCCTCCAAATAATCTGCCAGCAATAGCAGAGGGTGAGACTCTAATGTTAGACAGCAATCATTCCCTTCTCTGTTCGGGTATTTACTATGGCCCGCGGTGAGTCAGTGTGACATTTTCTTTTTATTGCTTTTACAGGGGCCGGAGCATCCTCTGGAGCAGGGATGGTGAGAAATGCATTTTAATATTCCACTGGCAACTTTTCGCTTTGATTTATTTATCGCATAAGCATAATTTTAAAGATTACATTCAAATGTATTGTGCTGTGCATTGATTAGTGCTGCTTATAAGTTAAAATGTTTGCCTTTATTTGCCTTTGAAGATGCACGGTCAGATGATTGAGACGAACTTCGGTCAGCCGGGACAAGTCGAGCAGATTGTCCCTCAAGGATTGAAAGCTTCTGAGGACACCACTGAGCCTCCTAAACAGGTGGGTGGGCTGCCTATCATATGTCACACAGCTTTCAGTGACATTAGAATTAGTTTACATGCATCACACTTTGTTCTGTGTTAAAAGCAGAACACAAAGAAAGGATGGTTCAGTGGCTGGTTCAAGTCAAAACCTAAAGTGGTCCAAAAAGAGGCTTCAGAGCAGGGAGGCCCAGCTCACACAGTAAGTATCAAGCATACTATGAGCTCAGATGTGATCTCAGTTTTCATTTAATGATACTAATCGCTGTGTATGTTACAGGACTTTTCGCCATCTGCTGACGTCTGTCCTCCTCCACCGCCTGCCAGTATCCCTCCTGGCACGTTTCCACCACAGTCTTCCACTGCTGGGATTAATCCATTCTCACGGAAAGCAGGTGGGTCACGTGATCAGTTACATAATATTCTGGCTCTGTGTCAGTGTTAGTCACTTATCACTATTTTAATAATAGATTTCAACATAAACATGTTGTCAGCTTCCACATTCTTATGGTATGTTCTGAGGTCAATGAGTGTCTTAGCTAGCGTGTCCAGTTTCATATATTACAGTCATGATGGACACCGCTTGGTTTTTTTTTAGTGCAGAAACTTAAAACATTGCAAGTGTTTCGGCTGTTACTGAGGACATTTTACCTCCATTTAACTCTACAAATGTGAGCATTTTCTTTAAATACCCATGTCTTCTCTATAGGCCAGCAGCTGGGTTAGAAACCGTGAGACTCACCTCTGTCACAGGTAAATGACGTTACTTAAGCTCCTAGGACCTGCCGTCCACATATGTGGACATCACATTTTGGGTTATTTAGACTAAAATACTCAATTTTGCTCTACATGGGCCTGATATCCACTTACGAGGGCATTATACTGCTACTGTTCTATCAAAATTTTAAATGAATATCCTCAGATGTGGCTCTTAATTTTCTTAAAAACGAAAATAAGGTTAAAAAAAAATCAGGTAATTCTTTGTTTTTACATTCATCTGGCCCCAATATGCCCAAATATCAAAGAGAAATTAAAAATGCATGTCGTGGAAGAGTTCGGGTCTTAGGAGGTTAAAGATAAGCATATTGATTCTTTATAATTCTTTACGGATTCACATTAACTAAACATGTTCTGTTTGCAGGGTCATGCGTCTTGCACCAAAAGTGAGGATATCACAATGTCACACCACATGTCGTGTACTGTAAGATGCATACCGCTCACTAGTTCTTTTTTAGTAATGCCCTTTAAAATCCTAGAGCTTGCAAACCATGATGTTCCTTGTTAGTTACAGGAATACTCTGCATCGACTTGGATATCAACTCATATTGCAGTGACAAAAACAGCTGAGGTGTGTTCTAAAAGCTGACTTAGGGGAAATTACCAGCAGACGCAGTACATATCTTGGGAAAGGGATAGCTTAACTCAGAGCAATCACGCCAGCAACACTGGGGCTGAAGTTCTACTGTGGCAAAAAATGTTGGTGTAACTGTGATCACTATGCCACGATCATCTGTGCTATATGCTGCAATTAAATATCCAGCTAAATATAAGCGTGGAAAATATTTAAAGATATACACACATATACCACTGCAGTTATATTATCTATGCTCCAACCACTGTTTTAAAACAGAAATAAGACGCACACTAATAAATGCTGTGGTCACAGAAGCTTTTTAAGCATAATTTGTAGCCCAGCTTTGCAGAGCTGTACCACATCATGGGCAGTACTTGATTCTTTTCTGTCATCTGAAAAGTGCAACAGTTGTATTTTAAATTGCACACGGGACAGAAAATAAATGCTGAAAATAAAATTGGAATAGTGTCTTCTCATGTTGTCATACTGCCAAGATTGATGATACCACATGGCGAGAGAGGGGAGGATAGCTCAGGGAAGACCTCTACCAGCCAAATACCCAGTACCCTCTTACAGCCTCTACACCCACCAGAGAGCAGACGCTTCCAGGACCAAACTGTTTATGTGCTGATGACTTATTTGTAATGAAATGGAGCTCAGCATATAAAAGGTTGATTTTACACACTGCTCTTTAAATTGTATATAAAAAACAGTAATATATACTCTTGTAATTGATTTTAGATTGACCTTTTTTATTTCTGTGTCACCGTGTAAACATGTTTGGATGTAACTGGGATGTTGTTAAGTCATTTGACTTTAAGTTTCAATGTATTGTGTTTTTGTACCTCTATACGACCACATGAAATGTGTTTATTCTCTAGCTTTTCAGCAGATTCTCGCAGCAGAGGAAAGTATTATTAAAAGCTGTATCTGCAGTCATGTTAATAGTCACATATTGAATAATTACATCTTGCCAAGAAATAGCTGCAATTCCTCTCAATTAATGTAGAGCAAGTGACAACACGGCAGGTGCCGTCTCCTTTTACGATTAGTCTGCAGTAGCCAAGAATGAGTGGCACACGCTGGCCTTGAATTCAACACACGCACAAACAAACACACACATGCAGATGAGCAGCATGTGAACTACGGCATACGTCCTGCCAATAAAGTGTCACTATACAAATTATCAGAGTGGATTTATGAAAGACTGCTTAAAATGGCATCCAGATGAGACTATACTAGAACCTAATATATTTCGAACAAAGTTACATATTTTGATAATTGGAAAATAAACAAATAAAAAAACCTCCTCAACAGGCAGACATCTTATACAAAATCTTTATTGAGATTCGGATTCACAGTAAAATGCTAGTTCACTTTTACTCACTGATAAACTCCAAACATGCTACGCTTCTTGTACATGTAGCAATATGATTACAAAGAACCAAAACTCAGAAGATGGCAGCATGCATGATTAAAATACATTTAAACCTAACGTATAGGAATCTGACATCTAGTACAATATCATAAATGCTATTACTGTGTTTAGAAAATATCACACTCTGTATCCGGGCAAACTCAATTTTTCTCACTATGTGTATTTCTGTTGGTAAAATAGAAATTAAACTACAAAAGTAAGCATGACAAATGCTGTAGTTGAATAAATAAAGCGCACTATGAATACAAAGTACTAGTACGTGAAATTCACATCCAAAAAGTCAAAATCAGCAAAAAGAGTAAGCAGTAACTGACTGGCAATCCAGCTTCCCTGAATGATTACAAATGCACTGGTCTATTAATGTTGTCACAGTAATGTTTTTAGTATCAGTGATGCAAAATCTTATCTACTCAAGAGCAGTACTTAAATATTGTAATTGTATTTGTATTATTCTTCGCAAGGGTTAAGAACAATAAGCTGCCTATCATTTGAAGCTGGTATGTCTAGTGTATGTTTGGCTTCTGCCACTGTTGCTACAGAGTGGTGGTGCATTTATGTATTTCCACACTTCCTTTGGGAAATGTGTTGTAAAGTTCATGGCTGTAGTGCATGATTGAAGAAGTCGTATGATAAAATGCCTAAATGCCTAAATGCAAAACTGCTATATTGTGGGTAACATTAATTACATTTACAGTGCATTCACAGTTTTAAAAAAGGGTTCAGTGCTCTTTTAATGAGTTTCATATCACACCATTAAACTGTCAGCTCCAGTGTCAGTGCTGTGCTGGCGGTAATTTTTATCCCAAGACATTCTCGTGGGAACCCAGCACCCTGGGGAAACAGAGTGAAGATTTTACAGCTCATGGCACTCTAAATAAATATTGCTCATTAGCATATGTAAAGTGGTGCCCTATAACCTTTTGTCCAATGTTTCTTGACCTTAATAACTGAAATGAAACAGCTGTAGCACAGTAATGGATATGTACAGTTCTTGTCTTTAACAGGCTGCGACACTTTTGTCCCCATGTTTCTGCACATGCTGTGCAAGTTTTGTGGAACACTGGAAAGATTTGTCACATTCTGTGCAAACAAAAATCCTCCCTGCACAGTTTTGCTCCTGATGAAGCTTCAGTTTTGCTGGGTGGCTAAAATTCTTGCTGCAGCCCACGCAGTTGTGGGGTTTCTCTTTACTATGTATGAACTGGTGACGAACAAGACGGGAAGCCATGGCAAATGCCACGCCACATTCTGTGCACTTATGGGGCCGCACTCCGCTGTGAATGGCTTCATGCTCGGTCAGGTTGGAGGACTTTGTGAAACACTTGGAGCACACAGAACAGACAAAAGGACGCACTCCTCTGTGGATTTTCTGGTGCTCTGCCATGCGGCTAGCCAGGGCAAACCTCTTCCCACAGTCGGGGCAGGAGAAGGGTCTTTCTCCCAGGTGCTTACGCTCGTGGCGCTTCAGAGCTAGGGGTTTATTGAAGGTCTTGCCGCAGTGCGTGCATGGGAAGGGCTTGTCATTGGTGTGCATGTTCCGCTCATGCTTCCGCAGGTCTGAAGAGCGGATGAAATCCTTGCCGCAGGTGTCACAGATGTATGGCTTTTCACCAGTGTGTGTACGGATATGCTTACGGTAATCTGAGGACCAGATATAGGTTTTGACACAGAAGGGGCAGTGATACGGTCTTTCACCCGTGTGCAGACGCTTGTGTTGCTGCAGCGTGCCTTGATGAGAGTAAGCCTTGCCACATATATCACATACATGCGGCTTGAGGCCTGTGTGTGTTTGTAAGTGACTCTGCAGGTTGCACAGCTTCTTGAAAGCCCATTGGCAGTGCGTGCATTTGAATGGACGTTCCTCTGTGTCAGTGTCAACTCCATTGCGTTTTTTCATTGCTACCAAAAGTCGAGGGATTTTGTCGTCTTTACACTTTTTAAGCAATTTCATAAGTGAAGGACTATTTACATTCAGATGTTTGGTCTTATTCTCACCTTCGCTTGGAGAAGATTCCTCACTACTTAACTCTAGCTTAGATGTCCTCTGTTGGTCTGAGACATCACTTTGGCTCTTGGATTGTTTCAAGAACATGCTTTCATTCTGTGTCACAGCATCCTGGAGCACGTCATTTGGTTTACATATTTCATTGGTCTTAGTGTATGTAGTGCATCGTAGCGATGCCCCTTTGTGTTCTTGCTCATCCTGGATTGGTGTTTCTTCTCCTGGTGAAAGCCCTGCAAACCTCTCCACAAGAGAGAAGTTTGGTGTTTGAGGATTCAGATAAAGGATTCCAATCTCATTACTCTCTGGGAATGGCTCCATTCTTACACCATTACTGCCAAATGAAGACTCTATATTCACACTGTGAGTGTTACTCAAGATGTATCCATCCAGGGGAAAATGAGTGACACTTCCCTTCCTTTTCCTTTTCCTTTTTTTGTCAACATCTGTCCCAGTAGACATCTGCAGAATGACACTGATTTTGTCAGAAATGTGTTTTGAATTATTTATTTATTTATTTTTTACTCATAACTGATGCCACACAGACTTTCTGCAGCAAGTCTGCTGTTGCTGCATGCACCAGTATCATGTAAATATCCCACACATGCTCTGACACCATGCTCGTCATATGACACCAGAACTTTACTATGTGTTCCCGCAGCGTTATATTACTATAAAAATAAAAACAACTCATTATTTTGTAATTTCACACATTAAATCGTTTTATAGAGTAGCTTACCCTGGAGTCTCCACGCGAGCAGGTCAGATCCCGGAGATGCCAGGGAGATATACTAGCCCGGGTACTAGTATAACTCTATGAGAGATGTCCGGTTGCGTTAACGGGCGGAGTTTGGCAGCAAGCCTCTGTAGGTCAGCATCTATCCTGCAAGTCAGCAGCAGCAATTATATCTTCACAGCCGGGCTCAATTTACCCTCCGCTCACTGAACTTGCCACCCGTTTTACATACGACTTGTTGAGTAATTGCATCAGACGGAGACTTTCAGATTACGTTGGACGGTAGAAAGTCGGAAACTTTAACAGTTTACTCGCTTAAGTTGGATCCTTGAACTGGAAAGACTAACTTTTAATTAACTTTTAGTTTACCAACACTCTTTTTGACTCTTTTTCTTTTCTTTTTATTAATTTGTTTTAACAGCTTTAAAAAATAGAAATAAAAACAACAACAACAAAAAAAGAAGAAAATAAAATGTTTTTGATAATGTGTGAGTTAGTGCCGCCGTCCGCGCATTGATATTTAGGTTACGCTCTCAGGAGGGCGTTAATAAAACGTTCAAATTACCTTTAAGCCAAGGAAGAAACAAAATGCAACACTCTACTTAAATTACATATCACAGACCTGGAAACATTTTTGCTCAGTTTAAGTTTACTCGCCCTTGCTATTAGTGAGTGACATATTTTGTTTTTGAACGGGTATAAAATAATGGTCGTATTTGTAAGTATGCGACTAGTGCATTGATATTTTAATTAAATGCATTATGAGGTCAGGTGGAGACGGACAGAAATTTAAACCATTTGCTTGTTAAATAATTACACTGAGCTGAAAACATTTGACCAACACTAACCGTTTCAGCACAGCTAATATTCAAGTATATTTTCATTCCCCGTTAAACTCTAACCGTTAGTAATAATCTAAGAGTGAGCACCGTACTGTCCAAAAGTCTATAAAGTATCACATTGATGACGGTGTTTCAGATCACAGCAAAGTTATTTTCACCTCTATTTTAAGTCCATGAGCATTTTGGGGTAACGACCACAAGATGTCACTGTTCACCTGATATTTTGCCAAGTCAGAAGCCAAAACTGTGGAAAATCACCAGCTCTACGAAAAAGAGAAAAAAGGGTGAATTTTAGAATGCATCTTATTGTAGACATCTGTGTTGCTTTAGAAAAAAACACGATGTTTTCAGCTCAGTCTCTGAATGAAAAAAAATATCTATGGATATATCAACAGATGAATCTTGTTGATTTCGAAACAACAGAAGTTCTGAAGGATACTTATATGTGCCCGAGGTATGCTTAACAAAATCAACATGGGAGAATGGCTTCAACTTAGTGCCCCCCCTTGTTTAGAGAACACTGTGTACAGCTTTTGTGATAAATAAGTTGCAGTCCAGTTTTTTGCCAGTAGATGGCCTCGAAATATCCATTCAGTAAACAGAGTCATCATGGAAAAGGAAATAAGGGAATCCACTTGTCCTGTAATCAAAATATAATAATATTTCTTTCATACTCAATAGTAGGACATGTCTTTATTATTTTTGAGAACTCGTGTTTTTCCCCTCCCTGATAAAATCCTCCAGAGCTTTCCTATTTTTCCCTGTCAGATTAATGGTGGTTTTTTTTGTTTTTGTTTTTTACACTATAGGGACTGACAGGATTTAAACCTGCATGTGTTAAGTAACTTAAATCTTAATTAAATTGACAGTTGTAGTCTGCACTCAGAGCACTTTCCCAGGAGAACAGATTGAAATCAGATCCTTAACAAATCACCTTTACAAGGCTGCATTTTCCATTCGTTTGTACCTCAACACAAAGTTTTGGCTTCAGTTTCCCACACATATCCACCACAAGAATACCTGTACATGTCTTCTCACGTAAGCTTTCAGGGATATTGCCCCCTTTGTTGAACAGTAGGTACAAATGGATGATTTGATACACCAATTTAGGACAATTTCATAGATATCACAATTAAAAGAAAAAACAAAAAGAACAATGAAAATAATCTCTGGAGTTGTGCATATTTATGTGTTGTCCAACATTTAGTTTTGTGAAAACCATCATTTTTAGTTTATTTCAAGTTTATTCATCAAGTTCCAAGTTTGAAAAAGTAACTCTAACTCTACATAATGTTAAAATCAGATCAGGAGTTAAACTGGTAATTACTCTTTTTCTTTGTATATGTATCAACTTGAAGCTGTCATAACAAAGCTTTGGTGGATGTTGCATAAGTGGGTTGCAGTGACGTGAACCCGGATGCCGAAGCTGTACTAACAATCAGCATGAAGAGCATCACCCAGGAAGTCTCTGTTGGGAGTAAAAAGATTGTGTTAGTTTACTTTGTGTTTGTGTTTTTTCCAGACCCCCAGTAAAGAAAGTGTTATAATCCCCTTGTGATTCCTTCAAAGCAAGTAATGGAAAGAGAGCGACTCTTCCTCCAAATGCAAATTTTAGTTCTACTCGCTCTGACTGACCTGCTTTTCCTTGGAAGTTACACTTGAATAAACATTTTATTGATTTCCATGCAACTCATTCAAGTGCACTGAAAAAGTGCAGAGTCATCCTGGAGGTGGTTCTTCAATTTCATGCTGGAGAGTAAACTGCCTTAATTGAGAACATACCCAAATGGGGAATTTTCCACAGACCTTCACTCTGTGGCTGTGGAAATTGTTGGTTTTTTTCACTATTCATCCACTTACATAAGTTCTACCTTAAAGGACATATTGTACCACTCAATATAAATTTGGTGTGGTTTCACTTTTCAGTAAAGTTTTTCCATGTAGATTTTCTTTTTGTGCCAAATTGGTTCGTGCATGGGGTGATGAGGTACAGGGGGAGAACAAAATGAAAACAGCTTACAATAGAGTGCAATGCAAAGCACAACAGTAACCCGACAGAGCTGAATTAAGATTCTTTATGATGCTGAACACTGTAAATGATAACAAACTGTAATGTATTTAATTCAAACCTGATTTGATCACTGGTTATTTGAATGTAGTCACATAAGCTGCAGGCTTACTTCTCATGTGCACAATTAGTGGTTCAGTATGTTTGCATCTTGGACGGCGCTGACAAGCTTGGCACCATCGTTGGCATGCAGGATTCATAACTTCAGTGTGCTTCTAAATATAGTAAGGAACAGTTGTACCAATGCACTGTCGAAAAACATCCTGTTAGAATGACTTTAGTGTTGAAAGGGGTACTAGCTTATTATGAAAGTGTTTACTAACCTGTTGCTGGTAAGTATCCTTCCTAATCTTATTTACTATCTGTGGACATAAGGTCACAGAAAGATGGGACCCTAAACTTATACCATTCATTAGGGTGAATATTACAGTATTGGGAGACTAAAAGCTGCCCTCTTTGTCCTTAGTAGTTTTTTTTAAGTGAATTTGGTTGTTCTTCAAGCTCACACCTGCAGTTTCTCAGTTTACAAGGATTTTCATTCTATTATTTCTCTGCAATTGAGAAAATTTAAATTAGAGTCTATTAAGAAGTGGACTTGTATGAGTCCAATTTACCTTAGTATGTGATTATAGTTTGCCATCAGCAATTGCATTTGACAGGTACTGTTGAATAAGTATAATTAAAGGCTTAAAGCGCATACAAAGCCCATACAACTAATCCACTTAAAGCAAGTTCCAGCTCATGGTATATTTTGGTATATTTTTATTTTTGTTGTTTGTTAGGCTGCCCATACTAAAACTTAGATTATGCTTTTATGTAGTGTTAGTGAATTATTATTTTTTTGTTTTGTTTTGTGACATGGATTATTTTGTAAACATCTCCTTTGTGTACAAAGTTATCAACAGTACTCCTAATTCCACTCTGTCTTGACTGTTTTTAAAGTACACACGCTTACAACATTTGAGTCTGGGGAAATTTTTATTTCTGGAAGTGGCTAAAATTTAGGGCTCCAACTTTACAGCAACAATTTGGGAACCTTTATTTATTTGCATGCAAGAGTGAGATAAGAACAGATGAGCTGGAGGTGCTGGAAGATGGACTTTGTTAGTTGTTATTTGGAAGGAGCCACTTCTGTTGATTCACCATACTGCTAATCTGTTTTCCCACAAGCACCCCAGCCCTTACCTCTTCTAGATGTTATGTAACAGATGTGCATGGGAGAACACAATTGTCTGAGGCACTTTGATTTTGGCATTCACTTCTTCAGCCAGTTTCCAAAAAACAAGTTAGTCACATGTGAGAACAGTCCAATGAATTTCCAACAAGCGAGCGGGTTTAATGTATCTAGTCCCCTGCACTGTCTGCATCTCGGTGCTCTCACCTAACTTAAACTGTGTATTTCCAAAAGTGAAAACAATCTGATTGTCACGATCTGAGGAGGCAGACCGTGTGGTGGTGTGTGTGGTGGACCCAGGTGCGAACACACGAGAGTAGACTGGAGTAAACTTAACTGAAAGCGAGCCTTTATTGTGGCTGGTGACAAGGAGTGCAGACAAGGCAGAAACGCAGTGACAAACTAAACTATGACTAAACTGGGAAAGTAAAACTAGGAAAAACTAAGAAGACACAGGAAACCATAACTATGAATACTAAGACTGGCTGTGACAACATGGAGGGTGGAAACACAGACGACGCGACACAGACTACATGAAACACAGAGACTAAATACACATGAGGGATGATCAGGGGAAGTGGCCACACATGGGAGCACAGCTGACACACATGAACCTAACGACAGGACAGGAGAAACTAAATACACTGACATTGAATACAGACTTTCAAAGTAAAACAGGAAACATGGAGATTAGACATGACATGAACTAAACATAACCACGCAGACATGATGCATGAACCAGGGAGACTTAGTACAGGGGGAGACAACAAGACTAAACAGCAATCTAGAAATTAACTAGGTGAACTAAGCTAAGGCACAAATAAATACAAAAGATACATAAAACTCAAACACTGGGTCGCTTGACCCAGGACCATGACACTGATGGAGTCAGTCAGAGAATATCTCCTGCTGTGTACTACACTGGAAAAAGGACATCAGCTGACCATTCAAGTGAATCAATCTACTGACTCACTCAAGCCTCATTTTCTTAAAAAATGGAAACAGGGAGAAAAGTTGTGGTAAACAAAATTGGACCTCTGATGGGGTGATGAAGACAAATTTTACTTTTACCAGTGTGTTGATAGAGTCAAGGTAACTCCACCAGTCATGGATTGGCCTGCCCAGAGCTCAGACCTGAACATTATTGAAACAGTGTGGGATCATTTTACCAAAGAAGGGAACAAAAGGCAGCCACCATCCAAAGAAGAGCTTTGAATGTCCTTCAGTAATCCTGCAGAACTACTCCTGAGGACTATGTTAAAACAACAACAACACTTGCTTCAAAGAGTTCAGGCTAATCATACCAAATCTAGATTTTCAAGTTTGTTAGAATCGTTTTTCCCCTATATACTGCATTTCCATGTACGATTCTATTTCCCATTTGTTTTTTGCCCAGTTACCACATCTGCTGCCTGCTGAGAAATGACGAGTTGAAAGTGACCACCCTGTCACTTCTAACCAAGCCCAAACCAAGTTGTTAAAATACTAGTGATGGCGTAACACTGCATATGAAAAGTTAGGAAAAAAAACGTCTTTTCAGCGACTTTAGAATTGATTGATGAGTGAGGAGTGACACCATTGTCCTCTGCAATGTGTATCCCAGTGAATCAAGGCACAACTGCCAAAGGAAACATTATGCCCAAATAAGCGAGTCCAGCATTTCACAGCCCAGAAAAGAGAATGAGCAGTAATGACACAAAATTGCCATAAAACTGTCGTCATCCTGCAATATGTGCTTCAAAGACCTTTCAACAAGCCAACGGAAGACAATTACCAGTAGGAAAACAGCTACATCTACCAGCAACTAAGGCTTGATGCATACCATGCTATGTGTAGCCTGGATACTTTGACTTTATATTAATGAGCTTTATATGTAGCTTGTAGTTTGGTAAATTGTCATTAACTTAAGCTAAGATAAGCTAAGCAAAACTAAGCAGCTCTTATTTGTAAGAAGATGGTTCCCAAAATGTTATCTGATTATAATGTTTTACAGGGACATAAACAATCGGATTATTGCTGTCATCTAGATTTTATTTTGTGGCCGCCAATATTTTATTATTTTCAATCACTTATATAACATGACTTATATGAACAAAGATTTTTAACATAACAACAAGAAATGACAAAGGTTATCAAAACCAAAGGAAATATTAAAGGACAAGGTCAACTGAAGACAGGATGAGTTAAGGCAAACAGCAAGATTGAACTTTTGTCACAAGATTCTTTTGTCTTAGGACAGGATAGAATGATATCTATTGAGCTTACTGTGCAGACAAATAAGTCTCAAATATCTTAATTACTGAGGTATTTAGGTAGCCTCTGACATATAATAAAAACACTTTAAGTTAGTGTTTATTATATGTCAGAGGATGATGATTTATTGACATTTACAGCTGTATAATTAGGCAGCTGTTACAGTACTTGATACCAGTTTTACTCATTATTGAAAAAGGATTACTTTCCTGGCTCTGTTTGAATTTAAAAAAGGATCATGCTTTTTAAAAATCTTGCTCTGCACTTCTTTATCAAAGTATACAATGAACTATGTATGAATGAAATGTGCACTAGAAATGTTTTTTCTCCAAGGTTTGCACATTGAGGGTTGCACTTTGAGAACACTGGTTCAAGAACATGTCATGATCATTAACAGGGTAAAGACCTTGAGTGCCAGGGGACATTTGAATTCCAAAAATGGCCACAAAATCCATCAAATCCTACAAAATGTGTATAAAAATGTACGTCTCTAAGAAGGCCAGAAAATAATTTTTACTACTGTAATAGTGACAAAACTGCTTTGTTTAGTGCTTTCATGTTATTCTACTTGCCTCAGGCTTACAGGCTCTATCTGATTGCGTGCTAACCCTCCTCTCACTTGTGTGACCTTTGTAAAATTCCACAGCCTTTAACTCTGGGGTGGGGGTGGTGTTGTACTTCTTGTAGGTCTTGGAATGGGGCATTGTCAATGGCAGGATGAGATTTTAGGGGGAGAGGGGAGAATTTGCACTGTGAGAACCACAGAGTCCAGAAAGCCAATCAGAGTAAGGGAATCCATTTTGAAAACAACTCACAACTCAGTTAGCTGCTTTTGTTTCAAACTTATCCATCCCATTTGTTAGCAGTGATTAATTCATTGATTGACACTTTTTAACTACATTTGGATAGACAGTGACAAAAACAAATATAGCCAAGGATGAATTTATTGCTGATTGTCCTTGTCAGGGCAAAGACTAATCTGTTGTTTGAAGTAAGCACAGAAAATTGATCTAATCAGGGTTTTTTTTACATTTTTCCAAAGACCACAAAAGCATAGACACATGCGTACATACACACACACACACACTTAGACAGAACACTGTGTCTCAGTGGCATACTAACAACATGAGACCATTGCATTCTCCAAAGGTGGATGTGGGTGAATTGTGGGGCTGTGTGTGCAGGGAAACACCACACTTATCTCACATTGGCCCCAAGTGGGTATGGCTAAAAAGGGTGAACAAACACAGACCAGTTTTGCTCTTTTGGACTCCTATATGGATTTTCTTTTGGCAAATCCACTACGGACTTGCTCACAAAATACCCATATGGGCTAACCCATGTGGAGCCCATAGCAGTTGTGTACTATTGGGTCCCCAAGAGGGACTCACTCATTGCCCCCGTGGGTTACCCCTCTGGGCCCCATGACAGTTTTCTGTGGGCAAGCTTTAGTGGTGTTGCTCACAGAAAACCCATATAGGGACCCCAAACAGCAAAATTGCTGTCAGCTATACCTATAGTGGGTGTATAGGCACACCCAGTTGCGACCCATGCAGAATAAGTGTGAATTTGCACTGCACACACAACACTACAGTTCACCCACCTACCCACTATGGGCCTGCACCGGCATGTTTGCTGGTACATTATTTATAATGTGTAAACACCATGTAGGGAAATGGGAACTGTGGAGAAGAGGAAACCACATAATGTAGTTATTCTGTCAGAAGTATGAGACTGAGAGTGAGAGACTAAGCCATGGAATCCAAATTCAAGTCCCAGGGACCATGAAAGTTCGACTATCAAGCAAAAGTTCCCTGGTTTGAGCTTTGAAGGAGACATAAATCTTTTGTGGGATGATATGGGACACATGTGGATCCCACACAGAGGGACCCAGTTGGGCACCCCACTGTAAAATTATAAACATTTTACATATTTTTACTTAGTGTAAATCACAAAAAAAAGTTTTAAACTGAGTCATTTTGTAATGCTGGTTATATTCTGAACTATTTCTTTCAGTCTTTTCACAGTCAAGCTGGTAAACACCTAGCAGCTGCTTCTCCAAATGTCTATGCTAAACCAGACAAAATCCCCCCTAGCTGTTTATACATATTTCATCAGGTACCAGTCTTGCAGAAAGTGTCAAGTCAGGCTTCAGGTGTATCAGTTTTAAATTGAGAAAAGTTTCCAATCGCATGTACCATTCTGTGAAACAACTAACACTAACTGATTTATTTATTTTTTTACATTTCAATGTATTCAGCTTATACTTGGGACTGTCACTTTTATGCTTTTCCATGTCTCCTATCAGCAGGTCAGCTGTGGTGGATGTACAGCAAAAGAGCAAAACTGATTAGGGCACACATACAAAAACACAAAGCACCTCCTTGTCCAACCATAACTGACTTTTTTGTGCAGAGTTTGGATATATCTTGAACTGAGCCATGTTGTTTCCCATTATCCAGCTGGAGAATGTACCTTAGTAACTGTCTGGTGGAAGAAGATGCATCGCTTTAAGGTCACATTTAATCCTGGTGGTGAAGCCGGTTCTCTTTGTGCAACTGCTGATTGTTTGTTTAAAATGGCAGTGACGTTTGTCACAATTGGTGGTGGTCCAGGCTTCGTCCGTGCTCCTTCTCCCAGGGTTCTCTAACCTCTCTGTCTCACTGTGCTGCTCTGCTTTCACAGCTGCACAACTTTCCAACCATCAGACCAACCACATTGCAACGATTTGTCCCCAAAACTCACCACCACGTGAGTTTGGGGGGGGGCGGCAGTCACAACCAGTGTGCTGTCACCAATGACAGTGCTGATAGCTAGGCTTGAAGGGCCTCCATAGAACAGGAGATTGCATTCATGTGATGAGATTAGACCTAGCACGGACAAGCATGGTGCTTCATTTGCTGTCTGGACTACAGATATCTGATTAAACTGTGAACCTCTGGCTGAATTGCAAATAATAGTGTAATCCCACTTCTTTCTATGGAAAGAAGTGGGATTACATAGTGTACCTCTTTCCATAGAAAGAAGTGGGATTACATAGTGTGCTGATTCTCTGTTGTAATACACCAGATTTTTAAAAAAAAAAGCAAAAAAGCTGCAGTCTAGGTTTGTAAACTCTGTTCTTTGTTTTGTGTACTATACATATTCCTCAACTGCCGCTGTTATGTAATTGCCTGGTATGGAAACCCAGCCCCCACCTCTCTTACACACACCAGATTGCTTGAGCTTACACTGTGGCTGCCATGGAAACAAAGCCGAAGGCGTTATCTTTCTCTTCACGAGACCTTCCTTCTGACCAGTTTATCTCAAATATCGTCATGTTGTTGAAGGAAAACTGACAAAATTACACACCTTTCTACAGACAGTCCACCGGGGTTAAATAACATAAGGAGTGGCTGTGCTTGTAATACAATAGGACAATTCAATAGGTTATGAAACAGTATATATGCAGCAGAATAAATATGCACGTACAAGGAAGCTTGAGTATGTGCTGATGGTCTCGAGCTGTAAGGCTTGTTTGTGGAAACAGATTTTTTGGTTTTTCCTCCACTATATTTAACTAAAACAAAAACTATATAAAAAAAGACAAAATATGCTGTAAGGCAGTAACTTAAAATGCCTCTCTACAAGTGCTGGAACATTTCCTGAGCTTGGTTGCTGAGCATGATTTAAGGAGGCCAATGCGTGTGATTTGAAGTTCTTGTTTGGCAGTAAGCTCTTAACTAAATTGAGTTTGGTGGGTTCTAAAACTCCTATCACGTGTATTACTGTAAGCTACATGCACTTTGGCTCCACTTTTCTTAAAGGCATCTGAGCTCAGAACACCATATTGAGCTGAATAGAAACTGACAGTTGAATCCATATACGTTAACTGCTTATCCATCCATTGTTGTGTGGCTATCCCAGCTGTCACAGGTAGAGAGGTGGGGCACACCCCGAACATGGCACAAGTCCATCTCAGGGCTTATACAGAGAGATAAACAGCTTGTAATTTCTTTAAATAGTCTTCTACACTATTTCTCCAGGCTAACTGAAGGGCATTCAAAGCTCTTCTTTAGATTTTGGCTGCCTCAAATCCAGGTAGGCATTCAATGCATTCGCAGTGAGTTTGAGATTACACTGAAAAATAAAGCCATTTCTAATTTCCAGATGGTATTGCATCGTGGATCAGAATTTGATGATATTTTGATGTGTTCATAATTCCATTAGATTTGACAGTAGATAGATTGACTGAAGAGCCAGATGCATCTCTCCAGTCATGTGTCAGGTCTTTGCTGGATTTTTTTTTCCTGTTTCTTAAGGACATAACTTTCAGACACTGTTTGTCTGCTGTAGATAGCTTTTTTTCCCACTTGCCACTTCTTCTGTCTTCCGCTTGTCCAGTTTTCTACATGTTTTTAAGGACGCATTGCACACCATACTGAGATATACAAAGTTTTCAGCTGATAGGTCTTTATGAAACACATTGTTGGTGCACCATTCTGTTTTATTCTTGTGAAACTGTATAATCTTTGGCATTTTTTAATAGATTCAGTTAAAGAAATTGGAACAAATCACATGTTTTTGTGACAGGCTGCTGGTAACAAAATGCCTAAGCATACAGTTTAAACTGAGTTTTTTGCTAATTTGTTTTATGGTGCAAGGAGTGGACTGAACATGAGTGAAAAAGCAGCCGATGTCCAGAAAAACTTGGAAAAAAATTACAAGAAAATCTGACCACTTCGATGCAAAATGTAAAGAGCCATTATTTTAAGGGGAAAACTGTGTCTAAGAAACTGTGAAAACCGCTACTGTTCTGGCCATCTGTTCTGAAAAAAGCATCCTCACTGAATGAAGCAGGTAGTTAACATGTTTTACCTTTTATGCCCCAGGTGTTCACCCCATGAACCTTGGAGAAAGTATGTTTTACAGCAGGTTTAGCAGACCAGAGCACTCTTCCAGACCAGCTCTTGGTCATGGTTTAATTTTCAGCAAGTGAAGCATGGCATGAAACGAACTTCCCAGGCCACCCGTGTTTATGATATAGCCCCTCAAAGCTAAACTAAACTATGTTTCAATTTAGTTCTGTCCTAGTCATTTTAGACACACAAGTCAAAATCCATCTAAAATATTAAAACAGTAAAAACGAACTCCAACAACATAATGGCAACAATGATATAATGTTGTTGTCTGTATGTTTTATAATAAGTTATCACCAGGAAAGTTCTGGGCTTGAATCTCCTGGCGTGCTTGGTTTGCGTTTTCACCCTGTGTATGCAGTCTCCTGCAGCAAAGACACACGTGTTAGGTCAACTAATGATTATTAATTGGCCAGACATGTTTACAGGGTTGATAATGTGAATAGAGTTAGTAAAAAACTTTAAGTGGTCAGTAAAACTAGAAAAGCACTTCATAAATGCCAGAACACCATAAGTACATAAGGTCATTTGTTCCAGTGTTTCCAGACAGAAGAGGAATACTATGTGTCTCTCAGTAAAGGCCCTTATCATTACATTTTCACAATCCATTACTCGTCAAAAGTAATGTATGCAACAGATTCATGAGCAAAGGATAAATGGTGGAAACGATTCTAGTTACAAATGTGGCATCCACATGTTCTTTTTTTTAGCACGATCATGAATGTGTCATGAAATCTCAGCTGAAGTTTTGCAGTTTTTTACAATAAAGTGGTGAATGGTAGGCTATAAACTGGCTATTTTAAAATTGGTTAATAAAATTTGAGCACCTGAAGGTTTACTTGTACAGAAGTGACAAAAAGTTTGTTTTTCTGACGGTGTCCTTTAAAAAAAAAAAAAAGTGCTATTGTGCTTAAAACTCATACCCAACATGGTCTAACTTTCAAATAATGTTGTCAACAATACCGGATAAATAAACATCTCAGGGTGCTTTATATTGTGAGGTGAAGAGAGAACACCAAAGATGAGAAAAGCCACAAAAAGCAAACACTTGGCCTCAGTGGAGAGGAAAAACTCCCTTTTAACAAAAAGAGATCACCAACAGAATCAGACTTAGAGAATACTGGGAGTACTGGTTGGAGGTGGGGGGAGGAGCATGGAAAGATCATGATCAGCAAACAGGACAAAAACAAACTACAGGAGCGAAAGTACAAAAGTTGGATATTATCGTTATTATGATTGCTTCCCAGTTAAAGTTAAATAACACCATACTACAAACCACAATCTGAACAGTTTCTGGGGAGTTGTTCCAACTTTTAGGAGACAACAAGAGTAATTCATCAAAGTATGATACATCAGATGGTAAATACGTCACTCCAGTTCTGTACATTTGGAAAATATCGTCCACATGTAAATAAAAAGTATTTACCCTTTCAGACCCTGTTGGTCACTAGGAAGGTTCAGATGTGTTTCACCCCGTCTAACTTTCCACTAATACACGCTCCATAGCTGATACATGAGGATTCCTCACGCTTTTGACTTGATAAACATTTACCATGATTAATTCAAGTCAAGCATTTTAATGCATCCAGTAATAATATGTGTGTTGTTCATAACAATTGCTGTGTGACACATTATCAATGCTTCATATTTGCTTTGAATCTCCTGTCACTGCAACAATAGGGCCTTATGAACAACGAAAGGAGGGAGGACTCTATCCAAAGCCATGCATGTTTCAAATCTTTGCAAATTGATTTTCATGGGGGAGTAACATAAACAGACTAGCGGCTGCCCGACAGAAAAATTTAATACACTTCTGCATGCTTTGAGAAAACGATAAGCAGTCGTGCAAAGCAGAACTGAAAGTGATTTGTGTAAACCATGAACAAGATGGGGAGAGGATGACCTGAGGAGCTGTCATGTCAGGACTAAAAGTTTGGCATCAAATCCACACTGAGCATCGAGCACTCTTATTTTGGCAAGTAAACACGTTTGGCACGTGCGTGTAGGGAATAACTCACTCTCATCAGCTCAGGTTTATTACAAAATGAGAGGCACCATATGTGGGTCTACATTGTGGAGGTTTTAATTGAATTTGAATCCTTAGTACAGTATGTATGTGCTTTTTAATGGAGCAATGGAGATTAGTAGTCAGCCTTGCTTATTAGTTCAAGTTGTGTAATGGTGACACAATTTGAGCCATTTCTTTTTTATTATGATAGCTAAATAGTATTGTACAACTTCTCGAAATGAAGCGCCTTCCCTTTTCCATTGAATTGCTGGTCTTTAGACAGACTTTAGTACAAAGGCTGCCATCCTGTCTTTACTTTCTCAACCTACTTTAAGCCTCTAGCTTATCAAAGCTTGTGATTAAAACAGACCAGAAAGACAATCACACACTATTTTTGGACAGGCCTGTGCTAGAGTGAAATCTACTGTGATGTCCTTAGCACAATCAGTGTGTTCAAGCTTTAACATGAAATGATAAACCTACCAAAACCACTCTAAAGGTTCAGCGTAATCTTGTGCTTGAGTTTTTAAACTGAGAAGGGGAGTGTGGCTGTAATTTGTCTAAATTAATCACAGTTTGTTAAACATTACAGTGCATTTTCCCTTAATAACAGTCACATTTCAGGGATTCGTGTCAGCTGACAGTCCTGTGTCATGCGAACTTGTTCCTGTTGGAATAGAACTCCAGATAAAATGAAGTGTGTGGGATTAAGCTGCAAACAAGGCATACATAAAAATGTTAGCAGTTTATTAAAGAGCGCAACAATTACAATTGTAAGAAGAGATAAAAACAGACATGCATCGTTTTATAAAACCTACAAAAGTAAACTGGCTTACATAGTAACCTTACCCATCCACAACCACTATCGAGACAGAGGCCAAGATTGCTTAAACATTCAAACGCCTTTGGGTTTTTGTCCTTTGGGGAAATGTAACATGAGCTCCAGGAAAACTCTGCTGTACTTAAATTTCCTTTAGTACAAGTTAAACACATTGTGTTAGTGTGCATCTATACAAACAATCAGCTACTGTGACACCAAGACAAAATGTGGCAGTGTTTGTGTCAGTTGAATTCACAAAGAATGCAGGAATACTTAAATCATTATTTCATGTTTCAAGTAGAAATTTCAAAAAATAAAGATTGGTTTGTCGAGTCTTGAAACAGACACAGAGCTAAATACAGTACTGCTAATGATACTTTTGTTTTAAACCGTTCACTTGCTGTAATTTGCGGGCTCTTCACCCTCTTCTTTGAGCAAACATGTGCGCACCAGTGCCTCTGTGACAGCGTAAGGATCGCAGTTAGCGGATGGGCGACGGTCCTCGAAGTAACCTTTCTTGTCTTGCCCCACTGAGCGAGGAATGCGGATGCTGGCCCCACGGTTGGCCACGCCGGCTGAGAACTCATCAATGCTCGAGGTTTCGTGACGACCAGTGAGACGTCTGGCGTTGTCGAGCCCACCCTTGGGATCGTAGGCCCGGATGTGATACCTGTGTCTTTTTGCCAACTTTTCAATGGATTCCTCGATGACTCTGAAGATGAGAGTTAGAGTTAGAAACACACCAAAAACCCACATTTCATTTATTAAACTTAACTGACTTTGAATTCATCCTTACTTAAGCCCGCCATCCTCTCTCATCTCCTTTGTGCTGAAGTTGGTATGGCAGCCAGCTCCATTCCAGTTCCCTGGGATAGGCTTGGGGTCAAAGGACACCACAACACCAAAATCTTCACAGACTCTGTGAAGGATGAAGCGAGCAACCCACAGGTGGTCTCCCATGTCGATACCTTCGCAAGGCCCAATCTGGAACTCCCACTAAAACACAACAAAGGCGGCATTATTAACAGTTACACTAATAATTACCGGTTTTTACACACTGCCTTTGTCATGATGGAAAATTACCTGTGCCGGCATGACTTCAGCATTACTTCCATAGATCTGAACCCCAGCATACAGACAAGCTCTATAGTGCGCCTCCACTATGTCTCGTCCGTACGCCTTATCTGCCCCGACTCCACAGTAATAAGGCCCTGATTAAGTGGAAAGAGACTAAACATTAACACTCAGCTGTGATTACTGATGTATTATAATTCAACAAAATGAGCCAAGTTAGAGGCCAACATTCACCTTGTGGACCGGGGAAGCCGTTGGAAGGCCAACCAAAGGGATGTCCATCTGTGCCCAGGATAGTATACTCTTGTTCCATACCGAACCATGAGTGGTTGTTTTCCACCATGTTCATAATCTTCTTACAGGTGTATCGGAGGTTGGTCTCTGTTGGAACAGAGTCAGAAATTAGCTAAAACTTAAGACTGCTTAAAATCTCATGACGCCCCGGTTTGTAAACTTCCACTCACCTGCTGGTTTGCGGTTGTACTTGAGCACTTCACAGAGCACCAGCTTATTAGGGTCTTTTCTGAATGGGTCCCTGAACATGGCAGCAGGAATTAGGTACATGTCACTGTTGGAACCCTCTGACTGGTAGGTGCTGGAGCCGTCAAAGTTCCACTCAGGGAGATCTGGCAAAAAACAACAACAACCCTGTTCAAAAACCTTCTTAAAACATGTCGCCATCCGTGCTTTTTTATTTTCCTGAATCATATTGATCATACTGGAACTACATCTTACCTTCTATTGTCTTGGGTTCAGAATCCAGAGTTCTGGTCTTACATCTCAGTCCCTCTCCAGATCCATCTATCCAAATGTACATGGCTTGTACCTTCTCCCCCTGAGGGAGGCTCATGTACTGCTGTTTAACTGCTTTGTTCAGTTTTGAACTCGCTGAGGTGGCCATTTTCTTGACCCTGAAAACCTACAGAGATAAATGGGACGCATGATGAGCTTCAATTCAGATCAATGTGTATGAAGGCATGTGTAAAACAGCAGGCAGGATGTCAAAAATATACACAGAACACAGGTAAGTACACCTAAGTACCTAAATGCAACTGAAATCTCCATCACGACTGATTATACAACAGGTTCATCTGTGATCAACCGGCCTGATCGACTATTGCTCTCACACAAACAGCTGTTTACTAGGAGCTCGCGCAAGTGGAAAAATACAACACAAGCGCAAATGGACGTTAGATGCAAGTTAACACTACTATCATTGTTTTTCCTCGCACGCACAAATTCTAAAAGCATTTTAAAAACGATTCGATTCAATTAAAAAAACGACTTACCTAATGTTAAGTGTAAGAAAATATTAAAAGATGTACAGAGTCTATGGATGTGTGTTTCCTGTGTAGGTTTCTATTGTTGTTCATTCCTGCTGCCCCTCACCACGTCCCCTGTTGGATTTATAGTCCTGCTCGAACCACCTGATTGGTGGAAGGAAAACGTGATCAGCCCGTGACGCGGAGGAGACGTGTGAGCGAGTGTGTTTGTTCTCTGTGGCTGTGGCAGCAGATAACAAAAGGAGAAAAAAAATCACTACTTGTTCATGTTTCTCACATGAGCGCGTGAAGGCACTCCCGTGGTTAAACAAAACAAACCGGCTTAAACTGTAACACGCAAAGTGGGTAAAACGACAGTTTTCATCCACAATGAGTGTCGGCTGGCCTTGGAGAAGCGATAAACAGCATTGCGCCCTCCATCGACTGCTCGGTGTACTGAAAAGATCAGGCTGTTCCCAAAGGTTCACATGTTTGGGAATCATTTAAAGCAAGGTAACATATAGGGACCATTTACCACACGTGACCTATAAATCCGATGAAATTCGCATTTGCAAACCCATGAAAATCGTTTCATGTTATGCATTTTGTCATTTAATGATGTGAAATATCTCACAAGGTTTGGACCTTGTAGTGACGCCCTAGAAAAGCTGATTGCGGTGTTGCAAACACTGCTGTTTTTATGGGAGGTTAAAAGATTTAGCAACACTGAGCAGTTCTGTTGTTTGACACTGTCTTACATGCTGTGCTGCAATGCTTTACCACACCTACGTGCTACACATGTAAATATAGTACAGTACTATTGAAATTAATATTGTGGGATTTATATCTACCTGCTTGGGTTTTATATATCTGGACTTAATAAAAATCAGCTGGTCCCTACTATGACTTAAAATTAGATAACATGTGTGGAAAAATAAAGCCTACCTTTCCTGCTTCCATCAGAAGTAAGAGGATAAGTAAGGATAAGGATAAGTAGTAACAAGAAGTACTTGATGAATTATTATGATATTTTGCCATAATGCACAGCACCATGTTTATAGAAAACCAACAACAGCATTTTAGAACAAAAACCTCATATCAACTGTAAAGCATCTGGAGGGGTGATGATTTGGGCTCATTTTGCAGCCTAGGCAGATTGCAGTCATCGGTGCCTAGGTCGACCATGAACTTCTTTTTTCTCTTTTTTGTTCTCGAGTCAAAGCTGTACAGTTTTATCAACTTTTTAAACGTTTGTTTTCAGTTTTTCTTTTCAGTGAATTTTAATCCAAGCTAGTTCTAGAGACAGTTGCTTGTGTCACTGTTGTTTCAGAGTTTTATTCAAACATGTTTAGATTTAATTTAATAGTTGCCCTGTTAGTTTAACTATTTCTAAAATTTGAAATCCGGTTATGCATATGTCACAACATTTCTTCCATGTTTTTCCACACATATGGATAATTCTGGCACCAATAAAAGACGTTTGGGGCTGACAACCAATATAAATTGGTTTAGGTTATTAAACCTTAAACACATTTTGTAATATGATGGCCAAAAATAACAGGGAAATGCATACTCCTGCTAAGTGAGGTAACAGAGTGTCTTCCTTAACTACGCGTGAACCAGTCATGGTTACATTACCTCCAAATAGCCCTTTAGAAAGTGAAAACTAAAAAATATTTATTATAGTTTGTTTTGTGAGTGAATATAATTTCAGTCATTTTTCATTATTTCAAGCCTAATATGGGACTCTCGTGCAATATACGGGAAGCTACAGCTCCCATTTTATCAATAAATGAGGTCAATAACTGTGAATCTTCTTTTTAAATTCCTAACATAAACTATGAATCCAGAAGGTGGATTGTGTTGTCTACAGTCTTATATTATCATACGATTTATTTATTTATTTTGTGGTTGAAAGAAAATGCTAGCAAGGGTCCATATTGTGGTCTGCTAACCACTGGTTCAGACCACTTAAAAAATCAAGTGCAGATCCCAAAGTTGTATGTCATGCTGACTGTTGGAAAGATGTATTTAAGAAGATAGGCATCTAATGTATCAAATGTATAAGTTGGCTATTTTTTTAACAAAAAACAGAAAGTCTGAGGTCTAAATTTAAAAAGACAGCATGTTTGTTGCTGAGAAAGTCCCTGCAGGCATATACAGTACTATCCAGAAGTCTTGATACACCCCTCCTTTCTTTATATTTTGCTTCCAAGGAGTCAGACTTTCTTGTCGTTTTCAAAATGGTCTTGAGAAATACATGTCCAGGCTTTCTGAAGGTCTTTCAAAGTGTTCCTTATGAATATTGGCTGCTTTTTACACTCATTTTCATTCCAGTTCTTCTACCTGACCATTTTCAGATGAAACTTTTTGTATGTTAAGCAGCTTAAGACCTGTACTTGACCTATGAATCATTCAAAGGCCTCTACCTCAACAACTAGTTATGTGTCTACATATAACAGTCAGTCAGCTTAGCAAAGAACCAATTCTCAAAGGTGCACTTTGCTACAAACGGCCTGTTACAAAAACACATAATTTCTTCCTCTCATTTTTTGGAGACGGGTTTTCTGTTGATCATTGCAGCTAGGATTGTCCCACAGATGCAAATGATACGATTCTGTACTGGAGCACGGCTAGATTAACCTCATAATGTGCCCTGGAGCAAAATGTCAAGTTCATAATTTCCCCAGGCAACCAGGTACCCGAATGAAGAGCTGAAATAAATGCTTAATCAAAATAATAATTAACTGACAAAAATTAATTAGGAACATTTGATAATCTGATAGCGTCTTCTCAGTAGTGAACATATGCTGGTTTCCAAATTTTCTGTTACTCTTACATAGAAAAACAAATCCTCTCAAAGTTACAGTGGATCTGTTATGATGGTCATCTCAGACACAAAAACTCTGGCTCTAAGAGACCCACCCATCTTCTGCTTATGAGGGGCAACCAGTCAGAGGAAATATAGCTGGCAGTGATGGTGGAGGGACTACCTTCAAAGGGACAGGAGCTAAAATGACTTGTTTCAGACCGAGGATGATTTAAAGGGCTGGACCAAGGAGTATAAAATGATGATTAATTCAAAATGTGAATCATGCAAATCCACATTAGTAGAGTTAAACAGCAAAAACGGTTTGCTTTCGAAAGTGGATGAACTGAGATACCACAACTAGGCCCAGTATAAGATAAAGATTATTTTGAACTGTGAGTCATGCGAAGTAGAGCACAAGAATATAAAAATGTTGTACATATGAACATAATATGCACAATGTAATATGCAGTTTTCTTCTTCTTCTTTTTTTTTTTTTTAGAACTGTATACATTAATCAATCAATTATCAAAGAAAATTCTCCATACTTCAGTGTGACTTTTGCTGCACAACAAATAACTTCAGTAGAAACTGGCACATGTGGGGCATTTGAGCAGTTGTATTGAAGATTTACAAAAAAAAAGAAAAAAAAAAAGATTACAACCAGGGGCGTTTTTAGCCCATTTCAAAGCACCCCCAAATATTTCTTACTTTTTTTGTTGTTGTTCCAGCTCACCTCTCCCCTATTCTGGCTCTAGCCCCTTTCTGCCAGAGCGGTGGTGGCTGAGATGCAGCGGAGCAGAGGTGTAAGTGCCTGGCTTAAAACAGGACATGTTAGCTGCATTTAACCTTCAGTTACTCTTTACATAGGTAGGAGTCGGACCATGTTTCTTTTTAGCTGAAAAACATTACACCCAGGTAACCTGCTGTGTTGAAAACGTGTTTTCTGACTATGTTTGCTACCCTACAATCCGTCCTGCTCTGTAGTAAATTCAGCGACATTTGACCGTCCTGTTGCTCCCATTGAAATTTATATAGCCTATTTAAAATCGAAAACTTGTTACCACTGGTTATTTTGTCATATGTACATGTGCCGATATTAAACCCAAAGTAGTAACTAGCTAACTGAGTGTGTGTGTGTGTGTGTGTGTGTGTGTGTGTGTGTGTGTGTGTGTGTGTGTGTGTGTGTGTGTGTGTGTGTACAGAGAGACAGCCAGGTTCATAATGGATATAAGGACGTTTTTTCAAAAAAAGGAGCCACATAGGTAAAAGTGTAAGATCAAATGATCCGTCAATCAAGAATAATGTTGCATCAGTGTTTCAATATTTATATGTTTTATGTACATGTGGTTTGGTTATTTGCCTTTTGGTTCAAAGTACACTGAGAGAGGTCTTTTTTATTAGTGATTAATAGTATTTTTTTTCATATTAATGTATTTCTTTCATCTAATTGAATACAATCTATATGTGTATGATTGTCAGTCCAAAGAGGGAGAGAGGAAAGCATATAAAAATATAGCAGGCTGACATTGAAACAAGAAGAAAAGGAAAGACAGTCAGCACCAAGCACCAAGGAGACAGTCAGAGAGAACTCAGGACAACTGGAGACATTTAAGGATGCAGGGACCGACAGATTCAGGGAAGAAGTCTCATTGTGATGAGTAAAGTTTATGTTGCCTGGCTGGGCAGCTCTCTGGGTGCTCAGCACCCCCAAAGCTCTGATCCTAGAATCCCCCCTGATTACAACTAAGGTTAGTGAAGAAAACAGGTCTGAGGTCAGAGTGCTCCAGCAAGCAGAAAAAAAGTTTTTCCAATTGGAGCTGTTTCAACAACAATTACAGCACGAACATCTAATTTGAATACACGTCACCAGTAAAACGCATCTAGACCTGTCACTGTGCATAAAAACAGGGATTGGGAAGACACATTATATGACGTTTCAGATATGTTTTTACATGTTTACCTGTCAAAAACAAAAGGCCTTATCTGTTGTTAAAAGTCATCTAGGCAGAGCAGGTCTGAGGTCAACACGTTCTCACTCCCAAAGCCTATGGCTGTCTCCCAATTCAGGGTCTGCAGCCTTATTAAAGTACGCAGCCTCAACGATCCTCAAGGGCCGCGTACTCAAAGACCGCTAAGGCCGGAAGTGCGAGGCTTGTGAAATGGGACGGTCTAGCCTCCGTTGCGCTTATACTGTTGTTTGTCAATAAAGTTAAAAAAAAAAAAGCCCAGGTTGCGCTGCCCAGGTTGTCTAGCAACCATGATACTAACCACTGGAAACGTGTCATAGCTTTGTTTGATAGAAATGAAGGAGAAAATCTTTTGTTCATTTGTTTGTTTGTTTCTACATGAGCTTTGATCATGTAGGATTAAGCTCAGCTATTGAACGGCGTGTATTTTAAAGTAAAGGCTTTAAAACCAAGTTAGTACAAACGTCACTAATGCCACATAACTTTGCCGACATGTGGCCAACAGTAATGTTTAATGTTCTTCGTTATTAAACATTTGCACATAAATAAGTGACATAATATTCAGTACTTACTTTTCAGTTTACTCTTCGGCCACTCCGCTTTCTCCACACCGACTGCCGCGCTATGAATTGTGGGATATATGGGACCACGAAGTCTACACTGCCACAGCCTTAAAATTCAGGGAAATGAAGGACGCATTTCAGGGCCGCATTTCGAGCAGCCTTTGAATTGGGACAGCCTTCGGCGCGCCGCTGTGACGTAATCGGCCTTGAAATGCGTACTTTAAGGCTGCAGAGCTATCAAAACTCTGTATTCCAATGCTAATAGTTCTATTAGAATGAAAAATGGCACCACTTCTCGTTTTAGTCTTAATCGAGGTGTACGCCAAGGTTGCCCGATTAGCCCTTATCTTTTTTTACTTTGCACCCAAATTCTTGCCTCTCATATTTCGAATAGAATTTTGTGGAAGCCATCCTGAGACTGTGCAACACCTCTTCTGGATCTGTTCATACGCTAGAACATTTTGGAAAGACTTCGGTAGATTCATTGCTGGACATCTCTATAAAGACTTTACTGTGAAATGGGAAAATGTTGTATTTTGTTTCTTTCGAAGGCAAAAAAAGAAGATGTTTACTTTATAATAAACTTGTTAGTTATCTTAGCTAAATTTTATTTTCAAAAATGCAAATACAGAAACAAAAAACCTAATTTTAAACATTACTATAATGATGTTTTATGTTACATAAAATTGATTAGTGGATCACTTAATAAAAAGGCTATGAAAACTACTATTTGTAGTAATTACAAATTATTTGAATGTTTGTAATTCTTTGTATTACACCCCCTGGCTTATGTTAATTTTATTCTGATTGTATACATGTTCTGTATACTGTTTCTTAATAAAGTTTAATATTTAAAAAAAAAAAAAGGCTGCAGACCCTGAAATGGTGAGGCAGCCTATTTTACGCTAGGTGACAAATCGTCAACATATTACATTTTCGGGCAACTAACACGTTCTTACGTGACGACATCGGAAAACTGAGGACATATGAGAACCGTTTGGGTTAGGGTCACCTTTCGCGTTCCTCGGGAACGCCGCGGGACGTGACAAAACGTCGGGATGTTACGTCTCGGGAGTGAGAACGGGCTCCTGAGGTTTGAGCTCACATGCTCAGAGCAGTGTGTCGTGTTGAAATCAGAGTTGTCTTAGATAAAGCTGGGGACAGAAGTCAGTCGAGCCAAAGAAACTACAAAATAGAACTAATTCTTTCTGTGACAATGGAAACACAACTGAAAAACTTCAAAGACCATCAAAACTATTGTGGTTTAAACTGCTTTCTTTAAAAGTTTTAGGTCATTTCAAGAGGTTTCAGTGCCTCTTTTTAGAATTTGTTTACTAAAATTGTAAAAAAATAATAATAAAAAAACAAACAAACAAGAATCAGTGTAAACTTTAGAGCTGACATATTATTATTTCCAATTGTTTTGCCACATTGTTACAAAGTATCATATTAAGCCCATATTAAGCAAGGAAAACAAGCAAACAAAACCACAGGAGGTGATGGGGTGACACCCTCCGAAACATAGTGTTTCATTCATCCATTTGGCTTAACTGCAGGTGAGTACACCATGGACAGACAATCTTTCTATTAACGAGCCAACACAAAGAGACTCTTAGTTAACCTAACATTCTTGTCTTTGGGCTGTGGAGTTGGAGTTCCTTCTGTCCATACTCTACACAGAAAGTCTACAGGTAGTTGGCAAGTTCAAATCGAGAACCTTCTTGCTGTGAGGTAACAGTGTGAACCACTGCATCACCGTGTCACCAGCTTTAAATATTAACTTTTTAAAAAGAAAAAGTCCTTAAGGGGATATTCCTAATCTTCCAGTCTCAGGCACAGAGCTCTGTCTGTGAGCAGAGCAAACCAACCCACCTTTCCCAGCCTAACTTTCTGTTTCTGCAGTCAGTCAGAAGAACAATGGCCTTAATGGATGACAGCCTTATAAGGAGAGGCACTAGAATAGCTTGCTTTGAAGTTAGGGGTTCCACCAAGGTCCAATATTAGAGAAATGAGGATTAATTTATACTGTGAATCATGCAAAACAACTCTCTGCAGTCCCAAAATTAAGATGTGAATCACAATTTGTGTGTCTTGGCAAAAGAATATCTTAAAACATGAATTTTTCATCAGTTAACTACTTGAATGCACAATGTATGTAATGCCATACAATGTTCCCCAGCAACGGTATACCTTCAAAATAAAAGCATATACTACAGTACTACAGTGAGACCAAAACCTTATTTCTACTTATAGCTTTGCATTCAGAACTACTAAAAACTAATCATGAAGGCTAGCAGAAGGTCTGCCAGTACAAGCAAAAGTACAGCTTAGCCTATTTTTCTTGCCAAGTCGCTCTCTCTCCCTCCCTCCCTTTCTTTCTTTCATTCTTTCACTGTCATTTTTTTTCGCAGACTATGGTGAATGAAAAGTGTTTCCATTTATTGAAAACTCCAGAGCTCTTTATACCGGTAGGGTTGCTAATTAAAATATACATCTAAATGGGTATTTGATGTAACAAAAAAAAATTTTAGTACAAAATATTTTAAATAAAATATAGATAAATATTTGCCCCTCTTAAAAAAAAAAGCTGATGTAATTGATTAAGGCCCAGATAAGAGGTTGAGGTCTTTGTAGTGCCAGAGAGCTCAAGGAAAAACAGTTTGCTGTATGTGGAATAAAGCTGGAGTCCAAAAACTGAACGCTAAAGCAGTTTGACTTATTTTCTTACAGCTAAGATGGGCTACAGTCAAAAGGAAGCGACAAAATGACTGATTTTAAAAATAATGCGTGCAAGTAAACAAGTTTAAGAGCACCATTAGATGTGGTCAGACTGCGACATCTGGTGGTACATATGCAGAACAACACTTGTATGAATTGTGCAGTCTCTCCAAAAACATCTACAGATCTATCTGAAATTGTTCGTGTTTTACCCAAGTTTACCCAGCGTTGTCATGAACCCTCCGCATGTTAATAAATAATAATAAAACGTAATCACAGCTTCAATTAAACTTACTGCAGAGGAATAAATTGATGCCCACCAAAACTCGCATTAATGAGCATCTTAGTTCAACTGGACTTAAAATTAGATTTTACATTTTAAAAGATATTTTATTTTAATGACAGTGAGATGGAGGTCATGTCATTGTGAAGGCCAAACAGTTAAAATAGTTTTGAACAAATTCAGTCAGTTGATTATTATTATTATCATTATTATCATTATTATTATTATTATTTATTCATATGTCCAGAGTTATTTGGCTGCACTACAACCCTCTTAGACAGCGTTATATGTGCTGACTGGAGTTTTGTGTTCTGCGATGAAGCAGATTTTCTGTCTCTTAATAAAGAAACTTGAATATGTTAATCGACCTAGCTGTGGTAAATTTAGTTCTCCCCAATGCTTTGCATAGAAACTGATTCTCGTTCTCCAAGGTATTTTAGAGAACGAGTCATGACCCACCACCTGGAAAATTTAGCCATGAACTGACACTGAGAATAAAAGTTTGACGTCCTGTTTTCCACCATCAGCGTGCTCATTGTGTTGAATAATCAGAGCAATCATTCAACGCTTGACACACAGTTATATTCATGGCAGGTGAACAATGGCTGCAACTTGAACAAGCCTGTAGTGAGTCAATTAAAGTGTCACCTGAACATTGCTTTAATGGAAGTTTACCACCATTCATTGATTTTACACATAGAAACATTTTGTGTTTCTTAATGTGAATTTTGGATCGTTTACACTTTACCATAAAAGTAATTTTCAGGGATTTTTTAAATAGCTGTTTACATACGTCTGGACATTCTTGGTGTTTCAGAAACCACAGCTGACATGAAATGAGAGGCGAGTGAGAGAAATAAGAAATATTATGCAACAAACAATTTGGCTTCAAAACCAATCCATTATTTTCAAATCTAATGCAAGCTCTTTGGACTCCACTGTATATACCAGATATTGAACAGATTAAGGCTGATTTCATGACCTGCACCTCCAGAGTCGCATGCAGCTGTTACCCTAACCCTCTTACATACTGTAATATGCATAAACTGCTTTCATTGCTTTCACTGCAGTTTCATTTATGTAGTGTTATCATTGCAATGAAAATGTCAAGTTAAAGTACTGAATAATCATAAATAGGCTGCACTACAGCAAAGTAGTGCACATATATAATTACAAATCACCACATTTAACAGGCTGCGTTACCTTCATTATAAGGCTGGTTGGTTAAAAATGGATTCAAAAACTGCTTTTTTGGTAGTAACAGTTGCCAGTCCCTGACATATGGTCTATACTGCGCTTGGCTTCTCATCGTTGATGTGCATGATTGCTTAAAGTCCTCATGGATCATACGCTATACTCTTTCCATACTGTAAATCACAGGTGTCGAACTCCAGGCCTCAAGGCCAGGTGTCCTGCAGGTTTTTAAATGTGTCCTTGATCCAACACAGCTGATTTAAATGGCTAAATTACCTCCTCAACATGTCTTGAAGTTCTCCAGAAGCCTGGTAATGAACTAATCATTTGATTCAGGTGTGTTGACCCAGGGTGAGATCTAAAACCTGAAGGACATCGGCCCTCGAGGCCTGGAGTTTAACACCTCTGCTGTAAATCTTCTATTTTATATACACAACATGTATTGCATGCCTACCTGTGATTAAAGAACAGTAGATTATCTGTAGTCCAGATTGTGAAGCCCATCAGTTTGTGATATTGCACTTTATCAGTAAATCTGCCTTGACATGATGACTGCCCCTGATGTGGCGAGTGATGTGGTGAGTCCGGTCTCACATGGAACCACTGCATTTGGTGTCTATATATTCTACACTTGCTTTAACCACAGGGTGGCGCAATAACTCCACATACTCTATTTTCACTCTTAACCACGACTGGAACCTGAAAGCGTCACTTTTTGCATTACTCTATATAACACAGTTTAAGGTCAAAGGCAAAGAGCATTTTAATCTGAAGATTACTTTTGCATCCCTGTTGCGACTATAAACATGCAGAGGCATTTTTGAGTAACAATACACCCTATAGCACGTGTGAAAATTAGAGACTCACTCATTATGGGATGGAAATCAAAAGGATTATAAATCATCACTCATAATTTAAAACATACTTATTTTGGAAATTAGCGCATGTTCCGTTCCAGTGTGTTGTGTTTCAAAGTGATTGCAGTCCAGGGAGTGATATATTGGCTGGGTAATTTGCTCTCCAATCTCTCTTTTGGCTTGGAATACTAAATATTTGGGTGGAGAGATGTGAGTGTGAGGGGGGTGAAAACCATTAAGTGGGACACATAAAAGAGTGCCAGGCAGTGTGATGGTCATTTCACCCCTCAAACAGAAATGGTAATTGGCTAATTTCCGTTCTAACGTGTGCTATAAAAGCCTCAGCAGCCCTTTTAATTACGCCTCCATGAAAAGACTTACTTTGCACAATAAAAAACGGTGTCAATTAGTATGCAGAACAATGTTTAACATATCAGAAAATTAATCTACACAGCACTTTGAATTAAAAGTTTCTTTCTGGAATAACTGGGGCAGGCCAGCTGAGAATGCTATTGTATGTGGTCTAAATTACTCCTTTGTTACCACAGTTGAAAAGCAATTAAAACAGGGATTCGAGTGTGGTCGTATTCTCTGCAAACCTGTCACTGTTATACTGGAAATCCAAAAAAAAAAAAAAGCTCTCTGTCTGCTATCTGTTCAAACTATAGCTCAGCCTCATTTATGTCGTCTTTTTGAGTGAATTGGATTCTGAAAGGATAAAGTATGGAGAAATTGGAAGCTCTAACAGAGCCCTGGATCATTCTTGCCAAAGGAGGTCCTGTTTACTCGTGTTATTGTTATGGAAGAGATGAGCCTATCTGATACCTCACTCTTATTAATGATGAAGGACTGTGCAGCTTGAATTTAAAAGCTGCCTCAGGCCATGTTTTTATGCAGCCAGGCCACATCCACACATCAGCCACACATTCTCCGGCTGTTTTATAGCACATTGTTAAAAAAGTGCATGATTTTATTGGTTACTTTTTATTATTTAGGATTATTTCGTTACAAATAACTATCTTTATTACCTACATTTACATATTTAAATGATTAGATTGTTAAATAAGACAAATAATAGCGAGACGTGGCTAAAAACAAAGTAATTTTCCACCAGGTCTCACGACAGTGTCGGGCTACTCCATCGAAATGCCAGCAATGCACTTCCTGGTGAGAACCACCCCAGAGGTGGTTGACAGCAGCTCATTTCCCTAAAACACACTCTTTTAATTAAACAAACAAGCACACTAAAGGAGAGGAAAAAGAAAAGATGCTCCTGCTATTCCCGTGTGAGACAGAGGTTCATTAATATTTAGAGAGCCTGTGGGCTCCCAGGCATTATCTGCTGCTCTGCTTGGCCTTCAGTAAGGTGGAAAAGTGCAGGCAGCATGTTTGTACAGCATTGTTTAAATGACCACTCTCTAACCAGGCCTGGTTAGAGGTGAAATTACTACATGATGACACAAGTATAGTCTGGACTACTGTGATTAGCGTTATTTGCTTTGTTATTTATTTTTTGTCCAACAGTTAAAAGAGGAAATCGGTAGCACTGACATTAAAGAGACAATTCACCCCAAAACTGAGTTCACAAATTACTCATTTGGCCTCAGTTGATTTGATTGCACCGTTTAGGAGATATAAGCTGCAGAGATGTCTGCCTTCTCCTGAGTATAACGAAGGAAGATGGTACCTGTCTGGTTTCACTCCAAAAAATCAAAATAAAGCAAAGCAAAACAAAACAAAAAAATCCCAAACTTCCATAAATCATGACCTGGTTACTCAGATTTCATAGAACTTGTCGTGAACATTTGTCATGTTGAAACTACTTTATTTCCACTGTCTACATCCAACTGAATGCAGCACACAGCTAGCTGAAATTACAGTTCGGCTTAGGGGGACACCTTTAATGTTTGCATACTGTCATAGCCTTATGAGCATGGTCCCCTCATCATCCGTCTGTTCAGCAAACGACAAAATAGTTTCTACACAAAACTTATCACAACATGATTTGTGGATTTTTTCTCAATAACCAATTCAGGATTTCTGGAAAGGTTTTGAAACTGGCATTTATTATAAGAGACAGGATCTCCCAGAGTTTCATCCTGGCACCATCTTTGAGCTTTTACCTGAAAATGGACTCTATTCATTGCTGCCTGCGATGTTTAGGTATCTCATCATGTGCATTTCTAGTTGTACTGACCAAATCAAATCAAATTTATTTATATAGCACATTTAAAGACCGAAGTACACCAAAGTGCTTTCCAGTAAAACCATGATACAGATCACAATATCACAATCATCAATCAAAATCACAATATAAAATATAAATTACAGATATAAAATATAAAATAATTGCATAATCTAAATGCAGAGCCAGATATAAATTACCCTAATTAGCCTTGAATGCCAGGTTAAACAAGTACGTTTTTAGACGTGATTTAAAAGATTGAATAGAATCTGATGCGCGACTATCAAGAGGAAGATTATTCCATAATTTGGGTGCAAAGGCACGGTCTCCTCTGGTCTTAAGCCGAGACCTAGGTTGCACTAAGAGCGGCTGGCCTGATGATCTTAGTGCTCTCTTACAGACAGAGGAGATCAGCTAAGTAATCAGGTGCCATATTATTTAGGATTTTATAAGTAAACAATAACATTTTAAAATCAACTGAAAACACGTGACAATACAAGTTTATTCATACTTCATTTTGTTGAACACACATTTCCTCTTCTTCACATCCATGGCTTATTTAGAATCAACTGTTAATCTAACATGCATGTCTGTGACCTTTAGGTTTTTTTACAGCAACTAAGCATACTTCCTGGGGTCACAAATCTGGCATCATATCAGGGTAAGATAAGATAAGATAAGATAAGATAAGATAAGATAAGATAAGATAAGATAAGATAAGATAAGATAAGATAAGATAAGATAAGATAAGATAAGATAAGATAAGATAAGATAAGATAAGATAAGATAAGATAAGATAAGATAAGATAAGATAAGATAAGATAAGATAAGATAAGATAAGATACGATACGATACGATAACATAACATAACATAACATAACATAACATAACATTTGATTTACAATCATTACTACAGCACACACACAAAATTTCAAATTCATGTTGGAATTTCTAACCATGCTCAAAAACCAGACCAAATAAATATTGTTTTAAAAGTTGTTTTAATTCAGTTTTACTGGGTTCTCTGTCATCTGTATTGGTAACAAGTTCCATCTTCCATAGACTTGTACCTGCTGGACAAAGCTAGACTACCCAGAGGAGATCAGCACAGGCACAGAGAGAAATTCACATTTCACACACAGAAAGGCTCAAAACAGAAATGTTTTTGCTAACCGCTGTATCATCGTGCTGCCTGCCATTTGTGTTTCATTTTGTAAACCGTCAAGTAAACCAGTCTGGGGTTTTTTTTTTAGCAGCAGACTAAATGTCCAGAAACCTGAATCAGATGATCATATGTCTCAATATCCTGGATTTTACTGGAGTACTCCAGAGAGGACAGGATGGACTCTTGAAAATCAGAATAAGACCGTAATCAGGTTACGTGGAGATTAAGGAATAAACAAACATCATAACTATGATAGTTGTTTGCACACTGTGAACACAGGTGAAAATGTGTTGTACAGATTTTTTTAAAGACATTTCCTCTAGTGGCCATTTAACAGGATCCAAAACCTTTGATATAACTCATCCATGTAAATACTGAAATTATGGGATGCCCATCAGTGTCACCTAGGCTTCATTTTTGCAAATCTGAGTCACTGAACTGGACTTCTTGAATGTGTTCATCATCTTGGTGCTTTTAAGGGCATTTATAGGACACCATACACCATTTATAGGTCTACTGGCTAGATAGATAGATAGATAGATAGATAGATAGATAGATAGATAGATAGATAGATAGATAGATAGATAGATAGATAGATAGATAGATAGATAGATAGATAGATAGATAGATAGATAGATAGATAGATAGATAGATAGATAGATGATCTTCATCAAACTATCCATATATTAAAACGCTGTTGGTTTGTCCAATTATTTGGGCCTCTACAAATTGCTGTAAAAAATGGCTTTAATAGGTAAAAAATTAATGCAAGTGATATTTGTGCTGATGCTATGGATGTGTAATAATTTTAAAAATAAACCAAACGAAACTTTGAGCCAAAAATTTTAAAATTAAAATGCAAGCAAAAAGTTGCAAAAGTAATAATAAACTGAATGAGCAAAGTCTACATGTAGCACATATAACATATATGCAGTATGACTGGTAAAACAAATCTGGTTGGCTCTAGAATGCTTATTATCTCTACTGTAGTCTTTGGCATATACAGACAGACGTTTTGTATCAACAGAAAGTGTCAGGCAGCGAGCCCAAACTGCCTAAAGCAAACTAAACTTTGTACCTGACAAAATTTGAAACACAGCTGTGTACACTTTCATTTCTGTGGCTGTACATTATTAAAAAAGGATCAGTAAGACAATTGCTTTTGACATGAGACTTAACAATGCATGCATATTTCCTGGAATCAGTGTATAAGATACATATCCAACATGCAAAAACACTAGTAGAATACATTTGTTTTTGGTCCAGCATTAACAAAATATTGAATGTGTCAGTTACAGTTATTGTTGCTGACAGGGGGATTTTTGCATTTTATCCCTGCTTTCAGTATTTGTGCTAAGCTAAGCTAACTTTCTTGAGCTCCATACTAAATAAACAGATGTGAGAGAGTTTAAGAATATTTTAATCTTTTAATCTATCTCTCAGCAAGAAAACTTTAATTTTGAGAGTGAAAATTAGTCTTAAATTAATCAGGACAGACGCAGCTCTGACTGAATGCTAATAAGGCTCTCTATCTGCTGAGAGTGCTAATAGGCACCTCTCTGATAACAAGTTTCGAGACAACTCTGCAGATGTAGCAACCGTACATGACATTCTCTGCTTATCGGAGGATATTTTAAGAGGATCGCTTTACCTTGAGCAAGTTCACGGTGGAATATAGCAATATAAAAAACTTTATTTAGTATTTGGGTGAAATATTTTTCATAGTTTTTCTGGGGAGGATTGCTCAAAATAACATTGCCTTTTCAGTTACAGAGAATAAATTTGATAACTGTTCTTTTCCTCCTTTGGGGCTCAATGCAACTTTTGAAAAGCTTTGCAGTAAACCTGACTTTGATATCAAAGGAAACTGCTGGGTGCGTTGGGCTGCTGTTCCATTCTGTAGGCTTGTTGTTGCCTTTGTAGTCATCTTGTTGCTTGTCTCTTAATTGACAGAGAAAGTAGACCACAATGTTATGGATTGTGGGTGTTATCTCCAGTCTGGCATTCCCTCGGCACACTGCACAACTCATTTCTCACTTTGGTTGCAGGGGCTTGGAGCGCATCTCTTTCTTACAGCCCTCAGAAGTCAGGTGGCCCTCAGCCATTCCAGCTGTCTGTCGAGTGTCATTGTGAATCAGCATCACGCAGGGGTGTAAAAGACAATCACACAGTTTTACATGCTACATTTGCCTTTAATTGAGGGGAAATCGTGCGCAGAGCTGAGCCCCAAATAGAAATCTCCAGCAACACTTCTGTGCATGTGTAATTAGCGCAGTAAATCTCCTAATTAGCTTGTTGCGTTGTCAGTGGTTATAGCAGCATCCGGATGGCGGGGGGTGGGTGAATGGAGGGTCTGGGGTGTGGTGGTGGCAATGGTTGTGATGGTGGGGGATCCAGCAGATGGCTGCGTGCTGTCTTGCAGGCACACATTCGTGGAGCGAAGAGGCGGAAGCTGTGTCAGACAATCCTCTGTAAGGCCACTGCCAGGAGCCCACCGACTCTATCCCTCCAATCCCCCCACACACCCTAACCCTGCTCTCCTCCAACCCAGCAGCCACAGAAGCAGAAGTCAAGAATAGAGGAAGTCTTGTCACATTGGATGTAAAGGCATCCCATGTTCTGAGGGGTGATACACCCTGGAAACAAACAACCGCCGCTCGGCTGTGCAGCCCTGATGTTTGTCTCTTTCCCCTACTTATTAGTCCCTTTTGGTCAGATACTGTCACAGATCTGCACCGCTTGCAGTTGAGGTTTGGCCTCAAGTTGACATAATCCAGTGTCGACTGTAATGTTTGGTCCCTTTATTGAACAGAGCCTGAAAACACCAAAGTATTTATGCTGATATCATTACAGATTTTATATATATTCAAATTTTCTCGTCTGTCAGGAGAATGTGGATGAAAATGTTTAACAAGATGATGAAGATTCTGTTTGCAGACTGAATGTGATTTATTTAAAAATAAATTCTGTTTTAAACATGTAAATAAAAACAGAAGGTGTTAAAAAAAATTCTCCTTAGTTGGTCATTGCTGCTAAAATATAACATATTTAGGACAAATCATTACAGCGGTCCTACATTGTGCCTCAGCTAGCCTGAAATCTGTTCTGACGCAGAGAACAAAAGCGGTTCGGGGGACTTTTTTCTCCTCCAGATGTTGAATTTGATTCGAAAAGAAAAGGTGATTTTGAGGGGGTTGGGGGAAAAAGGGAGGAGGGAGGTGGGTGCGCGGGGGACAACGACAGCTGCTGCAAGAAAGCAAGCAGACAGCAGTGGAGCATTACGATGCAACGCCGAAAGGTGAGAGTAAAAGACAAAAATATTCCAGGGCAACAACAGCAATGGGCAAGGTGTGCACATTGTTTGTCAAATCTTATTATGGCTGATGGATTTCTCATTGTGCTGTCTTGTTTTTCTCTTTTAAAGAAGAAAAAAAATACACACTTCATTAAATATATGTGCTCCCCTCACAGATTCAACAAAGTGGAAAGCTTGCCGCTCACTGCTCATCTAGAAAACTAAAAAGCAGCTTAAAGGTTAACTATTGAATAGTTAAACAATATTAAGAAAAATGTATAAATGTTTGTCCTTTTTAAGGTGTTGGCATAAGATGTAGATGGATAGATTCCTATTTTAGTTTTATACATTAAACAATAAAAGTTACCAATAAATTAACGAATAATTCACAGATCAAAATGAAAATTTGTTGTTTGCTGCTTTCATTGGTGAAGTAACATTATCTTGTCAAAGGTCTGTTTAGTATTAATTAACTGATAAAGAAAAAATTATTCAAATAATATATATATTTTTTGTTTTTATGATCAGAGAACTTAACAACTTAAGACCAAACAACTGAGGTATTAAAAGTAGATTTTGACAGAAGAGTTTTCTGTCAGTCAACCCACAGGATTTAAGACCTGATATTGGATTTTAGATTTTTTTATGTGCAAAAGTGAAAATTTAGCTGTTAGAAGTGTTAGTTCAGTTGTTTTATTGTATTGTTTTAATTAAACAGACCAAGATGTTAAGGGGAAACCTGGGACTTGTCTGTCTCCAGAGCCCATTATAGTGAATAAAGTTAGAATAAAAGAGCACCCAAAGCTGATACTTGAGGGACACGAAAGATGACAAAGGACAACCATGCAAGATGCCCAGAGTTTGCAGGGTTGTTGAAATAAATATAGCAGAAATGTAGATTGGGCACTATTTCTAGGCTCAAGTGCTCAAGCACAGATATTACTTATGTACTGTTGTGTAGCCTTATCTACAATAATGCGGCATAATATATTGGATTTTTATTTCAAAACCTTGACCACCAGTGCTTTTGGACTCTAAGGAATCCAGATAATGAGCATACCCTCAGAGAGACCTGAGAAACAAACAAATATTCATATTTAAGAAGCTGGTAAATCAATGCTTTTGTGTTTTTGCTTGAGAGATATCAATTAAGGAATGTGCTGCCAGTTACTTTGCTTAATAAGCTAAGCTTTACAGCACTAAGCGAATGGGATGGTATGCTGGTATCTGTGGAAATAATGAAACTGCAACTTGTTTCTTAGTAAAATATTTCAGCCATTGGGCCTTCAGGATATGAGATCTGCCTTGGCTGCTTCTGGACCACATTTTATAAACAATTCTATAAAATTTCACGTGTATGCTGATGATATACTATTGTATCACAGTTACTGTGCAATAACAACATTGTTGTCTATCCAGTGTAATGGAATGAATGGACCGGTGCTTATACAGCACTTTTCTTCTCTAACTGAGCACTCAAAGTGTTTTTGCTACATGCAGCATTCACCCATTCATACCCATTTTAGACACATTCAGGTTTGACTGTATTTGACACCATTTGACAAGAAGGTATTGATGCGTGTGCTAATGCGGATCTTCCAGTTGATGGTTGTACTTTAAGTAATTTCTTTAGAAATTCACTTTTTGTGTTTAAATACTTGCTGCTCTAGATTTGTCTTTCTCTTATTTATTTAATAACCCTGTTATTACATTAGTATAATCTCTTTCTTTGTCCAATCTGTTCTTTTCACCTTTAACCGTTTTGGTCTAAAATTGTAATAAGTCTACAGTTGTATCACAGTATAAATATATTATAATGTAACTAGAGATTTAATGTAACATCCCCATTTTACTGCAATTAATATTAATGACAAGATGATGTGAATATTATTTTATCAGATGGCAGTTTGCCAAAGGCACAAAAATCCAGAAAGAGTTAAGTGTCAAAAAAATTGAAACAATTTGAGAACCAGCATGTCCTATATATTTCTGATATAGTTTAATTAAATGACATCCAGTGATTGAAAAAGATATAGTTTCAATTAAAAGAGGCTTAATTGAAAAAGGTCATTTCAAAAACTAAATGTTCTATTAGAAATTCAATTACCTCCCAGAGAAAAGGAATATAATATAATTCTTCATAATGGACTCTGGAATGTAATATGTCGACCAATTAACTATTTTTTATTTGATTTAGGTAGATTTTATGATCTTTGTTCACAATATCAATTACATGGAGAGCTTTGTGAAGGCAGTGTTCATAATGGCTGCAAATGGCAGAGGAGGAGAGAACCCTTGACTAATTAATGCATCCCTAACCAGCTTTCAATTATAACACAAATCATGCACTAACACACATGTAGGTCAGGATTCTGAGCCTTTGTTCAATGTGGAGTTTTAGTACAGAAAATTTGTCTTTTCCAAACCAAAGCCAACATCCAGCACAGTTTTATTGAAATTTATCGTTTAAAGTTACAGTACCGTGTGTACTTGTAAGACTCGAGTGGTGCTTTGAACACTGTCAGGTGAATCTTTGCTCCGTCTGGCTGCTTTTCCACTTTTGACAGATATCAATCAATCCAACAGATGAGGTCAGCTGTTTTAATTTGCTCACGCTGCGTCCTGGGAAATGAATATTCAGCACTTCGATGATAGAGCTTTGCTGTTTATGCACATTGAAGCACACATTAATTTGCTGGCACCACTGCTCTTTTTTTTTTCCCTCGGCGTTTTTATAATATGCAGGCCGTAACAGGAAAAAGTTGTGCTGAGAACATTTTTTTTAAAAAGCAGAAAATATGAATATTTAGTGATGCCTCGCATACATTTTCCTTGTTTACCCACATCGGTTTGCTTTTTCCACCAGTGCCCTGGTTCATATTCAGTTTGGTGCAACAAATCGAGGAGGTGCATGATCACTAACAAGTTAAAATCTTATGGGTAAGAAATAGTCCAGTAATAAAATGTAACATTCATTGCTAATCTAAAGACTGACTTGTGGCCCTGGCAACAAATCTAAATTATATACCTGAGTATCCAAAGAAGGAACTTTACTTCATTATGTGTTACATTTCACGCCACATTTTGTCATTTTAATTAATCCCATTTATCTTAAAACAAAAGCAGGACCAACTTCCTCATTTGCGCTCAGACTCAAACGCTGGTGACCTGACTTTCTTTTCCCCCTTTATCATTACACAAAGCTTCGCACTGACCTTCATGCAATGTAAGATACATAATTATGCTCTTTCAGCCAGACACCTTCTGTCCTTAACTTAAGCTTGTTATCTCCCTTTTATCTTTGCATTCTCCTTTGTCTTTCTGTTAAGACCTAGTCTTGCACTTTCAATAAACACAAAAACAAAGAGGTCAAGGTTGGTGGCTCAGCTTCAGCTAAACAGCAGAAATAACAATCCAAACACATAATTCCTTATATTTTACCTATTAAACATATTTCCTAACATTGGGCTTTGTTCCGTGGCATACAATTCTGAGGTCACAGTGACCTCAGTCTTTTAAGCAGCCGTTTTTCTGCACGAGTGCTTTTACTTTTGACACTTTGCTAATAATCCTTTGCAGGGATGTTGAATTCAGAAATTTTTACATGTGGTATTACTTTGATGTAGAAAAAAGCAAAGCTATTAATACAATTAGGAGTCTTTACTATAATGCATAAGACCACAGCATTGATGTAAGAAAACATTTCTGAAATGAAGAAAATAACAACTAAATAACATCAATCATCGTAAATTAGGACTTGGTTAGGACATGATGAAACAGGACTGGCCAACCTCACCCTGCTGTTATGCTATATGGGCCCTTTTGTGGACACTTAATTCTATTTTTTTAAATAGTGTGAGTGATTCCAAGTACTTTCCCTGTTTCTCTTGTATACGTTCCGGGGGTTTTGTTGTTGTTGTTGTTGTTTTCCTTTCCCTGCCATTTCTGAATTGTAAATAACTGTGCAAGTACTCCCTCACAAACACAACACACACAATATTGTGTCTTTAATGTTTAAATATTACCAATGTTCTTATTCTGTTCAATGGTTTTTCCTATTTTGGAAATTTGAAGAAAGAAAGAAAGAAAGAAAGAAAGAAAGAAAGAAAGAAAGAAAGAAAGAAAGAAAGAAAGAAAGAAAGAAAGAAAGAAAGAAAGAAAGAAAGAAAGAAAGAAAAATGTCATTGTTGCTTGTAAAATGTTTTCTTTCCTTAGTGTTTTTGACAATGGCTTTATTATCTATATGTTATCAGTTAACTGTTCATTCTTACAGCCAAAAAGAAAGAAAGAAAGACAAATCTCCCAGGTTCTTTAGTGTATGAATTTCTTCCTTTTCTTTTCTATGCAACGCTTAAAAACCTGAGACAACTTAATATGTCACATTCAGCTTTGAAGAATAGTGACTGGTGATTTTCTTACATTTTCTGGACTTTGAACATCTGTCAGAAAAAAAAAAATATGTTGATATGTTGAGTTGCAGCTCAGTTTGCTAAAAATTAAAGCTCAGTCTGCTGTCTTCCAGCAGGGGGCAATGTTAACCAAGGAGGGAGGACAAGCCAACGCTGACTGAAATTAAGGTGAAGATTTGTTACTGAAAAACAAAACTGGGAGACAAAATCAAAGCATATCATATCAACTGTTTTCCAGGAAAAGAAACAGATTAAGTATGATCTTCTGAGCTGATGGCCTACAAACACACCGGCTCCCTGATCCCAACATGCGGAAGTGTTCAACCTAATGTGATAAAATGTTGTTGGAAATCCAACTCAATTGTACAGCTGCTGCAGAAGAGCAACGGCTGCTCGAAATGATGAGATCCCTTTTTGTAAAACGCACAAAATAAACGAACGCCTGATTCACAAGAGGCACTTTGATATCAGATAAACACACTGATGTTTCACACAAACCAGCTTTATTACACATTTAGTCGCTAGCTTGAGGATTTGTTTTAAATACAATGCACTAATACGCACAAACACACGCACAGGTACACACATCACATACACATGTAAATACTACAAGCTGCATAATTTCGTTCTGCTTCCACATGAGCAGTGGATTATTACCACTGCATAATGTATTTTCACCTTGGTGAAAGTGTTGTGCAGTTATTCAGAATTGTTAGCAGCAGAAATTCAAAATCATTCCACATAATTACCTGCAGATGAAGGACATAATACAGGCTGCTGACATAGAAATAACTTACTGATATGTTGCCGAGTTCACTTTTGTCTCTCAACAGTGTAACTGAGAACAGTAACCAATTAGAGGGACTTCAGTGCAATATTGAGGCATTTTCTTTCAATTTAAATTAAAATTGCTAAATTCAATGTAACGTTGCTATAACCGAGAGTTTGCAAAGTAGATTTTATCTTACAACACAGCAATTATTTAATATGGAGCATTTTTAGTAGATCATTCATAGCACCATATCATGTCCTCTAGTTCAGACATGATTAAATGTGACTTTAAATATATTCAATTAGATGTAAATGCATTTGTTATGTATATGTGTATTTTTCTGCCTCTTCAGAATTTGGACTGTGCTGTTGTCTCTTACACTTTGAATAATCCAAATAAAGACTGAACTTAGATATTAAATGTCATCTAAGTTCTAAAGCATTGACAATAATATCCCAATAGTATATAACATTTAAGCCTATGCTTTGATTCATTAAGCCTGTTTAGCTGTTAGTACTGTGCTTTTCACATAAAGTAGTAAGATTTTTAATATGGGACTTCCACTACCATTGCTTTTAAACCTATTTAAAAGCAACTTTTAATAAACTGTTTGCTAAATACCAGAAAAGTATGAATTTAATTGCATTTAATTATTGGATAGTTTAAGTAAACAAAAGAGATGAAGTATTTTATTAAATAAAAACATCACAGTTCTGTTCTTTCTTTTCATTTTTTGTTCAGCCTCGCGTGTGCTCCAGCCACACTATGGGGTGTCTATCACACTTGTGTTGTGCTGGGAGAATAAGCTTCTGTGTGTTTGCGTGTGCATGACTGTATGAGTGAAGGGTTGGGGCGGCAGCTGGCTGAGGCTTTTTTTCAATGCACCCGCCTTGGGGAGCCCCCACTCCAGCTGTGATTGATGCGCTCCTGTTGCTGACCGTGCAGAGGCCAGAGCACGGGGACCCGCCGAGGCTGATGTTTATTTGTGGTCAGAAACCGCCTCGGTCAGGGGGCCCTGGTCGTCAAACATCTTAATCCTCGCAAACACAGCTCTGGGTCTGATTTTCTCCTCGGGCAGGATACATCAGGTTCTCTTTTTGTTCTTGACTCGGGTGCACTGCGCTAAATCTCTGCTGATTTTAGCTGTTGTTCCTTACCATTGTGTGAAATGTCAAACATGTTTTCAAAAGGTAAAAAAGCTTCAAAGATTTTATTTTATTTTTTGCTGTATTTTGGGAAATAAACTTTATACATTTTTTTTTCCTTCACAAAGAAAACATTAGTTTGAGAGAGCTTGTGTGTTTTCTCTGACACATGCAGCCAAATATAGTTATAGACACTGAAATCTAAACACTCAGGACTTATGGTTCTGTGGGAGAGTGCCAGATACATTCATGTCTCTTTGATCTCAGTGGACGTTGGCTTCCCTGCACTGAATGAAGAATGCTTTTTGTATGTGACATTCTGGAGCACTTCAAGGAAATGATCGGTCAAAGTGCAATCAACAGGCAAAGCCAAGACTTCGTACCTAACTCCCTGCGGGGCCATGAAGGTAAAATCACAGAGCCCTGAACTCACTAAGGGAGAGCTCAGGCAGAAGAGCACAGCAGTTTGTTTTTGTTTTGGCTGCGCTCTTTATTGTTCTTGCAAAAAGCTGTTATTTAAAAATTGTAATTATTCACTTCATTGCTTGGGGCTCATAATGCAAAATAATTTAATTGCTGTCTGACAATGAGTAAACAGACTTTTATACTTATGAACAGCTTGTCTGTCTTTCTGGTAATCATAAAAATATAACTGCTCAAATCTTCCAACTCATAAGGAGTAAATCAACCAATCACACATGAGTATTATTGTCACAGGACAACATACAAGGACCTGTCTTTCTGTTACAAAACTGGTTACTGTTGCTATGTGGTATTTGTTCTGTTTATTACAAGTATTTAGTACACCTCTGCTGTGACTTATACTTTTACCAGCATTGAACATTGTCATTGTTAAATGCTGAGAAAGATGCTCCTCTTGTTGTTGTTAGTGTACAGAACACAAAATACATGAGAGAGATGTAAAAGTCAGATTTCAGGCGGAGCTGTTGTGCACTTCACTGACATCTCTGGATAAAGTGATCTGTGAGTGCGCATCACAGTGTTACTCCAACTATTATTCCTAATATCAACTTCAATTTTGATGAAGTCTTTATTTAAGTAAATACCAAAACCTAACAAAATACCATCACAAGTCTGCACACAAAATGAATAACAATTATTAGCTCTGCTATGCTGTTATAGATGACGTTTGGATACATATTCCTGATTCAATAATGCTTACATAGTCTTTGCTGTTGTTAGTTGAGATGGAACCCGTACACTCTATCTTAAAGACTATTAGGCAGTTTAACCCTAACCCAGGTTTTGTGGATTTAAGCTTTAATGAGGTTAAGTAAATTATGCAGAAGTTTCACTGCTCAATAACAAGAAATGTTTAAGTATTTAAGCGTGGTAAATCGAATTGGAAAAATTCTATTACTAACTAAAATGACTTTGTAGATTCAGTTTAATTTGATTAAATAAATGTAAATTCAATTGTCATGTTTGAAAATACATGCAATCTGGGAAGCCGTTGGGAGTAACAGACCATTTTTCAGGGCTTCCAGTTAGGCATCGGCTATCTGGGCCAAGACTTCCTGTTTAATCTGCAGGCCTTTGTTTATAATGCAAATGAATCAAAAAAACAAATAAAATACAGATTACCATTAGACATTTTTCAATGGGCTGGGATTTCAGCAATGCCATGCTTCTTTTGCACTACACAGTGACTGTTCACCTGCATGCAAAAGCATGCAAGACCTTAATCAAATTTGATTGGTCAATAGAACTTGGAATGTAAAGGGAAACCAAGAAACTCCATTACCAAAAATATTTTCCCTTGCCTACAGATTCTGCTTATTCATATGCAGATATCACCCTCATTCAGACCTGCTGCACAAGAAAGATTAAAATTTAAGTCAAAAGCTGCAAAATGAGCAATTTTTGTGTAACAAGTATTCAGACTGCTGGACTTGTTAAGCAGTTTTGACCGTGTCTGTGCTCTGATGGCACATCTGCAATCTGTGTTTGTTTTTATAGAGACCTGCTTTACTACATCTCTCAGCCCACATTACCACAGGTTAATGGTTGACTTTTAAAATTAATGACCCTGAAAGATATACAAACACTTGCGCTTAAAGGCATGATGTAGATGTTCGTGTCATCGTTGGGCACAATTTTCAGTGTGTTATTTGTTATCATGCGCTGCAACACAGAGAAGAATTTTACAACCATTAGTTTGTGGTTAAAAGTGAAGCTTTTGCCTTTGATTTTCACAGTTGTTATCTAAATTGACTCGACCTTTTACAAGTAAAGGGCCAGCGTGATGGCTAAGTAAATGCAAAATGATTCCAGCAGTATTTTATTGATTAACATCCGGTTGTGTGGCGACAACAGATGCTATGAATCCTTCCAGGTTAAAATTAAGCTTCCTCTTGGCATGCTAGTGTGACAGCGCTGTTCTCGCAGTGTCCAAAACATTCAGTGGATTACCAGGAATAATAAAACCAACACCCAGCACTTTAAGCGGGATGTGCCTATCTGATGCAAGAGGGGGAGATTGATCTCCCATAATGCTTTGTCTTGATGAGACAATGAAAAATGGCCCTAGCTGGAGACATGTCAATATCAGGGCTGGAGATGCACCGACGGTCCTAGGTTCTTATTTAATCCAGTTTCCTTTAAGATGATAGCTCTTGTTACATTTTCACTGCCTGTCTGTCAGCTTGACATCGCAATATTCCCCCTCTCCTCACTTTCCTGCTCAGTTTCATTTATTTTAAAACGCCATTTCACACACGGCTGACTTTAACAAGGCATTATACAGCACTGAGGGAAGGTCTGGGAGATAGAATTGTGACAGATACAACATTTTTTACGGCAAGAATACAGAATATTGTAAACAGCAGAGTGTATAAATGTGGCAGAGTTCAGAAAGGAAAGCTGCTCATGTATGTATAGATGTCATTCAGTTTCTTCTTCCCTGTGGAAATTACATACATGGGCAAAACACTATTTATTTAGAGCTTTTTAGCAGTAGGAGCAGCAATGGTTCCAGTTTTATTCATTCAAATAAAACATTCTATTTCACAGAGTGATTACTGAGTATTGATTATGTGTGATTTAGTTTCAAGGTCCTATTAGAAAACCATAACCAGACAAGTATGGAAATGTGCAATTTTAGAATAAGAAATGCTGAGCTGATCTACGGAAAGCCTCTTCACTTCTTATTGATACCATTCTGCTGAAATTCACTGCACTTCATCCTCAGGACGCGTAAAGGTAGTCCTTAAGGGATAATACTGAATGGAGCTAAATGGCAAAATTTTTTATTTACAGACCACTTTTTATTTTAGTTTTTGCAAATATTGTCTTGATTTTATAGTGACAATGAAATTAAACAATACTAAGATGGTTCAGTTTTTCTTACAGAAAACTGAAACTGGATTTTTTTCCCCATAAAACACATAAAATAGCACCTTTGTACAGTTTGTGAAATTAACACTGACAGATTTCCAACATGACTTACGGTTGGTGCACTTTTTCAAATAATGGCTAGATATTGGATGATCAATACTCATGGCCTGATGCTGTGCTGAGCTTACAAAGCCCAAGTGTGGTTCAGAACACCCATGCCAAGTGATGATGGCTAGTTTAAGTTTTTGGTGTAGTTCACCCCAGTTTTGACAGTTGGCTTACAAAGTGGCAGCAGGAGTGGCAGCAAAGCCCCGCTTTGGCTATCACTAACCATAACAAGAGTACACATTGGGTATGTAGTGAAATCAAAACAGTAACATGTGACTGAAGTAGCCAATCACAAGCTAGGTCTTAGACTCAGGTAAATGTGACGGAACCATAAAAGCAGATTCATCAGGTTCATACACACATATATAAACAATTAAAGATTTAAATAATAGATTTGGAAACACAAATATGTAAAATAAACTAATGATGAATAATATGACTTATTCAACATAAGTAAAATCTCACAGTCTTATATTTTATTGTATTTATTTTTCTATGGTTTTTCTCTTGTCCACTAACTAACTTGCAAAACACTTTGGTCAGCTCTGTTACTTTGAATATGCGATAGAAATACAATTGCGATTGACGCTGACATGACTGCATAAAAAGCAGCTTTTTGGGTGGTCGGTGTTGACAGCTAGCCAGGAGCTTTTTTAGAAATTCTTATCTGTAATTGAAATCAATGGTGAATGCTAAAAAGTGGCATGGCTAATGCAATATCCCTGTTAACAAGGAAACCTATAAAATGTTATACTCCTTGGCACCGCCTCCCTAGGACCCGATGTATCCTGGATATCCTGGACACCCACTATGAAACCAGAAGTCCCAAGAGTGAAAGCTCTTTTATTTAGAAATTCTAAATAAAAGAGCTTTAAGGTCAACTGCCTTAAAGCAGTGCTGTGACAGAGAGGCATTTTTTCTTTTACTCCTCAATAATTCCCCCCAGAATCCCTATGGAAAACTTGTGATATTAGTGGTTTAGTATTTTACCCCTGTCTCATCTGCTGTAACCACTATGGCTTTTCACTGTGAGAGTGCAGTGACAGTAAGGGTGTAGTTGCTCGCTGCACCCTCCACGATGCAGCTGTGGGTGAAACACGCTGTGGCTGACATATCAGTGATGTTTATTAAGAGATGAGTCTATCAGGTCTCATAAGCCGGTTCTCGCAGGCGGCAGATCTTTTGTTTCTTCCGGAGGGTGTCATCAATCTTGCGTGGCTGCGCTCTCCTGAGCGCTTGATGGGAGATCACGGATTCCTCCCTCCCATTGCAATGGGTTCAGTGGTAGACGCAGGTAGACAGCATACACGCACACAAACACACACAGAGATATACACAGAGAGAAGACTACATGCTCTGTAGAGTGCCTCTATTCCGAGATGGAAAACACAGAGGGAGGCTCTGTTGTAGACATGACACTGTATTTCTTTATGTTACTATGAGGGATGAACTTGCCATTAAAAAGCAGTAAAAAATATACAGTATTCATATTTTTGTTTTGAAGCACCATGAGGACTTTAATGTTTAATATCTGCTCTGTTCTAGTATGTTTCATTTTCTCTCCTCTAATCTGTACCGGGAATTTTGTTCTAAATATATGACGTTCATTTTTTAGCTGCTTCTGTTTATCTGCTTGATTTTTCTTCAACTTTTCAGGGCTCCCAGAATTTTTATTTTATGGTTGCCAGCTAGTGCAACCATCTTCAACTGATCTGGAGCCCTCCAGGCCTGTCAGAATCGGTAATAAGTGGATTTTTTCTTTAAACTTTTGGGCTGAAATGGTTTCGTCCTTGATGCCCTGGAAGTAAACTACATCACTAGGCTGACCTTATTAAGAAATAAAAAAGTCAATGAAAATAAGCTTCAAGAAAGAATTTTCGACATTGAATAAACAGGTCTCACCTGAAGCAAATTTACCCAGTCAACTCAAAAAATTTGCCGACATAGACAAGCCTTTATAAAATTCAGGAGTGTTTCTCAAAGTCCCATTTTTAGATGTCCTAAAGCGTGCCAGTGTAAAAAACCACAAGTATTAGTATTAGTAGTGTTGTCATGTGGACAAGTGTAGTTTTTTGTTGTTTCCCCGTATAGAGAAGTATACTTACTAAGAGACCATTTAAAACTGGGAGAATTGATTGATTCAAGCAAAAAGTCTGCAGCGCTGCAAAGCAGCAGAGTGAACACACAGACAGGGGACATTACAATACAAATCCCCCCAAGAATGCATTTTTAAACCCTATTTAGAGATGCTCTTGACTTTCTGATCATACCATATCGCTGAGGTTCTGCTTGCAGCTTTGAAGTAAATATTAAATTCTACCTATTAAACTGTGAAAACCTAAAGAGAAAATCTGTTATCCACTCTTAAATAAATATCATATAACACATATGAAAACTGAACTTAAAGTGCATTGGGTGCGCACGATCCTGTAAGTAGTACTGCAATAGAAGTACAGCCATTGACGGTAAATATCTATTGAATGGTTTTTATGGTGTGGTCTTGCAGTGAGTGTCTCTTGCCTGTAATATTAAATTGATATACTTGGCATATGGAGACTTGGATAGAAAGTGCCCTCTGCACCAGCTAAAACCAAATGAAAGTAGATAACAGCATCGACTCGGAGCCTTCTTCGGTGTCATAACTTGTATGTAAATCTCTGTGCCTGGGATCGGAGACCTTCATTAAGTGCGCTTTAGTAGATTTATGAAGTGATCTGTGCAGGAGTCGTTTGTAGATGCTGTTCGCTTTAGACCTGGACATGATGAATATACTCCACTTGGCTCTGGCTGGACTGCTGAATTTGAAATTGGTGCTGTCCAAAGAACGCTGCTTTTTTCCAGAGCTGGATGGAGCACTCCTGTTTATTCTGGGAGTCGACTCTACCGCGTTGACCTTTAACAAAATATGCCACCACTCTTGCAAAAGGGCATTCATTCCTTTAAGTAATTTTTTGCCATTATGATTCCTTTACATCCTCTGCTGCTGAGACACGGTTACCTTTGTCAGGATTATTAAGTGTGTAACATTAAGCAGCTCTCAGTGCTTCAGGTTTCATTACAAATGGTATTCAAGCCACATAGAAAGGTTAGCGTGTTCTGCCCTGAATCCTCATCCCTCTCTCCCAATAGTAATGAATTGAAGGGATCATTTCATACTAATTGCTTTTTCAGGATGATAATCCAAGCAATAAACTGCAAAGAGGCGTTGGCTGTCCGCAGGGAAATACGCCCAAATGAAATAAACACCCGTTCACTTTTGACTCCGATCTGTTCAGCTGCAGACCAGAACACATGCTGGCGCCTGAACTGAAAGAAGGCGAGGAAGTTTGAATCAATATTTCCTATTAGAGACGCTGATGCTTAGACCAACAATGACCCACTCTGAATGAGGTCCAGAGTATTGTGTGTTCAGGTGTATGGAGTAATTGAATTCTCTATTGAAAAGGCTCCTCTGATTAAACTGAAGAATAAAAGGAAAATGCAATCAAAGAGACGGTTCCTTGGGACAAAGCGTTACCTTTAAAGTTTGTCATCAAAGTTATTTTGATTAATGTGGGAGTCTGTTCCTGGAATGGTGCTTTAAAAAGAACATACTGAATTATATTATTTTGCAAGCATGGCTGTTTGTGAGTTTTTAAATGATCCACAATCAGGCAGTCTCTTTCTCTTGCAAGTTTGTTCCTTGAACATGCATGCATTCACCGTGTTCTTATTCATGTGTGTTTATAGCTGCCAGGTGGTGTATTGTGTTAATAGACAGATAAAAATCAGCGAGGAAATGGCCCTCCCAGCGCTGACCCTTCCACCACCCCGGCTCTATCTGTCAAGCTGTCCTCCCTCTGACTTTTCACCCTCTGATCCCCATCTCCTGCTTTGGACTAAGAGAAAACAGACCAGTATTCCCAGAGCACATTGCAAGCCAGTTAAAGGCTGCTGCAGAAATGCCTTAAAAAGCAGGCATGGTCATGCAAATGCATAGACAAAAACTGTTTTATCCTGCAAACAAGCAAAAGTAAAGTATTTGCACTAAAGATGAGCAAACAGTTATAATTTTTTGATGCATATTTGCATTTTAAATAATTGAATTCTTTATCCCTAAACAAAACTATTACTTAATCCTTTGCATATATTTCCGTGCTTTTAAAAAATAGCCAATAGTTTGTGGACATATTTATGGCTATGATATCTACCATAATAGTGACTAAGTGACATCTGACAGCTGATGTTTGTAGTGGGACTCTTTGTCAAGTACCTCTGTGTTCCATTGAATAGCCTATTAGCCTACAGACTTTGAAAAAAGACGCTTGCCACTGGCATTCAGTTTTATCTGAGCTTGTTAAAACATAGTGAAATTTAAGTTAAGCATTCCTTTGCAAAATTAAACCCAACAAGGTTAAGCATCTACTCACACAAAGTAGAAAGCTTGGCTAATTATTTCTGCTTTTATAAATTAAACAGCAATTATTCACAAACCTTCACCAGTTTGTCTGCAAATGAGTTTTTCTGGATAATTCTTATATATAAAACTTGCTTAGCATTTATGTAATGTCGCATTTGAGTTGCTATAATGCAGCAAATACATCAATTCTCATTCCAACTATAATGTTCCAGCTTGAACATTAACACAAATAGTTAATGTGAATTTCTGTGTATGTAGTTCGCAGCAGGTTTGCCAAATAAATATAGATTTATCACACTTAATCTCCGCAATACCACAAACAGACCGCATGTAATTACCAGCCTGATCCTGTTCAACAGCAAACTGATACCAGACTTATGGTTGTGTTATTGTTTTGCTACACCAGATTTGCTCTGAAGATCGTAAATGGTGTTTTACATGGTCCCTGGCTTGGATGCAACCATTTCAAAGGCAATAAGTTCACAAGTTCATCGCACATGGTTGCAAAAATGTTAGTCAGCATTAGCTTGTTTATGTTACACTGATTTACTGATTTACATCATTTGAACCCGGACTCACAGCTGTCATATGAGCAAGCTTTGCTTCTGCCTTTTGCACTCTATGAACCCTTCTGGAGAATCATTACTTAAAACCTATTTTTCTAGACTTTGTTTGCTGTTGGAAGGCAGCTGTTTTAGCGATGTCTTTTAGAATGGCGGCCAATGGGGAAAAGTTTTTTTTTTCTAAACAGTGCATGTATAGAAACCCTCACAGTTGTGAAATGGTCATGGACATACATTTCTTTCTTTTGTTCTCTTTTTGTTCTTGTTTTTTTGCATATGCACATTCATTTTGCATATTCATCACAAATTTACCACATGTTCAAAAGGTTTTCTAGGAAAGTCTTGGTAAAAAATTAGGTGAAGGCACAAAATAAATTTCCTGTTCCACAAACAAATACATTTTGAGCATATGTATGGAGCATTGTGAGCAGCTGGTATCTAGTCTCATCCAGGCTGTATATTTTGGGTAATCTCTTTCCATGTCCTCAGCTCCTTGAGTATCTAAGCATCAGGTGCAGATAAAATTTGCTGTGATAAAACGCTGCTGCAGGAGAAAAGTAAGAATTGGTTGCTGTGCTGATTGCCTTCCCCTGCCTGTGTGTCAGATAGTGATCAACAAGAAACTCTCGAGTGTGCTTCATCCCATCTCCACCTGCCTGCTGCTGTCCGTCTGTCTGTCTGCAGCTTCTCATTCTGTTGGCCTGGCACAGCAGAGGGGAGAGGAGCAGGACTGAATAGATGTCTGAAGGCTGAGGGAGACCTCTCTTTTTAAACTCCCATCTGATAGGACAGGCACAAAGGAGCCAATCACGGTTCTGCTGAAGTCAGTATATTGGAGGCACATACATTACAGGGTTTCCAGGAGAAAGAAAGTAAAGGTGAAAAACAGAGAAATTAGACAGGCTTCTTTGTAACCCTTTCTTGTTGATTTTGCTCCTGCAGTCTCTGCAAACTGAAATTGATAGCCGGTTAAAATTAGATTATTTTCTTCTCCTCAGCTCTTGATGAGGCAGTAACAGTAATGCTCTTTAATCTTTTACTCCTGATGAAAAAGGAGTGATATCTTCATTATCAGCCTTGTTTTATTTGCTGTTTGTTTGCTATTAGCCTTTTTAAAATATTGTTATTTTCACATATAATCTATTCCATGTTAGAGAGAGTTGTCTCTGGTGGAGCTGGTGGAATACTTCAAGTGGTTTAACTTCCAAGATTAGACTGACTTAAATATGACAGACATTGAGCACAACATTAGTTCAGAAAGACCTGAAGAAATCAAACAGCTGACTTTTGAGTCATTCCCTTTGCAACCCATCTCAAGCTCCTCCTCTAATGGTATATCTAATGTAATCTAGTCTTTGCTGGGTCTTGCTGCTGCTCTTAGTGCACAAGAAAATTCAATTCAGTTAAGTTTTTGAGCTGTAGTGGTCCTGACTGAAACATAGTAAGTAAAACATTGCCTATTTCACGTGATAAAATGAAATATCACTTCTTCGTTTCAAATATATGTGCATTTTTGATTTCAATGTTGTTTATCTAACAGTTTGTAAGCTGCTATATATACTTCCTACTTTATTATTTCAGGTATTTCGTATCTATCACATGCTATTATTAGGTCTATTATTATGGCTCTGCTGAGTGCTTGTATTATTTAGTATTTTTTTACTAAATAATACGTGTTTTTAGACATCTTTATGTAATCTGTGGAATAAATCTGCATCTACTAGTAAATCCAAATTTTAAAAATCATTAATAATGGCTTATTTTAAGCTAAATTTATAGTAATTTGCTTAGAATATACTGCCAACCTAACTCAGTTCACATCAATAGTGGTGTTCTAGTTGTGGCAAATACAGACATTCTTTACTTAAATAGAAGTACAGATGCCTGTGTTAAAAATAATACTATTTGCTCTCTACTTCTCTCTACTTCTTATGTAGAGGTTGACTTTTCCTCCACAAGTAGCAAAGCATGGGAAAAAGAATCACAATAATTTCTAATGGAAGCTTTAAGATTCTCATTTTAACATACCGATAGGAAAACCTGCTATGTCTCAGCATTTAAAAACGTTGTCTAAAAAGGTTTTCTGTTGAGATTTTTTTCATAATTTTTAATTTATTTTAAAAGGGGTTTTTCGTGTATTATTGTATTTTTTATTGACTATTATGGCAATTAATGTTCTTATTTATTTCACTCTTTTTTACATACAGCACTTTGTGATTGTTTATCGGTGACAAGAACTTAATAAGTAAACTTTACTTACTTTCCTTAGACAACTAAATTCAACAAGATACGAGATGTTTCACGAGCTCTGTTGGCTGATCCTACACTGACAGTATACTGTATATTGTCTAGGTGGAATTAAGTGAATTATTTTAGTGTCATCGGTGTAAATGCAAATCGATAACCTAATACTGACCATGAGTACCACAGCCACCGTGCACCAGCCGAACATAGTGATTTACTGTAAATTCACCACAGTACAAGCTAACCTTTTTATCCTGCTATGATGCAACATTTGAATAACACAAAATTTGTATACTTAGCTGCTTTGACATTTTACAATATGGAAATAAATAATTTATCATAATACATCACATACAGATCCAAAATGTGATTAAAACTGCATTTAATGTTTAAATCTGCAGTTTAGCAAGTGTCACTGAGCAGTCTTTACCTTTAAATATAACTTCTGTTCTTCTTGTCCTGTCCTGTTTGTCTTCTTACATCTTTCTCCATCTCTGATTGAACTTATTTCACACTCTTTTCTCTCTTAGGGAATAAAGAAGCGGGACCTTTAGCTAGCAGCCCACTATGCGACAAACTACACACGAACAATTTGTGTGTTTGCTGATGTTTGTCGAGCTAATAGAAAAGCTGCATTTAAAAATACCTGCCACTTAAAAAAATGTTACTCCCTTTATTCAGCAGCAATAAGTAGATTCTAAAGTGACACAACTTACAGACACCGTTTGTTCTGACCCATTTTAACCCTTAACTATAAATGCTATAAATGACACAGCTGAACCTAAAGTAAAGGGTCTGTTTTGAAAATGTAAGAAATTACAGATATTTGTGTAAAAATGTAGGGAATAAAAGTAAAAAGTTGCCAGAAAAATAAATACCCAAGTGAAATACAGATAGTTAAATACAATAATAAAGCATTTGTATGTTCGCTACTTCTCTGCCTTCCAGATAATTTTTTTAAAAATTATCCATCTGTCCTTCAAGAAAACTAAAACTAGGTCCTCAAATGGCTTGTTCCAAAACCTCAGTCTCGATAGACACTCGATAGACAAAATATCATCCCATATTCTCAGCAGAAAAACAAACCCAAAGCATAATATTTCCACCTCTGTGCTGGACTGTGGGGGTGGTGTTCTTTGAGCAATACTCAGCACTTCTATTCCTCTAAATGTAGCACGTTGACTTGATGCCAAAAAGTTAGATTTTGGTTTCATCTGACCACAGCACTTTCCCCCACGCTTTCTCTGGATCATTTAGATGTTCACTGGCAAACGTAAGACTGGTCTGTACTGCACATGTGCCTTCTTGAGGAGCCTTGCCAGTGCTGTAAGATTTCAGTCCATTACAAAAAAGAGTGTTACCAATGGTGTTCTTGATGACTGTGGTCCCCAATTGCCTTTATATAATTAGCAGACTACTTCTATGTGGTTTTGAGCTGACCTTTTTCATGATCATCCACACCCCATGAGGAGCTCCTGGCTGAGGGTGACTGATTCTTTTTATGTCTCTTCCGCTGCCAAAAAATTGCACCAACAGTTATCACCTCAACAGGCTTCTTGTTGATGGTCTTGCATTCCATTCTGGACGTGTGCATTTCCACAGCCTTATCCCTGACATCCTTGTTATGTCTTTTATACACATACGCTGAGGTCAGCAGTGTCTAATGATTCTGGCTATATACTTATTTCACTCAATGAAATAAGTAAAGCAAACTTATAAATTCAGCAGGGGATCAAATAATTATTTCCCTAACTCTATATAGACTCTATCCTACATCTAGAATACATTCATTATTTCGATGACCTAACCCTTTGTTTATTACTTCTTACTATTTTATTAGAACTTGCCTTAACAGTAACATTAGTAGTGATGTTAATATCAGCTTGTGTGCAGTGCAGTGCAGATATGGGGTCACAGGAAGTGTATTTTTCATGCAGATACCTTTTTAAGCTATAATTCAAATGTATAAAAAATACATCTAAATTTTCCAGCACTCTGTCATGACTGAATACTTCAACAGACAGTCAGCTGGCATTCACTCCCAGCCGCATCCGAGCTGACTCTGAGAGAAAATATTAGGCCGAAGTATCTCAGGCGTGATGTGCCTATTAGATTATTCCAGAGACCAAACAACAGAGCTGGGAGAGGAGGCAGTGGAGAGGGTGGCAGACTGGGAGTAAAGCCTCTCTGAGCGCTGGCAATCAGGTGGTATTAGGCTCTACCAGTTAGAAGCATCAGTGAGGCAGACACAGCTCGGTGTTAGCCGTACATGTGTACATGCTCTCAGTCATCATCCTAGACACAATAATGGAAAACCAGATACCTTATCAAGCTTAACTGTCAGTCTGGAGGCCAAGCTGAGGAGATTAAGTGCAGGATATGTGTGACGGTGCGATGCATGTGGTCGGGAAATGGGCTGGGAGGAAGTGTATGAGAATGAGAGTTAGGGGATAGAAGGGTAAGATGCCTTCCTGAGGTTTGGTTGCAGAATAGTCCCAACTGTATTATATCTGCTTTGTTACAGAGAGAGTACAGCGTGGTATTGTTCTCTTTATCCTACTGGGAGATCCTTAGAGTGTTTCTTGATTGACGCTGGAGATCCACCCACTCCAGGTTGTTAATGAGAAAAGCCCTGAGGACACAGAAATTCAGCAGACATTACTCCATGACCTTTGTGAGGTTTGCTTGGGATGCTGCAGCAAGGCATTCATGCAGCCACGGCGTGGGCCACGCGTCAGGCTCCTCGGGGCTCCACTCAGGGACAGGGAGTAACACTAGGGAGCCTCGTTATGTGCGCAACATCAAAACGAATCAGGCTCTGTCCGCCACCCCTCATCTCAGACCCCCATTGTGGGCTGCAGGGTGAGCATGTGGAGGTAATGAGACCGTGTTGCACTTCGGCCCCCACCGCCACCTCCACTACGAGACACTAACAACTACTGGTGCCCCAGGGATGTCCGTTAGATACACAGTGAGAAAAAGAAAGAGTGAAATGGGGGGAAAAATGAGTGTGAGAGAGAAAGAGAGACCAGGCAGTCCACCTAACCAGCTGAAGTGGAAGTTATCCTCATCAAGTGTGTGTGCATGTGTGTGTGACTCATGCACTGCCAGGGGTATTCAGAGGTCTTGAAGGAGCTGTGCCAAGTTGTGTGGAAGTTTCTCTTGTTGCCAAAAGGCGCTGGGGAGTCAAGCCTCCCTGCAGTCACACAGAGAGTGGTTGAATCTTTATTCATGAGTAATCCAAGTGTCCATGTAATCAGAGACTCATTGAATTAAAAATTGACAAAATACATACTCTTTGGTGTATTTTCTCACTAAGCACAGATGATTTCAGGCCACTAAATGGTCTGCAGCTGGAGAGAAAGAAGGAAAATCTTTTAAGTTCTGCAGTAAAGCTGCAGAATGACAGAACACACATCCTTCTCAAAAACAACACAGAGCCCCAAACAGTTTTTTCACCCAAACAGCCACTTGTACCAGTAGCAAGTACCAGTTTACCATTTGCACTCTGACATGATTAAGGTGAGTGATATAGGTTGGTTTGGCCATTGAAACATTAGTGTTAGAAATTCAAACATTAATTTTATCAATGTCACAACCATCTTGCACTAAGTACAGGTTGTAAATTGGTTGGAAACTGAGAGTAAACTGAGAGTTTTGGTAACATGCGTTCACCATGCAAATAACGCTGGCAGTAACTATCTTTATTCAACATGAGTCACAACAATAGGGATCTTCTTCCATGCTAACAGTCCCAAAATAACACAAATCCAGTATTTATGCACTTTAAAGGTTTGTTTGCCCACTTCCAAAAAGCTTATTTTGTCACTGTTTCATGCAGATAACTTGAGAATTTTTTCCACTGGAGATTTTGTCTGCCCACCACTCATCATAAGGATCAGCTGCACTGACCATTCCTTTTCCAGTAACAGTCAACAGTTTCATAATATCAAATTTAATTGCTTTTATGACGATGGGAAACAATATTTAAAAAGCTTAAAGTTTTTTGTTGTTGCTTTTGTTGTTGCTGCTGTTTTATTTCTCTTTTTGCTTATTATTGCACTTTTTCAGTGAAAGAAAGCCAACATCACCCATTGTGACTAAGACTTGGCAAATTATACAAGTGATGCTTTTGTTCGTCTGTGACATAATTAGTGAGCAAGTGTCTAAGAGGCAAAGAAAGCCATCTTTTGAAAAGATTCCCACACATGGTGTGTCATGTGTTTTCCTACGGGTCAGCTCTGCTCATCTGATTATTAGAATTACAAATAGACTAACTGTATTTATACCAAACCCTTCAGACTCAGGAGTATGTGCTCATGAATCTTTTCATGAACACATTATCTTATATAATAATTTTTGCCAAAGTTTTTCTGTCTTCTACCACCTGCACTATGTTGAGGGGGCATCTTAGAGCTGACTTTCCAAATGAGCTCATCCAAATGCCTCCTCTCAACTGTAGATAAGCTGCTGTTTCAACAGACATCACCATAGAAGATGGCTGGCACCACCACAGAGTCAAAGCGCCCCCTCCACTGCAAAAGATCTTAGTCTCCTCAGCAGGTGCAGTCTGCTCTGACCCTTCCTGTAAAGAGCATCAGTGTTGTGACTCCAGTCCAGTTTATTGTTCAGGTGAACACCCAGGTACTTGTGACAGTCCAATGTCAGATCCCTGGATGTTCAGTGGTGTAGGTGTGGTGGGTCTGTGCCTACGGAAATCCACCACCGACTCCTTGGTTTTCCCCGTGTTGGTCTGGAGAAGGTACCGTTGGCACCAGTCCACAAAGTCCCGAATCCGCTGTCTGTACTCTGAGTCATCCTCACCTGTAATGAGGCCGACTATGGCAGAGTCATCAGAGAACTTTTGTAGATGGCAGCCTGAGTAGTTGATGGAGAAGTCTGCAGTATAGAGGGTGAACAAGAACGTTGCCAGCACAATTCCCTGCGGGGCCCCCGTACTGCAGACCAGCCTTAATCTAGTCTGTGATACAGTCTGCTATGCTGTCAATGTCCTACCTGTGAGGAGCACAGAGTTTTCCCCATTTTACCTTGCAGGTTGGAACAGATAACATTTTTTACATTCAAGTAAAGCATCTATTCTGTGAAGTCTTCTACACTTTCTCACATCCAGGATAGTGTAGATTCTAGGATATTCTGGAAAACATGACGCTTACCTGATGCCAGCAATAAGACGAGCAGCTTTGTTTATTGTTTTTGGCCGGACAAAATAAAAACAATCTAAACTAATATCTTTTGCAGGTGCTTAACAAGTTCCATTAATGTGGAATACAGTACAAAAACATCAAATGTATTTGAAGCACGCAATGAGCATCCAGTGCACTGTTCTGGCACCAGCATACGCAAAACGTGCAGCACCTTGATCGTTTTTTGTCATATGGACCCTTGCAGACATGCGCACATCATGAATTGTTGATTACTGTACAGTATGCAAGAAACATGGACCCAAAACCGAACCTTAAATAAAGGTTGCTCTAGTTTTGGGGTGGGTTCGGTTTTTGTAACTAAAGTTAAAGTGCAAAAGATTAAAGTTCCTCCTGTTTCCATTTAATGTATGAAAACGAGTCAACCCCCAGACTCCAATTTTGACATGCTAAACTTTACAGCAGAAATAAAAACGTTAACAGCAAGGTTCACATGTGTTTTTGGTCCATATAGCTAATTCCCCCCTTCCTGACAACTGCTCAGTGGTATTTTTGTTCTTTATTTTTTATTTTTATATTTATATATGGTTTTCAAATCACTTGTCTATTAAAATTAAATTAAAGCTGAAGTTCAGTTTAAAAGGGTGGAAGGCTGGACTTCACTTTTAATTCACTGAACCAGACCTCTTTAATATATTTGGGTATACATAATTTTTAATGCAAGTATTTTATAAGTAATTTATCAAAATTAACTGTGCAATATGAAATTTGTTGGAAAAATTACTTAACAGTGGCATTGGCAGTGGCATATCTGAAAGAGCCCATAGCATGACTTTAATTACCCTGTTATTATAAATAGAAACCTACTAAAAGAACAATAATAATTAAAATGGGACATAGTGCAACAGAAATAAACGTACAGCAAAGTTTGTAGAGATGAAATGCTATTATGGGGAAACCAGTAGACCTCTATGCTCAAGGGGAATAATACCAGTGGGTTTCCTTGGCAACAAAATGGGATGCGCCAATTAGATTAGGGTAGGTTTAACAGACGCAAGTCAAGCTTTGCATAAATAAAGCTACCCAGCCAGGGTCTGTTTTCCTTCCCTAAAAACCTATCACTCAAAGAACTGCTTGTTTTAAATCTGTTTAAGCGTTAAATATTTCAACCTGCGTATAGCTGTTTGAAAAAGTTGCCTATCGATACACAAAAACTGATGATATTGTTAATAAATGAAGTGAATAAGTTTGTTGTGCAGAGAAGTTACACGCTTTTTTATTCTTTTAAAACAAAAAAAGGATCTGTGTGCTCTGCACATGTGCTAATATAATGGAAACTGCAGATTTTTAAATGTGGCAGGAATAACTTCTGTTATTTTGGGTCCGGTCATTCATTTTGAACCTGGCAGATTTTGGCTGGACTCTAATTTCAGCACAAATTAAACTGGTGAACAGGAGGAAGTGTCGCCAGCAGCATGTGGCACAGCAGCTCAAGCTGTTAGCAGCTGAACAGGCACAGCTGAGGAGCAGTCTCTCTAGGTCTCAGGGGGCTCGTGCAGCAGTCTGTCTGTCCTTACCTATTTCACTTCTTCTCTGCTCTCTTTGGGGACTTCTCCTGTTAGTGTAGTGTTTGCTGTAAGAGACAAGTCTGCCTTTCCATCTGGGCTCAGTTTCAGAGTGAGCTAAACTGCAGTCAATGTCACACAAGAAGTTGCTGAATTATTAAGAGTTCCAGATTTGCTGTGCACTGCACATCTTTCATCCATCTGTTGGAGGAGCATTCATATATGGCAAAGCGTACCTGCTGCAGTTGCTGGCAATCTGTCGCAGATCAAATTTTGATGGTTCAAACATTTGTTGTCACCATGAAGAAGTTTGGCTCTTGTGGTGTTCGACTCCATATTACCCAGCGAGCTTTTCTCCGATTTTCTGTGCTCCGTGATGGCACAGTACATCAGGTAAAATCCTCTTTAACTCTGAATATTTTAAAGTAAGTGAACTGAAATGTCATTATACCACCTTGGATAGCGCTTATTAACAATTTGTTTCCAGAAAGAAGGAGAAAGAGATAATAAGACAGACAGAAAGGGAGACTGAGGTGTAAAAATAGCAGCCCACGAACACCCTCCTAATCATCTGGCCCATTTCCTCAAGGTGATATGGTATAAAGGTTAGAACTGTAAGTCCTCGGTGAGTGCAAGGAGACGTTGTATCACCTCTGGTTTAATCATAGCAGCTTTAATCAACAGGTTTTTACAAAGCGAAAAGCAGGTGTAGTGTGAGAGCTCTGAGATACATCTCAGTTGTCCTAATGTCATCCTCTGACCTGCAGTGACCTGTCATATGTGTCATTATTGCTGCTTTTTTTGTTTTGCACTAAGCCATTTAGTGCTAGGCAGAAATCTGAAGAAGTAAGACGTAATATGCATAATACTAAGAGGAGAAAGAAGAAGCTATTTCTGTTCCGTTTCTGTCACAAGCCATGTTATAGACTATTTAATTTTCATATTTATGGAAATTAGGCCTTGTAAAACCATTTGCTATAAACTGAATGATCAGAAGGTCCCCTCTGTAAAACAGCCAAAAAATGGGCTTGACAAATATCTGTGCAATGACAGCAATGTAATATAGTGCCATGATTTGCAGTATGAAACAGGCATAAAATACTGAACTGTCTTTGAAGTCTTTTCTATGTATTGTATATGTCCTCAAAAAAGCATTTCCCGATCAAAGGCCTTGGATCCTACTGAACATGCATGATAATGTAATTTCTCTCAGGGTTTACAATATTCAGATTCCACATTTAAGAACTTTTTCGTTATTGTCAAGCAAAATGAAATAAAAACTATGGCTACCTCACGTGGTGAGTGATATTGAAAACACGATAAAACAGATATCCACCCATGTATTCCCCTAACTACTTTACTTTGGACATTTCCCAAGGCTGGTACACAGAGAGACAACCACGAATACAAAATATAAGGAATATTAACATAATAAAAGCACAACTAACAAGGATACAAGCTCGTCATCAGCAAGATGCATGGAAAGGCCTGAATTTAGCAATAAACCCATAATATATTTCCTGAGCGCTGAGACCCCTAGCAAACAAAGTCGTCAATGTCCTGCTGACTTAATAACTCCAGAGCCCCAAACCTGCTCTAGCATGAATATCAGCACACAAACTCTGCGCCTGGCAGCTTTATGGCATGGGTTTTCCATCACCAATGTAGCTGTAGTGTGTAGGTGACCCAGTCGTTTGGCCCATATGGTGTATCACTAGATTTGCAACACCCAGTTTTTTGTATACGATTGTGTGATTGAATTTTTACAGAAAAGAAAAATCTGAAAATATTCATACCGAATGTATCTGTAAAACTGTTTATGAAAACATTTTTCTTGGTTATCTGTGAATAATAACTTGAAGCACACAGGGAAGCATGTTTTCTGTTTTCATGCTGCAGTGAATCAATCTTCCCCTAACCATGACCAAAGTGCTTTTTTAGCCTTAACTTCACCACACACAGGATGCAAACCTGTGGCGTCAAATTCTCACATTATGTCTACCTATTGTCCGTCCTTGGAACCTCTATACGGTTACAGCATTCAGAACCTCCTGTATCAGAAAACTATGTCAGAGGGTAATAATAGTCCTGTTAGCAATTATGTTTTCCATCAAAACATAACTGTCTGTTTTTTCTGCTTTCAGTTTGCTATTGCACATCCTGATAGGAGGTAGACTTCCTTTCCAATGCACTTATCTAAAACTAAAATAGAATTGCATTCATTTTATTGGCTGTTTAGCGTGCCCCTGTGACACTGATTGTATTGTAATTCTGTTGATCAATTTGTTTATATATGATTATAAGATAATTACTAATATACTACTACTTTAATGCCTGGAATTGTGCTTTATTTCGCCGTGGTCGTTGCCTCCCAGTGCAGAAGCTCTTCTGTGTTCTGTGGCAGACTTCGTACTTGACATTTCCATGATTCATGCCTGGTGTGATGGCTGGCCTGGAGGCTCACAGAACCTTTACTAAGACAGAACCAGGCTGCGGTTGTCTGCACGGCCAGAGAGCACAGTATACTGCATATATAACTGTGCCCGTGGTTAAAATTCTGCCTTTTGATGCTTATCAATGTTTAAAACCACATTTTGTAGGATCTGTTTTGATCCATTGTGTAAACCATATTATTTACTTTATTCTGGCTTGAGCTCACTGTTGGAGTGCAGCACACACAGTTCACAGTGAACTTTTTCTTTGCAGAACTTGAGTTCTGAGTGGTATTCAATACTTTTGAGAAACCCACACAGCGTATGCTCTCTTTTCATGTTTTAGAGAAATCATGAAGTCAGCTCCACATGCATATGTTTCAGTGCTTTGGGGAAATGATAGTGGCTATGAATAACAAATAGATGTGAGTCAGTGCAGTTGAAAAGCCTTGTCTTTGTTGCTGTTATTAAAGTCGTGGTAGCTGGAGAAATGGACCCAAAGTATGCTGTTGATCTTTCTGTGAGCTGATATCAAAGCCCGGACAGCAAACGAGTGGTAAGTAGTGGGGGACACGGGGGATCCCTGGAGCAAAAAAAGGGTAAAGATGAAGGGATGTGGAGGAGATGAAAGAGGGAGAAGCGAGAGAAGCTGAGAGAAAACAGAGGAAGAGGAGAGAGAGCCTGTGTGCCTTTGTGTGTGTCTGTATACCAATGTCTGCTAGAGGAAGGACTTCAAAGGCCAAGCAGAGCAAAGGCTGCTTAGCTTTTTCACTTTTTTCTTTTTTCCATCGAAGCTTCACTTGTGTCTGATCCCCCATCCCCCTTTTCTGATTATTCATCTGTCTCTCCTCAAAGGCAGAAGGGCCTATTGAATTCTGCAGGGCACTACTGACATGAATATTTCTGCTGCATCAGAGACATTTGCTGTAGGTGCTTCGCAGTGGTTCAGTTGTAATTGAGTGCATGATCCCTGAAGCTTCCCACAAAGTTTATTGACTGCAATATTGGCTGCATTATGGACTGCAATGCTGCTGTCTGGTGTATCTAATAAAAGTTGAGCCTCAGTGCTAAAAACAGTTTTTTTTCATTAAGAGAATTGTATTTTCAAAATTGTGCACCATTTACCAAACATATCATTGCCAAAAGGACACCTTACCAGTCATCTGTCGAATTTACTGAAGCCCCAGCAGTCTCAACAAAAAACTTTTATTAACACACAAACACAAACATTTTCAGGAGGCGTATCCCATTTCGACCTCGGGCCTTCCTGGCCATACTCAGCTCAGATGTTCCTGTATACTATGCCAGCCAGTTGTATGTAAGAGCATCTTTGCACAGCCTGGAGACCCCAGACTCTATAGATCTTGTGCTTAGAGCTTGTTCCTGTGCCGCCATGATTAGTGCCTCTGTGCTGTCTTTAAGTCCAGCTTCATCCAGTCATTGATAGGTTTCTTAGATATCCACCACTTCCTCTATCTGACGGTGGTACATACTGTGCAAGGACCTGTCCTTCCATTATGGTTCCTCTTCTTGCTCCTCTTCTTTCTTGGGTTTCTGCTGTCTGAGATATTCACTAAACACATGTTGTTTCATCCTGAATAGTGGTTCTGACACTCACTAGTCTTTGGCCTCATTTCTTCCACTTAGAGTATATCTCAGGGTGCTGGACTTGTAGTGACACCCTCCATGCATGGTAAAGAGCTTTCTTGTCTTAATGTCAGTGGCTTCTATCTCCTCCTTTGTCTAGAGCAGTGGTTCCCAAACTTTTTTTGCTAGGCCCCCCTTTGTTTTACAAGAAAAATGCCCGCGTCCCCCTCTCGCGCGCGCACGCACATGCACGACCATATCCTCCAACCACACACACCCATATTTTGCTCCATTGCGGTTTCTTTCACACCTCAAACATTTAGTAAACAATTAAGCAAATACAAGTAATCTGCAATAAATGACAGGTAGTAAGAAAATAAACTACTAACTCTTTTAGGCTACGTCCACACCTACACGGGTATTTTTGAAAACGCAGCTGTTTCGTCCACACGTAAACGGCGTTTCGAATCACCGAAAACGGAGATTTTTTTAAAACTCGTTTTTTTCGTTTATGTGTGGATGAGGAATACAGAGTTCGTCACGCAACGTCAAAGGTATGTGCCTTTTTTCACGTCACGCTGTGCGTCACGTTTACATGAGATGAATTGCAGAGTGGCAGATAGAGACGAAATACTGTTAATCTGACTATCTTCAGGTTTTACACGCAGTTACTGTCCCTCCATTTAGAAAGGCAGAGGCGTCACGGTGTGATTATTTTACTGTAGTTGTTTTTTTCCTTTGTAATAATATTCAACATTGCTATCAATACAGATTTCAGACTCTGCTGTCTATACTAGAGGCACCAAAACACTGAAACATTACCCATTTCTATAAGTCTTAAAACTAGCCAAAGGGTTTTCAAATTGGTTGTGCCTTAATTGGAGGAATGGGGTAGTACATGGGCCTATATGACCCTCACACACAATCAGGACACTATCGAGACTCATTCTATTGTTGTAGATCTTATCTAAAAAATATTCAGTGCAAGTGCTTTTAAATGATGTAGTAACACTTGCTGAAGAATGAGACAATAAAAAGGATTGGTGACAGCAACAGGGCAGAATGCATTTAAAGTTCTTATGGGCTTCCAGCCTTGCTGTGGGTGTCAGTGTGCCTTTTTCTCAGTTTGTCAGTCTTCAACTCTGTGACTGATTTACTCTCCCCAGTCAAAGAGGAGTCTTTCAGATGCCATAATGCTGATCATGTTGCTCTTTGAAGAAGAAGAAGCTTCCCTGGAGGTACAGATGGCTATGTGCCTTCTCAGATTGTGTTAAGAGAGATGAGGGGCGGCAGGGTGGAGTTTGTTGTCGTTGTCATCGTTCTATACATGGTGGAGGTTGAGGGATGGTGGAGGTGGGGTGTACTTTTGGGGGAATTTGAGAAAAATCAAAGCTTTGTTTGTGCTCAGAGGCATAGGTGAGTGGGTACAACTGGTGGCAGCTGCTGTCACATAAAGACAGACTGTCAGGGCTCTGATAGAGCTCATGGTTGTCTAATTTTGACTGGCTCTCATTCATGACACACTTAAGTGGCATTTGTTTCTCTTTGCCTCAAAGCCTGGTTTAATTTTTTATGCCAAAAGTGTCCACAAAACAGAGAAGTTAAAATGTGAGGATGTCTTAAAGGGATGTCGCAACCAATTAACTTACCAAAATTCTGAATTCATACGTTCGCATGGGCGTGCAGAGTATCTTTTTGGCACGGTGGTTGATTTAGGGGGGGATTCTGAAGAAAGACGTAACTTCATTTTATGCCATTATCCATTGATTTCAAGTCATTTTCATAGCGGGGGCGATGTTCTTTTGGATATTTTATGGTTGCATCAAAAGTCAGGTTGTATAGCAATAGTCACACTTCCTACTACTTCTTTGTTTTTGTGTTTTATAACAGATCTGTAGCCTTTCCGAGATGTAAAGTTACTGTGGAAGTTAAAAATCTATCAAATGCTCTCAGGTTTCTCTATTCTGTCCTCATTCACAGATTTTGACAGATAAATCCTCTCCCCTGTGTTTGTAGAGGGCCCAAAGGAGTTGACTGACTTGTGCGGACAATATATTGGCCCTATGAATGTACTTTAAGACACTGGTTGTGAGTGGATCATTATATTGCATAGACAGAGATTGTTGTTATATTGCAAATCCATGAAGATGGGGCTCATCGCTGTTATGGATCAACAAAGGGGACGGGCCATATAGTGTGAGTGCACAGTTGTTAACATTTAGAGGGGGTGAAATAGTTACGAGCATATAAAATTTGATTGCCCCCTTTAGAGAACTTAGCAGCAAGTGTAAAGTTTGCACTCTGTGGGATCAATGGCTCCCTTTTTCTATTGTACACTATATCTCAATTTCCGTCTGTTACTTCTCTCTGGTGGGTAGTAGATCTGAGTTCACGCTGAAGTAATAGCTCCCTCTCTCAGAAATACTGTCTTTTGATGCTATATGCTTTGGATCCACCTTGTATTTATTACGGTGAGAATGCTGTAAAGCATACATTCTGGGAGTAGAAAAGCTCCTTCCAAATATCAACTCTTAATAGTGCTGCATGAAGTGACAATAATTCCCTCTTATTGTCTATAATGTAATAGCTGTTGTTTTCATGACATATACATGACACACTCGGTCCAGGATTGACAAACAAGGCCCCGGGGCTTTGTAAAACACACCACCCTGAAGTTAACATAGGTTTGACAAACTCCACAGTGTGCATACATGTTCCTCCCCTCCCACGTGGGCCTTGTAAAGACTTTATTTGAGAAGGTAGGACTGCAGTTAAAACTGAACACAAAGGCAGTTTGAGAGGGGAGGGGCGACGTGTTAATGGGCTAATGTGTGAGAGCTAATCACCACTCGGCCGTTAACCACACGCAGGCACCACTGGGCTCATTCCAGGGGTTAACTAAACTGAGCCGTGACACATGGCTGGGCTTTATGGGGTCCAGGCAGGGAGAGGAGGGCCACGGATGACGCTAAAGAGCCCATAATAATGACAGCAATTACCACAATCCGCTTAAACAAATGGGAGCGTGCCGAAACCTCATCATACTCTGATCAGATTGGCCCTAATGAGATAAAGATGCCAATTAATCCTGTGTTAATTGCTGCAGCGCATTCTCAGTAAAACACTGAAATATGCACATGCAAATGTAAGACAGGCCCTGCTGTGCTGTCCAGGATCCAAACTGCAAAATGTTGAGAGCGTATTTACATAATGATTATGATGATGATGGTCGTGTGGATAATGATGATGTTGCTGATGAGTGTTCCTATCTCAGCTGTAGATTTTGAATGATGACCCTCCCTTACTGATCACTTGCTGCATTTCCTCGAATCTGCGTGACTCAGAGTTATCACAAAGCAGAGACGTGCTCAAAGTCAGACTGACATTTGCATTAAGGTAATGTTTGGTGACTGATGCCACCCTCTAATGATTCCAAATGCTGGTCAGGTAACCTCTCTCAATTCTGTGTCTGAACCCCAAAGTGCTGAGATGACACTGTGCAGTTGGTGACCTCATTATGGCTATTACTGCAGTGCGGAAATTTATAACATGCATGTCTGTGATGACAAATTCTATAAATCACAGCATTAGCTCCTGCTCAGAAGTCCTTCGCTGTTAGGTTCCCCTCAGCATCGATGCCATTGCGATCCATTTTCTTTCATGTTCTCTAATTGCCGTCCTCATAGTTTTGCTCTTTTTCATGCCAGTGTTGACGTGCTCTAATAGTCAGTCCATCTAAAGTGAGTGCGTTGTCGCTTCTGCCATTATACAGGCCATTTTCATTTCATCTGCAGAGGTCCTGCCTCCTAACCACAGTGACAGCATCCCCCTAAATCATGCCCATGTGTAATTGCTCTCTACTTACCCAAATGGCTATGGCCTTCTCTATTTGCCTAAGAGCCTTTACTCAAGCTTCTCGGGAATTCACGCTTCTGTTTCAAAGCTCTTTGACTAGTTCTTTATGCTGAACTCAGTGTCATTTGCTTCATTACACTCATTCATAGTAAGGTCAGCCGAATCTGTTTTGCATCTTGTAGCTGTTAATGGGAAAAACTTGATTTTTTCCCCTTTGTTTTAAAAGGACCTTAGGTTTTTAAGAAAATTTAATATGTCAAATCTTTCACGTCATTAAAATAGAGTAATGCATCATTCTGTTAGTTTCTATAATACCAAGTAACCATTTTGTTTTTAATCATAGTGATGCTGCTAAAAATAGGTTCTACATTGCAGTGAGATGCATGCATTTCATGCATTCTAGACACATTGGAGTGTAAGGCTGAAAAAGAGGTATATAAATAAAGTCTATCTGAAGCTGGAAAGCTGGAAATTAATGTCAAATGTAAAAGTTCCATAGCCGACATTTAAGCTCTTCGATATCTGATTATTATTGCATTCCCATATATTAGCATGTTTGTTTTTTCAGTGTGTGACAGGAATTTTAGATGCAAGAGCACGTAAGAAAGAGGCAAGTAAAGAAGACTTAGGTTTTACGGTATTAAGGCTGTTTTAGGGTATTAAGGCTGTCATAAAGTGTACAGAGTAGAGGTGAGGGTGCAGATGCAGGAGGTAACTGCTTTTGTGACGGTTCAAAAACAAGAAAAAAGAGACTAGTAACAAAGTCCAAAGGGTAAAGAATCAGAAATGTTAAATCACGAAAAATAGGAACTTAAAGAAGAAAAAAAACCAGGACAGCACAAGAGGGGACATAAAAAAGGCAATGTCACAAAGAGGAACACAAGACTATATACACACAGAGGGCTGATTAGACAGCAGGAGACAGGTGGGGAACGAGGCACAGCTGAAAGTAATTAATGCAGGTGAAGGCAAATAGGATGCGCTGACAGTCACACGGGAGGAAAAAAAACAAAGTAAAACTAGAACAAAATACAACATAAAGCTAACCAAAGGAAAGACAAGCCAAAGGGACGACGAGACGGGTACCACTAAATGCAAAATGCAGAAAAAGATAAACCTCTGCACTAGAGTTACCACGACGTAAAAACAAAAATCAAAGACTCACTAAAGTCTCAAGGAATTAAACATACAATTTACTAAAATGATAAAGAAATCAAAATAGGGACTAAAAACATTCAAATAGCACAAAATCAAAACTTCAAATCCAGAGCTCACATCATAAAATGTTGTGATTATAACTAAGGCTTGTGGAGCAAAACTTGCTTTAAAGCTGTTTGCAACCAACAGAGGGAAAAGCAAGGAAAAAGGTTGTTCCTAAGAATCCATATTTCTTATTGATGATGGCGGGGGAAAGGCAAAGATGGTAATTAAAAACTTTATGCATTGAGATCTGAGGGCATGAGGCTGTTTTCTGGAACAAGTGAGGTCTGCAGGATAAGTTTCCGTGATGATCTGCCCCAGTGCAAAGTACCTTTGTAACATTGAAAAGAAAACCCTGCAGCTACCTGGCTTAGCCTGTAATCCTGCTTCATAGTACAGACCTCTTAAGTTGTAACACCAAATTTGTTTCATTTGTACAGTTTCCATAGTTCTTTTTGAAGTTTGTGTCAGTAAAATACACCAATGTCCCAAATGTTGACAATGAAAAAAAAAAGAGCAATCTTTGAGCTCATGATCAGAAATCTTTTTGCATGCACCCGTTATCACTCTGCTGGTAAAATCTAACACTATTATATAATGAATGAGCCAAAAGTGTCTAAATGTAAATACATTTTAGGTCATTGTTTTTCAGGATGGCTCATATCCCCTTGAAATTGCATCAGGAAGGGCAATCCATTGAAAAATCTACTAAATCAAATATGCGCAGCTACCCGCTGTGGTGACCCCGTGTGAATAAGGGACCAGTCGAAAGTAGGTTTTGCTTCCCAAAACGTCTCATGAGTGATGAGTGTTTTACGTCTGAGCTGACACCCGTATAGAGCTGAATGACTGATGCAAAATGATTCATGTGAACTTTGTCTGATACCTTTGTGGTTAAGGTCTGTTTAGGTACAGACATAGATTTTTTATCTATGTGACACTTTAGTTAAAAGTATGTTTTCATACCTGGTTAAGACAATACCTTCTTGGTCCTGGTCACTGAAAGAAGGAACTATTCACTGTAGGAAATTGGAATAAACAATGGTCTCTTGCTACACAGCCTGACGCTTTATTTTTTTCAAGCTCCATATCTAATTTTTCATTTAATGAATGAATCTGAGGAAGACGTTGTCCCAAACTCTTCCGTGATTTTCCACTACAGCTGCTTCTCACCACACCTATAAACAATTTTACATCCATCCTGTTTTGTACCAACTATTTTGTTTTGAACAAACAGACAATTTTAGTCCCTCTAATACGTCATTATTTCCAGCTTTAATCCCGCCAGACATCCATCTTAGTCTGTAGACAGTTACAATAATAACAGCAGAATACAAACACACATAAATACCATATTTACCATAAATAGTAAAAAATGGATTTAATGTAATAAAAATCTTCAGGATTTTAAGGATTATAGCTTCGACTTCACTGACACAGCCTGTCAAGTTGACATTTTGGAGATTTTCTGCCTGACAACAGTGATATTTGTCTTGTATTTGTATTTATTTATTAGATAAAAAGTGACACAAGGGATGAGAAAAAGATTGCCCTATCACACCCATACACACATATTGTATATTTGCACACACAACAGCTGGCAGATTATGTCTACACTCTGACAATGATAATGGCTGTGTCCATTGTGGTGCCCCACTTTTTAATTTTGATTTTGGGAGGTGAGTGAAGTCATTATATTGCAGCCCTAGCCTGGTTTTATGAACAATCAAATTCCCCAGAGGCTTTCTCCTCTCCTCTCTTCTCCACTCACACACAAACAAATATCCAGACATGGACAACAGATAAGCACACACACACTCTCATATGCACATACACATACATCACACCAAGTCAGTCCCCTTCCCCCCAGTGATTTGCCCTGCTATTAGGCCCACAGGTTCCAGAGGGCTGCTGAGCGAATGGGGTGTCCCAGACCCACTCAGCGTCAGAAACACATCACTTAACCCTGACGCTCTCACCCGCCTTCACTCGGCATGAAAAGCCAAAAGCCTTTTCCAGTTAGGCCCTGCCTGTCTTGCCGCTATTGATTTTGTGACAATGGGAAAGTCTAGTGTCAAATCAAGGAGCAAATCATTGAGAGAAAGTTTCAATTACTTTTTTTCCTTGCTTCTCCTGAAATTAAAGGCTACAGTGGATTCTGCTCTGTCCTCCTCTCCTCTGTCCTGTCATGGGTAATGGGGTTGGAGGCCGAGGCTACACAGTGAGGAGAACCAGTTACAAACCCACAGCCAAAGCATTTTGAAGATCTAGTGTTTAAAAATGTTCACAGCAATCTTTGCATACATCTTCAATACAGTATGTTCTTATTGCCAGAGTGTCAAGTACTGCTGCTATGTGGAATCTGGTGGCGTTTCACAGATATGCACAATGTGTTCTTGGTGTCTGTGCTGTGACGCACCAGGATATGGCAACATTTATCATGCCTGGACGCTTATAAAAGAACCCATGGCCTCACACACTTGGTAAGCATCATTCTTTGATGTGCATGGTTTTTGCTGTGAAAGGGGCATACTTTAAGACAAGTAACATGAGGTGATTCCCAGCAACTCTCCACTGAGGGTGAAAGTGAAGAAAAAAGCAAGTGTGATGCAATCCTAAACCATTGTCCACATTATCCTTGTGCAGGTAACAAAGGCAGTTTGGCGCAGTCAGACTTGCAGCATTGTAGCCTCTAATTGTGTTCGTGGTCATGGTTCAACAGCAGAATCACTTTGGCAATCCAGTCGAAGCTGGCTTTCAGCTTTCTTTTGTGCTGTTGGCTTTGTGTTCATGCATAAACACTAAAAGAAAGATCCCATGTGTCATCATTAGGATAGGGATTTGTGTTAGCGTGTAGACGAGTCATAAACCTTCTTACGGCCTTGTATCTGTAAGAGACAAAACTTCTTGGGGTTTCATTTCTGCTGTAAACTGGGGTCTGTGGTGACTGACTCACTTTTGGAGCCACCCTGCAGTTGGCACTCATGAAACTGCAGTCTTTGGCAGGGCTTCATTATTCAGCATTGGAGGTTGCCCTCTGAAGAAACCAAAGTGAAACAAAGTACACAACACTCCCAAACAGGACATGAACCGCAGTCTCCTAGCTGACAAACTCGTGACTTACTCCGCCGCCACCCTCCAGCCTTATAATGCAGACTTTGTGTTCTTTGAAAGCAAATCTTGGTGCCTAATATTGATACTGCCAGTTCATCAAGTCACTGACACCAAAGGACACAATGTTCATATCTATGAACACCAAAGGAATTTGACAGAATGGCAGCATTTGATGCCCTGGGACGCTTTGGACGACACATATATAGCGAACAGTAACTTTTGTATAATCGTAATCCGACAATTGCTCTGTAACAAGCAAAACAACCTAAAAATAAAAGCAGTAAGAAGTCATCGCATTACTGATGAAAGACCAAGCTAAGTAAAACATAACCAGTTTGGATCTGATGTTTTGTGCACACAGTTGCGTTTGACTGTTTGTCATCCTCCAATGCAACGGCACATAATGAGGAGTGTGGGTTCAGCAGTGATTGGATTAGTTGAGGTTCTACGTCTTTTGACTTCTACACACTTCTAATGGAGATGGAACTGGCTCTAAAGTGATTACTGTCTTATTTAATCATTTCAGGAGAAAATGTTCTAATCAATTCTGCAAGTGTGCAGCCAGATGTTTGGAGTTTCTATAATTGAGTTATTTCAGTCAGACAAACAGAGATGTGTTTGGTCTAATTAGACTCCGTTGTCAGGGAAATCAAAAATTCTTCAAGCGGGAGCTGAATGCTTTTAATACACCCGTTGAGTGATGTATCATTTTTAGAATTAATTTCTGATGCAATAAAAACTTGTCTGATCTTTGGATGTTCCTGTTCATCAAGAGCTGTCACTTATTTCTGTCATAATTTTCTCGGAACAAACTGTTTAGAAAGTACATTGTTTGTCTCCGTTTGATCTTCCCAGAGTAATCAGGCGGTCGCAGATATTTATAGCACTCTTCCTCAATCTTGGATGGAATTAATATTTGAGCAAATGAATGGGCTCTTTACTTCTGTCAACGTATGTGGCTCAAAGATGATTTGTGCTGTTGTGATGTTAAAGCATCTTATGGTTTTCGCTTAATTTATCTGTGTATACATGCAGAGCTTTGAAGAGAAACTGTCTTTAGTTGGACTGGGTTGATTTTCTTTCTGGCAGCGCTTAGCCTGTGCGACTTCATTACCCCCGTCAGGCCCGCCAAGCACATTGGCTAATTACTCAGCGAGTCCAGCATTGGCAGGTAGTTGCACACATATTGATCAAAGTGCTTAAGGCTGGACTTTCAAACAGAAATTAATCAAGCATTATTTTTGCTGAGGAAAAATATTAAATATCAAACTGTTCTGTATTTGATGTGATGTGCGTGATGTGGTGTTTACAAATCAATTTTTTTTACTAGATTATTGGCTAAACATAAGATGACATCAGAGAATATGAATCACTGTGCAGTGACGTAGAGGCATCCAGTGTAAAGGACTGGTTCTAATCACAATCCAGTCAGCGAGTTGAAGATGTCTGGACATCTAACAACTCGGTACAAGATTTCCAGTTCATTCCACATCTGAGTCATACCACCACCTTCAGGGTGAAGATTTCAACATTGCAAAATATCAGAAAGGGCTATCAGTAAAACCAAAGCTGGTCTGTCTGTTTTTGGACACATTATGTGTCTTTCTTTCATTGCATTTGCTATGCAGATACTGTATCTGCATAGCAAATGCAATGAAAGAAAGACAGGGACTGTTACTAAGAATGTATCTGAGATACATTCTTAGTAACAGTCCCTCAGATTTATTGATGAGGCTTTAATTTTGGCTTGAAAATAATTGCATCTAAAGAGTGTAACCGAACATTATGAGCGCCGTAGAGATTTACTGCAGGGCTGTTGTGAATGGGATTGTACTGAATGGAGCTGGTGTACCTAAGAAACTGACAATTAATTTTATGGTTTATTGCCTTTGAAAAAAAAAAAATACTAACCATGGTAAGATTTTTGTCTAGAAAGTTTTTGATATTTTTTAAAAACAACAGCAAACAGTAATATAATGTACAAGCATATTGTGAAGGCAACACAGTCCTCTTCATCACATCAACAGCCTTCAGTTCTGCACAACATGCTGATGATTCCCTGTCCATGCACTCCACAGACTGTATATAAAAAACAGCTTCCGTGCATTACCTATTGATTTTTCAAGTCTTGTTAGTAACCCTCGAAAGAGCATTTTTATTGTTGCGTTGTCGTTGTGTTTTTTTTTTTGTTTGTTTGTTTGTTTTTTTTTGGGGGGGGGGGGGGGTGCTGCTGTTTGTCTTAAATCAGATGTCACTGGAATTGAGGATGCCTCAAGCTCGTGTAGTGGCAACCTGTCAATCACAATATGACTACACACTAAACCGTACACCCCCCTTTGTGATCAAGCAAGCAACTGAGATGATAAACTCATCAGGAAAGTGTTTATTGAGGTCATAGATCAACTGTGCAGCAGAGTCATTTATCATGATGAACCGCAACCAGAGGAGTCGCCACCTGATGGTCACTAGAAAGAAATACAGGTGTAAGACACTTCCACATTGGCTTCACTTTTTATACATGCTTTATGATAGTGTTGTCATTTCAGCAACAAGACTATAACTAAATATATTTTTGCTGATAATCAAAGTACAACTAAATTTTAAAAAAAAGTCAAAGAACTTCTGTGTTCTTTGACTGGATGGATCAGCGCAACATTTAAATACTAGGCGGAGTTGTGTGGCTGTGTCATTTTTAAACATGTTGCTCAAATATGGTCACATGCAATGCTAATATGAGAGGTGCAATAACAGATTTAAAGCATGAATCTTTTAAAAGTTTTGGCAATCTTAACAAAACTTCCAAAAGTAAAAAAATAAAGTCACATTTCCCTTCATTTTATATGAATCAGCTGATGACTTTCAGTGTGTAAGTTTGGTTAGTCTCTTGAGTTCAGATGAAAGTATGTGCTCTGTAGCCCTGTGGATTTATCTGAGGTCATTTCTGTAGCTTGGTGAGCTGCCAAGAAGCCTGGATTGAAACGTACGTCAGCAGCGTGATTAACGGATAATGACAGACCCGGGTGTCGATATGTTCTGCACTCAGATTTGTGGTGTGAGCATTATCACAGGCTCGGGCCCAGTATATCATCCAAGGGAGTCAGCAAAGAAGTGTGGCAGGAGAGCAGTATGACGACCGCTGCAATTTCAAGAAGGCGAAAAAAATTAGGAGAGAAGATTCGAAGCTCCCCTGGTGACATGTGGAGCTTATTTCTCATTTTCGTGTGCAGACAGTAAATACTTTGCTTTTTTCCAGGTACTCCTGACCTGAACCTGTGACCTCCCCTTGGTCTCTGATGATACTCCCATGGTCCCTGGCTCAAGGCTGCCGAGCAGGCGGCACAGCCAGGGCCCGGCTTTGTAATTCACAGGCCTCTAGATCGCCTGCCACAGCGTATTGATTTTTGTTTCCCCAATCTCCAAGAGAGAAGCAAAGAAAAGATTAAAAACACTGTCAGTTTGAAGTTGAATAAGAATCCTGCACTGGGGAGATACCTTGGAGAGCAAGGGGTCACAGCTGTGGTACGTATATCTCTTTACAGGTTTAACCCTTCCTTGGCCTGTAATCCAATTATCAGTACACAAAACCAGCATGTGGGCAGAATGTTATTTTGATATCTGCATTTTATCATCCGTGAACACAGACACTATTTATGAATACATGAAAACCAGGTTGTGAGTCACATACAGGGTCTAACTGGGGGCCAAACAGCAAAGCTGCGTAGGCACCCGTGGCTTCTATAGCTTTATCCTCTTCGCTCATCTTCTGCCATTGCATTGGGAATCATAGCATTTTAAAAAGTTTTCAAATCAAGCACGTAGATTATTCCACAACCTGGACTAAACTATTCCAGTATCATAAATAGATCAAAGTTAGAGGTTCTGATATTGAAAATCTGGTGTTGTTAGAAAGGGTTCACAGATTCCTTTGATTTCTGTCATAATTCAATTATGGAAAGTTTTTTTTCCACAGATCTTCAGATCAATTCTCACAAAACTTATCAGATGGATTTTAGATCTTCAAAACACTTCATTGCAGCCAAAAAGAAGTGAATTCATCCCAGCAACTGTTTTACAGTCTGACTGTACATGTCCATCTGCATGTACCCTTCACATGCTTTTTAGGGAGTTATAGTAATTATTATATATTCACCAAATTTAAAGCTTCAGAAAGTAAAGATGCATTATGTTCAAAAAGAGATGTTTCTGTTTCTTTGAACCATTTCTGTTTTTCACCTCATTGTTGTGGCCTTACGTTTTAGTTGACTCTTCCAGTTCTCAGCCTTGTTTCCAGCTGTGCCTTCAGTGAACTAGAAAGTAATGACAAAGCACTTGTATATTAATTTGTTTCACACATGAATTCTGTACAATGTCTCTAAAATCAGGTGAGACATTGTCTGAAGTTTTCCTCTCTCATATGTAACACACAGCAGGAGATAGCTCACATCTGATGTATTCTAATTATTGAAAATGTCTGATAGTACCTGGACGGACACAATGACTTTGCGCTAGGGAGGATACCATCCCAGACCATCAAATTGCAAATACGACTGGCTCAAAGATTTGTGTTGACTCTTGTGGGGGGAAAAAGCTCAAGTCAGTCTAAATTGTTTTTGTACTTCTGTGTTATGAGCTCAAATTCAAATCTCTAATATGTCAATAATTAGTATCACTTTGACTCAACTCTGTGAGTGATGTACCTGTACTTTATGTAGCTCATATGCAACTATGAAAAAATCAAATGCATCATGTTCATTTCATTAATATTTATGTGGTTACAGATGCAGGAGTAGCTGCCTTTAAGGGAACTGGGGGCAATGGAGTCTTTGAATGAACTAGAGGATGTGCTTCAGCTTTAAATATTGAGTCCATGTGATGAAAACTTTAATCTTTCCCCCCCAAAAATTTTTAATATTACCATATGTAGAAGCTAATAAAAATAGATTTTGTACCTCAGACCTGACCTACATATTTTTTCTTAAGCTAATCAACAGTAGACTAAAGTAGGAGGTTACATTAATCAAAGAATCCCATAAAAAGAGCATCGTTGCATTTATTCGATGGAGGGTGCCAACACAGAGTTGGCAAAGTCTAAACTGAAAGCAGTATTTTGGGAGGCCCCCGGAGACACACACTCTTGCCTGTATATACTGCCATCTTTCTACATTACAGTAAAGAAAGCTGTTGTTTAAACTCTATGTGTGTGTCTGTGATGTGTAGCTGGCATTTTGATCATCACAGTCAGGCCCTGTTCATCTCTGTGGTATTGAAAAGGCTTCTTATTGGCCCTGACCCTACATGAAATATTGTGTTATCAGCTGAGCACGAGTTGCCATGAGGCATTAGGGCTAGCGCATTTCTCCAGCTCCCCTCCCCTACAATCCCCATCCACTGGAAAGAGATCACAAATACAGTGCTGTCACTCCCTGTCCGCTCTGTTTACTTGATTTCTATCTATCTATGGTCAAAGCAAGAATGTCAAATCGAGTCAGAGTCTGGGGATGTCTTTAAATATTTTTGCTTTATTGATATTCTTAAGGAGAGCAGCTTTTTTTCCCCACTGCTTGCAGATCTAATTTAATTGTCACAAGTAACTGGATGAAATGTATGTATGTAACCGCAAACGTACTGTACTCGGGATGTTTCAAATACAGGTGATAACTCTAATAAAAGATGACAGAAGACATAAGAAAACAAATTACAGGGTGACAATTTCCTCAGAGGCTGTCACCCAAGGTTCAAATGGCAGACACCATGTTCTATTATTTATTGAGTTAGTTGATGAAATGTCATCTTTGATGATGTGATGTTCACAGGGAGGGCTGACGTCTAAGAAGTTCAACTGACAAGCATCGCCGTAGCCTTGCCAAAAACATGTACTCTTCTTTAAATATTGAAGGCCTACATAAGGAGGAACATGGAGTCCTTTGTGCTGCCTGTCATTATTATACACATGTCAGCTGGTGCAAATTAATTGGCTGGATAGCACTCTTTTTTTGCACACTGATTAAAGGAAACGGGATACCTTGTAGCTTTTGTGCAGGTGTTTTTCTAAGTGTATGGTCAAAAAGACATCGAACCTTGGACAGATCACTCTTGTCTCTGTGTTTTCCACTAATATGCAGTTTATATTACTGGAGAAGGCATACTAGCAGCTATTTACTACTGGTATTACATTGCCTCATTTTTTATCAAATTAGTTTAAATGCGCTAGAAAAAGTCAACAGAAGAGAGCAAAAAGCAACTGACAGGATACACAGCACTATAAAATTCCCACAATTTACAGAGCAGGATATTGTATTTTATTTTATTCATATGAATTTGCCTTTAGGCAATTTCACAAGCTTAAAGTCTTGCACAATATGCCGGGCCTCCTCAAAGGGCATATTAGTGTTTGCTGTTGCATATTAATTTAGCATCCAGGATGACTGACTGGATTCAACCCTCCATGCTCCTTTATGCCTTCTTCTCTCACCCTGGAGGGGTAATATTGCAAGATTATGAGTCCTGTGTGTTATATTTATACCCCCCCCCCCCATCCCCTCCTCTTTCTACTCCTTTTTATCTCAAGCAATTATGTCTTTCATCCCATCAATCTGTCACTCAACATCTACTTATACCCACCACACTGTTTAGCCGGGAGACTCATCTGTTCATTCACAGCTAAACACTTTTTGATCAGCCCTCGTTTAGTTAATACAGAAGATTTTGACTGCAGCCTACACGTGGCACACATTAAGACGTAATTTTTGCAAGTGAGTCGTTAAATATACTTCCATGCAGAGCACATTTGAGCAGGCGTCGCCGTAAAATAAAACATTTCTTTTGCTGCTATTAGCCACAAGCTACATGCTGCTGTATTTACGTCATGCCCAACAATCTCATTGAAAAGTTATTTTTGCCATGTTGACGTGCCTCCATATGGCTGTACAGGTGTGAGGGGAGAATATGTGAAGAATCTATCACTACTGTACCGCAGCGGCCCTAGTTATTTTTGTTTGTCCCATCCTCTTTGGTAGAACACGGGGGGGGGGCTCAGGGAGCGCGTGGAGCAGAATATGTGCGAGCAGAGGATCAATGGGAAGAAAAAAGCATAAGCCCATGTGCACAAAAGAACAGAAAGCGCAAACAGAAAACACACCCACACATCATAAACAGGCGCACACATGCAAACATTATAAATACACAGCGTAAACCCAGGTGGATTTGGTGCAAGCTGTTTTCACTGGCAGCAACTCCCCCCTTCCCACCGCTGCCACCCCCCCCAGCCACATCCCAGCCCTGTTCAGCAAAGCTGTCACAGCGGCAGCACTCATAATGAAGGGTAAAATATTTTATTCAGATTTATTAATTTGAAAATGAAGCATGCCTGTCGACAGAGGGACAGTTCTTCTCAATCTGTCAACGCGGAGCCACTCTGCGCTGACACCAGGATTCATTTGTCTTGTCGGCTCTGACAGTCGGATTCTCCCAGTGCTCTGCGGAGAGGGATCGCCCAGGGATTTTTTGAGCTGGATAAAACACATTCCGACAAGGAACAGCCTCTTTATTAATGCAAATTAGGCCAGAAAAATTCCAGCAACAGCTACTTGGCTCCAGAGTCCTGGCTCCATTCTGTTTTTTCTTCTTTTTTGGGGGGGTGGGGGGGTAAAAGATGGTGGTGGTGGGGGGTGTTAATAAAAGCAGCCTCAGTGTGTTTGTGAGAATAGGGCCTGCAGGAGGACCTGTCACACCGCAGCTGTGACACTCTCCACACACATGGGACCAAATTTTGGAGCCCTTCCTGCACTTTTAGGTGCCCTTTCCAGGTATAATTGCTCATATCACAACAGTGAATACTGTTTTTGAGATTTGCTTTCAAAAAGATAAACTAGTAGGAAAAACTAGTACGTCTACAAGCATTAATCGGGGTTAAACTATTGAATTGTTATATATAATAGGTGCATACTGGCCAAACCTTTTACCCTCTATTTTTGAATTGGGATATGGATTTTTTCTCTCTGCTGCATGTCTGTGTGCCTGTTTAGACCAGAGGCCACAGGACTCACGAACTGTGGCTGACTTGCGCTTGCCTGGATGAGTGCAGGCGAGTTGTTGTTTTATTTCGCCGAGAGTCCTTTGACATTTATCTCTCTTCACCTGCTCCCTGATGGTGATTCCAAGTGACAGGGTCTCCTCTCTTTATTCCTTCTCTGTCTTTCTGTCTTTTCTCTCCAGCCCCCCCAGCCCCCCCTCCTCCACTCTGCTTCTTCTTCTTCTTTTTCACTGTTTTTGGTCATTTCTCCACTTGCACTATAACCCCATCCCTTCCTTTTTCTCTCCTCCAAACCTCGCTGCAGATACGTGAATTTTAAACCTGACCACTATTGGAACTGCACAAAGTAGAAACAGCTCAAGATGCCGGGGTGAAGACATGCATGATGGGATTGTTTCCTTATAATGTTCAAAACCGGAATGCCTCTCTGATCCTTCAATTACTTAAATGGATGAGATAGGAAAGGAGAGCATGTTGCCACTGTAGCTCTACTGTTACATTTAGATTAGTTAATTGGTTATCCTCTGCAACTTGGTAGAGGCTGTATTTCACTGAAGCAGACAGGAGGCTTCGCTTATTCAAAGTCCTCACACTGTCAATATATTGTGGCACACAAGGGCTTCTGTCTGGTCTCCTGCAGTGTGGATTTACTCTTGCCTGAAGACAGATGTATTATATGTAACCACCGCACACTGTTGCTATTTGTGAGGCTCCAATGCGATGCGGGCTGCTGCAAAAATTCGACTAAAATGTCAGCCAGAGAGGTGGCTGCTTCAATTTGTTTTCACCCGGTGTATTGGCCAGGTCTTCTGGGAAAAGTCACCTTAATTGCAAAGGCTTCAATACTTGACCTCACCATCAGTTCATTAACCCAGCAATAAAAGAAGCCCTCATTCTGCCAGAAATGCACCCGCTCTGCCCATGTGAAAACTATCTCACTCCCACAACCCTGTTTTACCCCGAGAGTGAACGCCTCTGATCGCCACCCACTTTATCAATTGCCTTCATAATTTTAAAAGCCTTTTTTATGTTGTTGTTTTTCTCTCATATAGTAAATGGAGCCATAATTTAATATTTTAATGCATGTTAATGTGTTGTTTAACCTTCTAGCAACAATCAGGCGTCTCTAAAAGGTTAACCTTGAACGTGAGCCAGTGCAGACAGCAGCACAATAACGCGTCAATCTTTGAAAAACATCTCTGTCTAATGGATTAGTGGTTGATTGCACAGCCCCATCTCGAGGTAGATGCCGTATATATTGGATAGGCATTAAAACGAGCATTCCTCAATTTTCCCGCTGCCGCTCCTCAGGGTCAATGGATCGCTGGGGCAACAAAACGCTGAGTCAACGCTCCTCTCTTAATTTATCTTGGGTTTGATTATAGCTTCATTCATGTCTGCAGGAGTCCACCAGCAAAAAGTTAACAGGTTAGATTTAAAAGAAAGGATAAGTCTGTTCAAATTTCCCTTTTCCCTTTTATGATATATCGGTGGTTAGACTGTAAGGTTGTATGAAAACACGGCAGACCTGAACTGACATAAAAGGTAAATAATATTGTAAGAAACATGACAGGGGGTTTAAAGAAACAAAGAATTTTCTTGAAATGAATGAGAGAAAGGGCATGCAGCTACTGGTGTGTGAAGGGTAACTAGACTGTCAGTAACCTTTACGTGATGGGCTGACATTGTATCTATCACATTAAGGATTGGTCAGGTGGAAACACAGCGATCAGGCACAGCCTAATATCCTGCACCAAAGGAGGGAATTTTATGAATGAAATACATTTCAGTTATTTTTCTGTGACCTGAAACGTGATTTCTTATTGAAATATATTTTATACATATCACACATTTAAAGGCCTTCGTATGTGTCTTTTGTATAGGCATTCAAAGATCTGAAAAACTATAAAAGTTATTCAACAATTACCGGTATAACACAGGACAAACACAGAAAATCACATTAACTATTTACAATTCCAACAGAACGTCATTGATTTGAAACAGAAATTCTGAAATTTCTCAACAAAGAGTGATATAGTTGCTGCAATTTTAGTATTTTTTATTTAAACAACCTTTCATACACATGGGAGAACAAAGCAGAATCAAGACTAAAGTCAAGGCAACAGAAATGTAAAACATAAAATTTCATTTAAAACAAAGAAGCAGAAGAAAAAAGAACAAAGAAAAAATTACAAAGTGCAATTTAAAAAATAATCAAAAAACCCAGCTATTCCATTTACATTGGATATAAGTTGGGATTGCTGAAAGATTCAGGTAATATATTCACGCGTGCAACCAGTTGTAGACGAGGGTCACACTGCAAAGAAAGATGATCAATAACATTGAAATAATAAAAAGAAATAATACTTAAAGTTAGTTATCTGACACACTTACAACAGGGCTTACAAGACTACCACACTTACAGTTATTTAGTATGGTAATCCTTTTTTAGTCTGTGTTAGAGAGTTTTGCTGCTTATCAAGCAGAAAGGCAACAGAACAAAGTCTGTTCGGTCTAAACAGGTCGGGTACATTATCCGTGGAGGTTTTTGATTTGATGCAGGTCTGGGGTCTGCGAGTCAGAATGTCCAATATCTGAGATTCCAACCTAACAAAATACAGAATACTTTCCACTGCCCTGAGATGAAACTAAAGAAAGGAAATCCCCAAAATATCAAAGTTATAATCTGCCTTGTTACATAATAAACCCTTGTTGCAACATGCCACTGAGTATGGTACTGCTACTAAGCCACTGTTAAAACACTGTTATTTACGGAAAGCTGAAACATTTTGTAAAATCTAAAGGAAATAATTAGATAATTTAAAGAAAAATATTAAAACCTATATTGAAAGTGAGAAAATTTAAGAATAGATGCTGGTAATCTACTTCCAATGGCATAACACTAAAAAAAAAATGGTGGAGCATATCACAGCTAATAAAGCAACGGGTAGTTAACATGATTGGGTATTTTTAAAAAGCCTGACAGAGAGTCTTTCAGAAATTAGGATGGGGAGGAGTTCACCACAAATTTTAGAATTTAGGAAAAGAGTGTTTATTTAAACAGGAAGGGTAACTCATGATATTAAGAGTTTCTTTTGCAAACGTGTCCAGCTGGCTCGTAAATCACTTTACGCTTTGCCTAGGCGTAAAGTCCAGTTCACCATTAACTTTTTATAGTTATTTGAACAAGGAAGCATTAACTTAACATATTTGTCCAACCATGGGAGAAGTCAGGGCTCCCAGAGAAACAAGCACAAGCACAGAAGCAACATGCAAACTCAGCACAGAAAGGCCCTGGATTTGCACCCAGAACCCACTCACTGTGAGGAGACAGAGTGCCAATGACTGAGCCCCTCTACTATCTCGATAATAAAATATCAATTCAAAGAATCTTATAATACCTATAGCCACAAGTTAGTGGGAAAAAATTCCACTGTTACAGCTTTACAAAAAGGAAAAAAAAATGCTGCTGGCATCGAATTCAGATATTATTAAAAAGAAAAAGAAAAAGTCTTTGTTGTCTTTGATCTTAGGAAACCAATTAGGTTTATATTTACAATTTATTTGATTTTCCAACTTTATTGGAAGGAGATTTGTAAAAGTAAATAAAGTGTGTTGACTTGAGTTTGTTTGTCATGGAGTAGTTTGTCTGTCAATCTGCTGGTTGTGTCCCAGGTTTCCGCTGTTTATCCACCCATTCTCACATCTATCTTTATCCCCAGTCTGTAACCAGAGGCTCGAGCTCTGAAAAGGTGCATGTGAGATGCCTGTGATACACTACAGTGACAGTAGTTGAGCAATGGGCCTGTCTTGTTCTGGTGCCCCTGCTGAAGCACAGTTCCCCTTTGTTCTGTGATGTATTGATCCATTCAGACCTCCTCCCGAATGTACTCCACTGGTGTTCACTCTGCTCAAACCAGCTTGTGCCATGGATCTTCCTCTAATGCTCACTCTCACTCAGCAGCAAGAAACAGAGTCTGCGCAAAACCCAAAGACTAAGCTCTCCACCACAGTTCTTACTCTAGTAATAATGTTAACAACAATTAAAAACGTGCTGTTTTTTAAAGCTACCCAGCCCTTACACTTTGTTGTCCATCTTATCATCTGCATCTTTAGAAGACTACATCATTTTTATTCTCTCCACATCAACGTGTCTTAAGACGCAGAGGCATTGTTTGGAAAAAAGTTCATTTGAAAATCTTACAGTCTCACTTTATATTCTCTCATAAAGTGAATGCATTTAGGGCCGTTAGTGCTACTTGCCAGGTTACTCATGGTATAATTAACATGCCATTACACTTGCACCCATAGTAACTCAGAAGTGTTACACAGAGGCAAATCTTTCATTTATTAGGAATAAAACAAAACAGATAATAATGATGAAAAGCCAACTGCAGTAACTTTTTACATTTTTGTGGCCTTGCAGTTGTCCGAATCAACGTGTGTTAGAATCAGCGAGAGGGTTATGTGTTTGAATCTGTTCCATTAGAGCTGCCTCCACACAGCCTAAAAGCTGTGCAGGATGAAAGGGAGGATTTATCTGCACAACCTCATCACATGATGTGACCCAGGGCCTGGAGCAGAAAGGTCTCTCTCTCAGGTGCCATGGAAACCAGCCCACCTCTGGCTGCTTGTCCTGCTTCGTCCTCCATTCGCCCTCTGTGCTTCTCCTGTGGAGGTTTCTGAGGCCTGTTGAATGTCTGAGTTTTTTAAAAGGCTATTCCAAATCTGTAAGAATTTTAACACATGCTTTTATGAATCTCTAAATTTCAAATTTCGCAAAATTTCTAATTAAAAAAGAACAATCGGATACTAATGCTCTAAATTGTCATCAAGTTCATCCTGTTTCCTTTAATTATCCTTGTGATAATGAATTATGTGTAGAATGGAACTGGCCACCAGTGGCAACATGTAAACATTGTCATTTCACTGTATGTCAGAAAGATTACTGCTAGAACTACCCAACCAAATTTCATGAAACATGGTGGAGAGGTGAAATATTGACAAAAGAAGAACCCGTTAAATTTTGATGTGGCTTCAAATCACTTTCTCTAAAAACAAGGAAAGAAGACGCTCACTCCGAAGTGGACTTCTAGTTTAGGAAGCTAAGCCTGTGTGTGTATACAAGGTGCTATGACTCACCCTGCATGTCAGAATAAAATCTAAGCCATTGATAAGGAACTCTCTGTAGACCTTTCTGTAGAAGGAGTGGTGAGGCATAGATCGGGGCTTTGAGCACGGTGGCCTCGGTACTTATGAAATGCAAGAAGTTAGAACCATCAGGGCTCTTTCTAGAGACAGTTGTCTGAACCACCAAGTAGGCAGGTCCTTAATCGTGGAGGTCACCAAGAACTTAAAGGTCACTCACTGCTTAAAAAGTCAGTTATGATAGGACCTGCTGGAAAGATGTGCATCTCTGCAGCACTTCCTCATCCAGGTAGTGCAAACAGACAAAAGCAAATCTAAGTAAAATACAAATGACAACCTGTTGGGAATTTCTAATTGTATTATGGGAATGCCAAGAGCTTTAGAACAATGATTTTGAGGTGGGCTTGAACTAAAACTTTTGTTAACAAATAACACCAGACACCACCTAATGCCATGTTGCCTCTAGATTGAAGTATGCTGGTGGTAGCATAATGCTATGAAGGTACTGGTCAGTGGTGGTGGTAGGGAAACTGGTCATACTGAGTGCATGAGACTAATAACTGGAAAAGCCAGACAAAGAAAGAAGAAAGTCTGCTCAGCAGCGCAGACAGTGTGAGATTGCGCAGATGGTCCACATTTGAGTGTAATCATGACCAAGACAGCTTGGAAATGTCTTTGGGTCAATTTTCCTGCTGTTCTTGAGTGGCCCAACTATAATCCAGAGTTAAACCTCACAGAACATCTGAAGATAGTATTTCTAACCAAAAATACTGTCGTAAAAGCTGCTGTAATTGCTCCCAGAGGGGCTTGAAATGACTGAATTGATATGTTTGTATATGAATAATTTCAGTTTTTGATTTCTAGTTGATTTACAGAAATGGCGCAAACCATATGGAAAAGAAATAGTAAAAACATATATGATTTACTCATGAAAGTGGCCACTTTCTCATTACTTTCATTTTTTTTTTTAGTAAGTATACAAAACATACAAGTTTCATTGTATAATTTTTCAAGGGATCTTATATGTGTTTTCACTCTTGTATGCTTTTCATACAAGTTTCATACAAGACAGATAAAAACTTTATAAGATTTATATATATCTTTTCCATATGGGAAGACCCACTATCTCTTTTTGATTTACTGAATTTAGATTAACAGGCAGTCTATTCATTATTATATAAACTGTGCAAAATCCAAAGGCTGAGGATACTTTATGAACCAACTATTGGACTGAGGTTCCACGGTCAAGACATTTTATGTCCGGTTTTGTCCTTTGCTGGTGCTCCTGAGGATCTGCAGAGCAGAGGTGTCAGAGCTGAAGCTGCTGTCATGTCCTACACCTGAGCGTTACATTTGCCACCACTGTTAGAGTCTGCCTTTGTTACTTTTAATAGCTGTGATGGCTTCACAGAATCCCACTAGGGTCGATGGCACTCTGGTATGGAAAAATTCATTCATTCGGCTCAGCACTCCATAATACACTGCTTACATCTCTGCTGAAAATTAAGCATTTTACAGGACATCTATTAGCATTTCCTGTTTCATCACTAGTGTGTAGCTGATCGTGTGTCAGCTTGGCAATAAATGGAAGAAGATCACTGCCAGCTCTGTGATTTGTTTGCTTTGCCATGTAGCCTGAAAGTATCAGCATATATTTAGATTTCTAAATGCCCTGCTAACATAACTTAGCAGATGTTGGGGAGTCATATGGATGTTGGTGTAACAGAGACCCCCTCAGGTATTCTCATTATTCTACTACTGAGCAGATGGCAAGGAAACTTACCACACGTACTATTATCCATCATACATATTCTGCTCCCAATTTACATAGCTGGTGCTTCAAGGGAGCTCCTACAGGGAGAGCTCCTAGCTCCAGGATTGCACTGCAGCTCCACCTGAGGCTTTGGAAGAGAGTCTGAGATGTCACTGCCACTACACCTCAAGCTCAAATATGCTAATGGTTGTACAAAGGAATTCCAATGGGTGCATTCCACTTTGTATATTTTGATTTGAGAGGGAGAAAAATTTGCAGCCTGATGATTTTTAAATAGTTTCATATCATTCAGGAAGTGTTTTACGATGAAACAGCCTTAATAAGATGAATAAAATAGACAATTTTATTACATCCATCACTTATCAGGCTTTCAAATTTCCAGCATGATGCATTTACATGTGGTGGCATTTCAAAAATAAATTAACATTAAAATGCCCCGAAGACCTATTTTCTCATTCAGCTTCTTTCTATTATCCATGGTCTCCTACACAAGTCCACAGCTGTCTGCCAGAGCTAAAACTGTGTTGTTCAGTTAAATGGGTGTGTTCTGAATAGGCACTTTGAATCAAGCTGTCCTATCAATTGTGACTGTCTGAGTTTAAGTATTATCTGATTATCTATAGTTTGTGTGTGAGTGCGTTTTAATTCCAGTCCTGATTTGTGGATATTTTGTAGTGAATATTTAAAAGGAGCCAAATTTAGTTTTTGATTACTAGTAGCACTATGGGGCCAGTGTATTTTTACATAAATTCCAGTTTTGTTTGGTCTCATGCACACACACACACAGCTGTACAAGCTGTGCATGTACGCGCAGCAAACGCCAGGGCTGAAAATTGAAACCAACATGTGATGCCACAAACTGCTGTTCCTCAAATAGCCACTTACGGCTGGCTCCAAAAAATAAATATATAATAAACAAGTCAGTAATATGCATCCTTATTTCAAAATGCTTAGATATAGAGTGTAAATAAATATGTGTATAACTGACTACACAATGTACACTTTTTTTTGGTTTTTTTGGCACACATCATGACTTTTGGAGAGACATTGTTTTTTAGGTTTTTATTTGTTAGAACTATAATTCCATTATATGAAGTAGAGGCAGCAGATAAATCCAAAACTGGCCAGGTCGAATCAAACAGTATAGATGTATACACAGAACTACGAACCTGAGGAATATTATATAAATTCCACTGGAGGGTGTACTGTCCTTTTACGTTATGAATTATTATGGTTGTGGCTACTTTGACTGAAAGTTAAGAATACACACATGGCTGCAGTCGGCACAGCAAAGATAGTGGAAGACATATATATAACTTTCAGGAGAAAATCCTTTTTAAAAAATAGATTTTGGGGAAAAGTAAAAAAATAATAATAGCTTTTCTCATTCAAATATGTTCATTTCTGGCTCCGAAAAACTGAGATGACCAGCCAAAATGCAAAAACCACCTCTTCATAACTAATGGCTGATGGCAGCTATTCATGTTTATTTATACTATACATATAAAGCTGTCAAAGCTGTCAAAGGGCTGAAAAAGACCGCTGAAGACCAAAGATAGACATACGAACACCACATGCTTTCCTAAATGGTCAGTAAGGGTGTTTTTGCAAATATTTTATGAAGAAAAATCTAGAATGAATTTGAATGAACTCAATGCGATTTGGTGATTGACACTGAATGCAATTTTTTTATTTTTAAATTTTGAGAAAACACTACTTTTAACATACTGATGATAATGCAATGTATTCATGCAGGCTTCAGGGTTTTGTTTTATTATATGAAATGTGTTGGTCAGTCCACTAATGCACTGGCTCAAGTGCACATTGTTTGCAAAGATTTGCAGAAATGTTTCATGCTGAATTGAATTCAGAGTGGAGATGAGTTTGCAGGTAGCTGTCTTTTAACTCTGCTTGTAATAAAACACCAAGACACTCTTATGTATTAAAATACGCTCCATTTTATGTGTGTCACACATGTATACATCCAGGCCAGTGATTTGCACAGCACTGTCCTTACTTTAGTTCCACTCTGGAGCTCTTTTTGCCCCTCCTCTTCTGCCTCCTTCTTCTCTCTTCCCTCTGAAAGACTCTCAGTGGTGGAGGGAAGCAGCAGCAGTGAGGCAGCACTGGGCCTGAAGGGCACTTTTCAGCCTGGCCAGACACACTCAGGCCTTGCTGCTTGGCTGCGCAACATGGGTCACCGCCTTACATTAGGAGGACCCTGCCAAAGTCAGCCAAGCGGAGCCCTGCAACATACCTGAAAATGAATGAACAAAGTCGCTGTGCCTACTGCAACAAAACAAGCATGTCTGACTGGGAAGTCAGTTTCTGATATCAAAATGAAATATTAATGACATCAGAAAGGTGTTTTTCATAATGCGTCTCATCAGTAGATGGATTTTTCTAGTCGTAAATCTTTATGCACATTATCTATCTAATATTTATAACAAATGAGAAGGCTGGTCAATAGTTTTGATTGGTGCCCCTTATCTTGGCACAGCATGGAGATGAAATGGTCTCCACGGGGCCAGCTGGGGCTCTTGTTGAGGTCAGAAGGAGAGGCTAAAGCAGACCTCTTATTATTTATTTGGAGTTCAGGCTCTATCCATCACTGCGGGTCCTCAGAGTCTCCCTAGTTGTAAGGCAGCAACCACATCTTCCAGCTTCTCCACTGAATCCCACTCTTACAGTCCAATGATAGACGTTTCACGAGAGGCACCTCAAGGTGGGGCTAAATGGTCTTACAGTATATTCCCAATCATGTCGCGTAGGCGGAGTCTGACTCTCATGCTCTTTGCTATGTTGCTGCCTGCCCAGCTTCTACTATAGCTTACATGACAAAAGCAAGGGGATGGAGTGAGTGAAATAAACCTACACTTCGTGTTTCTCACAGCCACTTTTTGGGGGGTAATTTAGCAGGGAGAGGGGGGTTTGGATCTCTGCGCGACATTACAAGAAAACGCGCATGTTTAGTAGTAGAAAGCAGCTGCCTGTCTCTTTTACGCATATCCTACTCCAGTGAAGGCAGCAGCAGTTCAGATCAGATTTCACATTCAACCCCGACCAGCTGAGAGAGGGAGAGAGAGACAGCCAGAGAGCAGGAGGGCTCGTTTCTCCGCTTTCGTCTCCGAAACCCCCTTTTTTCCTGAGCGCCACTGACCGTTCCAGCGAGGAAAAACCCGGGTGTGCGGCGCAGTTATCGGGATTTTTTTTATTTTTATTTTTTACCTCCCTCCCTCCTTTTTTTCTTTTATGTATTTTTGCAGGATTTCAGCAGCGAGAGTACCACAGAGAATTAGATAAGAGGGGAGAAGAAGAAGAAGAAGAGATGGACGAGCAGCCGAGGTTGATGCACTCTCACACGGGGGTAGGCATGGCAGGGCACCCCGGCCTGCCGCAGCATATGCAAGAAGGCACCGGAGGAACGGACGGTGACGGAAGAAAGCAGGACATTGGAGACATTTTACAGCAAATTATGACCATCACGGATCAAAGTCTGGATGAAGCCCAAGCCAGGTAAAGGACACACGCTGGTTCGCTGTCAAGAGACGGCGGCGGCAAAGTAGATAAAAAAAAACTAAAATTAAAAGATGGTGAAATTAAAAATAAAGAAACAAATTCTAAATATATGCGCGGACATTTTCAAATTTCCTGAGCGCTACGGCGAAGAGGAAAGTAGAAACGTAAAGGCGGTGCGTTTCTGTGCAAAAGCCGACACAACCGATTTTGCTCCAATTAAAATAACTCGACAGCCGCGCTTCAGCAGAAAATTAAAGTGTGTGAATATGGCGTTTATTGCCAACGTGTCGCCCACTGAGGGTATTTTTGAAACACTTTTACTTTAGCGCAGTCAAGCTGCTTTTATTAGTGCACTCAGATAAAGCTCATCATTTATTTCTAAATATGAAATGGAGTAAGCGAGTAACAGCCCGCGCTGTCTCTGGAGTGTTGTGCAGTTCACAGCAAATGCAGAGCAACTTTCTTACTTGTGATACATAATTCAGGATTTCACCCATCTTGTGTGTTCCGCCTTAAATTCAGCGAAGATGAAGTTATGCATTAAAAAAAATCTTTGTTTTTGTTTTGTTTGTTTTTTAAATTGATGAACTATAATGATATAATTTTATTTTCTTAGTGTAAATATTGGAGCGTACATAACGGTAACTATCAAAGGGTTTATAGCACATGTGTACACATACAGCTGTTAATAATTTACTTTTTTCCCCTGTGATTGCTCTGCAGCGTTTAACTGCTAAATTAGTTAAATCGGTAGTTTCTAATCAGTAATTTAACACAGGATAAAATCTATGCTTTTCCTTGCTGTGGTTTGCTCATAAAGCCACTTTTCTGTTTCAGGAAACACGCTCTGAACTGTCACAGAATGAAGCCAGCTCTTTTCAATGTCTTGTGTGAAATCAAAGAAAAAACAGGTATGTTCATACTAATTTCGCAGGAGTGTGTACCACTGCTCTGTCGCTGCCTCCAAATATCCTCACACAGGTGAAGGGAATTCAAAAGTGCACACACTGTATTATTAAGTAGCTGAAAAACCCACAGAGGCACAGTACCTGCTCTCCTTATCACCAGAGTCTAATTTGCTATTGAGGCTCAAATTCACGTTGGAAGGCTCGATTCAGTCACAACACAATTCACCATATAAATTTCAGTGACATGTAAGACATGTGTTTCCTCATGTAGCGCCAAAGTCTGCGTGTTTTAGCGGTTTCACAATAGGAACTGTGGACAATTACCTCCAACAGTCCTTATCAATTATTGTGTCAAAATATGAATGAGGTTCTTTTTTGATGCTATTGTGGAATAATAGAGAGTATTGAGCAAAAATTGTCACAAGCACGTTGATGTCTCCCCTTGTGAGTTAACTGTCAAGTCTGCTGAATAGTCTCTTTCTATTATGTATTGTGTCTCTCTATTAAAGCAGTTGTGAGAGAGCATGTCAGCAGAATAATTGCTAGGAGAGAAATAACGTAACATAGGAGGCGTAAGTCATGTTTCCAAATCATTCTCCCTGTGACATTTTTGAAATTGGCACAGAGAGAATTCAGTGCACTTCAGCTTGATAGCGTGCACCTCGTCTTTTATTTCCTTGTCTTTACACCGATGTGCTTTAGGACTCTTGCAAACTTACATTGTTGAGATACCGAGTTGCCAAAACCATGGCAGCAAGAGTCAGGGTTTCTGTGTTTCCCACTCATTAGTACATGACATCAAATGGAAGGGGGGGAGGGGGGGGGGAGAAGATATTGTTTCATTGTCTCCAAAGTTGCACTTGCTTATACTTGACCTTTGTGGTAGCGGTGATTGGTGCTGTTTGTGTTGTTTCTCGTGTGTGTGATCCCACCCTCGCTTGGTGCTTTCATGGATGTTTTCATTGAGGCTTTCATTGAAGATCACCTCGCTGCTCACCCCCCCCACAAGCGTGGCAGTTTATCTTGAATCGGCCACTGCCTCAGGAGAGAGCAGGGGGGCCTTTTGAAGCCTGCTGGCTCACTCTCAGTTTTGTTGTCTTGGTAGGTTTTATCGAAGGGGAGTGACACAGTTATGCATAGTGTTTTACTCCCTGGCGCTTCTCGGAGTTCATCTAAAGTTCGGCTCTTCTGAGAGTACAAAGTAACTTGGACCCCTTCCTGCCTGCACTCCCTTTTGTTTTCGCTTTCAGCTGGTAACCTATAAATACAAGGTGCAGCATAAGGAGCTGTGTGCTGGAGATCTGGTGCCTGTCGTGTTATTGTAGTTTTTTTTTTTCATTTTATCCAGTCAGCTTTGTTCTAGTTTAGAAAGAAACATTTATGCAGTTTCTACTAATTCGGATACACTTTAAATGCCACAGTAGAAATAAAGCTCAGAGATTACTACAGCAAAGAGTAACTGTGCATTTCTCCTTTCTCACACCTCAGCTGTGCAGTCAAGTTTAGTGTAAATAAAGTATGGAGTGTGAAAAACACTTCCTTCCATGTAACACATCAAGTCACTGACAGATTAGGCGCCATTATACAAAGGTTGTGCCCGCTCTTTTGACTTAATCCTTTCAATAATATTTGCCTTTCTTGATGAGACCAGCAGTGTGCATTTGTACACGATGAGCGATATTATGAATGAATATTTCTTGGGTCAGTTTTTGAATTTCAGCTGTAAAAGGCTTCTCTGCTGTGTTGTGAAAAAGTCGTAGCTTGTTGCTCCATCTAGTGGTTTTCCCTTCTTTTGAAATCTAATTAAAGTAGTGGAATTACTGAGTGTTTAATATCTTTTTTATTGTAATGTAATTGAAGTTAAGAATTTTTTTTAATGTACATTTACACAAATCTGAGGCTATACTGGCAAAACAAAGTAGCTGAATTGGCTTTTATGTTCAAAGGTGCTTCAATGTTTACTGTAAAGTGTAAATTTGGTTCTTTTTACTACATTTTTTTGGCACACCTTTTTGCTTAGATGTTCTTCACATTTCAATATTGAAATTACTACTAAATCAGTATGAGCCACTTTTAAATATTTCAGCGCGCAGCTTTAGCAACTGCTCGGAGCTGCAAGTGTGCGGCTGTAACTTTGTCCTCAGTAACCATCAGAGTGCAGAGACAGTGTGTATCCACAGAGCTGCTGTTTGCTTGTGTATATTTTCCATCCCTGGAGCCGCTGACAGCACCTGCAGGACACAATGCCAGTGCTGATCTAGGGCCTGAACTTGTGACCTGCTCTGTGTATTTTTACTGGGAAGAAGTGAGCGATGGCCAACAGAAATATTGTGCAGTATAAACAAGCACAATAGAACACCGACACCAGGGAGGAAAAAGAGGAGGAAGGAACACTTTATTTAAACCAGTGTTTTTAGTTGCTTTTTTTCTTCCTTTTTTGACAGGCAGCGGCTCTGACTTTACCCAGATTCATTCCGGGCATATTTGGGCTGTCTATTTTACTTCAAAGGAATGCTGTTTTCCTGATGCTGTGTGTGTGTGCGCGCGTGCGTGTGCAGCATCATACATTAATAAGAGGAGACAAAGCATAAAATATATAGAGCATATTAATTATATGACTGTATTTATCTCAAATGTGGAGCAAAGGTAAAAGCAGCACAGCTTCTCTGTGTTAGTGCTCATCGTAGCTGTGCCGCTGAGCTCTTGTAGTTTCACATAGATACTTTCCAAAAATATGTCGTAACAGTTGGACTCCACTGCCATTGGACGATATAATCTTTACCTCTCACTAACCGATTTCTTTAAATTAGCAGGGTGTCAAAGGTGAATATATCAAGTGAGCTATTTATTTGTCTATTAATGTATCTTTATCACAGGTATTTGTAAGGTGCCCTGTTTTTTTCTTGGGCTTCTCCTTTACTTTTTTATGATTGATGAAAATGCCTCTTTAGATAAGCAAAGGCTTGACAAACTGATTTGGAAAATGAGCCGCCTTGACCTCTGTAAACACTTCATCAACATCGTAAATCTCTGGCAGTGTCAAACAAAACCACTCCTTGACTGAGCTGCTCAGTAAATGCGCTGCGCTGACTCGCTGTTTAATTTTTTTCCTCTCAACCTCAACAAAAGGCCAGCTTTCTCGTGGCCCGTGTTTGTGTAGTGTAAGGTTTCAAGCCTAGGGGATCCTCCATTTATAAAAATGACTAGCCGAGTGATGTAATGTTATTTTTTGAAGGGTGAAAATAGGGTGTTTTATAGAGGGCAGCCGAGCAGTGTTTGACAGGATGAAATGAGCCAGAGGTCTGATTATGGAAGGTGCGTGGAAGCCTACACTACATTGACTTGTCAGACCATTCAGATGCTTGGCATCTGCCTATTTGTATTAGAGGCTGAACTCGGCTCAGCTCTGCACGTCACTGGCGAAACGCTTTGAAGCAGCCTTCGAGGTGATCGGGTATGATGTAACCTTTAAAACGTGATACAGCTGGTGCAGTGCTGAAACCGCTGGTCAATACTTAAAAATTGGTAAGATGACAGAAAATCTATCACCGCTGGCATTGATATGTGATCAATCACCTTTAAAGCAACAATACAAGTATGTCCGACGTGAGGATCCATTTATAAAAGGAATATCTTTTGCTTTTTTGCCACTAAATGGCTTTTGTTATTGACTGTTTTTATTAATGAATTGGTTAGCTTTGTGACTTATTAGAAATCAGTGACTTAATGCAGTTTCATGGGATCAGTCAAAAAGTATTCAATTTACTGTAATTTAAGAACAAGAAAAGGAGTAAATTCTCCCATGCGAGCAAACAGAGTTGTCAATTTATTGGTTTTTTATACTCAAACAATTACTTTAAACAGGTCTCGACACATTTCGATCAGCCGATTAATCAAATAATTGACGAGTCTTTGCAGTTTGCCGCAAAAGAGAGATCTGAAAAAAATCTTGGAAAATTGTGATCACCTTTCAGTCCACTAAATGAAGCAATTGACAGATCAATCACAATTAAATTGTTTATGAACTGTTTTCTTGAATATGTGCCTGACTGATAAACTGACGGTTTGGTCTATTACATGTTAGAAGGTTGTTAAAAAAAGGAGTTAGCTGAAGGCTCTGTTTTCAGGTTACCAAACTGATACACGTGGACTTGATATATGAAATAGCCACATTACAGCAGCAATTAAGCGTTTGTAGGGCTTGTTGGGAGTCACTGCAAGTGCAAAGCAGCAGGTAGTAACAGTACACATTACCTTCCGCGTACTGTATTACATGTCGAGGTGGATGTCACGGGGCCGTGCCTCCCCTCTCGTGATCGTCTCCCGGTGGATGCAGATACGTGCAGCCTTTGTCTCCCTCTTATCCTTCCTCCCCCGTGCTGATACAGCAGCATCCAGCAGGAGAGAAATGCCAAGCTCGCCGCCACAGCTGTTTCCCCAATCGCTCTGCTTAATCATCCACTGAGAGAGAGGAAGAGCTGAAGTCTAATTCTGCTCTGAGGATGTCGACGACTGGGGAAAATGTGTTTTGATTAACCAACATAAGGCAGACTTTTTTTTTCGGTGCTGCATTTGATGCAGAATCGTAATCACAGAATCATCAGCGAGTGACAGCATTGTAAATGGCGAGCTAATACCATTACAGTATAGAACAATGTGGTTACATTATACATTATGCAAATTGTCAGTCGCCTAATTGATACATGTTAATCATATTAAGGAGCTTAATTATAGGAATCTTAGTGTGCTGCGATTTGGTAATTAACACTGACATCACACGTAGAAGGAAAGTGATCTATTTTTTTCCAGGACACATTTCTCTTCTCATCCTTGTGAAAAGGAAGCAGCAGCTCTACATCGTTTTTATATTTTTGAATTTCCTGAACTGATGAATGATTTTCTTCCTCTCTGCTGAAGGCTACTGGAATGCAGTTTGTAGAAAAAATTACATTTAGCTCCCAGCAGCTCTGCCAGTGTGGAGATTACAGACTGAAGGCGAGATCCAAGCAGACTTGTAAAAGAGCGCGGGCCTCAATCTTTTACCTGAATGTCGACTCCTGCGCCTAAATATCACTGTTCTGCCATTTACCTCGATCAAGGCTCTCTTTGCAATCTCAGTCCCTGCAGGTTTGCTCTGCCTTTTTTTATACTGGCCTCCTTAATATGTTACGAATTTAATCAAGTCTACAAATTTGTTATGCACGTTAAATTGAACATGCAATGGCACATTCGAATGTGGTTGCCATACCAACCCCCCAGGAGTTCATTTTCCATAATGTAGTGTTTGGAATCTCATTTCCTCCACTCTCCCCTGCTGCTACTTGCAGACGCCACCTCCAGGCTTCCACTGTATGTTCGCCACGAAGGAGGCTCGACTGCCACAGCTTTCAAACACTGGAGGGAGGGAGAAAAGAAGGAGAGAGGGAGAGAGAGGCCTCTCTCCACGTAGTGGAAATGACACAAATTAATATACACTACTTAAACCAGACCAAGATTAATGGTTCCCTTTCGCTGCAGCTTAGTCCCACTGTCAGTTGCCGGGTGCTCGTTGGACAAAATCAACACTAATCAACATTTATTCCACTTTTGCCCTGGGCTCTCAGGAGTCTGGCAGGACTGCCTGCCCCCCCTCCCTTACCTCCTCTCTTCCCTCCCAGCAATCCACCCCTCCCTCCGTCCGTCTCGCTACGCTTTTCACCTCTCATCCAGCTCCTCCATACATCACCCTCCTCACACCGCTCGGCTCCTCAGAGAAGAGTGCGCCCCCTCCTATCAGGCCACATTAGAGTCATGATAGATTTTCTCTTTTCATTTGCATCTGATATTTAACACAGCAAAGCAGTTGCTCTGTCACTTTACAGTACAAGCGTATGAGCGCGTGCACGCGGGCTCTTGTACGCGTGTGTCTTTTTGAAGCAGTTGGTAATCTTATCTGCACTCAGTCACCACTGCATTATGGGAAACAGGATATTCATTCACTGCTCAGTCAGGAGTGTGTATGTGTGCACGTTTCAAGTTGTGTATTTATACAGCACTTCATTTGCTGGAAAGTAGTATTTTAGATTTCCCACCACCAGTAAACTGAACTCCGAGGTGTCACGTGTGCATTTTCCGAGTATCCATTCAGCTTATCGTGCGCGTCGTAAATTTCCCTTTGATTTCAGTGACTGGCACTCGGATCTGCTGACTCTTCTTTCAGCTCCACCATCAGCCTCGCACAGCAACAATAAGTGTCCCGTGAAGGCTCATAATTGGCCGAGCTAATGCAGGTCACAATTCCACTGATGCTGCACGACTCTTTGTCATTCCACCAGCTATGATAAAAAAAACGCTCACAGGGGCGATTAATAAGAAATATGAACAAAATTAAACAGCATCTATATCCTGACTGTAACTATGGGGCAAACATGGAAAACATTATATCTTGACTGAGGCTCATGCTGCTGCAACTTAAGGAAATTTTAATGTTTTCCTTCTTGTGATTCTGATGCTTTGGTACATAATAGTATTTATTCATGCAGTGTGATTTTTCCACTGGAAGTTTTGAGGACAGACAAAGTAATTCAACCAAAGGAAGGAAATAATGAGGAGAACTACATCTGGATGATGTAACGATTCACCATCATTAAATTTTAGGGACTGTTAAAATTGTTGAAAATTATTACATGATCCGATAGTGTTATGGATATTTCTGGTTAATCCATCAGCAGTAAACCGAGCACTTAAAAATTCCAGTTTAAAAATAATTCCTGACATTACTTCCTGATATCTGGATATATAGGACTAATGTTAATTTAGCTGATGTGGTTGTCAGATGCTGTACCTCGAGCACTTCCAGGTCGTATAACATAACATTTTTAGATTTGACACAATACCTGTAGATGGAAAAATCTTAAATATACAAAGTCATGCAAGTAAGTTTGTTTCCATAGTTGTAAAACACAACAGCCTACTAGTAATATTAGCATGCCACTATAGATGCACCCACTGCTGTTTAGATTTCTAAAAGTCTGATTTCCTCATTCCATTTTTTTCCCCAAATCCTGTTCATTACGTTGTAATTACAAATTCAAAACATGAGTTGGCGGTAGGATTGCTGTCAGTGTTGGAGCTAATAAACATTAAAGAAGAGTAAGGCAAAAGAGAAAGAAAAGAGAAGACCTCAGAACCAGTTAACTGATTGGCAGTCATGAAGATGAGGAAAGAGGAAATGCTACACTGCCAGATTACTGACTTTACAGAGTTAGCATCATGAGAAAGCAAGTTTGGAGACATTATCCAAATCAGTTCCCAACTGGAGTGATTCCAATTAGTGCCTGGGAGATGTGACATAGGTTAATATGATCACCAGAGAATCATTTATATCTGAAGCTGATTGGCCAGTTTTTAACCATGAGTTGTCAGCTGTGAAAGAATTATTTCTTTATGATAAGTTTCTTTAAGTTTCAAATTTATAACAAAAACAAAAAAGACAGATGGGAAAAATAGACCTTGGCGTTGGATATTGGTTAAGCTTATTTCAAAGATTGACATCAGCCCAGAATTTCTCAGTTGGTCCTTATTTGTCACTCAAGTAAGGTGCTGAAACACCCCCCCCACCCCCACCCCCACCCCCTCCCTCCCTCAGATCTACAGTCCTCTTTTGTGTGCGTTGTTTTCACAACCATTTGGATTTTCATTCATCCAGCTATTGTCTTACCCACTTGTTCCTATTTAGGGAGCTGGATGTGCTGGATCTATTCCCAGCAGGCATTGGGTGGGAGCCAAGGAAACACACTCAGCGGGTGAACAGTCCATCACAGCAGTTCAGATTTTATTAATGTCCAGTAATCTGAGGTGGAACCCCTACTGCGACAGTCTCAGATTTAGAATCTGCGTGTCGCTTTATCCCCCTCTGAAGATGAAATTGTGCAAACAGCTGATGCCTCTTTTCCTACTTTGCCAAGATATTCAGCGCAGTGTTGTCCATCTTGTAGGACTGCACGGCCAGAGGCATTGTCATGGAACCAACTGGCCTCATTGAAGTGACACCTAGTGCTTTGTCAGCTTTGTGTCTCAGGTGCCAACCTGCGCTTCCCAAAATAAACTGTCATGCAATGTGGCAGGACAGAAAAATGTAGAAGGAGCATGTTGGGGCCCTGTGCCCCCCTGAAAGGAAACAAATGTTCCATAGCAGAAATGTATTGTGGCTTTGGATGCCTTCCCAGCACCGACACCAGCGATGTGGAGGGAAACTTAAAGCGTGGAGTGTGATTGTCTGCAGCATCAGCAGGGGTCGCAGCAGGTGGGAACATAGAAGTAAAACGTGAAGTTTCTCTGCATTGACATAGCTTTTTAATTGCAATTATTTCAACTTATTTCATTTCACTGTGGACCTGTTAGAGTTTGACAGCTCTTTGTTACTTGCAGACATCCTCTTCCAGAAATAGCTTATGCTTACTGTAGTTAGCTGCTCTTCCTGTTTTTATAAATGGTCTGTCATTTTCTCTCTGCGGTGCAACATCACACCAGGGAAGTGAGCGGAGGATGTGTTCTTGGTTGAAGTCACTTTCAGACTGGTGTCAGGAGGCTGGAAAGGGTGAGCATGTGGAAAGTCATATGCAGAGATTCCTTACCGACCTCTAAAGTGTGACCACCAGCCGTGTCTGCCCTGTTGGATTTGGCCCTGAGTGTGTGATTCCTGCTAGATCTCGCTGTGGCCAGTGTGTTCTATAGCTGCTATGACATTTTTATGACTAGTGGACTGAAGTAAAGGTGGGAGTCACAAAGGCTTGAAATGGATCTGCACCTCTATAATGAGGAACCAGAAGCTAATCATGCACACAAAGGGAAGGCTTCTGTAGGCTGACAGCGAAAAGTATAATGATGTTTCACTAAACATGGATTGCAGAGCTGGAAAGGTTGTGATGTGAACATTGTTTGAGCCAGGATTGTCTGGAGGAGGAGAAATGGGCTCATTAATACTCTACAAGGGGGTCACTGCTCCATCCAAGCGAGACAATAAGCACTTCTGTTAAAGCCGTGCACCTACTGAGCTCTGAAATGTTACATTTGTATGTTAAAAATTGTTTTTCAGTACAAACAAAACACAAAAGATTTTTCTAAAATTCAAAGTACAACTAATTCTCGAGGCTAATATTTGAATTTTACAGGAAGTCAGCATAAAATACGTTTTTTATTTCTAATAAAACTAAACCAGTTTGCAAAATCACGTTCGTTTTATTACACTGTCACTGTGACAGCTACACGACTTGACAAATGTAATAAATTTTAATTGATTGAACAGTCCATGGTATAAAACTGAAGATGCATTCATTTTTTACACTTTTTGTTTTAAATAAATATACCAAATAAATCATTTCTAAATGAGATTTCATCCACATTTATCCTGTTGCTCCGTCATACCTTTAGCTGTGATGCTAACGTTGCCAAAGGAATATGAAACGTGAATGTGCTTTATGTAATTCCAATACTAATGTCATGTTTTAGTTGGGTTTTCTTTACCAAGGAATTCAGAATGGTGTTTAGTGTCTACTGTTATACAAGATACAAGAAGCATAACTGGAAAAGGCTACAAAACTAGCTAAAATAAGCTATCTGACAGACTCTGTTGGTAACTTAATAAGAGGAAGTATTTTAATGTTGCAATTTGTCTTGTACAAAGTTACATTTTACAAAGTGAAGTTAGACCGCTGACAGACCTCTTGGAAAACATCAGGTGCAGGGGTCATTGCAGTTTCCATTAGCCTATGATAATCCTACTAACCAATTTTAAAAGAAGAAGAAGAAGAAAAAAAATCCAACCAGTGACAAATCATTTTTGGATTAATTTCTTATTTATTCTAGCAGTATTATTGCACCGTTATTCCAACATTACACCTTTTTTAATTGTACAATTAATCAGCCAAATAAAAAAAACATCAGGATAATAATTGATAATCAACATAATCATTAGCTGTATTTCTAACAGCCAACTGGCCGACCTGTCATTGCTCTTCTAGCTGATAAATCCGCTCTGCTCCTGCCTCCGCTGTAAAGAGATTGTGTTGATAAGTTAATATTCCGACAACAGAGATGAGATAAAGAGGTTTAAGGAGTTTGGAGGATAGTGTAACCTTGATAAAACGCTCATCTCAGTGACACTGATTTTCACCATCCATCTTCATCTGATATGAAGTATGCAAATGGTGGCATCGGCTGGGAGTGGAGTACGGTGCTGTTAAATGGGCCATTTCAAATGTTCTTTGTACCATGCTGACTTCCAAAAAATTCACTGTCAGCCAGCTCAGCGCAGACTGAAATCTTTTTGGAGACACTTTTCCACCTTTATCTTATATCTTCTTCTATTTCTTCCCACTTCCATCCGCCTCGCCCTCTTTTTTTTCTTCCCTTCTCCAGCTTTCCCTTCCCCTCTCCTTGCGTGCCATACAAATTAGGTAGGCACTGACAGTGTCAGAATGGCTACTCATGAAATATTAACAGCTTGTAGAGAATTTTACATTGCTACATTTCTCTTCATTTTTAACTGTGTCAGAACAGGCTGTGGAACATTTATTTGTGTGAGTTCAGGAAGGCTATTACCCTAACAGCTTTTTTTTTCTCCAATGTTGTAGATGATATCCATCAACCCTCTTTCCAAATTCATGCAGTCTATCTCACCTCAAATATTTTTGCCTTGCAAATGGAAGTGATTCGATTGTGTTTATTTGTACCTACCGCATCCTGGATACGTGATCTTTGGGTACAAGAGCTTCGATGTAAGAAGCTGTTTATTGCCTTATGAAGCTGGTAATTATCTCCTTATGGGTAAAATAAGAAAAACACTGTGGATTAGACAACATATGGAAGCCTGTTAAAATGTCTGCATGGAAGGTAAACCTTGGACTGACTGTGATAAACAATGAGTCCAATTATAAGTTGTTGAGGATCAGTATTACCGAGCGTTAAAGAGAATCTAAAAGAGGTGCCATGCTTCTCTTGTTTGCCTTTAAGACGGTTGATTTTGCTTTTATTTTTATTTTTTTATCTCTACTGGTCTCCAAGCGCCTTCAGCTCAGTGGGCGGGGTTGGCCTCTCTCTCTCTGCCTTTTTGTTGGATGGCCTCTATAAAGATGGAGCTGTCAATCATCTGCAGGCTTCCCAGTGCTGAGAGGCAGCATCAGCTCTCTGTGAGAGACTGGAACAATGACTTTTGTTGTCACACATGTGCATTTCTGTGGAGCGGTCTGTGGACAGCGTTTTGCCCTTTAATTAAATTCATTCTTTCAGTCTGGAAGGAGTCAAACAGATGAGAGTCTAAATAATTGAACAGACCAAATACAAAGATGGACATACAAGCCATTTTGGGCTTTTTTTGACAGCTTATTACAACTTGGGCAACCGTTTCTCCTAGAAATCACGTTGCTGCCCACAAAGCACCAGATGTCTTTGGATGTTGTTTTCTGGTTGGCCAGTTGTTCCCTTTAAAAACACGTCCATTTAAATCTAAAAATGAAGGTTTAGTAGACGCCCACGTCACACCTAGCCATTGTCTGGCTTAAATCATGTATCTTTTTTTGATGCAACACTTGATTGACGTTTTATTTGGTTGCGAAACGACTGTGATTAAACAGCCACACAACATTTACTCCTCATACACAGAGTAGCATTACAGATGGCAGCATTTTTATTTTTAAATATAAAGACTTGCTTTGCTGGTTACATCTGCATGCAATGTTATGGATTTCATGGTGTTACAGCTTATTCTGTGTTGTATGGTGAGGTTATCTATCCTCTGGACAGTCTAAACGTATTGTTGCTACATGCTAGTGCAGCATGGTGATGAATGGTGTCTCACAGCAAACCCACTGGCTGCTTTAACCTTGGTCACTGGTTAACCAAATCCCACATTGTTTAGACATCCAGTAAAATCGTCTTCCCAGGTTTTTGGCGAGTGGTGCATAAATGGTTCGGTTAAATTTAGAAGCATAGCATCATTTTTAGATGTATATAGTGATGGAGTCGATTCAAGGGTATATTTTTTCTTCTATCACTATTTGTGGTGTTTTGTTTTATAGAATTTCTATGAGAAAGGTTTGACTTCGATTTCACTTTAGTCTAAAAAATAAATATCCCAATACCAAAATACAGCTAATTGTGGCTAATGTAGAGGTTTGTCTATATAGCAGGAATTGACTGTGGAATAATTGCTTATTATATAAAGAAAAGACATGTTGGAATGCTTCAAAAGTTTTATTTTAAATCGTCATTGTCTCATTATTAGTGTATTTTGCATTTTGTCGTAACTCTATTCTTTAAAATAAATGAATAAAATGATAAAATCCTGAGAGTAGTTTCCTATTTTAGCTAATCTAACGAATTTAAAAATCAGGGCTGTAATACAGAACAGTTACTATTGATAAAAATCAGTTTTACACTGATTTATTATACTGGTCATCGAACTTGGAGTCAGACAACATGTGAAAACTGTGGCATAGTCCGCTAGTATTAATAGGACAGAGTGATGTGACTCACTGTAAAAGACAACAAAAAGGTAAATCAGATTCAGGTGTAAATATTGCTTCTATCATAGTTTTGTTACTTTGAAAAATAAATGGAGGAAAATTAGTTAATGAGGTGTGTCCTCCTCTCTTATTATATGTGGCTGGGGCTTCCTCTCCTCCTGACTAATGATGATGTGTGGCACAGGTAGCTGTCAGCAAGGCATGATTAATTAAAAGAAAAACTAGGCCGATTTGTCATATCGTTCTAACTGTGGTCAGAGAGCAAGGCGACTTGCGCTGCTGCTGCCTTCCCACCCGCCACTGTACCTTGACTTCTAGAGCTTGTTGAGTTCTGCAACTGTTTGTGAGAAGTCTCATCAGCTCCAGGGGAGTTTTTATCAGCGTCTCTCTGCTTAGACTGTCTCAGCACAAACCCGATAACAATTAGGAGGCGTCTGCTTTGGAATGGAGCTCAGATACATAACCGTGCCAAGCGAGGCTGACATAACGAACAGATCCAGCACAGAGGAGAGCACTCCTTTGTTGAGTTTGAAGTCTCAGAGAAGCACGGATCCTTTGCCACTAACACAGCTAAAGCCGCATTTGATGTTCAGCGTTTGTGTTTTAGAGGCTCATCCATGCAACATTGATTACCAGCGCTGAGATTCCAGCATTGCTTTCAATGCACGCTGACTGAAGCTTCTCAGCTGCCTCTCACTGCAGGCCCAGCAAAGAGAGCAGGAGTCTTGTTTGTGTTGGACTGCAGTGTTGCTCCCAGCGTGCAGCCTGGCCCTTGTCAGCGGCCCTGTCATATCTGTCTCGGGCCTGTCCCGGCAGCCAACCAAGGCTCCCACGTCACAAAGGCGGGCTCATCCTGGGAGAGACAGGTGTCAGCAACTTCCCCCTTCCGTACCCCCCCCCCCCCCCCCCTCCCTTCACCTCTCCCCCCCCACACACACACATTTGTCGAGGCAGATGCCTGCTGCAACAGAGCCTTATATTTGAAGCTGAGCAGCTTGGAAAGAAGGGTCATCTGTGCCACCCATTCACAGTCGCCATATCGCAAGAGACCGCAGCTCCATCAGCTGTGTGAGAGCGCTCGTGTCAGATACGAAGCATCCACCAGAGGAGACTGTCCCGGTCCGAAAGCATTACAGACTGGGGCTGAGTCCTGACTGACTGACACACTGACTGACAGCTTTATTGTGTCCTTTGAGGAACGAGGATAAAAGGCTCTTATGAAGAGGCCTTCCAAACACAGACCGCACTCGGTCGTGCTCGAAAAGAATTACTCGTTTCTTTGTATGCATTGTTGTTTCTTTGTGTAGAGTCCAGGTCTTTCAGCTGACAACACGATTTTCTTTTAATTGTCCAAAAGCAGCTATGGAGAAGTCTGACTAGCTTTGGTTTCAAAGCTTCAGGAATAGCATTTAGAATACTGTGTAACTGTACTACAGTGTAGGTTTGGGCGTTATGTTAAAATTTTCCAATCATCCACCATCGGTCCAGTATACAAGTGTACAAGTACTCCCTCTGTGTGCTCACACTCTTACATATTCATTTAATGTAATAAATTAGTACAAACTGACATATTTGGCTTTATTTTTGTTCTAAATCAGAGAAAACTGGCATCCCTAAGGACCTAAATGAATGAGCTTTGCCAACTTTACATGAGCAGAGATGTGAGGGTAATATGTGTTATTTGATGATCAAGAGGGAAAACCTTAAATATATGGTAGTGTCGGTTAAAAACTACCAAGCTAGCCTAGCAGGAGCTCTGATAGCATGTTAGCTCAGAAACTAGTAAGATACCTATTTCCACACTGGTGCTCTATTCCATTTAACTACTTAACTATGAGACCATGTGATGTGACCATGCAATGGCAGTTCTCCACAGGGCTATAATCACTAGTCATATATGATGAGAATCCCAGTGAGTATCTCTGTATGTTATGGGCCAATACAAAGAGAAGGAGTGTTATTCAGTTTAAGTTAATTATTTAATGTTTTGAATTTTCAAGGAGGCAAACTATTAAATTAGCAAAAATTACACAATAAAACTCATGTCAGTCATTGATGGCAGATGCAATCCTCTAATCACTTAACCTTACAGCAGTTCTTGAAAGTACAGGCTGCCGACTCATCATCACCAGAGGCGTGGCTGATGATAACAATCAAATACAAGGCGGAATAAGTCAAATAAGCTGCTACTCTAATAGTAACTCTGAGGAGAGACACTTCAGTAACGTAACTTTCACTATCATCAAGTTTTCTTTTATTTACTTTGACGTTTAACATTAGATAGCTAGCAACGTAGCGTAGTAGTCAAGCCCTGCTGGCCGTGACGTGACTGAGCCAAGTGCGCATTTCTTTTATTATGAATCTTTGCTCAGGGCCTCAGCGGACTGTGGAGTCAGCACTGATCATGAGTCTAGTACACCTTGAACATGGCCATAAAATGACCTGTGGGTGGTGCAACTCAGAAGGCAGAGCAGGCCGCCTATCCAGGCTTCTCAAGTTTGTATGTTGAAATGTCCTTGGAAAAGATCCTGAACCTTATATTTCCCCTGGCATAAAAATGTGTGCAATAAATAAAGCATGTAAGTGCATAAAGTACTGTGTGTGAGTCAGTGTGAATACTGAATGTGTAGTTTTAAAGCACTTTGAGGGTTGTTAAGACTGGAAAAGCATTAATAGCAGTCCATTTACCATTTAAAATTATTCTCTGGATTTTTTTAAGCTGAGAGACAAAGAGAGCAGAAAAAAAACATGGTAACGTTGCCTCATTTTTGAAGCAAATTTGTCCTTGTTCTGTTCCTGATCTACCTGCCAGTGCATGACATTTTTATTCAAAGAAGTGACATGAAATAGTGAGCGCTATCCCCGTTCTCGTGTCTTCATGCTATGCGGCCAGCATCTCTATTTTTCCCCTGCATGTGTTATTTTTGCAGTGATCTAAATTGATCCAGGGTGAAGCCAGACAAAGATTGCTGTATATTTAATGTCTTTCAGCAGCCACATTAAGAGTGCATTTGTATGGCAGTGGTGGTGGGAGGTGAAGGGGTGGGTGGGGGCTGCTGTGACATTAATAATTTAATTGCAGTCGTGTATCTGAATGCTGCAGGAGCACCAAGTGATGGATATTTTTAATGATATGAAGAGCGAAACCCTGAAAGATCAATGCAGGCAAACACACACACACACACACACACACACACACACACACACACACACACACACACACACACACACACACACACACAGTATCTGTCAGTGTTAATCTAAGTGCCTGGTGAGGATGATTGTGCTCCCACACTAATATTGTTTTGGTCCATAAGCCGTCTGGTCTGATCTTGCGGGCTGAAGGTCTCCGGCCCAAATGACTCTGTCCCCTTTGCTGGTGCTGTCAGAACTGACAGTCCTCATGTTTATTTCATTTTACGTCTGGGCTGTCTCGTTTCCCTATCCTCCAATGTCATTAACGCTCTGAGCCAGGACCCTGCAGTGGCGCGCCTAATGAATTCCTCTGCGGCTCCTCACTCCCCACCTAGTTACCCCAGCTCAAGGTGTCAAATTAAAGCAGGCTGCAGAGAGAGAAAGAGAGAGAGAGAGAGAGGAAACGGTTTGAATGTGTCTGTGTGTGTTTATGTTTGTTTTAAGTTTGTTACTGAGAGAGCCTTGATTTCCTGACCACCAGAAACAAGCGAACTTTTAATCTTTTAATTAAAAATGAGCCAACAACAATAGACAAAAACACCTCTGTGGCGCAGCAATGAGTTTGATGCTACAACACAAGAGCTGTGTCTGATGTCGACATGCTGCTTTAACCTTCTTTTTGGTTTTCGATGTGTGTGATTATTAAGCCTCACTTGATGAGGAATTGTTGCTTTTTAAGATTCGGGATCTCCGGGATAATTTGGGGAGTGAAATCGGCAGCAGTGTGGATGCCCGGGTGACTGCTAATTGTGCTTATTTAGTTGTCATTGTGATAAGCGTAACGAGGCCAGACGTGTTATTGAGCTGTGAGGCTGCAGTGGGGAAACAGATTTCTTACATTCAGCCCACATTGATAAGCGCCTTCATGATGAGCATTTGTGTTTCTGGTAAATCTGCAATATCATTTGTTTCTCTCTTTTTCTTTTTACTTTATGAGTATACAAGACACATATTGAGGCAAAGCGATGCCGGTTCTCTGTCAAAGTGTGTGGGTCTATTTCCCAGTGGAGACCTTTCAGAAGTGACCACAGTGCTGCAGCCTGAGAGCCAGAGGAGCAGGCCTCCTTGTGTGGCTCACTCTCTCTCTCTCTGACAGCGCAGGAAGATGGAAAATGGTGTCAATCAATTCATCAGAGCAGCACGGGTGGCTGTGCAGAGAGGAGAGCTGGGGGCGTGGTAATGGCAGCATGCAGGAGGAGCGCAGCGCATGATTGTGGCTTCCTGCTGCAACTATTCCCCCTCACTGCTATAGCTGATGCTGCAGTCCCTTAATGGACTGAGTGACGGTACACCCACCGGCTACAAAAGAACCCTGTGGTGCATCCTTAGTGGATGGCGTTGTGTTGTGTCGTGGGAGTGTTTGAAGGGGCCTCCTTCACAGCATCTCCGTACGCTGCACAGTCACGACCGTGTTTTGGTCCACCTCGGCACTTAGTCCACGGCTTGTTAGGCTAAAAGAATGTGCTGCGTTAATTAAAGATGTGTAAATATGCTCGAATGGGCTGCATCTTCACATTAGAGAGATTTGCGGAATCAGCGCTGTAATATATTTTAATTAAGGATTAATTAAAAAATAATGTGGATTTTATTTTGCCTGGCAGACTGGGTTTGGGCATGATTCTGGCGTCTGCTGTGAGCTCATCAGTGGAATATTGAGCACCTCGCCGGCTCCTCAGGAGCACGGGGAGACTCTCAAGGTCTCCTGGAAACAAAAGCTCTGCCCTCTTGCCTGTTTGGAAAAAAGAAGAAAGGAAAACACACATTTACTGTGGGAGGGAGTGGCCTATGCGTTGGCTTAATTAAATTTTTTTCAACCCCCCCCATCCTCACCCTCACCCATCGTCTTCCCTCTTTTTCGGCTGGAAGAGCAGCAGAGTGGCTCTGAGACACGGAACACTAGTTGTGCTGGCAATTATGTTAATGGGATGCTATTAGGCCATGATTCCGTATGAGCGATCGGGGAGAAGAAGAGCCCCGGCGGCAGAAAATGATAACGGAGCGTGCGCCTCGTTGATACCGCTCCAGCAGGATCATTTGCATAATGAACCCTCCCCACTAACGAGGGGTGTGGCCTCGACACTGAGCTACTTAGAGAGCTCGGGAGTCGCAGCATGAGGCGAGCCGACACTGAAAGCACAATGTGACAAAAAGATTCATGGACTTCACTAGTCGTTGGGAAAGCCATTTTGGCACGAATGTAACTGTAGCATGCAAATTCCTGTGCTCGCTCCTTCACAAACTCAGTTTACAGGCACTGCTCAGTGTGTCTTTCTACAGAGAGACATGACAATGCAGTTTCTTTGTAATGCACTCTTATTTTGAAAAATGAATGAGGCAAGTTCCATATTGCCAGCTCTTTGGTCTAATCTAGTCCTAGAGTGACTAGAATCAAAGGTGATTTTTTTCCCCCTGTGCAGCGTTGGCACATATAGCATGCTGTTATTTTCGGTACAGTCTAAAATGTCTTTGGCTTCTATAAATAGTTACAAATCAAATATTCATTACGCTGCCATTCTCAATTAATTCATGTTCTTTTTATACTTTCAACCTCTCTTTAGAGGCAACATTTTGCATTCTACAGCACACACACACACATGTATACAGATAGCGTGTGGAATATTTGGCTGTATGATTCACTAAGCGTTAAGAAGGAAACTACCTTGGGGCACCAAAGCCCTGTGGATTCCCTCAGCAGCAAAAATAAAACAAGCTGAGCTCCACTTCATTCACACTGCTAAACACACTGCATGTATAGTAGCCTTTTTAGTCTTATGTATACAGATGAGGTTATGCACTCATGCTATTGATCCAAATAGTGACAATTTATTATTAATCTAGTAGCACAAGGTTGCATTTTTATTCGTGCATTGCTCCTCTCTCTTGATGTCTTGATGTATTATTTGTGTGTCCACGCAGAGCACATATTTTCCTGAGGCACGGCCTGTCGTCTTTAGACACAGCCTCAGGATTTGATCAGAATGATCTGGAGGCCCAGGGGAAGACATTAAACACCCAGAATGCCCCTCAGGCTGCTCTCCCCTCCTCTCGTTCTCAACCTTTCATTCTCCCTTAATGAGAACTCCTCCTAATTATTTCAGTGGCTGGAGCGTGGGGACACAGCCGGAGTTAGATCCCCTGCGCTCGGACGTGACTGCTATGCTGATGAAGGCAGGGGATCAATAATTTAGGCCCTAGCCTTAATGGTGGGGTGAGAAGAAAGCGATACATCTGAGTCAGAGATTACATTTTAAAGGCACAGCCTGAGCTCCAGCCGGAGTTAACTAGAAACCCCTGAATGTGTTTGCTGTAAACAGCTGACACATTTATGTTTACTGGAATCCTTATTGCGCTTCCTCTAAAGCTAAGTCTGTGTCTAAGTGCTTGTTTACCTAGCTTTGTATCTCCTGGATTCAATTATTGCAGTCTGCACAGTCACTCTGAAAATGTCTCGCTTGCCAAACGATTTGCATTTGAAGTACATGTGGATATAATTGATTTAGAGGCATGAATATTGATAGCATCTTATTAGCTCGGTGCCCATCCCTCAAACCACTCTGTGGAGAATAATGGTCCTCTGAGCATTTTTCTGGTCATCTTGCTTTAGCGGATGCACACATAATCTTTAAGTGTACAGAGCATTGGCTCCATGAAGCCCTTCCATCTCCCTCTGGGGAGGCATCCATGCATCTTTTAAGGACTGTTCACATCAAGAAGGCCTGAGCAGAGTACCCTGCAGTCTCTCCCTCAATTATTAAAGCTGGGATTTTGATGCTCTTTCTCTAACTTAGCTTTGGAAGAAAGTGAAGGCGAGAAGGGATCCACATGCAGGGGACAGTAGCCAAACCAAACCTCACATCCCTCCTTTAGAAGGAGGAGAAAGATGGTGACAATTTTCTGTGGCAGTTTATTAGAAGATTCTTTTTCTTTTAATGGAAACTTGGAGGAGGTTTTGAAACATTCATATGGATTTCATATTGCAGACATTCCTGCTTCAAACAGAATGATTCACTGCGGCTTGCATTACAGTTTTCCAGCGCTGCGTACACTGTCACTGTGTGATAGAAAAAAGGGCTGCATCCAATTATAACAGGGGACACATTTGCTCACAGTGTTTCCTTTGATTGATGTGTGAGGGCTGTGATCGGCCCTCTAACGAAGTCCAAATGGCTCAGATTGAAACATTACTTATTGACTCAGCCTGACAAACAATAACATCGACAACAGACATCAGTGTCCTCTGTGCTCGTTGCCATAGAAGTGGTAAATATGAGCGATGAATCAACTAAGTACAAGACAAGATCTCACGTTATTCTCTTCATCACGTGTAATGTAGGAAGATTTAGTTATTGCATTCAGGAACATGGTACAGAATCCCCACTTGGCCTTGATTGGATCATTGTTTATTTTTTCCATTTAAGTGCCAAGGAAGTCATGCAGACTCCAAAAATGGTTTGGCTGATGGCAATGGCACTCCATATAAACTCCCATCTATTGTCTCTGTGAATTGCAGCTGCCTTTAACTCTGATTAAATATTGATATCCATGTGAACACTTGTGCCATATTGAGTGCTTTATTCAGAGCCACAGTCTCCCTCTGCAGTATGGAACGAGCCGGTGTCCGCTTGAGAAATAGGCCCATTGTTTCTGGGATCATTTTTGATTTATGGCGACAAAATAAAGTGTTCTGACACGGAGCTGGAATTAAGACTCGCCCGATCTCCCGCTAAGGTGTTGGAGAATTTGAATAAATGCTTCTGAGAGTGCGAGCTAACACGCGTGTTCTCAGTTTACGGCACATGTGAAGCTGCTGTGAATAGCAGCGGCTGTCGCAGTAATTTAATATCGTCTTCCACGGGCATAAATATTCTCTGGTTGGGAAAAGACAGAGGATTAGTATGGCCTAATTGATATTTGACAAGATTTATTCATTGTGATTCCACAATCAATCAAGACAACACTCTTTAAAGTGGTTTGTTACATGAAAGCCGGTCATATCTTTGATTTGCACAAGCGTGGGTCAAAGTGTGTTATACATGCTTACGAAGACTTTGGAAAGATTATGTGCACATTTGCGTCTCTTTAAGGTAGACGTGTGTCTCGTTGATGATTCTGTGCCTGAATATAATGGCGTAAATTGTCATGAGAGCTACGGAGACAAGCTTTAGTCTTAGTATTTCCTGTTTTACAAGTATATTTATATATTTAAATACATTTTCCGCACACAAATAGCACTACTTACATCAGTACAACATAATAACTTCCTATAATCGCTCTCTGTCTTTCTTTTCTTTTCATTTTTATTCCAGAATTAATTCTCAGTACATCCTGCTCAGTGTTGTAAATGTGCTGGATATAACCAAGTTGCAAGAGGCTGGGTGCAAAAACCAATCCCCATATTAATTCACAATGTTATGAAAAATGTTAACAGACAAGAAACTGATTTGACCTCTGTGGCTAATCTCACCTTTGCACAGTAACAACTGTACAGAAACGATTTAAAAAAAAAAAAAGTCCTTCATTTAAAACATTTTAGGAGACATGGCTGCTAAACTGAAATACAAGCTAGCATAGAGAGCAGGACTCGACCGCTGTGTGCTAAACTACAGTCATTTGAATCACTCAAACACTTTTATGGCGTTATTTGACTTTTGACTATTTGATTATTTGAATTGTTTGACAAATGCCCCAGACATCTGTGCTCCAGTTTTGTTGAGCATGCTAGCATTAATGGGTAACTTAGCGGGCAACACCCCGCCCTCTTCTTCTGGCTCCAAAAACCAACAAGGTGATGGTGAAAATGCTAATATTTAGTCTTCAAAATGTAGCGTTACGAATGCCCATCTTTTGCAATCGGAAGACTCATGGAAGAGTTTTGGATAAAGTTGCAAGGTAAAATTAGAAATAATTAGTAAATGAAAAGATTATTTATGCTAAAAACACAGAAATTTCAGTTACTACCACTACTTTGATCTTTTTTACTGCAATACTTCCTGTTTAGCTGCTTCACATTAAAAGCCTTCCAAGGGCTCGAATAGCGTAATCCCACTCATTCCAGTAACACATTCTGCAGAATGGTTTTTTTTTTCCATCACAGTGATTGTGACTGCCATTGAAAATAATTAGTGAATGAAAATTGTTCATCTGCTGAATGGGGAAATTCCAGTTGCTTCTTCTTTGATGGATTTGTTTGTCCTGCCTAGATGCTTAAAGACTTCCAGCAGTTTAAGGAGCAAAATCTGTTCCTTTTCTAGTAATGCGATACAGACGACCGTAGGAAGTGACCGCTGTTCAGCAGTGATTGAAAAAGAAAATGGCAAAGTAGACACGATTAGAAATGCATGACTATTGGTGAAATTAGAGCTGAGGAATGTGCATTGATCCATACTTATCATGTGTGCCATTACAAGGCCCCGAAATTCCTCTGAACCCTAGTGTTGTTTAGCATCTGCTTTATTTGTTCAAGCTATAATTTGAGAATTGTTCATTACTGAAATCCCTGTTTTTATCTGAGAACCTACTAAACTCAACCATCAGACAAATTGCACGATAATCTGGGGACCCCATCATCTTGGATTGCATCCACAGATTAGCTTGAGGCACAGTGGCGCTCTCTCCCTCCTGTGTCTTTCATCCCACACTGCAATAGTTGCCACATACTGAGATAATGCTACTGCAAGAGGAGACATTTTCTTTCCTTCTCTCTTTCTGTTTTTCTCTCTTTGTCTTTTCTCCGAATAATAGATCTCCTGCCAGTGGAGTTTCTTTTTTCCCCCCTCTGTGTTTTGCTGATATCTCAGGGTCAACTCAATAGCTATATGAAATAGAAACATTATAGACTCTTACTTTGAGACTTTACAAGTGTGTATGTTCATGCAGTATACCACGATCCGTGTCTGAAATGCCATGCTCTTGGGAGAGGAGAGCTATCCACATATAAGAAATGAATGAGGTAATGTGCTGGGAGGTAATGGGTTTATGCAACATACTGGAACAGAGAAGCTCATTAGGAGACTGGAGCCTTTACCCCAGTGCTGCTTGCCTTTACTCCCTTTGTCATAACAGACTGGTGGAAGCCAGGGAATTCGGAGCGGGAGTGGCGGGAGGGGGGGCTGGATCCATTTTGGGAGGTGGAATTTAATATTGGGAGCCTTTGCACAGAGGCACAGGTGAGTTGCTTTATGTATGAAATGGCCTGTTTCCAAACAGCAAACTAGCCATGTCACTTTTACTGGCAAGGAGCGCAATCAGTGAGAATGCACTCAGTATTAATACTATATAAGCAACCTACATGTCATATTAAATGTGCAAAAAAGGTCGATGGAAATAGTGATTGAAATCAAAATCTTAAAAATAACTGCTTAGAAAAAGCTGGAGCTGAGTGCTTAGTGCAAATCAAAATGTGTCTGTAGTACTAAACTCCTTCCACAAGCAAATCTCACCACTTGGCAGCCATATTGAAACCCCCTCTGAGCACCTATTTTGGCAGTTATTTTGAAACATTATCTGCAATAAGTGTAATTTCAGTGGGCACCCAGGCATAAACACTGCATGTGTAGTTTCACCAGTCCAAAAAAAAAACAGTTAAAAGTATGCAGCCTTACTAACAGAACAAGGTTACAACAGAAGAACAATAGAAGAAGTTTGACCTGAAATACAAATAATTAGTTTAGGGCGAGCGATGAATTATCATCAGTTACATTTGCTGTGTGGGTGTCAACTGATTATTAGAACATGTTAAAATAGTGTAACCAACAACAACAAAGGACATGAGAAGTTAAGCCAACAGGGGAATGCCTTAACTTAGTCTTTTTAAATAATATAATTTTAGTTGTTGGTAGTTTCAAGTGTTATGAAACTACCAACTATGGAAAGGCTTTTAAGGATTTTAATTGCATTCACTTTTGAGGGCATTTTTCACTATTTTGTGCTATTTTGCAAACCAGATTATGCCAAGCAAACATTTTATTGCAATTCAAAAAATAAATAGATTCACTTTAGAACCTCTTGAGACAAATCCCTTAAAATCGAGAAGCTAGAATTAGGCAGTTTTTGGCACTTTTACTTAAATGTAATTTGATGATTGCATGATTTTTAAAATACTTCCCAGTTTTTGTCAGTTGGCTCATCTGTAACCGAGTTATTGTTTCAGTGTGTATAATTTGAAACTTATACTGAATACTGCACGGGCTCCCTTAAAGTAGTTTCCATTCAGTATTAATGGCCAGTTCATTTTAAAAGGTTTAAAACATAGTCTCAGATATCTGTTGTGATATTGCGAAATTTGTTCATTTAACTGTAAACTTCACAGCCTGGATTTTAAAAGTGAGCAGATGCACTGCTACAGAAATAGTCTCTTTGCTTTGATGAGGATTTTGTTGTACAGCGAGTGTAATGTTTTGTTGGTAGCTGCACACAACACGACAGGAAAATTCAAGTCTGGGCTTTGTGCCATCCACAACGTTATCACACATCAGTGGACAGCACATCAGCTGATGGAAGTGTGTGCACATTTTGCTCAGTGCTGGTGTCTGCATTATAACTCAGCGGATAACATGCTTCGATCATGTTTGGTTTGGATGATTGAGATGTAGTTGAGAGGGGGGGTGTGTGTCTCTGGCTAGGGTGGTAGGATTTGTTTGGCAGGCAGGCATCACCAGGTTTCTGGCCTCCGTGGAGGCAGAGTTTCCGGTCTATTTCCAGCACAGCGTGTTCATTCTAGGTGACTGGGGGTGGGGGGATTGGGGGAGTGTGTGTGTGTCATTAAAGGCCCGTCCTCTGCCTCTACCCAAGTGTGAAATGCTGCGCCTTGGAGATGCTGGTCTGCTTTTGTTTGTTCGACCACTTCAACTCAGAGATCCTGGCCAGAAGGTTATCGCTGCTTTTAGAGGTCAAAAACATGCTGCGCTGCTTCAATCCAGCCTTTCTTATATAGATATATATAAGATTTAAGATAAGCGACCAACCGAGCCCATATCCTTATCACATATCATTGATTTTTGCTTTTTTCTCACTTCATTTGTTTTGCAAGACAAATTAAATACATCTTAATTAGTGTAATTCAGACTGCACAGGCTTATTGAAAGACTACTCTATACAGTTTTCTCATTTACTGTCAGGAAAGAGTAATGAGCCTGTTGGGACAGATCACCACAACAATAAAATCGCCCAATTACCCCCTTGTTGACTATTTCAAAACCATTTTATAGTTGATTCAAAGATATAAAACTTTATTGGATAAAAAGATACGGGACAGAGCACTGTATGGTTTCCTTGGCTCTAGTTTATACTATCCATATTATAGGTCCTTCATGACATTTAAAACTTTATTAGACAGGACTAAGAAATCTGGGAGCAGTATATAAAATGAGGAATTTATTAGACTTTGTGCCCTTTTGTGTAGGTTTTCTTTGAAATATTGTATAGCGAGACAGATGAGCCCAGCCGGTGTCTGTAATGATGTGCAGTAAAGAGCAGGTAACAGATGCTGAAATAAAAGGAACATGATATATCAATATTTAGCATAGCAGATGTGATACGGCATTTTATAATGCCAGTAATCCCCAACTGACCCTGTAAGCCTGTAACAGCCGTGTGATTAGTACATTTAACTAAACAGCAATAAGAGCCAGGACCTTCTTGTCAGATATACAGGATTTTATTTTTGTTTTCAGGGTCATCTTCCCATGATGCACCGAGCCGAGACGTATACATCCTGCATAGTGAATGATATCTTCTAGATGTGGTTCAGAAAAGGCTATAAAAGCACCATGTTAAGCCGGAGACTTTTTTTTTTCTTTCTTTCCTGAGGCAGGTGCGCATCCTTAGCCACGAGAGCAGAATTTAAAAGGAAGCAGGGAGGTAGGCTCTGCGGGGAAACCAAAGTAGGAAGTCAATATAGCCTGAATCTTTTATGAAGGCAGAGGTATTCAGATCACAGCTCTGCTGACAGAAAGAGCAGGCTGCTGCTTATATGAGGAGACAGAGACTAGTAGAGGGTCTAAATCTCTCCCAGATTTACCTCAGTCCTCATTAACGCAGGAGCTGCTGCTCGTTACAGCTCGCAACTCGCTGTATGTATAGCTTCTTATAATGCGATGCCAAAACTAAGCTGCAATGTAGGAATACATGCATCCACACGAGGTAACGCTTGAGTGCATTTTTCAGTTCGTATGGGCTACATCAGTTAAATGCAATCCTTTTTAAGGAAGAATACATTTTTTATATTTTGAATACATATATTCACGTCATTATTTCACACTGGTAACATTTCCTCAAAACAACTGATGAAATCTGGAACCATACTGGCATAAGTGTATCAAGCAGTTAAAACCAATGCATGCAATATGTCTGACCGTGTCATTACGATTACAAGTGCTGCAGCTGGTCATACTTTAGATTCAGATTCAGATAACTGTTAATCCCAAAGAAGGCAATGTGTTTGCAGCTTACCCACACAGCTTAGAGAACTAGCTTTGTTAGATGTACTTAAAACTTTTTCTAATGAATTCATTAAATTGAAAGCAACATCAATCAAAGTGTAAGACTGTGTATTTAAAAACTGAACATTAACTACAACTCCCAAGATGCAATTAGGTCAAAACCATTTGATCTTTGAGCTTAAATTACTTCGAAGTGCTCCAGTAATGGCAGCTGGAAGCTGGGAAGAGCCATGTTGCGGTCTTTCACAAATAGTTTTTTGAGATGTGCCACGCAACCTTATCTGATATCAAATGTGTTTGCCAGTGGCCACAGTGGAGAGCAGTATGAAAACACTGCTATTATATAGAAGGATGAGGGCAGGTGGAGATATGGTAATGCTTAAAAAAAACAGAAGAATGATGCATTTTCATGGAGATGCTGATAGCGTCGTAGGCATGAAAAGTGCTTCGCATAGCCGAGCAACAATGAAAAGATGTAAAGTGTCCAGCTCTTTTATGACCTACACGTCACACAATGAAGTGCATGTGAATGTCTGATCGTCAAAGTGATGCAGACAGAATGCAGTGTTGTTAGATGGTGAAAAGTTCTTTTAAATACTACCTTAAAACTTATGGGATCCTTTGTACATAAATTTGGCAAAGGGCAGCATAATTTCCTGTTTTGTCAAAGCAATTATGCTAAAAACTGCCCTTGTCAATTATAGTTATATTAATAGTGGATCACATGACTGGGTGGAACGTCAAAGGGCTCTCTTGTTGCCATGAATCGACTAACAATTATCTGCAGTTTCCTTCATCTTTACAGAGAAGTTTATTTATTCGTTCAGGCAGTTGCAGCAGATCAGCTGATCTTAATTAAAGCCCGCATTAGTTGACGTCTCAGCTGATGCCCTCCAATCACGTAACTGGCAATTTTTACAGTGGGCCCCCTATTTAACCTGCCTCCCTGCAATTGCATCTGCAAGCCACTTTGCAACCCACCTCCACCCCTGCTACTCAGTGATAAATTTGCTCTGTTTTACACCAGGTGGGTTTTATGTTCCCTTATGCGCACGGAAGGGCGGAAACGTGTGCTCTCCTGTCGTCTGGACCTGCATGTGGAAAAGGAGCAAGATCCCAGAACTATGCAGCAAAATATAAAGTACTACAGATGGAAAGATTTAATGTCTTTTGATTTTAGTGGTCCTGACTCCTGACTCAGCTACGTGCTCACCAATTTCGTCCCAAGGTGGAGCATTTAGCAGCTCGGGAGATGGTGAAGATCAAAAAGGAGGTAGAAATGAGTTAATACTGAACAAAATCATGACACTAAATTAATGCTAATCTTCGTTTTTGTTCTGCGGGACGTGTAAACAGTTTCCTGTTGGTCATCCATGACATTTCTAAGATGCTACGTCATTGCATTGTGTCTATGCTAACAAGTGTCCAAACGTCAGTTAGCAGCCCATCAAAACAAGCTGAATAAAAAGATGAGGTATTCTTTGGTGTCTGAAATATAGATAATAGCTCATATTAACGGCAGCCTTTTCAGCACAAGCACTACATGGTTCCTGCAGGGCTTTAAGACTCAGTTCACACTCAATCATCTTTGTCTGCTGTCCTCACTTCACTCAGACTTTTTCTGAGCTCGTTTGAGTGTGCGTTTTGTGTTGAAAGACAGAGCGTCTGAGTGGCTCTTGTTTACCAAGGCTGCATCCGGGGGAGTTTAAGTCTGTTATTGATTAGGGAGCCAGAGTGCATCTGAGAACTGATGTTTTGCGAAGCTTCGGCTGAAGAATAGCCCGTGTTGTGTCGAGAACTGAAAATAGCCCATCAGCGCCTAACCAAATTAATGCGTACTTGCTGCTGCCAAGATCTAATTTAGCATGCTGGAGAAATGCACAAAGACACCAAATGACACGGGATGAAAAGGGAAAATATTAATTTGAGAGGGAAACAAATATCCAACAGGGGTTTAATAGATTCCTGGAAATGTAACAGTGATGCTGCCCTGCTCATTCATGATATCGCCTCGGCGCACAGGGAAGAGCAGGTGCAGCATTGCAGAAAGGTCGAGGTTGGGCTTTGTGAATGTTGGCCAGCTACTCTGGGGCCTGGGAGATGTCCACAATAACAGACCTTTTTTATGTCCTTTTTCTCACCCAGAGATGCTCCGCTGGCTCTCATTGCAATTAAAACCAAGTGTCCATCAGTGGCTATCTCTGCTCTGTGTGGCCCATATGTTTGGGTGCTGATAGAGCGTGGATTACTCTGTTTGGGACACAGATAACAGGCTGTTTATAACCTTGGCAGAGTCTGGGGCCTAATCTGGCAGGAGCATATTTCCCCTTGCTCTCTGATAAAGGCCTGTTAGCAGCTTTATCACACGGGCAGATAGAAGTCGAGCCAGAGCGAGACGAGCACAGCTCTGAGCCCAATCTGGCACCACACACACGGTTCTGCCGCTTTATTTTTAGAAGCCTTCTCAACCTCCCCCCAACACACATACACACATTTACACAAACACCAGCCCCGCTCCCTGTCAGAAAGAGCAATTAATTTCTACATCTGCCTTCTCGAGCAACACAAGGACCAACAAACAAATTAAAAGGACAATGTCCCCATTCATCATCATAGCATTTGGAGCTGCATTATGAGAAAAGAAACGAGAGCAGCGAAATGGAAGCCATTCTCTCTTATACATGTCATCATGTTTGCTGTAGTTTGTTATATATAATGTAGCACCTAAACATAATTAGTCTTAGCCTGCATTTATGGGAGCTATTCTTTATGTATGAATGGCCACCTCAGTTCATTTAAATAAAAAAAAGAACCCATCGTTGTCTAAATAAAAGGGATGGGGTTTTATAGCCTGTTTTCTGCTTATACCTCTAAGTTGCTGTGGGATATGTGCAGCCTTGCTCTGCTATTTTCTGTATCCCCATCTTGATGGCTCTGCGTAGGCGCAATTAGAGAGAGCACTCCTTTCACAGCCAGAGAAAATTGTCGTCCTCTGTAAATTGCTTTTGCCGCAGCTTAAAGAAGATCTCTTGTTACCCTCTCATTCAGTCTTTCTCGCAGCCCGCTCTCCCCCTCTTTCAGGAAAATTGCTTTCTCGCAATCAACAGATTGCTTGCTGCACTTAGGGGTAAATACAGGTAGACTAGAGCATTAGCATAACATTATTCAGACAAGTGTCAACCTCTAGGCAGTTAGCGCTGCATCTAAGCTCAGTGTGAGGTGAAATGAAGTGCTACAGAGTTGGAGGAGCTGCTGCTGCTGCTGCTCATGCCGAGATTTTCCGAGAGGAGCCTGAATTGGCCAAAAGTGTAAGAGTAAGAGGAGATGATGCACTTAAGTGTTTCTGCACTCAAAGAGGGGTAAAAAAACAACAACAAAAAAAAAAACACAAGTCATCTTAAAGGAATTGAAGCATGGAAATGTGACAGCGAATCTTGCTTCAAGGTGACTTAACGTGTGCAGTTTACTCCCTGTCAGGCTGCTGGAGGAGTCAGATCCTGGACTCTCTGGAGGTCTGCAGCATGTAGGTCACACCAGCCTCATCATCCAACTGCAAACCGTGCAGGATACAGGCTTTATTGGTGCGGTGGTGATATATGGCACGCTGACACGAGGCTGGAGACAGAGCTGGATATTGGACCAGTCCTGCTACAGAAAAATGTTAATGCTTTTTTACTCGCGTCGGTTAGCTCAAATTAACCTCACAAGCAAGAGTCTAATTAAGTTTCCTCATTGAAGCTTAACACCACTCCTCTCGTCTGTGGATGATTTGATCCCCTCTGTCCTTGGGGATGGGCTGTGAAGAGCAGCAGGCGCGATCTTTCACCGAAGGAGACACCCTCTCCGTCCTCTACTATTACTCCACCCTGTTCTCTGTTCTTTCTTGATTGACAACAGGGGTTCCTTCTGACCTACATTTGCATCTGCTCCGTGACCCAAAAAGGGCCCACGTAATGAGCTGCTTGGTCATTTTTTTAAAAATCCCCAGCACTCAACTTGTGTGGTTGCGTTTCACTGTGTTGTGGTAGCAGTGTCCCCAGGGCTTTGTGTCTGGAGCTGCACGGCTGCACAAAAGCACCGTCCCATCCAGACGCCTGCCTGCATGGTCACCCAGGCCATTCTGGGTCATCTGATTACTCTTCACGGTGATTACTAATCAGGGGCATGTGCTAATATTGCTCAGACGCAGAAGCGAAATCATCACTCAGATCTCAATCTTATTTGTCAGATGCTCTGTCTTCAGTTTTCCTGAAGTGTCTTCTCAAATGTGGCAATAAAACCAAAATCCATTCAGAGTCGTAGCCATGCAGAGCACCGGGTTGTAATATAATCTGACTGTGCAATGAGCCTGTTATTGTTTCCTCCCAAACACCGGGAACAGTCATCTCTGGCAGCAGCTTGTACACAAACAGAGAGAGATCCCCTGGGATCCTAGTGTGGATTCCACGAGCGAGTGTGAAAGCCGTTTGCTGCTCCCAAGACATGCAGCGAATGTTAGTGCAGCACAACCTGTCTGATAAACACGCATCATGACATCGGAAATATGAACATTTTCTTGATAAAGATGCTTTGTCAAAAAATAGCTCTGAATACACTGAAGTGCACTTAGAGAACAAATGGCCTCTTTCTATTCTTACACAGCACTGTCAGATTGGATATATGAGCTGTACAATATTGCTAATGTTGTAACATCTTATTGAATAGACAGACATCACACAAATACCTGCATGCATATCATACATAGAAATAGTGAGGTGATTGAATTTAGCTCCAGCAGAAATATAAATTTAGACTCAGGAACAACCCTGGAACTTGTTTCCTGGTTTCATTTCCTGTCTCTTCACTGTGGGATTTTCTCTTATCAGCATGCGTTATATCATGTGAATAATCTCATTTTCCTGCAGCTTTTTTTTGCAGCTTTCATAATGAGAATTTCCCACAATCCTGATTTTGATGAACATTCTCGCTGCTGTAAGCGTTCCAGAGAAAAACCATTCCTTTTTGGAGGAGAGAAGAATAAGACATATTCACCTAGAAATTGCTTCTCTTTTTATTCATTTCACTCCTGCTTTAGTCCACCTCATTTCAGATATTACTGCTCCCATCTGTGCTGAACAATCAGAAAGGAAGCCTCTTTTGTGGCTCTCATTTTCCTCGGGCCTGCAGTCTCAATGACATAATGTTGTGCACGGGCCTCTGCAGGGCACGTCTTGCTATCTCTCACTGTGGATTCACACTCAAGTAGCTTCACTGTTCCTGATATGTAAAATACCAAATCCTATTATTTCTTTGGCTAAATAACACTGGTCCCAAAGGCGTTGTGTGATGTTTTAATGAGAGCCCCGATTCCCGATGCTCAACGGCATCTTCTCCTCTGCATTTCCTTAAACTGCCAAGTAAGAGCCCCATTAATAATTCAGCTCATTAAAGTGTGTAATTAATCTGGAGCTGTGTAACAGGGAGAGACTGGGGCGCAGGGAGAAATCTCTCCAGGGGGGCACAAGAGAAACATTGGGCTAAGAGACACAGCACACCCGCTGTGATGGAACCAGTTTCCCGGCACACAACCAGTCCTCCTGCATCATTTATCTGGCAGGAAAAAAGCCACAGAGAGGCGCCGCCGCTTCTGCTGCTACACCCGAGACATCTTCAGGCAACTCAGCCAATCAACAATTCAGCACGGGTACACACAGGGGCAGGCACTCTGTGGACTCTGTGCTTGCCTGCACGTCCTTGTGAATGTGGAGAATCTGTTCTGGTGTCTGTTTATGGAAGATGTAGGAGGTCAGTTTCTTGGAAGGCGGTTTTAGTCGCCATGTACGTCCTGCAAAATATAAATCCAAAAATACAAATATCCAAAAGTTCTTTTTTTTAATTCAAATAATTGACATAGTCGTAATTAAAGAGCCGCACATGTTATATGTTACTGCGATATTTAATGTATAGGTTGAATCACTGTTCAGTGTTTTACTGGCATGTAAATATATTATGCTTTAACAACACAACACAAAAATTATATTTTTGAAGTCATATTTATGTGTTTGTGTGCATATTACCTTCCCAATTTAAAGTTTCTACTTTTATAACCATTAAACATCAGATATGTTGCTTTGGTTTGTGATTACATGCTCCGTCACTGGAAGCTCAGCTGTTTCACAACGCTTTTTTACATTAGTGCTAATACTGCTCCACAAAGCCACTTCACACAGTCAAAACAGATAAAATATCACGTGCTCTCTATGTAGTTATTGTAGATGCTCAAAGCTAAACCCAGTTAACCGTTTAAGTAATTGAGGCTTTTTTGTACCACCTAGATGAGTTTTTTTTTTTTTAAATCATATGAAAAAGTCTCATTTGCACCGACGAAAACTAATAAATGTAGTCCTGTTAAACGATGCTAGCTGTATGCTAACTAATCAAATTTATTACATAATTTATTCACAACTAATGTTATAATAATATAATTATACTAGATAGTCTTTGCAAATAAAAGTATGAAAGAAGCAGGAAAAGATCCCAATGAATGTCTTTTGTATGTTTTTAAAATTGTATCAGCTACTACTACGACCACGCTCCTACACCTCTGTCTGTTTTAACTTTAGCAATTAATGCTCAACCAAAAAGCCCCACCATGAATGTAAAGTGCCTAACAATCCATTTCCTCAACTTCATTGTCACTTCCTGTAGTTACACGTTTGACTTTTTAAGGTAGTATAATTTATTCAAAGCAGCTTTCATGTCAAAAATGCCAAGGTGACATTCAGCTGACTAGAACGGAAGCGTTTCCTGCACATATGTTCATAGGTGCATTGACATTTACATGCTGCAGAATTACAAAGTTTGTCACACTGACTGATAACACATTAGCCGCATCACCAAAATCAGAAAAAGATGCCGTATTGCTGATTTGTGGCGAGAAACTACTCTTCAGCTCTCACACAGAGCCTCACTTGGTCACAGTTCAAGGAATCCTTATAAAAATTACTGTTTATTTTATGTGTTTTTGGAAAATACTCCTGGTAAGCCAGTGTGAGACTCACTGTGTTGGCCTCAAACATCAGTGAAGACTCTGGGAAAAGCAGAAACCTGGAACCAGACGCTGTGAATAATTTATGCTTTAAAATGGACGTGGGATAATTTATCAAATTTATTGCCAGTTAATTTCATTTTCATCAACAGATTAAATGATTTTGTCACTTCTAATAGTGTCCCGCTTATTACAGCATCTTTATCAATCCTTTTTAATTGTAATTTAGGCGGATAAAACTTAAACTGTGATGTATGACTAGCAGCCTCTGAAAGCTACTTTGTTATCACATTGTGTTGAGAGATTTCTCAGTTAGTGAACCCATTTTTGAATAGTGCGGTAGGTTGAATTACATTGTACAGCACAGATATCTGTGGACTGAATTTGTTTTTAAGTTACAAAACTCAAAGGATATCATCAGTTCTCAAAGGCACAAAGCCCAAACAAGGCAACTGAGGTGATATTTGTGCTGTTTGCTTTCAGATGTTTCAGGTAGACCTCAGTAAACAGTGGCATTTACACTCAGCATGCCTGCTGCCACTCACGAGCCCTCAGCTGCTCCAGATGTGGCTTAATTTACTGCGACTTGGCTAATCATGGTGATTAAGGATTAATTACTGTTAATCACTTTTACATAAACTGGTTGGCGGTAGGAGAGCTGTGCTCTGAGAAACATGCCACACATCACTGTGTGTAGTCAAATAGATGGAATGGGACAGAGCTGGAAGCTGCCAGGCCTCTCAGTCCCGGGTTTCTGTGCATTTCTGATGTAGCTTTTTAACTCCAGAGTTCACCAGTATAAGGAAGTCAACCTCTAATAATACTTAATTCTGGTCGTGTGGTGCCAGTTTGGTTTTCACTGAACATATGTGGGGATTGGTTAAGTCTCGGCATACCGAAGCGGGAGCATGTTTCTTAGTAACATGAGAGGCGTTGTCAATATTCAACACAGCAGTTGTGTCTGGTCAGCTGAGGCTAAACAGACACTGCTGGGCCGTGTGACTGTCCTGCTACAGGAGATAAGAATGTGAAGGAGCAAAACCACTGGGAGTTCTATTAACACAGACTGACAAGGGAATCACAGGGACATCAGGGGGTCCGCGGTGAGGCTGACAACAAAGCCGCTGCACTGTACCCCCCCACCCCCGCCCCTCCCGCACAAGCTCAGGGTGGCAGTGTGGTCACCTTCCCTCCTTGGCCTGGTTTCACACTGTGACATGCTCGTCTGCTCTCCTGAAGGAATGGTTTTAATAAGGTGGAGCAGATCAAGGCGACTGTTAATGACATGGCAGGCCCAGTCAACACAGTGCCCGAGGTTCTGGATGGCCCCAGTCTGGTGCATGCTGCTGGACGCTCAGTGTCTCATGAGGGACACTTAGAACACTTGTCTGGATGCTCTTTAACTGCTACCCATCCAAGTGTCGTATGAAAAAGTTCCACAGTGGAGTGAACCCAAGCAGATGGGCTTATATTTGTGCCTTTTGTTACTGATATTTGTCAGTTTAATTTTATGCAGGATCGAATACTTATGAACTGAAAGCACATGATCAAAAGGTACACCATTATAAATGCAAAATGGCTGAGTATTTTATAAATTATGCTAAGGTGTTATATAGAATATATTAAAGCTTTGTGCGACACAGCAAAGCAACAGGATAAGTAAAAATTTTACAGGCTTGTACAAAAATGACTTTTTAGTCTTTGGAGGTCATTTTCACTTTCTTGAACACAGCATAAAGGGTTAATCTTTTTATATCTCACAAAAGTTATAAATAAATTAAGAACAATATTAATGCATTGCTTTTCTAATTGATATTAGTGTGTTAACACTACCAGCTGTAGTCACTAGCTGTCTGCTGTCGGTGGTTTAAGTCACTAAGCACTGGTGTCTTTTGGTGCATTTTTAATGCAGTTATCTGACAAAGAGGTCCTGAATAGTTGTCTAAGTCAGTACAGGGGCATACCTGCAGTGTTTATGTGTGCAGCTTCCAAACCAAACTCAATAGGCTCTGCTAATAACACTTCACCCACTTGACCAAATATGGCCACTGCTAACTCGGAAAAAGAAAAAGAAGGATACTGACAGCCATAATACTACAAATCAAGTCACTGAAGCAGGACTTAATAACCCAGTGGGTATTTTATATCATAATGGCTGCATCAGCATATGATCGCATGTAGAGTATCATAGAGGACATCTTTGAATGCCACCCACAGCAAAAATAGAAAGTCAGTTATCTTCTCTGGCATCAGTTTTCACCACAAGTCCATTAGCTGACCAATAGGAACACAGTGCACTCCTTTGTATGCCACATGGCAACGAGACAAGCAGGCTAAAGAATAAACCAGGTCTCACTTTTAAGCTTTTTTTTCCAGACAAAGAAAGCCGTTATGATCATCTAAAACACTACAGTTTGTTTGCATTGTTCTCATTGAAAGTTGCCTCTTATAGCTCCTTTTTAATGACATAATACTGTCTCCAAGCCAATTCAAGGCAGCAGTTTATGGTATTCCTCTTAATTGCCTACACTGAACATTGAATTTGTTTGGTATTCTTAACCCAGCACAAGAAGTTTGTGGGGAGGGGTAATTTTTTATACATGTTTCTACACTTTGTGGGTCAGAACCTCGTGAGACTGTGCAGATGAGCTGAAAATGCAACCATGTAAAAAGAGCTCAAACTTTGTCTGCACCTCATGATCTCCAGCAGTGGATACAAACCAATGAAGAATATGAAAAGAGTGAAGCTTGAGGTTTTTCTTCTAATTTAGTAACAAAATACATTTCTGCAACTTTTCTAAATGACATGAAAGAAATTGCATCTCACTGCTCAAACTATGACAGGGATTTCAAGATGGTTTGTTTAATTTAATCAGATATACTGAAATATTCTTTGGAAAAGTAAATTTCGCCGTTCTTGGCTGAGTAGATATTAACGGAACTAGATGGAAGCCCGAGGCTGTCAGTGAACTAATTCATCCTGGATGCTGGGAGATTAGGTCAAGCATTTAGTTTTGCTAAAAAACTTTTTTTTTCTAAAATGTCAGAAGAAGAACAACTATATACTAAAAAAAAAAAAAACCCCTGTAAATTTTAAGTGGTAAGTTTTTGTCTGCTGTGTTATTAGTGGCCCTAAGACCTCGGTGGATCCAATTCTAATTCCCTCCATTAGTGGTATCAGTAGACGATTGCAGTGTGTGCGATCAGGACTTCCTAACAAAGACAATGCTGCTTCTTTCTCTTCTGAACTGGTGGTGACAAAGCAGAGGGACCACATGGTGGATGAGAGAGCAGCGGAGCGCTTTAATGTGAAGGCTGTCAGCTCCACTCCCCTTGGTTTTCACCTTCTGAAGAGCACGAGGCCTTATCGGTTTAATTGACTCTTTATCTTTTTGTTAATTTCCCCTTTAGTGCAGTAACTCCCATTCTGCCTTTTGATATGTCATTTTACACTGGCTTTTGCGTGACTTACAGGAAGTGTCTGTATAGATTAGTATATTTCATGAAAAGGCAGATTTCCTTTTAACAACACAGTAAAGGAGCTCAGTTGCCACTTAACTGTCGCCATTGTCCATTAACCTCTGTGATATTGTCTGTTAACCTTCCTCAATTAAAATGAATCTCGAGACTTTATGCATTTAAAGTAAATGCTGTAAAATAATTTTATTCTTCACACATCCCAAAGCACTTTTTGTGCATATCTTATGAATGAAGTATAATTTTATATCACCGGCAGCGATCCTTGAGTCCTTACAAAGGCAAACAGAGGGGACTTAAGGAGAGCAGGATTTAACAGTTTGATGCCTGTCGTCTTCCTCCTGGTGTATGTTGGTTCTCTTTCCATTCCAGTACACTTGCGACTGTATAATGAATTATGCCGATGTTGAATTAGCATGTAGCTGTCGCTTCGGCTCTGGTGCCTGCCTTGTGACAGGACCACCACAGCACAGGCTTGTGTAGAGAGAGGGGGCTTCTACTGTGATTTATTAACTGCTAAAACCACAATGAAGTGTGTCCACTGAAGCACCAATACAAACAAATAGGGCCAATCCCGTCACTGCAAATCCAGACAGACAGGCTCGACCACTGCCTGACCAGAAAGGGTTAATAATGCAAAAGCGTTTGGCTTTGACCCGACACACAGTAATGTTTTAAAGAAGGACTGTTTAGTGCAGGATTACACCACATTCTGTTTATTACTTTAAAAATATAGGGATTTTACTCACATGCATTTTCTTTGAAAGCTCCAAATTAATGATCTAGTTGTTATTTTTCAAGCGAAGAGAAGATAAGAATATTTTTACAGTTGCGAAAAATGTAAAACCTACTGAAGTTAAAATATTTTCACAACGACATAAGTTAACAACTACTGGATTTCAACTACAGTCGGTCACGATGACGCGTTTGCTTGGTGGAATGTTTCTGATTAAAAAAGGGCTACTGAGTGACTGCAGTCATAAATAAATGGCACAAATAAATAACCATATTTTTAAAATGGCAGTTTTCCATGTGAGATGATGACATTAGCATTCACTTGTTTTTTTCAGGCACTTTCCTGAAGTGCAATTAATCCGTCCCTTGTCCTAGCATGACTCCCTCTGCTAGACGTCATTCACAACACACTACTGTTTAGCTCACGCTTTCAGCACCGTGCATACACTAGCTTATATTTTATGATTCATTTATACACAGTAATGTACACCGTTGATACAGTTCCTACAGCCAAGTTTACAATGGAATATCATTTGAATAAAACGACGTCTCTGTAGGTACAAGATAAGGCCGTATTTTAAAGCAAATTCTTAACACACATAACGAAAATTATCCACAGCAGTTTACTGTCGTATTGCCATAAATAATTTCTGCCAGGCCAGAGTGACAAGCCAATATAACTGCAAGTTTTTCCTGGCATTTCTTTTTTGGTCTCATCCTTTCAGCATGATTTGAAAGTTTTATCCAGCAGTATAGCCTGTAAACTAGAGCCAGCTTGATGTACAGCATTTTTCAGTTGACATTTGCTTATTAATAATAAATTGTTATGGATGTGGATCGACATGAAAACTTTCTGGCTAGTTTGTCCAGCAGAGGGACTCCATTATTCAGTATGCTCAGCTCTGTCTGCAGCACATGTGGCAGAATAGCATCGTAGCTGTACAGATGTTGGAGCAGAGTAGCTGCCATATTTCATGCATATGCATACAGAAAATTAGTCAATATAGAAATACCGGAATTTTTTACTCTGATTAAATTGTGAAGTTTTCTATGCATTTTCTTGTTACTGCTGACTGCTTGCTTAATGCTTGAGCAAATAAAACCTCAGTAAGTTAAGTGGCATCAGATAGGCTGGATAGAAAGATAAGATGATGTTTTATATTCAAAACTAAGCAGAAGTTTGAATTTTAATAGAAGTATCAACCCAAATACATATTTACTCTGTGTTTTTAGCCCTATCTTCTGTGCACCACTGAAAAACTGACTGAAAACATGAGCGGCTGAAGTCTTTGCTGGCAAAGAGCTCTTCAAAATGTCAAACCAGGCAGTTGTTGATCTGACTGAGCATGCTGTCACCTGACCGGTATCGAGTGTCACTTTTGGCTGTCTCTCCCCGTGCCGCTCCTCGTGACGTAACAGTGCAGCTCACAGTATCTGGGTGCAGAATGGGAGGCCTCCAAAGGTCTCCACCAGTCTGAACTAAGGCATCCAATCTCTGTCAGAGGCCTTTATGTTTTACCGTCCATCTCGCTAACTATGACAGACCAGCCCAACGTCATTAATTAAACATAAGGCTTCCCCCCAATCACCCGATCTCCGTGACAGGCTGCCATGCCAACAGTCCCTGTCGACATGCCTCCGAAATCTAGAAGGGGATTACATATGGTAATGTTTTTTGACAGCCTGCCATTTGCCTCTGTTAATCTGATAGGATAAGATATCTGGACTGCAGAGCATGGTGTGCAGTAACTCTTTGAGTCTGATATTGTTATGCCACAAAAAAACTGAATCATTTCGAAGATGCAGGCAGTGTCCTGGAAGAAATCTTAATCCCCTGACAAGCTTTTGATACAATCCCAAATATTGTCACTGACTCAAAAGTATATTTTTAGACTTGGATCTGGCTTGTATTTGCTGTCAATTTTAATATTCCGCACATTCTTGAATCATATCAAGTATGGTGAGATGATGTGACAATCTATAATGGACCTGTGTCCTTCCACAGCATTTCTCCAAAGACACTAGTTCTGTTGCCCCAGGCTACCGGCCCACTTTCATTTTGCCACGGTTCGTTCTCCTTCAGAGGGAGAAGACGGGTTATTCTCTGGTCTTTGTTCAGTTAAGACCAACCCCAAACTCAGAGCCTCTCTGAAATGGTGCATCTCTGTTGCAAGTTGTTCAATTAATATTTCAATACCCACAGACATCTTCATGTAAGGCCATGAGCCAGTCTTCTCGGATGACTAATAAATGGGAAACGGAGAATGTTACACATGTGCTCGCTGAAAAACAAGCAACGTGGGGGGAGCGGGAGGAGGTTTAGGCAAGCTGCTCTCCCCCAAACAAGGACGTTAATCATCTCCAAGCATGATATTCCGAGCTTACCCTCAAAGAGCAAAAGCTTTTTCCCTCAGCCTCGCGGAAATGAAATAAATATTCCCAGAGAAACAACCAGACAGTTAAACATCCACCTCTCCAAAAGCCAATTGCCCTTGGCTTTTATTAAATATCGATTTGATTTGTAAAAGGCCAGATGTTGGGAAGTTAAACAAATGTCGTGTTCTCCCATTCCAGTTTACTTTTGTCTTCTCAGCCGGTGACATTTTGTCTCTCAGCATGTACACAGAGCAGTAAAACCACCAACCATCCTCTCCCAATCCATCCACACAGAGACACCATGAATACGTGATTTCTTCCCGGCAAAATCATCTATTGTGCATCCGATTCATAAATTCATTAATAACAACAGCTACTGTGGTAAAAAAAAAAATCCCATGTTTTTATTAACGCATAAGCAAAGCAATAAAGCCTGGTGCGTGCCTCCTTGAGAGAATTGCTTGTCAACAACAGGAAGGGGGGGGGGGAGAATAAGGCATCGTCTGACAACAAGCCATCTTTGAAACACCTCCAAGAGAGAAATGGCATCCATTAGAGACATACAAAAAAACGCGTGCTTGTCGACGAGCAGTGGGGGGAAATCTCTCGCACACACATCCACAGATAATTGTTTATCCCTGAGAGAACCTTCAGTGTTTGTCTGCGGGTGGCTAAGTAAGTTCACCAGCACTATTGGACAGGGAGTGCCCACCAGACCCAAGGCTCGAAATACATTAGGATGAATCAATTAGGCTGCCATTAGCCAATAAAGTGGCCCTCACTGAGTCGTGTAATTATGACCCACAGCAAAGCCAATTTTATGGAGGCACATTATCCCTTTCTTTTCCTTATTAATTGTATTTGTTTGAGATAATCCCTCCATGGTTTTAATTATGCGCTTTAGGTTCAGGGTGGAAGAAATAAATCATCATTTGCTTCAATCACTTCCAAATACTGCAGGTCTGCAGTTTTGTTTTGTTTTTTCTCACCGTAAGGGAAGCTACCCATCGCGGGGCAATGACTGCACTGATTAGGCACTTAAATTAAAAATGAATGCAGAAATCCAGATTAACCCCACTCAGAGCGAGTTCCCGTCAGATTCTGCGATAAGATGCCAGGAAGAGCTGATATTATAGGCAGCCAGCTACTTAGCTTGTTCCCAGCTCAGAGGACACTGTAAGTGTGACAATGTGCTGTCAATGAGGGATGACAGTACACAGCCAACATGGCGTAATGCATTGTTCCTTCCTGGGTCCCTCCTGACAGATGCTCTCCAAGACAGCTGGATCAGCAGCAAGAATGGAGCCGGGATACGAGGGGAGGATATGATATGCGGGCTGATTAGCGAAGGTATACACGTGTCAACAAGCGAGGCCTGGGGATCACGTCGGAGTTTGTGTTAATTGTCAGTTTAAGACAGCGTTACCTACTGATTTTGAGCACAATGCAGGGCTTTGAATAAGCAGCATTGCTGGATGCAGTCGTTTTCTTTCCATTTGTCCATGACCTTTCTTATTCGTAGAGAAAAAATGTCAGCCTGCTAGAACTTTTTCTGTTTCCCATCCAAGAGATCTCCTAAGAAATGACCTTCTCTGCAACAGGCACTCTTCTAAGACTGATGTTGGAGGAGCTTCAAGCCAAGTAAAATAAACACTTTGAATGTTAAGCTGGAACTTGGCAGACATGAACTGAATCATTTTTGTGGACACAGGGAATTTTTATGTTCCATTTTCATTTGACAGTCTAGACATTTTATGGGTTAGGGAAGAAATCTAGTCTAGGACTTTTGCCTGAAACATCTGTGAAGACATGCTGATGTTCTCTGGACTTTTACTCTTTGTTCCTGGACTTGGGAAGCAGGAAACGATATCTTGTCCCATGTGCTTTATGTCAATTTTGAAAAGATCATTTTTATTACAGATGCACCAAATGTAAAGTCCTGGGCCAATTTCAAAACACCCAAACTGCATTATAGTTTTTGTCTTAGCCACTTTAGAGATGTGTCACACATTATGTTGTCTAATGTTTATTCTTCTGTAATCTTTTGCTCAAAAACACTCTGTACTCTGCCATATACAGTACTCTGTGTATGGCTTGTTTAGTGAGACGCAAATACACAACAGTGGCAGCACAGATTACACGTTTCACAGATTTACTAAGATTTAGGGGCTCTGTGACCATCTTGGATTGTGAAGCCGAGGTTGCTGGGGGTTCTCCAGCTTTCCGAGTTGGAGATCCAACTTGAGGGGACATTCCAGTTCCCACTTAAAATTAATCAGGGCATTCGTTTTAGAATTACTGTAGTCAGTAATCTCAGGCAGCTGTGCCAAACAGCAATATTTTTGTTAAATTAACAACATTTTATGATATTCATGTAATAAAAGCACATTCCCAGTGTTCCTTTAAATGAACTGTCATTGGGAAACCAGAGCTGCTGCAGAGAATGCTGGACTAATGCTGTGTTCTTCTGCTTTGCTAGCAGTTTAATAAATAGTGAATAAACTGAATGTCTCATTAATAATAACCAATAACTAACCAACTAATAAGGCAGCATTAGAAAGCATTGTTTTGTTTTTTTGCTGATTTTGGTCTTCATTTCCTCCTTTATCCTAATGAAACAAAGCATCTTCATAACTGATGAGTTAATGAGTGGTTTTAAAGTCTAATACATCATCACACCGTCTGAACAGTTAACTAGAGGAAAAATGATGTAACAAAACAGAAACACCGGCCATTGCCAACATTAATTAATCAAATAGCTCCACTTAAATATCAATCTTCTACTTACACAGCACGTTAACAGGCTTTAATTTTGAAGAGGTGTTATTTAAGTCAACTCTTTATGTCTAAAACTCAGATAGATAGTTTCAGTATGGCTTGACCTATAAATCCTGCAACCTGTTTTCAGTTCAGTGTTACCATAATGTAAGTTGTCAGCCTTCTTTTTTCTTCTTTAAGTATGTACTGCTGTGAGATGTTTTCCTACTAAAAATTACTTCCAGAAAGGGCAGCTAGTCCATGGGATATTGTGGTGTGCTCCTATTTTAACACCCACTTTAGATCGGCATTTATGAGGTGGTAAATGTAGAAAAAGTGCCTCTCTGTACTGGTGAGCATTCAAGAGCCGTGGGAGCGGCAGCGGCGGCGGGGCCACTGCTGATGTACGTTAACTAAAGCAGACAGGCGGGTTTAGAGTTTCTGATGGAGCAGGTTTGATTGGGTCATAACGTGGCAGCAGTTGTGACGGTGTGGAGGTAAGGCGCGTGTGAAGCCATCTGAGATTTTCCCCTCTAAGCCTGTCTATACATTACTGGAGTGATGAAAGAGTCTTGGTAACGAGACAGGATGTTTGTACTGTCTTGCCATCTCAAGAGACGTCCCCCCCCCAACGCCGCCATTTCTCCTCCAATACTCCTCCCACACTCAATCTACCTCCCGCTGAGTCTATGGCCTGAAACCCTGACCTCTTCCACTCGCCAACAGTTGCCATATTTGCATTTCCAGTCCACTTAAAGGCAAAGGTGGGGGTGAATGTGGGAGCCCCCCTCCTCTTCCCCTACAAGTACAGCAGGCTTCATTCTCATCCCAGTGACCCCCTGCCCAGGACTACCAACCCGGACAGCAGTCTGGGGTTAATGCACCAAGCACTCCTATTGTCTCTGAATTAATGAAGTGCTCCGTGCCTGTCCCTTCTCATTCAATGACAACGAGACAAATGACAAGTGGTATTGTTTTAAATGGCTATCGACACTCAAGGGGCGCAAAGTCACAGAGTCAGGGCTCCTGTTAGGTCCGATAACGGTAACACCAGCTGCCGTCAGAGTGCCTTCGATGTCCACTCTGGGGTCAATTTGAATGCTAGCAGCACAACGCTTCACACAGGAGAAGGGATTTTATATTGAAATGGATGGTTCTCAGATGGAGGAGGAAGAGTCTGAGCCTGTGTTTTCACCTCAGAAAATGGAAGGTGGGGACTTGGATGTCCTAAAGAATGGCAAGGGAGACCTCTAGTGGCAAAGAGGAGTATTTGATCAGATTGTTTACTGACGCTATTAATACTTAAACCATACTGTTTTAGGTGTGAAATCAGCTCACACCTAAAACCCACACAGGCACATACACAGCTGCAACTCTGAATGAGTGCTGTAAAGAATAAATAAAGTCCTGGTGAAAAGTTTAAAATATTGGGGGTGATCAGAGTGACTTTCAGAATATTTCTTAAAAGAATTTCCACTTGCCTCAGTGCAATTTCTACTTGATTTAAATGCAAGATTATAGTCAAATTGTACCCATTTTGATTTTAATTCCCAAAATGATTATAGCATTGTTTTGGAAAAATGAGAAATTATCTCAAACCTACTCGTATATAGAAAAACGTCAAGATATAAGGACAAACAAAGACTATTTAAAAAAGTCTGGGGTCCTTTTTTAACCGTGAATTTGGATTACTCTGTATCAAATGGGAAGAGCAGTTTTCTTTCTGCTTTGTTTGTTTGTTTTTAAATTAATGTTAATATCCATTTAAGGAAGAAAGGTTGACTAAAATAACAGGAAACAAAATATTATTTCAGATGTCGGGTTTTGTCAAAAAAATTTAAAAAATGTAAAAAAAAAAAAAAGACGACGTAACCCAAGAAAAAATAAACGAATTCCACAACCTAGAAACTGAGAATAGGGAAATATTTGTCAAAACAGTTGTTGCTTATTATTCTGTCAGTATATTAACCAAATAAGGGGACTAATTACTTGAGCTCAAGTGAATCTGGCAGCCAGCTGAGCTGATTAAAAAAGGAAGTGTGGGTGACCAGAAGCCTGATGGGAGAGCTGTGCGATTTTTTTTTGGGGGGGGGGGGAGAGAGTGGACAAATTGTGGAAAATATCTAAAACATGCAAATCAAAGAAGCTTATGTCTCCAAAAGGAGTGTATCTAATTTGATCATGAGAGCTTCGTTCCATAGATCGTCTTCAGGCCTGTCAAAGTCATTAATTTCTTGGGGTATTTGTGGAAGTAGCTTTGGATGAAAAACAAACGTGAAACCAATTAGGAGGTTGAATTTGAAAGTTGAATAGATAAATGAGAGGAGGCAGCACCATCTTCAAATGGTCCTTTTTTACAGCAGACCCCATGTTTCCTTCAGTGAGGCAGACTTCAGTCTCCCTCAGCCTGTGTGTCGGTCTTTGTTATACTGCACGGCTCACGCTGAGCTGGTGGATGTGTGGGTGCAGCTCAGGGGTGTCAGCTGCACGGTTACGGCTTGTTACGGTGCATCACACCGCTGCAGGTGCGACCTTTATGACTGACCTCTGGCCCTCTCCTGTCATCGCAGTGCTGAGCATTCGCGGCGCCCAGGAGGAGGAGCCCCCAGACCCCCAGCTCATGCGACTGGACAACATGCTTCTGGCAGAGGGCGTGTCCGGACCGGAGAAAGGCGGAGGTTCTGCGGCAGCGGCGGCTGCAGCGGCCGCCTCTGGAGGGGCAGGGGCCGACAACTCAGCAGAGCACTCTGACTACAGGGCCAAGCTGACCCAGATCAGACAGATCTACCACACAGAGCTGGAGAAGTATGAACAGGTAAGAGCAGACGATGCACCTTAGACCAACACCTGACAGAGTGGGAAAATAGGGCTGTGACGTATAGAGAATTTCCACAGAACCATAACACACTGATTTTTTGAAATAGTGTTTTTAGTGCACACACACACACACACACACACACACACACACACACACACACACACACACACACACACACACACACACACACACGTATGACCAGCTTAATGATGTTAGGGAGTTTCCTGTGCATTTGCTGTGACAGCAGGACACATCAAAAGCAACATCACGATGTGCACTTTAATGCCATTTTAGCTTGTCGTGCATCTCCACGTTTTTGTAGCCTGGCACGCACACCACAGCAGGGCTAGAGGCTCAGGCCTGCAAGCACGGTGGTCTCTAAAGGCATTTTTTATGATACATAACTGCCAGAGCAAAGAGATTCCCAGACAGCGCGGGGGGAAGGATTTCTGCAACAGTTGGAAAAGATGAAAAAGTTCTGCTGAAAACTTTGAAAAAAGGAATGAAGCAGTGATATATTCTGTGCTGCGAAGCCTGAAGCGACTCAAGTTTGAGTCAAGGTTATTGAGCTACAGTTCGATTAATTAAACAATGGCCTTAACTGCCGCTTAAAGCTGCTCTCAGTGTATCCTTAAAAGTCTTTAAATTAAATAAGGTCATAATGAAACATCTTATATGTACTTGTAAGAGCCCTTTAAACTTGAGATGCTGTTTTTATGTGAGACTTGTTCTAATACTTTTTATACTTCGAGTAGCTATTATTTTATGCGGTCCATATATCTTTCCTCGCGGATTTATGCGTGAACCACAAAAAACAAAGAATGCAATAAGATGTGATGAGCAAGTTTAGGAGATGCACCTGGGATGACTTGGCAGGGGATGAAGCTATTTGAAGGCAGCTTGTAAGCTTTGCCTTGTAAGATGGATCTTGATGAGGTTCCAGTTTGATTTTAAAAACTGTGAAACGTGATAGAAAAATAATGTTTAGTAAGCAATGATTTATTTTATTTGTCAAGTAAAATGACCAAAACTTTTCTTAGTTTCAGATTCTCAAATGTGGCAATTTGCAGGTTTATGTGTGATAGAAAATGGAATATTATGAAGTTCCAAGAGTTTGACGAGAAAAACATGTTTTTTACTACTTTATCACATTTTACTTCAGGGTTTTCCAGCTCTGCACACTTTGAAGATGCAGTCCTTCTACAGAAAGTACAAAATCAGTTCAAAAACTGATTATATATTGCTGAGCTGGTCCATCTTCCTATATCTGCTTTTCCCTCCTGAACTTTAATCCAGATTTTTTTACTCCTCGCTGAGGCAGGATCACTCTTAAATCAAGTGGCAACCCTTCGACTGTTTCCTCAGTACACGTCAGTAAGAATTCACTTTAGACTGTGTCTTTACCCCAGAATAGTCCATCATATGCAGCCTCTGTGTGTATTCCAAGTATAGTCTTGAAGGGATGCTTTAAAGGAAGGGGGTGATTTTCTCTCATTGCCTTGATAACCGATGCATTCATGACAATAGCATCCCTTTCAGATGAGGCGAGTAAGACAGATGAACACAGAGATAGACAGACACAGACAAAGCCTGACACGGCGAAATCCAGGGAGAGATCGACAGGAGGAGAGGAAATAAAGAAGAGGCGGCAGTAAGAGGCGCGGAGTCGGAGTGTAATATCGTGGCAGATTCACGGCTGGTGTCACATGGGGGGGTGCGATGAATAAAACGTTGTGGCATGTTCGTCTCTCAGGGTTGGCTATGCTGTAAAAAGTGTGTCTGAGAGGGGAACAGCTGTCATTGGTTCCTCTCAACATACTGCCATCACCATTTCTGTTAAATATGAAATATATCAGTGCTTATATTCCCCCTTGGCTCTGCGAGAAAGCTTGCCCCAGAACTACATTAAGAAAAGCGCACGATTTGTGAATTTTAAATACTCGACTCTGCGCGGCAAATTTGACAAATTGAGGTCTCGTCTGCAGTTTTGTCTGACCTTAAGTGAAGTGTGCTCTTGAACGTAATCCTATGTGTGTGTGTTTATCTTCCCTACAGGCGTGTAACGAGTTCACTACCCATGTGATGAACCTGTTGAGAGAGCAGTCACGCACGCGACCCATTTCGCCCAAAGAGATCGAGCGCATGGTGAGCATCATCCACCGCAAGTTCAGCGCCATCCAGATGCAGCTCAAACAGAGCACCTGCGAGGCCGTGATGATCCTGCGCTCCCGCTTCCTCGATGCCAGGTGTGTGCCTTTGCATACAGGTTCAGGTCGTACACGGCACGCTCTGTGCTGCAAATTACAAAATCCTCTACGTGTGCTCTCCTTCTCTGCCTGATATCCATATGAATGGCTGATGTAGGAGGCCTATCATGCCATAAATGTGGTGTAACACATGCTGTTTACCACACATGCTGGACTGGTTTGCATGACTGGGTGCCATTTGGACTTGTATACCCAGCAACACTGGCCAATGAGAGCTTCGTGCATGATCCAAAACACTAACTGCTTCCTTTTTTTAATGTAATCGCTTGTTCTCTTTGATGCGTGCTTTGGATTTGCATACATTTCTCTAAGGATAAATCTCACTCACTGTCTGAGTTGGAGGCATAACATTTAAATGAGGCATGCACTGCCTTACAAAGCTCCCTATCTATTCTCTTGCAAATGATTGTGGTGGTGCAGCAGCGAAGGGGAAGGGAGAGGAAGAGCTTTCGCTGGTTGAGAGGCACTGCCATGCTCAGCTCCACTGATTAATCTACTGGCTGCTAGAGCCCATGCTGTGCACATTTACATATTCTCATCCAGGCTTTCGAAGCGGGGGACAGAGATTTTAGCACAAATCTCCTCACCGGTGGATCCACGGAAAGAGATTTTCCAGGGTTCCCCTCCAGCTTATGTAAAGCCCTCTTTAGACGTGGCACACGCAGATATGACCTGATGAGTGCAAGAGATGGAGGGGTCGGTCAACTCATGAGCCACCAGCATGTGATATCTGTCTGCTTCAAGGTGTGGTGTTGGCAGGATATCGCTGGATTCATTTTCATATTCAAAGCATGACAGAATGCGTGTTAGCATTTCCTGCTGAGGTTTTACATGGGTGTAAACACACACACACACAAAACAGCAACATACAATAAAGTTGCAATAAAATTCAGTTAAAGCTGTTAAAAATACAGGTGAGCTTTAAAAAGCTATTTCAGTGAAGCTGCATCTCAACAACGTAACCACGCAAACCTTTCATGAGCGATCGAAAAAGTGATCAAAAGCTTATAAAGAGAGAGAATGCAGAGTTATGACTGATAAAGTCAGCAGTTTGAAAAAAATTTGTAACCCAAGTTTCACTGTTGACACCAGAGCACGTTTTTGACACATTATTTAAAACTGCTCTAAAATTGAAGCGTGGACCTCCGTTTTTTTAACTGTGAACAATGTCAAACGTGGCCATCGAGAGCATTACTACTGAACTGTACACTTCCTCTAAGCGTTTGGGAACATTGTAACATATTTCAGTTTGTAGTTTTAGTTTTGTCACCTGCAAATTCTTTATTTAGTTATTATTCTCACTAACTTTATAGCTGTTTTAAAAAAAACTATTGATCAACCCACTGTACATTACTATACTGCAGATATATCCTTTATCCTTGAAAACAGTGACGTATTTAATAGTTAATTCCTCCTAGATAAGGTGTAATTAATAAAATAAATGCTAGAGCTGTTCCATATTTGCTGGTGTAATGCAGTCAGAATATCAGATTTTCACCACAATGAAATTTGAAATTATATTATCAAACATAGAGATTACTCAAATTACTATTCAGCGTATTTTATCTCTTTTTTGTGAGTATGAATGCAAAAAAGACATGTGCAAATGCACAATTATTTATGATACGTTTAATTGACATCCCAGTGATAATTCTTGAGTTAAATATTATGTTAATGAATGGGTTTAGGTTTAAACTGCACACTTTAAAACTGTAAAATAAGATTTCCATTGTTGTCCTTTAATTATACATATATATTTAAAAGGGGAAAAAAACACTTAACTTAAAAAATTCTGTCTAATCACAGAGCAAGTACACAAATCCAGAGCAGTCATAGTCAGTATATTCCCAAAACAGTGTTACGGTTTAAAGCGGAGCCCTACCCTGGCTGGTTTTAACGTCTGTATGTCTGAATATTCAAAAGGCAAACACTGCTATTAAACCTTTTAAAAAATGGAGACTGTGATTTCTTCTTTATCTCCCCACAATTAATAGTAGATATTGACTTAATTATTATGACCCAGTTATGTGCTTTTATTGCCAGCCCTAATGCTTTCTTCAGATGCTCATAAACAGAGCTGTAGTGCAGCAATTCTGGGCCTAATTGTTCTCTTGAGTCCTGACAAAGTGTCTCAGTGCAAAGCTGCAGCTAAATTGAAAGTTTCTGGTGCAGCAGAGGTTTTCACAAAGGGGGGTAATGTACATCCACATCAAGGCCAGATAAACCCGCAGAGACCGTGCTGGTGTCAAGCCAACATCACGGATGCTCGGCTTATAACTGATGACCGGCTTGAGTTGGTATCGGCGTGCTGAAAACCACTTCCTCCATATTAAAGCAACCACAATATTTAATAGGGTGAACTTGCAGAAATGTCATGTTTAAAAGTGAATCCAAGATTTCGGATAAGGTTACATTTGTAGTTGTTGTGCAGTTTATTTTAGATTTTTCCTCAGTTTTGGAGATGGCCGCTGTAGAAATGACTGCCGTCTTATGAATACATTGGAACTAAATGACACTTGCATTGTGGTGCGTAAGTGCCAAGAATACATTTTAAAACTCAGCAGCGATGCATCTTTCCAAAGTCATGACCTGATTATAGTAAGAATGCACAAACTTTGTCATGAGCTATTTTATGGAGGAACAATTTTCTTTCTGCCAAACTACAGACAATGAGGGCGAGGCTGGCTAACTAAAGAAAAAAGACACGTCCATCCATCTTTTACAATTTCCCCGATTGTCTCGTCCCATTATATTTAAGAGAAAGCAAACATCTCTGCAGTGGAAAAGTCCCAAACTGTTACCTTGTGGATAAAGGCTGGAGGAGAAATAAGCAAATTTGATTTTGAGATCAGAGCGCTTATGACTTCTCTCTGTAATGATAGTTCCCCAGCGTTTCTTACCAGTTCCATGTTGTTATCGTTGCTCTAAACTTAATTTTATCCCCGTTTGAACCTTCACTGTTCTCTTTGCAGACGAAAAAGACGAAACTTCAACAAGCAGGCGACAGAGATCCTGAATGAATATTTCTACTCGCACCTCAGTAACCCCTACCCCAGCGAGGAGGCTAAAGAAGAGCTGGCAAAGAAGTGCGCCATCACAGTGGCCCAGGTACACCGCAGATCACCGCCACCTCACAGCACCTGTAGGAACACTGCCGTACACAGAGTAGCAGGACAAAGACGAGTTTTAATATGAAGCTGGCGCAGAGCGTCTTGGCAAGTAACCTAATAATATGTTTTGTGACTGTCATGAGTACAGACAGCGTCTCTAATCTTTTAGCAGTGCCTTTCATTGAGACAACAAAGGGCTTAAAGTATAAATACGCCTTGTCATGAGTCTGTAATCTCGTAAATCAAACCAGACAAAGCTATTTTTGACCAGTGACACAGTGTTCCTATTGAAGTAATGCAAGCTAAGCACAACTCAGCTGTCATAGTTCTTATTGATCTAATCTTATAGTGGATCACATGCACCACTTGCAACATAAATTCTAAATACAGTCCAAGTACTTTTACAAAGTGTGACACAAATGGTGAGAAATCCAGCATACTTTGTGCACGTATTTTTTGGGGGGTAAACGAAGTGAAAATAAAATAGACTGAAGTTTCTAATCGAACATCTTCGAGAAAGCAACTAATTGATTAATCAGCAGCTGCTTTCAGCTTGTGAAATTCAGCGCTGGGATCATTTGAGGCATTTGATGATTAAATCTAACGGTAACTTAACCAACATCTGTCTCATGGCGAGTGCGAAGACTAAAACATCTTTGCATTCCAGCACTCAGGTTGTTTCACTCCTGTGAGAGTTGATAATACGGAAAGCAATGACAACACCAAGGTAAACAGCAGTTTGTGTTTTGAATCCATCATTTGGGAATGGATTGTTTTCTCAATTGGTTTCATTAATTTCTAAGGAATGATTGGAGGGTGCAGCTGGGCCTGATTGTGGAAGCAGCTCGGTAGCCGAATGATTTGTAGAGTTTCCGTTTCTTGGCCATAATAAAGGAGAATGTTTACCTACTCTGTGCATTGGAAACTTTGCAGGATTGATTTGGTTTTCATTTTAATGTTGTTTATCATTAGCGCTGGGATTACCCCCCCGGCTTCATCTGGGAGTCCATTAGCCGTAATGGGTGTTAGCGGATGTTGACTGATTGGTGCTTGCGTGAGTTCTGATGATAGCTGCAGTCATGGTGACATAATGAGACTGTTATTGGCAATCATTCCATTCTGGCACTAATGCAGATTCACAGCACCAGTCTGTGAAGCCCATACCTCTGACAGAGGCTCTCTGCAGTGTTTTGCATGCCATTAAGGCCATGCAAGCTAAACACTGCCATGGTTTTTCTGAGAGCCTCTGTGTGGTAATATGTCGTGACAATTAAACTATATTCTTTTGTTTGTCTGCTCAGGTTTCCAACTGGTTCGGGAATAAAAGAATCAGATACAAGAAAAACATTGGTAAGTTCCAAGAAGAAGCCAACATGTACGCTGCGAGAACTGCCGTGAATGCGGCTAATGCATCCTCACATGGAAGCCAAGCAAATTCACCCTCAACTCCAAACTCTGCAGGTGAGACAGGAAGTCCCTGGCTCTGCTCAGCTATTAGATATGTGCCTCCTCTGTGTACTACAACTTAGTCAATTTTAGAGTTTTTTCATTGCTGATGCTGGTAATTTGTAAAGGAGCAAAAAGTAGATCTGTCAGGCAAACTCAGTTATACACAGAACATGCCTAAAACCTGACAAAGCACCATCGTTACTGCTGAACAAATTAAACATTTCCCCTTCACGACTCTAATTACCCCCCTAGTACTAAAATATGTCCGATTAGACGACCTGAACCCCGTGCCAAGTCTCCATAATCTCACTGTCCTCTTGTCTGGGTCTCAATTAATCCTGTTCTTCATGTATGCTTATTAAACTCTGTATTTATCACGGTCTCTGCTGACACTCTAAGGATAAGTCTGGTAGTATTCTACATTTTTCTTATTTTTGGTGAATAACAGTGGAAAAAAGACTAACAGTGAATTGACCCCACTTACTTTTCTTGTTGAGCCACATTAGTGTACAGAGATGATTAACTCTGACGTCTCATCACGATTACCTAATCCTAGGCAATCAAAAAATGTACTTCATATTTTTTTACAACTGTTACCAAGTGCTGCCAATCAGAGGAAAAAAACGTATCATTCCAACCGAAATACATCAAAACTATTCAGGTTTTCCAGAAAAGTCTATTTCTGCCTTATCCGGTATATAGAATTAGAGTTAACGTTGCCACCTTCTATCAAACCATCACATCTACATTCCTTTTTTTACCTTTCATACACACATTGTAGTTTGTTTGGGTTTTTTTTAATATACCACCTATACCATGTTCATATGAAAAATACCTGCAACATAAATTTCAATTCACACTTGCTTAAATTGCCTAAAATATATAGAAAAATGTTAAAGTTGCCTCTTTCATTAGTAGAATGAAGGATTCAAGTCTTACAGGACATTAATATTTAATCAATTTTTTTCTTTTTTCTTTTGCTAAATGTGTAAATAGCCACAGGTGAAATAAAGCTTTTAAAATTAAATACACTACGTGTTTTAATTAGTAGCCTTTATTAAAAACTGCAATGCCCTGCTGTTATGAGATATTACTTATTTTTAGTTAAGAATGAAAGTTAATTTATGTAATCAATTTTTATAGCAATTTTTGTAGTGGATATTAATTTGACCTAGGAACACTTAACAAAAACATTGTTTGGTTTTTACCAAATAACAACGTTAAGATTGAAAACAGAGCGTTAGTTTGCTTTAATGTCTAGCAGTCGTAATTCTGCATTTTAAGCCACAACATTAAAGCTCAGCTCGCATGTTTAGATAGATATATAGAGCTTTAGCCTGAATAGTGAAGATGATCTTCAGGCCAGGAGAAATATAATTTATATAATCATAGTGTAGTGGTTTACACATGTGCCTGACATGTAAAAGATCCCATTCAAGACTGCGACAAGACAAATACCCAAAAGTTCTGTGTCAGGAAAGGCAGCTGATTTAAAAATCTTTGCCAAATCCCTCTTTAGCAGAAGTAGTTCTTAATTCAGGACTAACATTGAACAGATAAATGGCAAATGAAATGGAAATAAGAGAAAAAAATATAAAAACCTGTTGACTGCTGTTCCCGGTAGTTTAACTACACTCCTGCATGTGGAGTCCAGGTAGCCCTAGGCCTCAAACTGACCAGCTTCAGAGTTCAGCAGTAATCCAGTAACATCAAAAGATGTGCAACCCCTAGGTCTGAGGGTGGATCGAAAGGACCACCTGCCTGTGCCTAAATTACCTAAATATCACTCGCAGACTTGACACACATTTAATGGGACTGGCGTGGCAGCCATCTTGGAACCTTGAAATCTTATTAGCCTCTATTCCCCTTGTTATGGCTCCCTCTGGTGATGGATAATCCTCCTAGTACCACACTAAGACTCTGATATGTTGCCATGTTTACTTTGTGATGATTCCCAGGCTGTTTTCTGTCACCGTGACCCCCCCTAGCCACACGTTTATTGTAGTAACAGCTCCCCCTCATCTTAATCAGTCAAAATAAAAAACATCTCTCCCCATACTTTTTGCATAAGCGTTATATCATTCTTCTTCTGTGGTATTTTCTCCAGAGGCAGACAAACCCTCTGCCTCTGTATTGCATAAAGTAGTAAAAATTTGAAAGAATGCCAGACTTATCTTTTTCTACAGTCCAGTGTTGTTGGGAAATGTTTATCATTTGCTGTCTTCCTTTGATGAAATATCAGACTTAAGAAGAAGAATGGCTTTTTCGGGCTTCTTAAAATGTCTTTTAAATGTTGTATTCTCCAAAAAAACACAACAACAAGTCACCATCACTAAAGATAGTTTTGTCTTTCAATGAAAGCAGTCCAGGCTACTTGGATGAGACAGCAATTGAGTGCATTTCTTATTAATCTGGGCTCCTTTCTTAATTCTTTTTTGCTAATATGTAAACAGATTACCTGGTAAAACATATACCTGATACACTACTTCTCGGTCCTCACTTCACCCCCCCCTGGTCTAACAGCCTGCACGGCTGCTAGCTAACCCTCTGCATGCTGCTCCTCCAGGCTGCTTCCTGAACGGGCTGACTTGCTCCTCTTTGCTTGCTCTCTGTCTCTCTGTGATTCGACTGCTCCCTCTCTCCTTTCAGGTTCTGGTGGCTCTTTTAACATGTCAAACTCGGGGGACTTGTTCATGAGCGTGCAGTCTCTCAATGGGGACTCGTACCAGGGGGCTCAGGTGGGAGCCAACGTGCAGTCGCAGGTAGGGCCCCAAAGCAGAACAGAAGGTGATACAGGGGCGGATCGAGTACTGATCTTTGTAACGCCAGACTCGTCATGCACAGGTTTTAGATGAATTAACTAGTAACTAGGGTAATTTCACCCTCGTAGTATCAGGAAGCATCTGATAATGCTTAAATTAATTTATATTAGCTTAAAAGAACTGCAGAAATATGACAGTGCATCTACAGCCAAACCAGCCAATTCCAAGGAAGCTAGCAAGATGGACTGCATTGATTCAACCTCAAAAAGCCACGCCCACTGGAGGGGAAACGATTCAGTTGATGCTACACTTTTGTGTTTTAGCATTCAGTATTTAATTAGCAGTTACAAAGCTAAGGTTAGATATCTTTTAGTCAACTAAGTTTATCACCAGCTATGCTTTCTGAGTCATCCACATTCCACTACAATGGAAGTTATGCAACTGTTATTCTCATTTCAAACTCCATTTTTTGTTATTCTTAGAATAGCTTTGCATGAACCACAACATCATCATCTGTATTTACTTTATACTAGGAGTTGTGCAGCCTTTTAGTTCAAGCTTTGTCTGAAACAATTCAGTTTAGCTCCCTCCCTTGCAATTTCCTCCTGATTGGCCACTTTTATAAATAGGTCTGAACAGCAGTGGGTGGAGCCTCTGTGTTCACGTTATGATCATATTAAGAGTATCCCCTCTCAGTGAGAACATCCCGAGCCAAGACAAGAAAAGCATCTGAAATGTTTGCCATATTTAATACAAGCAGAAAGTAAGGAAATGCATAACAAGTAGCTTTTAACTTACAGAAATATAGGTGTAAAACTGACATTTTGATATTTGACTTATTAACAACAAATAATGACTCTCATTAATAATAATTAAGCACAGTCCTGCCTGAAATAGTCAAACTGATGTGGGTTATACCTGTTGGTACTGTTTTCCATCACCCTGGTGCTTTTGGGAATTTTTTTTATTTATTTTTTTCTTCTAACAGATGAAACTCACATGGAGGCTTCTAATAACTTGTTTCCCCTCTGATGTGGGCGGGACTTAATTGCCCTCTACCTCTGTGCACTTACTTGTACTCATACACTACTTGTTAACAAAATAAGATTCAGACCCTTTTTCTATAGTGGGACTTGGATAGCATTTGTGGGACTAATAGGGGACCTTTTATTTGTCATGTTTTAATGATTTCTGCTTTGACTGGCACATGCTGTTAATGACGAATCTTCTTAATCTAAATATTGTTAATCTTGCTGGCATAAGAGCATGTGTTCAACTTATTTTCTAATAAACTTCCTTTTTACCCTTGTCATGCACACCCCCTCCAAAAGAAAACACCCAGCTGCTTACTTTTACCTTGATGGAAAAGAGTCATTAATACCCCAGTCTCAAGGGCAGAAGATTTGTCATCCTGTATTCATCCTACAAACAGTTTGATTTCAGCTGGCAAAAACCAAACATCTCTTTATCCTGAATTCCCTTTTTGTTTTGGACTTTGTTGTCTCCAAGGACATACTTGCAGCAGTGTACTCTTGTTGTCTCTCTTGTTGTCTTGTCATCTCTCTCTTTTCTCTTGTGCTTCTCTTGTGTTGACTCTGACCTTGCTTTGTCTGCTCTTTCTGAATGTTTCAGGTGGATACCCTTCGCCATGTTATCAGTCAGACAGGCGGATACAGTGAAGGACTCACAGCCAACCAGATGTACAGTCCGCAGGGCATCAATGTAAGCTTTCCTTTTTTCCCCCTTTGTTTTTCCTTTCTCTCCCTACCAATTATTTCAAAGCCATAGGGCTCAGAATGCCACTTAGTAGGACTTGTCTCCACTCCATGGTCACCTAGTTGATTGCTTCTCTAGCACTCGTGCCACAGGCAGCACGGTACCCACCGTACGCAGGCGTGGTGCTGGCCACACACATGCAGAGCCGCCTTCTGAGCCTGTCATGTTCAATCAGGCCTGGAGTAGCACCTGCAGCCACGTATGGTCAGCCGTGAGAGAGCCGCACAAACAGGTGACACCTCTTTGCTCTGGACTTCAGCTCCCTCTGACCACCTGACCCGTGATTAGCAGCCCCAAGGCCAGAAGTTCCCATTAATGCCCCACAGGAGACATCAGCACCGTCCCGCTAAAAATAAAACCTCACGCTCCTGGAAACGACTCCTCATGTGCCATAGGGGTTTGTCCCCGACGTGTTTGTCTTATTTTTCTGCAGAGTTCGGGTTTAGATGTGGGGGTATGAGGGGTGGGGTGGGGGTTGCTAGCTGGCGGCGGCAAACAGTAGGGAAATTCACAGCGACAAGCCGTGTCGTAAAGGGGAAAATCGATAAGACAGACACAAGGAGAGCAGAGTGTGGACTTGGGACAGCAATCCAAGCGCATTGCTCAGATCATGTTCCTGCCACACTAATGGCCCTGACAGCGAGCCGCGCTGAGGACGAGGACGGTCACAGCCGCGGCTGGGTTCCTCCGCTGTCGTCGTCGTGCCTCACTGGCCATATGATAATCAGATGAAATGTCTCCCGTATAAAAACATGTATGTGTATTCAAATAGGCTTCCTGGCTGCTCCGAGCGCATCCCACAGCTAGCTGTGCTAACCCTGAGAGGACGCTAACGTATTCAGGCCCTGTTCTTTCTCAGTCCTTTGACCTCACAGATACGGTTCTCCTTGGACGCCTGCTTGCTCTACCACATCTTACACTGCCACAGTATGCTGTGTTATTCACTTTTATACCCTGTAAAGAAGCTCTGCAATGCATAATGTAGGAGCAGGATATCTGTCTGGCAGCCTGTTTGCCTGTGATTTATGTTGCTAAGGCTGGTAAATTAGGAATCTCTGCTCTTCACTTGCCTGTTTTTTCTCCAATCCATGCACGACAGTTTAGTTTGATATAATGTTTTAGCAGATAATAGTAAGTTATGACAAAGCTGTCTTTTGTAGAAAACTAGATTTTTTCCACTGAGGTATCTCAACCTCTTTTGGCCTTTATTTTGCAGAATTCAGGGCATAGAAGCACTTTTGTTGTAATGTACAATTTACAAAATACATCATAAGTGGTTTTTGGTTTGTCTTTGCATAAAAGTTATATATATATATATATATATATATATATATATATATATATATATATATATATATATATATATATATATATATATACATATATATATATATATATCGAAAATGGCAACGCTTTTATAACTTCATTGTTAATTAAATGCAGGAACGACCTGTATCCCGAAAAAAACAAACAGTTTTAGAGACTTGTCAAGACAGACTTTAGTGAATCTTGTGTCTAATACAAAAAAGCCTGCTGGATAATGACTGCTGCGGGTGATTACATTATACAATCTGACCCCTCCACTTTTGATTACACATTACAAGCTGTGAAATGAAAGGCTGTCGAGGACCATTTCCAATTTTTCTGATGGTTTTAAATTCGCTATTAACACCCTAAATGCTCTTTAACAGGCCTGTCTCTGGCGGTGAAAAGGACCTCCAGAGTTCTTATTGTATGTTAATTCCTACTGTCAGCATCGTAATTAGTGCATGTTTTGTTTCAGACGCCCTTCCATACAATTTACATATATTCATATTGTTTAAAATGACAGCAGCAGGAATTTATTTCAAGACGAAATCTTGCACAAGTTGACTTTTCCTCTCTTTATTGTTGTCATTGCTTAAATGAGTGAGTGTGCAGTGTATGATGGGGTAATTCTGTTTCTGCTCAGCTGGAAACACGGCAGTATTTTTTTTTATGTCAGTCTTATTCTGAATTATTAGCTGTAATGTGAGCTGTGTTAGCTTTTCCGCCAATCCAGGAGGCAGTTTGACTTAAGGCTGTGTTTGACTGCGTAGTTCAAAGTATCCCAGCGTTGGTGCACTATCTTGCCCTCAGGACTTCTATTCGTTTTTTTATCTCAGTGTGTTTGAGCTGAATCGAGTAATGAACAGAAGAGCAACTCACTCACGCCCCACTTCTGGTTCTCTCTGATTCTTTTCCCCTCCCAGGCAAACGGCGGCTGGCAAGATGCTCCAACCCCCTCATCAGTGACATCACCTACAGAAGGACCTGGAAGCGTTCACTCCGATACCTCCAACTGATCCTCCACCCACCTGCTTCCTCTTGATTCCCACTTTCCTCGATCCACCACAACTCTCCCTTCCAAAACTTATACCCTGACCCCCTTTTTTTGGGACTGGATGGGAAACGGCGCGGCACAGTCGGGGTCTGGAGATGACGTTTTCACCATTACGGATAAAACTGTTCACTTTTCCTATCTGGACCACCGCGGCACCGTTAGCAGCCTGCGTAGGGGACTCATATTCACACCACACAGTTTGTACAGTTTCCACTTGATGTCCATGTTGCCTCTTTGTATTTCTCTTTACAGTATATATTCACACAGTAGGCTCACAGCAGCGTATTGGCCCACATCTTGTAAATTGAGATGCTTTCACACTACCTCTATTCGAAATAATAACATAGCAAACAAAATTTAAACGGCTTCGGTTTTACAAAGTTTCGTATTTTTACAAATTTATCAGACACCACATCGAGCCCTATCGTTACACGTCTGTTTTCAATACCAGATTACTTTTCTTTTTTTTACCTATTGTGCCAAAGTTCAGCTCTGGAGGTGAATTTTGAAAACATTGTTGTCTCATGTCCTTAAATTTCTCATGCCATACATTGTGACATATTATTATTATTATTATTATGTTAGTCCATTTATATTAGTAAGCTGATATCCAAGTATTCAGCCTCGGTTTGTATTGTTTGTATTCAGAACTTCTACAGCAGACACTGACATTTAAGACCTTTTATTGCTTTGTGCCATAGTAGCTACGTTTCAGCTAACACGCGGTACAACAGTGCAGAGACTTTACAATCTTAAAGCGAGAAATTAAGGAATTGAGCTCAAAGACGTATATATTAAAGCACAATAACATCTACTGATTAAAGTCAAAGGGGAGCATTTGTAAATGTGAAAAAAAAGAAAAACTGTTTAAATCTAACAGTGAGACAAACGGATCCAAATACTGCTGGTAACCAAACAGTAATTCAGTTTTTAAGGTATCATGTCATCAGGATTGAACACATCGCATGTCCTTTCTCATTCATGTATGAAATCACATTTGTGCCAAAAGTCCGAGCACGAGACGAATCATTTTGAGAACAGAAGATTTTTGGTTTTGCTCAACTTATTCTTTTCCAATAAATAAATTGGAAAAGTCAATAAAAATGTGCAAAATTTGATAAAAATAAATAATCGTTTCCTATTAAAGTTTGTAAAACTGGAACATGCTAAAAAATGTAATAGATATGTCTCTGCAATATTCTTTTTTTTTTTTTTCTGTTCAAAATGTCTCACTGAATCCTCAGGATTTAGTCACAAATCTAATCGGCATGTGTTCATCTTGATCTGCCTGACCTGTTTTGTAACCTCTGATAACATCAGAGAGAACGTCTGACGTTAGAAAGTAATTATATTCTCACTTATTCACTTTTTTCTTTGTTTAAAATGACACTACACTCATGAACATGATGCCAATCTGAAATGTGAAATTAAATTTGTGACCTTTGTCGTATGTACAGTACAATGTATACATGATTACAATAGTCCTCATGAGCATTTACATACTTTGATACCAAAAAAAGGCAGAATTTTATCCTCCTCATTGGGATCAGCTTTATCGAGGGTTTTCTTTTTCCTGTTTTTGAATGGTTTTAGTATCTGCAGTGCTAGTGAGCATCTCATTATGCTCCAGTACTCTGTATCCAAAGCCAGAAAAATGCACTTGGAATACAGTAGTGTTTATATAAATTCAAATGAAAACAAATACCCTGATGGCACACAAATCCAGAAGATGTTTGGATATATTTTTATGTGTCTCCATTTTGCAAATAAGTCATCTTTTTTGTTTCACTTGATATTCTTTTGACTGTTTTTCTTTTTATGCTACCATTATGTGTGAATTGCCCAAGAATGCTCTATATACAGTATGTAGATATGCGCCTTTACTCTTTTTTTGCATCTTTGAATTTGGACAGTAGCTATTTTAACGCAGCCTCTTTGAGTTCCTGTTGGATTTACGGTGAAATCCTTCTTATTCTTTTGTACTCATGTCACATGTTACAACCCTGCGTCCAAAATGGCTACTGTCCCATTAAAGGTGACGTGAAAAGTTAGCGTTAACATTGCCCTCTCTTTGGCTTTTATTTTAGCTGAACTGAACCCTGAGAGAAAATTCAGTCCCGAGATCCCAAACAGCCTGAAAACCACAGGTATTTTTTTAACAGTATTTATTACACACGTATGAAATCATGGATGTCTCAGAGCTTGGGCGTTGAGATCTACGACGGCGTGATGGCAACAGACAAACTCATTTGAATGACTCAGAGCGGCTCCCCTCTCGACTCACCTGCTCAGTATTACAGCCGAGGGGGCGAGCACCATTGAAATGATGCACAGAACCTGCCTCAGTCGTGTCTTTGGAAGTCATTGGAGTGAACTGACAGCGGCGGCCATGCAAGGCAAACACGAGGATTGTTTTTGCACCCCTCAAAAAAAGGCTTAACTCTACTTTTCACATTGCCTGTCAAATATTATCGAAGCTTCATGTAATGATGCTTTTTAGTTTTTGAATATAAAAGGTAAAAGGGACATGAAAAGAAAGATGACCAATTTGTAAAACATGAAATGTTTTATTTGTTGCATGTCTTTTTGTTCTTCAATAAAATAACGTACTGCAGTGTTTTGAATGTTAACTTCTTTTTTATAAGGATTTCAGAGTGAAATCGTGGAGCCTTTTTCTTGACAGGTTTTAACTTTTAAGATCTCTGCGTATGTAAAAAGGTATCAAATGGAAAACTATTGTCTTTTTAATTCCGATTCAAAACTTGTTTTCTGTGGAGAAAAATAGCTGAAAGGTGTAGGTTTTATGGTCTCTTAATTTGTACTGGCAATGCGTATCCCAAATAAATAGTTTCTTTTGTTGCATAAACGGAGGTTTTGTCATTTTTCTGGTGAAGTTTTGTTTGCTCTTTGTGCTTTTCTCCACCACAAACTTGAGCGCGGTGTTTCCAGCAGACTTTTGTAACAGGGTCAGGGTCAGAAGTCACTGTAGGATACAAGTTAACACATTGTAGACTTGTCAGTCCAACACCTCTGGATAGCATTGCACGTCTCACTTCCAACTAGGCTGTGGCATGGAGGCATTTTATCACCACTAACATAGCACCGGAGCTTGGCCTGAGCTGCCGAGGGTGTGAAGGGGACATTTTCACAGTTTTCACAGTGAGTGAAAGCTGTGTGCTCCCGGCAGACAGACACCTCCTCTATCCCCCACCACCCTTCCCCACACCCAGCGCTCCCTCTGAGGCATGGTTAATGTGCGTTCCCTGAAAGAGGCGGAATCCACACTTATCTCTCTCTTCCAGATAAACCAGACAGGATGTCTGATTCTGCTTCTTCAATTCATCCCTCCTCTGGAAAAAAAAAATAAAAAGAAGGAAGGGGCTGAAACATGAACTTGTGGATTAGGAAGAGGTTCCCAGGAGCATCCAAAATCAGGGAGCGTGACAGAGACTGTGGGAGTGACATATGCAAACATGATCAAGTGTAATTACATGGAGAGGCCTCCTTATTTCTATCAAAGGGTTTCTTTTAGCCAGTGTTTCAGGAATGAAAGGCAAAAAGTGCTGGACGTGTAGCTTTAATTTATTCATGTTCTCCTGCAAACCAAAAAAGGCATTGTGAGACTGATTCAGTCATTACATGGTGAAAAGGTGTAAATCCCATTCTGAGTAAAATCGCTGTGCATTCTTTTGAATGTCTGAGTCCTTTAACAAAAAAAAGGCTGTAAAACATGCTGTACCGTGACAAATGCACTGCAGGTTTTTATGAAGACTGCACTGATCATTGTTCATTTTACATCATGAAAGTATAAATCCAATCAGCAACAGAATCTGGACCACCTTAACTCTTTTAACCTTACCTTGGGAAGGGATTTAGATTAAGAGCAATTAAAGAACATTACCCCCTTTCTTTCTTAAAAACTTAAATTGAACTGGTTTAAATCCTTTTCAAAACTAATAAGAATCCATTGGCAGGTATTATTATTAGGTTAATAAGGGCATACCATTCACAGTAAGCATTTAGTTGGTGATTCGCAAGTTAAAATCTTTGCTGTCCTGGTTAAAACTCATTAATAAGCAACGGTTTTTAATGTATATGATACCTATTATATATTAAGTTTGTGAGGAAACATTTTCCTACCTTTTCTCATTTCACCAACATAAAAACAAAAGGCACAGAGAAAGAAAATCAAAGTTCCCGTTTCATTTTGCTGCTCCTGGTATTGTACCTGCTAGTTCATGTGCTGTCAGTTTTGTTTAATGACAATGCACAACAGAGCCACTGGCAACATATCTACACTGCCCCTGGTGGCTAGGTGCTGTAGAGATCATAAACCCCGCGCCGCCTGTAAAATAAGTAGTTGTTAACGTGTCTGTTGAGCTATGTTCAGGAATTCTACTCAAACATGACGAAGGGCTGTTCCTTACTTAACTGTACAATTTATCCTTAATTAACTGTACCAAAAACGGTGTCGTTCTACAGTAATAAGTTTGTGCTGATAAATAGTAAGTCATGTCGTTACTACTATGTTAAGAGCCCAGATAGCAAATTGGTAGTTGATGCACATGTGGCTAGCTAGTTTGTAAATTATAAATATAGACTGAGCATTCATGATGGCTCAAGGCAAATCCAGTGATTTAAGCTGGCATATAGCTGGCATATCACCTGGGCTGAGGTGGAACCTCAACATCTCATCTCCACCAATGACCGTTTAAAAAGACGGGTGTAGTTTCCGACTGTGAAAGATGAAGCCAGCAAGCAGGTATGGGAGGAGCTGTGGGTCAGCAGCAGTAGTGACGGGCAAATTCGGTTCATTTTACTGAATCGAGCTTTAATGAGTCACTCACCAAAGTGAATTGGATTTCCTGAGTCATTTGAGTCACTGAGTCAGTTGACCAGAGAGTGCAAAAATTTATATTTTCACTCAAACTTAATTTGTTTCTCTTTTAATGTAAATCCTACTGCTAAGATGAATGATTGTAAAAGAAAACAGCTATTTTATAGAGCAAAAAAGAGCAAATAAAAAATTTGAAAGGGAACATTTATTTATTTTTTATTTTATTAGTATTTTCCTTAAATGTGTCAAATATATTTTCTCATCTAAATGTCCACTGAGCTGTGAGCCAGGGGCGGTACCCAGCCAACATGTATATATGGGCCCCACCTGGTTTTTGCTCGGGCTGGATGGGTACCATATGGGCATGGGCTCAAACTGGGCTTTTTGTATGGGGCCTACTTGGGTTCTTCACATTAAACCTATATGGGCAATGCCAAGTGGGCACTTTTAGTAGGTCCTAGCTGGGTCAAACATGGGAAACATTTAACTTTTTTTTTTTAAACTTTATTATTGCTCAGTAATAAGACAAAAGTATTTATTACCTGAGTACGAGATTCATAAAAATACACCATAGCCATGCATTAGTTTAGTTTGTTTATTTTTAGCAAATGCATTTTGCAATTTAGAATAAATCTGCATTCATGTGCAAAATTTAGCATTTCCCAATGAGATTGAGAACATGCAGTGCCCTCACAGAAAGGGCCAAACAATTTCAACAACAGTGAGAGGTTCTGAATCGAGGTGTTTTAAATTGTAAGGTAAAAACCTTACAAAATTAAAGCTCCAACCCAAACAATCCCCCACGAGCAAGCACTTGGCAACAGTGGGGAGGAAAAACTCCCTTTCAACAGGAAGAAACCTCCAGCAGAACCAGGCTCAGAGAGGGTCAGCCATCTGCCGCGACCTGTTTGGATGGGGCTGATGCGAGACAGAACCAACACTGTAGGATTTTAAAATTGTTGAAATCTTGTGAATTGTATATATCATAGTCGAAATCATAGCCTGATTTCGACTATGATTTTGTAGGGAAACAATGTTTTCAAAAATTTCCCAAAAGAACAACAGTTCCTAGTGGTCTTTGAAGAGGATTGTTCAGATGAATTGTTGTTATTCTCCTTAACAACAAAAACCTTAATCCTCTTCTCCTTCATCCTGTTCACTTCAGATATCAACGTTCTTGCTACATTATCTTCAAAGTTTAACTGCCTGAATTCCATGGCAGTCTGTACCATCAGTTTAGACTTATATGTCTTCTTTAGACTCTTATAAACGGCTCTAACAAGTTTGCCTAAAGATTTTGGAAGTTGTGCGGGTAGTTTACCCACAGCCATTTCAATGACGTTTTCTAAAATGGCAAAAATGTTGACCTGCTTTGTTGCTGTGCCTGTCTTTAAGGCGACCATGTTGTTCAGCCTAACAAGAAACTGAATTATAAAGTTTCTTTCTTTAGTTTCTTGTGTCCTTTGCCCTGGACTGGGGATCTGTTCTTCAGACGTTTCAGCAGGACTGGTCTGATTTTCCCAAACAACAGAACCCTTTATCCTTTTCTCCTTTACCTTATTGATCTCTGATATTAAAATTCTTGAGACATTTTCTTCAAATGTTGACTGACGAAATACAGTGAAAAATCGTAGCAAGTCCTTGGAGTTGTACATCTTCTGCAGTCCATGGAAAACAGACTTAACCACCCTGTTTATAGATGTTGGCAGTTCTGCAGGTAATTTTCCTGCAGTTTTTTCTGTGACTGTTTTGATGAGTGAAAACATGTCGATGGGTTTTATGACTAATTTAGTTTTTGTTGTAATGGTGTTTGAAAGCTTTACAACAAACTGAACGATAAAGTTTTTTTCATCCATTTCTCGTCTCTCTGCCCGTGTACGGGTCATAAAGACGGATTTGAAGAGAAGTGTCTGCATCTCCTCTTCAGATATTTCTATGGGCCTGGTTTCCTGTGGACTGTCTCCTTTAAAGGAATCCATTTGAGTTTTTTTCTGTGCTGTTCTCTGATCCCGTTACTAGTGTCTGTAATAACTTTTGTTTCTAATGTCTCTGCAAAGCAAACCCTCGGTGTCGAATTGTGCTATACAAATAAACTTGCCTTGCCTCCGCCCCTATTTATGAGCTGGTAGGACCAGATCAAAGCTGAATATGTATCACGTGACACCGACGTCAGCTCTGGAGTGTGATGTCACTGGAGAGGGTGTAGCGACTGTTTTTATGTGTTGTCGTTAGCAACAAGGACGGTAAAACCATCGTGTACGCTTGTTTATTTCCCTTTCACAATAAAGCTCAAGATCCTGTTGAGACTTTTCAAAATAAACTGAATGACGTGAAAGAGTGTTTACGGATGAGTATGGGCTCAAATTGTGGTCATAAATATGTTGTACTTGTAAAAAAGATTTGTATGTGTAAAAAAGATTTGTGTGTGGACTTAGCCAAAAAGTACATGTGAAACTCGAACCGGCAACCTTCCGATTACAAGGCGAACTCCCAACTCTTGAACCACGACCGCCCCACAAATAAATAACAAAATATTTATGACCACAATTTGAGCCCATAGATGAGAAGCAAAAAAGAGCCGCCAAGTGCTAAAAATAAACCTTAGACTCAAACGTTAGAACAGTTGAATAAATACTCACGAAGAAAACGGCGGCCGTTACAACTTATGTATCGTTTCATGCATCGCAGGTATACGACGCCCAGCTGAGTCGAGCTGCCCGAGATTCACAGAATTTACAGAAAATGTTACATTTTTGTGATTTATATCGTTATCGGGGCTATAGATGCTTATATTGGGATATGTGATTTTGGTCACATCGCACAGCCCTACTCTGAGGTCATAGCAAATTAGAACAAATGAAATATTTTACTGGAGCTTTAGATCCCTCTCTGTCCACAACAGAGGAAAAACAAGGCACCAGTGAAGGATCACCCTGCTGTGCTTTGATCAACATTTCTCTGGTCATATTCAAGCTCTGATTAACTCAAATCAAATCAAATCACTTTTATTGTCACATCACATGTGCAGGTACATTGGTGCAGCACATGTGAGTGAAATTCTTGTGTGCGAGCTTCACAAGCAACAGAGTTGTGCAGAAGTTTGGACTCATAACTCAGACGCCCTCTACAGGAAAGGGCAGAGCAGGCTGTACCTGCTGCGGAGACTCAGGTCGTTTGGAGTGGAGGGCCCACTCCTGAAGACCTTCTATGACTCTGTTGTGGCTTCTGCTATCTTTTATGGTGTGGTCTGCTGGGGCGGCAGCATCTCTGCTGGGGACAGGAAGAGACTGAACAGGGTGATCCGAAGGGCCAGCTCTGTTCTAGGATGCCCTCTGGACCCAGTGGAGGTGGTGAGTGACAGGAGAACGGCGGCTAAGCTGTCATCCCTGATGGACAACATCTCCCACCCCATGCAGCAGACTGTGACAGCACTGAGCAGCTCCTTCAGTGGGAGACTGCGGCACCCACGGTGTGGGACGGAGAGATTTCGCAGGTCTTTCCTCCCCACTGCTGTCAGACTCCATAATAATGACTTTACTGATCAAGCACACACATCCATACATATGCAATAATACTAAGTGCAATAATCCTTTCTGTCATCGTTGTATTTTTACTCAGTTGTATATAGTATTTGTATTTGTATTCTATTTTTATCTTATTGTATATTTATTTTATTTTATTCTACTGTATATAGTATTTTATTTTATTCTATTCTGTACAGTTGTGTACTGTATTTATTCTTATTGTATTCTAATTTTTGCCTCATAACTTTTGCACTGTCCACTCCTGCTGTGACAAAACAAATTTCCCACGTGTGGGACTAATAAAGGTTATCTTATCTTATCTTATCTTATCTTATCTTAATACAATAATGTAAACAAGCAAAATACAAGAATGGCTACATCTGAAACTAATAAATATATGTACAATATATAATAGTATATGCATTTCTGGATGTGTATACTAAATATTTTTCTACGTGTGTGTGTGTGTGTGTGTGTGTGTACACATATTTTACAAATTAAATAGAGTAAACAATAAATAAAATATATAAAAATATACAGAGTTGAGACATGTGCAAAACAGTGGCATTAATGTACAGTGTGGAGTGCATAATGTTAAAGTTCCAGTAGTGAAGCTGAGGTGTCTATGACGTGTTCAGCAGTCTGATGGCCTGGTGGAAGAAGCTGTCTCTCAGTCTGCTGGTACGGGACCGGATGCTGCAGAACCTCCTTCCTGATGGAAGTAGTCTGAACAGTTTATGGCTGGGGTGACTGGAGTCCTTGATGATCCTCCCCGCTTTCCTCAGGCACCGCTTCCTGTAGATGTCTTGGAGGGAGGGAAGCTCACCTCCAATTATCCGTTCAGAGCACCGCACTACTCGCTGGAGAGCTTTGCAGTTGTAGGCGGTGCTGTTGCCATACCAGGTGGTGATGCATCCAGTGAGGATGCTCTCAATGGCACAGTGATAGAAGGTCCTGAGGATGCGGGGGCTCATGCCGAATCTTTTCAGTCTCCTGAGAAAGAAGAGGCGCTGCTGCGCCTTCTTCACTGTTTTGTTTGTGTGTACTGACCATGTAAGATCCTCAGCCAGATGTACACCAAGGAACCGGAAGCTGCTCACTCTCTCCACAGCAGCGCCGTTGATGGTGATGGGGGTGTGTACTTCTCTGCACCTCCGGAAGTCCACTATCAACTCCTTTGTCTTTGCGACGTTGAGGGTGAGATGGTTGTCTTGACACCAGTGGGTCAGGGCGCTGACCTCTTCCCTGTAAGCCGTCTCATCACCATTGGTGATAAGACCCACCACTGTAGTGTCGTCCGCAAACTTCACAATGATGTTGGAGTTGTTAGTGGCTGTGCAGTCGTAGGTGTAGAGTGAGTATAGGAGAGGGCTCAGTACACACCCCTGTGGAGCACCAGTGTTCAGTGTGATGGGGGATGAGGTGATGCTGCCCAGTCTGACTACTTGGCGTCTGTCAGACAGGAAGCTAAGGATCCAGCTGCAGAGGGAGCTGCTCAGTCCTAGATCCTGCAGTTTCCTGTCCAGCTTCGAGGGAACGATGGTATTGAATGCTGAGCTGTAATCTACAAACAGCATTCTCACATACGTGTCTCTCTTCTCCAGGTGTGACAGGGCAGTGTGTAGTGTCAGGGCTATGGCATCATCAGTGGACCTGTTGTGGCGGTATGCAAACTGTAGAGGGTCCAGTGAGTCGGGTAGTGCAGAGCAGATGAAGTCCCTGACCAGCTTCTCGAAGCATTTGCTTACGATGGGGGTCAGGGCTACAGGTCGCCAGTCGTTCAATGAGGAGATGGTGGAGGATTTGGGTACAGGGACGATGGTGGCCATTTTGAAGCAGGCTGGGACTACAGACAGAGAGAGGGAAAGGTTGAAGATGTGCGTGAACACTCCAGCCAGCTGAGCCGCGCATGACTTGAGGACGCGGCCGGGAATCCCGTCCGGACCAGTAGCTTTGCGTGCGTTCACCTTCCTGAAGCACTTCCGCACATCCTCCTCAGACACAGTGTGCGCACTGACGTCTTCCGCGGTGCGCACACTGTCCGGTCTCATGGTGTTCGCTGTGTCGAATCTAGCGTAGAATACGTTTAGATCCTCACACAGGGAGGCCGTGGTCTGCGGTGTGCTGGTTTTCCCTCTAAAGTCTGTGATCGTGTTTAGTCCCTGCCACATACTCCGAGGGTTGTCAAACTGTTGCTCCACCCTGTCCCTGTACTCACGTTTGGCTGCTTTGATCGTCTTCCGGAGTTGGTAATGTGCGTGTTTGTAGTCTGATGTGTTTGCGGAGGCAAAGGCGGTGCTCCGTGCCGCGCGAACATCTCCGTTAATCCAGGGTTTTTGATTTGGGAAGGATTTAACTGTTCTGGATGGGACAACATCTTCCACGCATTTCCTGATAAATCCGCAGACTGAGTCTGTGTACTCGTCAATGTCCCTAGCAGCCACGTGAAACATTTCCCAGTCCGCGTGATCAAAACAGTCCCGCAGCGCAGACTCTGATTGGTCCGTCCAACAGTGCACTGCCCTCCGGGTTGGAGCTTCCTGTTTCAGCTTCTGCCTGTAGGCGGGCAGGAGCAGGATGGAGCGGTGATCTGATTGGCCGAATGGGGCTCGGGGGAGGGCTTTGTACGCATCCCGGAAAGAGGTGTAGCAGTGGTCGAGTAGCCGGTCTCCACTAGTGTTAAAATGGATGTGTTGGTGGAGTTTGGGTGAGACTTTCTTCAGGTTTCGCTTATTAAAGTCTCCGGCTGTGATAAACGCTGCCTCTGGGTGTGCGGTTTCCTTGCTGCTGATCGCGCTGTACAGTTCCCTGAGCGCTCGGTCAGTGTCGGCTTGTGGGGGAATGTAAACAGCCGTAATAATCACTGCTGTAAATTCCCTCGGTAGCCAGAATGGCCGGCACTTAATCATCAGGTACTCCAGGTCCGGTGAGCAGAAGGATTTGACCGGGTGCACGTTCGCATAATCACACCAGCTGTTGTTGATCATGAAACACACACCACCGCCTCTGCTTTTCCCAGTAAGATCCTGTGACCTGTCCGCGCGATGCACGGAGAACCCCGGTAGTTGTATTGCGGAGTCTGGTACCTTGTCCGATAGCCAGGTTTCTGTGAGGCAGATCACGCAGCAGTCCCGCATCTCTCGCTGGAATGAGATCCGTGCCCGAAGCTCGCACAGCTTGTTCTCCAGAGACTGCACATTAGCCAGTAATAAACTGGGTAACGGTGGTCTGTTAGTGCGCCGTCTCAGTCGAACCAGAACGCCAGATCTTCTCCCTCTGCGTCGGCGTTTGCGGCCTCCAGGGCCAGAGAACAAAGGCGTCTCAGGTGAGATGAATGGGGGGTCTGCAAACGGAGCGTCCGTGTTGCAAAACTTGAACTCCGGAAAGTTATAAGAAAGACCGTCTTTTATGTCCAGTAAGGTTTGTCGGTCGTACACAAGGAGACATGTGCTACTCGCGAAAAAATGAAGGAAAAGTAAAATTAAACACAGAAAAAAGCTGTTGCTTGGGGGAGCTCGCGACGAGGCTGCCATACTCGGCGCCATCTTGAATCAAAATTTGTCCTCGGGAATCATTTCAGGGACGTCACATGTGGAGATTTTTACAGAATCAATGGGTGACACGAAAGAGTCGTCTTCATCAAACGACCCCGACAAATCCACAATCTCACCCATTTTACGAGCCTGAGCACAAGTAATTGCGCACACAGGAAACACCTCTGAAGCAGGGGAGCCTGAGTCATGCGCCTTAACATTCGTTGCCAACCAAGAAGAAGAAGAAGAAGAAGAAGACGTGACCCAGGAGGGAGGGGGTGAGTGAGTGAGTGATTCGTCTATGCTACGATTCAGCACAGCAAGGGAGGGGGTTAGTTTTTTTGTTGTTTTTTTCTTTGCGCCATTTTTTTTTTTATTAGTAAAATTAACATACAAACAAAATGCACCATATATTACACATTCAGAGAATAGACATTCCTTACATATTAGCAACTTTCATATATATAAAAAAGGAAATATAAAGATGGGGTCGGGAGGGGGTTAGTGAGTCCTGAGTGATTTGCTTACGCTATGATTCAGCACAGCAAAGGAGGGGGTGAATAACTCAAATGTGCTGTTAGAATGTTAGCTGAGCGATGCTACTGTGAACCGAGGAGCTATCCGGTTGTTCAGTCTAACGTCACTAGCCGTGTCTGGACCTAAACTCTGCTGCAGGTCCATATATCAAACGATCACTATGGCATTACTGAGAGTTGAAAAACTGTCTAGAGTCTTTCATCTTTAATAAAATGATCAGCGTTCTGCTCTACCAGGTGTAACAATTGAGTTTAACATCCAGGCATCCATGAAAACGGAATTTATGACATTTAACGGAGTTAGAAGTTAGCAGGGAGTTAGCTCGCTAGCTTCTATCTAAATACAATATAGCATGTCCTGACTGCGGGGTTTTGGAAACAAATTAAAACATACAGCTCTGTTATCACTTCCAACATAAATGAAGACAGAAAACTAAACAGCAGTGACGTTTGTAGGGTTACTGAAGTTGGGCTAGCTGGTATATAATGATGTGCTACGTGACCGCTAGCGACACAGCTATGTTAGCATAATATAAACAAGCTAACTTTTTTTCCACTCGATAAAAGTTAACGTGAGTGTTCTCGGTGGTCAGGAACAAATGTAATCGCATGGCAGGATGCTGTAAAAGGACCAAACTTCAGCCAGGAGAACAACTGAGATAATCCATCCACAATACGAGGTTAGTCATTCATATACTGCTGCATGGGCTGGGCTGTAGTTACATCCTAAGGTTTTGAAAACTGAGCTTAAATAAATGATTAGCGGTAATAAAAGCTGAGGGAGGTCAACAGTGATCACTGACTGTTTTAGGAGCTTTTTGAGATTAAATAGAAGAAAATACATAACATTTCTAAATAAAAAATATGTTTTTATTTGTTTTGGGTTTTTTATTGGCTGTTATGGCACTAAAGTTCTTATTTAGTTTACTCTTTCTGTGTACAGCACTTTGTGACTGTTTGTCTGTGAAGCCCTTCATAAATAAACTTTACTTACTAGAGTCAAATCAGAGATAAAGCAGTGTTAGCTCTACCTTGTCTGCTGCCGTATGAGTGTGTAGCATTGCCATCAGATCTGTCACTTGTGATCTCTGGTAACTGTCAAATCACTCAGCTTGAGGATTCATAGCAGGACTCTGTAACCCATGGGTGATGTCACAGTCTGGATGGACTGTACATGTTGATCACTACTGTACAGACTCTGATGATTTATGATGCAAATGGTGTAAAATGTCTGTATCCGTTTCCCAAAATTCCTGCTGTATTTTTGTGCACTGAGAGGAAGTAATGATTGATTGTCTGAATAATGATTAATTAATTGAAAGGCATTTTCTGCTGCTTATCCGGTCGTTAAGTCTGACGTCACTAGTCGTGTCTGGGCCTAAACTCCGCTGCAGGTCCATATATCAAACGATCACTATGGCATTACTGAGAGTTGAAAAACTGTCTAAAGTCTTTCATCTTTAATAAAATGATCAGCGTTCTGCTGTACCAGTTGTAACAATTGAGTTTAACATCCAGGCATCCATGAAAACGGAATTTATGACATTTAACGGAGTTAGAAGTTAGCAGGGAGTTAGCTCGCTAGCTTCTATCTAAATACAATATAGCATGTCCTGACTGCGGGGTTTTGGAAACAAATTAAAACGTACAGCTCTGTTATCACTTCCAACATAAATGAAGACAGGAAACTAAACAGCAGTGACGTTTGTAGGGTTACTGAAGTTGGGCTAGCTGGTATATAATGATGTGCTACGTGACCGCTAGCGACACAGCTATGTTAGCATAATATAAACAAGCTAACTTTTTCCCACTCGATAAAAGTTAACGTGAGTGTTCTCGGTGGTCAGGAACAAATGTAATCACATGGCAGGATGCTGTAAAAGGACCAAACTTCAGCCAGGAGAACAACTGAGATAACGAGGTTAGTCATTCATATACTGCTGCATGGGCTGGGCTGTAGTTACATCCTAAGGTTTTAAAAACTGAGCTTAAATAAATGATTAGCGGTAATAAAAGCCGAGGGAGGTCAACAGTGATCACTGACTGTTTTAGGAGCTTTTTGAGATTAAATAGAAGAAAATACAAAACATTAAACATGTTAACAACACAAAAGCTATATTAAACGCTACTACTTTAGACCCGGAAGTAGGATTCGTCACGTCATCACTTAACGACCGGATAGGCAGCTTGGTCACAGTGGCAGCAGGGTAAAATTTTAAATAGCCAGCACCTATATAGTCCTTTTAAACTTTGCAGTGTTATAAAGTATTTGAAGTGTGTTTCTCATCCACACACACACACACACACACACACACACACACACACACATAACCACGCAAGGTGTTTTGATGCCCTGCAGGGTAACTTGGGGTTTGGTGGCCTGAGACTCTCAGCAAGTGGAGAGACTGGGGATCAAACCAGCTCTACCAGCTGAGCCAAGGATGTATCCCATGGTCCCTTTCCAGTTTGACCACAAACTCTGCAGTTTCATTTTCATTCATCTCTGAACAGTAATAAGATGCAATACAATAAAATGGTGTATAGGATTAATGTGCAACTACAGCTTTCCATGTTGTTTAATCATAACTAGGGAGACTTCTCATTTATGCTGTTTCTTAAAAATAGAAAATAACAGAAATTTAAGATCTCGAGGAAGAAATTTAAATGTAAAAATACATTTTTGATTGAAAGAAAAAATTAATGAATTAATTAAAGCACCTTGGTGTCTATTAGATTAAGAGTCTAATCCAGCTCTCTGCTCTATACACTCGGACAGGGAACAAGCACAGGATTGTGTCTCTCTATAGGCTAAGACAAACATTCATTATAATCACATCTGCCTTCTTTGACCTCATCTTAGTACATCTAAGCCAATGGAATTTCATATCAATCTTCTTCAACCTCAATGACCACAAAGCATGTGGCACATGCAGGAGGGCTCAGGGCTCACATTATATCGATGACAATATAAGGCTCATCAAGAGGCAGGATTATTCACAATGCATAATGTGCACCCGATACAGCATCTGCCAACACGATGCACACACACACTCACAAGGCTGCACACATGCGCCTGAGGGAATGGTTTCTGAAGTAGACGATGTAAGGTCTGAGGTGGAGAAGCTTTGTCTCAAGGAAACAAGTCGTCTTCTCTCCTGATAGACCGTATATGAATCACAAAATAACTCCACAAGGCTGCGCAGGAATAGGGTCAAGTAATTAGTGACTGTGGGTGTGTTCCAGTCAGCGTTGCAGATTTCAGATTTGGAAACAGTTCAGTTTGGCAAAGCCTCAGTACTCGTTTTGCCTATGCCACCCACAGATCCTTAATGAATTCCTCTGATCCCAACTTTCATAAAGAAGACATTTGGAAAAGATTTCACAGATCCGCGTGCGTCATCAGAGCCTTTCAAGTGACTTCAACCGTGGAACATTTGAATTAGACTCTGCAGAATATTTGAGCCTTTTTTGGGGTGTGGGAGTTTAAGGCTGTAAACTCTTTCTTTATATTTGCCTTAAGCTTCCATAATGAGCAAGTTATGGACCTTATCATGTTCTTCAATTACAGGAAAAATAAAGAAAACCTTTAAAACCGTGCCAGGAGATGCTCTTATTAAATAAATGAGAAAGTTATCTCTCCAAAACATAAATCAGAAATGAAACAAAAAAATATTTAATGAAGAGCATCCGTATCCAGGGCTGCTGGAATAATTAGCTCAGTCATATGCAAGGATTATTCACGTCCACTCTCTTGCTCGCTTGTTTCTGTGAGCTCATTTATTTGGGGTTTGTGTCTCTGTGTTTTTATCTTCTTAAATGTTTTTCCTGCATTTCTGGACATGAAGTCATTTGACACATTTGGTCACTGCAGTGTGTCGCTTCAGAGGGAAATCCTGTCTTTTCAAAAGATAGCAATGCTGATTATGTTGTCAGGACGGATTTGTGTCTGGTTAAAAACCGTCTAGTTACCCCTGCTCTGTGTACCCTGCTATATAGTGTATACTGTAATTTAGGAGGCAGCTGTCATATTGAGTTTCCCCATTATCCACTATGTACAGCGAGGCTCAGAGGCAGTCGGCACTGGATGTGATATAAAACCTCTCTGAGGCTCTCCTCGCACACAGTCTTGATTTTATGAATTTCAATTAATTGTCAAAACAGTAATTTCAGGGATCATTTTACAGAATGGGCCAAATCCCAAACCTCAATGTGCACCAAAAGTAAAACGCTGATGACCCCTGTTATGGTCTCTGTGACCTGATGTGTCATACAAAGGCAGAATCATTAAAGGAAACAATGGAGATGAGAAAAAAAGCTTATGAAACATCATGTGAAGGCTCATATACAAAATGTGCAACAGATACTGGCACAAATGGGCCTCGAATAATGAGAGGATCTGGTGGAATTTTTTCATGGAGTAGGGGGCATGTTACTTGTTTCATTACAAAGTACTGCTCATCTATAGTTGTATATTTCTATCTTGACAAGAGTGTACTTTTCCACGGTGACATGCCCCCTGTTTCATAAAGAGTGCACTGAAATCTATGGAAGCCCGTTTCCGCCACAAAAAAAAAGTATCCATAACTCAAAATTTTGAGTTATTTTCTAGAAATTTCAACTTATTAACTCAAAATTTCGAGAAAAGTAGCTCGAAATGTTGACTTACTTTTCTCAAAATTTTGAGTTAATATCTCGATGTTAACTGCTATCAGCAATCTACGTGAATGATGTCATTTCCTTGTTACCCAGAAGCTGAAGCTCTAAGCTACAAATGTTATAGCTAAGCTACCAGTATTACAACCAGTCATGAATGCACAAATTGCTGATTTGTGTGGCTTGTGTTATTAGCTGAATCACATGGCGTTACTCTCAGCAAATGTACTCTCGAAAAGCGCCAATTTGTTGCGATGGGGATTTTTAGTGCGCATTCCAGATAGATTACTGATTGGCAGAGCTAGCTTGAAATTTCGAGTTGATAAATCGAAATTTGAAGTTAATAAGTCGAAATTTCGAGAAAATAAGTCGAAATTTTGAGTTATGGATACTTTTTTTTGTGGCAGAAACGGGCTTCCATGGAAATCTGTATTCAATATGCTGCTTAAATATATTTTAATTAATAAGGCAGCTAAATGAAATATTTAATTAGACGTGATTTAAGAGTTGCTCTCCTCCTGCAAAGTTGCACAGTTTAAAGTCAGTCTGTAGCTTTAAGCAAAACTAGTGTATCTGATGAATGTCGTATTACCTTGGCTGCTAATTATTAAGCTACTGTTTTATTTGTTTATTTATTTATGATCATTTAAATTACTAAAAGGCTGGAGTGTCAAAACTATTTCTTTTAGATGATGCAGGGAAAAGTTTGAAGGTTTACAACATCGGTTTGTGTTGTCCACAGTTTTTCCTACACTTTTTATGCTGTTTTGCCATAAAGTTAATGACTTTACATTGCGTGTCTAATCCAAAATCATTTTTGTAGTAAGGCACAAAATCAGATTCTGGTGCCAATATAACTTTTACCAAATTCATAAAACTGCTTCACTTTGGTTTTGTACCGCAGCGTAAATGGATTTTGTTCAGATTCATATTTTATGACGGGGAGTAAATGAACGCTCTAATTGCACAACAGAGAGACGATTAGCTGTTGTAATAAGGTTCAGATGCGGTGGCGACGGTGGTTTCGGGGCACTGATAGTGTGTCAGAACTATATGTGCACTCACCAGGGAGTGCAATTTACATCGCTGCAACTGTTTAAATGATTGGACAATCAGGAAAGCCAATGTTTTCTTTACAATATGCCATTATTATATGAGAAGAAGAAACTTTCTTATAATGTTCAACAGAAAATTATAAGAATGGAAGCATGGTCAACTTGGTCATGGCCATCTTTTAACATGAACTACCACTAAAGAGGAAAAGTAAACGATTTGTTTGACTCATTTTGAAATCTGAAGCAGGATGGCATGCTGACTGAAATGGGAGGGATCTTTAGCAGATTGTTTAGATTTAGTATTAGCAATGATTTAAAAAAAATAAGCACTTAAATATATTTTTACCCTTTAAAGGTGGTTTGAAAAGAAAAAAAAACTGACTGAAGTGCAGATAAAAGCATCAGAGACAGCAAGTAAATATCACTGCTTAAATTAAAAATAAAAGTAGATTTATATGTCAAAATATAGACTATTTTATATATGAAAAAATCATTTGTTCTTTTTCGGGAGGACTGGTTTTGGATTATCATCATATCTAATACTATTTGGAATATGCCAATTATATGTAACTGGACCATCTAAGAAAACAGGAAAAACCTAAGAGCCTCACAAGTTTGTCACTTTATTTGCAGAAATCATGAAAGAAAAAAACAAACATGTTTTGCAAAGAATCTAGGATATATTTCTGTGTATAAAGTCAAATTTAACACTAGGATGGTATGAAAACAGTCCATCCTAGTGTGTCCTCTGCAGTCTCTAAGTTTGGATGATAGTTTGGCAGATAACCTCAGCTGAACCTTTCTGTTTTGTGATGTTCGCAGGATGTTGCCCGTTAGCTCTTTGTTTAAAATTTAGACCTCATCCACGGACACAAGTGTGACCTTGTGCAGCTTTGAGCTGTCTCAGCAGAGCATCTGACCACGGCGGCTGACACAGCGAGACGTCCGCCTGTTTGGGGACAGAGGGTGTATGTAGGTCAGGCATGGGTCTGCATGCTGTGACAGCAGCACGGTCACTGTGCTGTGCAGCAGGACAGGGATTGGAGTGGACAGAGAGAGCCGGCACAGAGAGAGGCCCCCCTCACACGTCAGCACCGATACTTCCTCATTTCCCCCCTTAAACACTTTGACATTATCAGGCCACACAGAGCAACGTCCACCCTCATTATTCTCACCTTTGGTACTGCAGCCAAATGGACAAAGAGGAGCAGAAGAAAAAATAAAGGGCAGAAATGTGAAACAGACATCAGATCATAGTGCACATCTAACATGTGGGGATGGTCATTTGATGAGAACGAGAGCTTCCGCATCAAGGCACTAAGATTTATTAATTTATAGAAACCTTCAGTGTATTAATAATAATTAAACAACAGTAAACAGTGGATTAATTACACAACAAGGAATTATTTTGAGCACATTGTTTTTAATTGAAAAAAGTGTCCTGATTACAGTTCCAAACTATAATTCCAGAAATGAAAGCAGACTGCCATCTAGTGGTTCAAACAAACACTGACATTTAGATGTGATATGAAAAACTACAACAGCTTCAGTGACATGTGAAAAAAAAATCCCCATGCTGTTTTTGTATTTATTATTCTCCATGAAACTAACGCACTAAAACAGGCATGGGGGAATCATTTCTCCAAGACGCCACAAAAGAAACTTGAACTTGTGGAAGGACGTAACAATAACCTTGTAATGAGATCATAATGATCAGTTCAAGTTATAAATGGGGGCCCTACGCAACAGTCCCAGTTTTTCATGAGGCCCCTTGGAAAAATGTTTTGCCCACCCCTGCATTAAACAGAAGTGACAGTTTTCTACTGTAAATGCTGGCACCTCTGAAGGTGAGTCTCCGAATGGTAACAGGTGAGAAGGCCGCTCATCGGTTGTAAGGATGCATTGACCCAGACGCAGATTTGATGTTTGTCTTGATGCTGCTTGGCATTTTTCCTGAGAGAAAACCAAAGGGAAGAGATCAACCCTATATATGCATCTTTAAGGTTTTTTCTTTCTTCAAGTGCAGATATAAATCATTCAAAACATCCTGTGTTAACAGCTGGGTTGTCAAAAAAAATTTATTTAATTTAATACTCCAATATTAATCAACTCCAAAATGACTATCAAATTGAGATTCTCCTTTGCCATAGTATCGATACAAACAGTTCCATCTTTGAAGACAGTCTGCAGACAGTGACGCACACAGCCCCTCCCCTCACTAACAACTAAAGTTGTTAGCATTCATAACACTGAACAACACTTGAGGAGGAATTTCAGAGGTCAGTAAATCGTCTGTTTCAACAGCACTGAAGTATTTAACAGTTCATTAACGCAGCAGCTAGCATGCTGTAGTTAGCCTGTAATGATTATGAATGACAGATGGCATATTGAATATAGAGTTGTGGCAAGTCGGGTTATGGACACATGGTGAATCGAGTAGGCTGCTCTGCACAGCCATGAGTGGATAATCCAAGAAAATAAAAAGTCAAATCTGGAGAAGAGTAGCTTATTCAGATGGGTTTCAGGCCTGAAGAGCAGAGCTGAGGATGCAAAGAGCTGCAGAGTGGATGGTGGATGACAGAGAGGCTGCAGTTGTGAACAAGAAGAACATTTTTTTTTTAATTAATAAAAGAAATCAGATGAATCTTAAAAACCTATTTTGTTGAATCCAACTTATTTTTGAAAAAGTTTGCAAAAATTCAACATGTTTTTTGAAATGTGAGTTCTTCACTATTACTTTTCTTTACTATTGTTGCAGGATGGGGTCAAAATCGTCAGCATGGTCTCAAAAATGGTATTTAGTAGTTCCCTGAGTATATACTCAATAAATTCTAGTATTGTGACAATCTTAGCTAGCAGTCAATGTGCAAGTTTCGAGGTCCATAAACTCTTGAAAATGATCTGTAGAGTTCAAAGCAGTATCAATACATCTAAACAAACAAGCAGTTTCCATATGAAAATGAATATTATCATCTCATTACAATGTAATGTTGGGTGGGAAGTTTCCTGGCATTAATATGGGGATTACTTTGAGGTGAAAGCTCATTTCAAGTTAAATGAAACAGGTAGTGCACACCTTAACATGTTTTTAAGCTGTAAACTACATGATAACAACTATACTTAGACCACAGAAATGAATTCTATGCAGAAATGTTAGCATTTCTACCAAATTTATGACAAAATGCCATCTATTATTTTAAATCATGTCCACGTTTGGAAAGCCAGGGATGACAGTCAACTACTTTGTAATACTCATATATATATATATATCAGATATGACTGTTAATGCCCCCTAATAAGGGCTAATCGTCAGTACGCGCCACGGTCCCTTCAGCCTCTGCATTTGGGTGGAAGCATAGATGGATTATTGCATGGGAAAAATGGGCACATTAGCTTGAGAATGTTTTTTCATTTGTGCAATATTATTGTTTTTTTTTTAAATATTGGAAAAGGCCATTTATTAAACTGCATGATAATGTAAAATTGTTTGAGTATCCTGTTATGAAGCCTAGAACTGAGCATTTTTGCTATTAGCCTGGTGTTTTAAAACTTTGTCTTTAACATATCCTGTATAATTCACCTTCCTACCTCTTAAAGTGACCATCATTTTTAAATGGAGCATCACACTTAATTCATTATAATTCAAAAACTAATGACTGTCATCGGTAAAATGTTGAAACTGAAGAAAACTGAAGAAACACGGCAAAGCACTCTATGGCTGGCTCTCACATAACTGTGATGCTGTGCTCAGGTAAAATACTAACTCAGCTTTCCAAGTCTCCTACCTGTCTGACCTTGCTGCTGTTGAGCCACAGGTCCTCCCATACCTGCTTGCTGGCCTGAACCCCCACCAATAGTGACCTGCTGTAAGGTTGGACCTCCACTCATCATGGACCCCTGTCCTTGGTGTCCAGGGGCCACGGGACCAGGAGGCCTACATTTGGAAAGTCCCTTTCCAAATGCAACGGCCGAAACTAATGCGTTAGTGTCAGCAGGGTTGAAAGACGGTTTGCTCTGTCGCATAGCTGTGTAAAAACAATAAAATAAAATAAAATTTGAGAGTCACCATTGTATTTGTGTAATTTATTAAAGAAAACTGCAGCAGAAGTGCAACATACCAGCGCTTTCTGCATCTCTGTCCTCACGAGGGTTGCTTAGCTTCTCCAGCAGAGTAGTGCAAATCTTATTCAAAGCCTGGATCTGTTTCTGTTCATGACAATAAAACCTGAAGGTTTAAACAAAAATTGCAAAATATTCCCAAAAATGACAGAATATTTTATTTTATGCGAGTCCAAACTAACCTGGGCCACATCGGGGCCAATACGTGCTGCCTCTGTACTCAGCGTTTTCTCCTGCTCCTCCACCTCTGGGTCAGGTTTGGTCCGCAAGTAGTCCGGTACGATCTCATGGCTGAACACTGGAACGCGCTGCTCCGTGAGTTTCTGAGAGCAGGTAAACAGACAGCTCAGAGAAACTACTTCTTTTTTCAAAAGAGGAAACGTGTTATCAGCTGTGGTACTCACTGCCAAGTCCTCATCTCGGTCTGGAGACAGGACCAGGGGGATTATAACTTGGTTGCGAAAGGACGGTGTCTTCTCGTTCCTGAGCAGTTTATTGATGGTGTTCAGCTGACCAGACAGAAGGGCGAAGTTATCCAAAACAGAAGGCCTATAGGACAAAAAAGGGCACATCTGTGAGAGCTCAAAATAATCCACAAAGCACGCGTTTCAGATCAAATCTGTATATCCACAAGACAAGATTTTCCACAGTTTCTGTCAAATTTGCTCCTGTAAATAAAAGGAACAAACCGTGTTTATATGTTGTTGTCAAAAACAGCTTGAACAACAAAGTATTAGCTCGACTTAAATCTATGTCGCGTTTCTTTTAAAACAAAACAGCCTGCTTTACAATGAAAATAATTTTACTCACCACGTCAAACGCTCGTACTCGTTTTCTAGTTTGTAAATGAAACTGTGCAGAGCATTTTTAACGTGAGCCACCCGCGAAATGAGAGACTCCACTGACGCCTCTAACTGTTTCTCTTCTCGTTGCTAAAAGACAACAAAAGCATTAAAAACCTCCCAAACACTGCAAATACACAGCTGTGCTAGCCAAACGGCTAAAGAGTGCATAACCTCAGCCACTTAAGAGTCAGTCACTTAAACAACAAGAAAATGAGTCATCAGACAAAATAAACATTTTAATGAATGTTACTGCATCTAAGAAGGCATTATACTGTCGTACAGAATATATATTCATATTTATTACCTGCATTGTTCAAGTAGAATTTAGCCAACCTCAAGCGACAGAGAAGCACTTCCGGTTCATCACTGTCAAAGTAAAAGCCTGCTGGTTAAACATGGCGGAAACGCTATAACGTTTATTTATTCAAAATGTTCTCGTAAACAAATAATCCAGTACACAACTTATGCGATATTTAAGCAAACATTTCAGTTTAGAGTTTAGAGTTCAAATGTGATATATGTAAAAACTGAATGTATATCTATATTAATCTATATTACTATAGTAATTAATTTGTACATTAACTGTATACTCTCTCTCTCTCTATATATATATATATATATATACATATACATATATATGTGTGTGTGTGTGTGTGTGTGTGTGTGTGTGTGTGTGTGTGTGTGTGTGTGTGTGTGTGTCAGATAACGCTTTGCAGGTTCTCAATTACATTCCTACTTTATAAATGCTCCATTTATTTCTATACTTGAGATATAGCAACATACAACTGCTTTTAAACTACAACATGGTGCTGCTGCCTTATCAGTAAAGCAGTTATTGTTTAACAATATGAACCATGTTGTCACGAGACAATCATCTAGATACACAGACATAAACAGTTAACCTAACATGCATGCTTCTGGGAGGAAGCGTGAGCACGCAGAAAGAAACCAGGACCTTCAGTTTGCTTCAACATGAAGCACAACACATACGAATTGCAGACCATTATGAGTGAATGATCTGCAATTTTAGAAAGCACCTGGTAGCATATAATATCAAATGCGCTGTCAAAGTTTGTGGTTGTACACCACCAAAATCCTAATTCTACCTGCTAATTAGTATTATCAACAATAATAACATCAGTTACAGAATAACTAAAATGTCAATTAATAGTACCATTTTCCAGGTACCAGGAACGGAAAAGAGAGATCATATTTCTCCCATAATATCAACTCTTTACTGACTCCGTTAAATGCGGAACTTAAAATCCTTCTCCTCACATATAGTAATAAAAGTATATTTTTATTATATTACGTCAATAATATAATAATTATTGAGTAGAGAGCCAAACGGCTAAAGTAGAGAGTCTTGGCACCCTCTCTACTTTTGAATTTGGCCTTGAAAGTTTTTATAACTCATAAAGTTAGAGCTTGGTCAGGTGACCCAGCACTAGACCACGCTTGCTGAGTGACTTCCCATATTAAACTTATTTAACAAATTATTTTAAATATTTTTTCTCCACTCAGCTCTTTTCACTCATGTATTGTATGTTATTAACTTCATCCGCTGGTCTGCTGTCCTTTGATCTTTCCAGTTGAGGCAGATGGCTGCTCTTCCACAGGCCTGGTTCTGATGGAGGTCTCTCCCTGTTAAAAGGAAGCTCTTCATCTCGCCCGGGGGGGGGGGGGGGGATCCCTGATTGTTGGCATTTTCTGTCTAATATTGTAGTCTTTACCTTGCATTATAAAGCACCTTGAAGTGACTGTTGAAGTGATTTCAGTATAGCATATTCATACAGTTCAACTCACAAGCAACAAAGAAAAAGAATTTGCTTCTACAAGTTTATTTTGATACAAAGAAGCAGCTGTCCAAACAACAGTACATAAATGTGACAGCTGTTAGGCAGAAATTTTCTTCCGATTACTTCAATGTTGCACACTTGCGTGTTTATTCAGAAAACCCCAACTTTTAAATCCAGCTATCCTTCACTTACTGATGTAATAATGAAGTACTGAATACTTTTGGGGGGGGGGGGGGGGGGGGGAAGAGTGCTCTGCATCTATGCTTGTTTACATCATGTTCCACACACTTTGCATTAATTATGTGTTATCCTAACACAGTAAGAAGGGAGAAGTGAAGAGCTCTAGTCACAGTTCTGGCACAGCGGTGTAAAACTTTAGAAGAGGCTTTCGACGTCACCCATTTCCACCACTACAGTCTTCAGCTGGGAGTAGTACTCGATGGTCACCTGGCCGTTCTCTCTGCCAAAGCCTGCAGGGATCAGGAGAGAACTGGTTAATTTACTGAGCAAATGCAGCATTTACCCAGACCATGAAAAGCTGACAGCATCTTACCCGACATCTTGTATCCTCCAAACGGCAACTCTATAGGGTTAATGTTGTAATTGTTGATAAAGCAGGTCCCTGCCTCCATACTCGCAGCCACGCGATGGGCTCGAGAAATGTCCCTGTAGGAGGAGGAAAAGAACCGACTTTTATACAGAGTGCAGTGAATTGGCCGCACTGTGGAGACCTTGAGCCACAGCCAACAGAAGGCAATAAACTCATTATCTTAAAAGAGCAAGCCGTCAACAGTTGCACCGCACTGCTGACTCACAACAAACTGACCTGGTGAAGACCCCAGAGGCCAGTCCAAAGGTGGTGTTGTTGGCTCTCTTGATCACTTCTTCCTCCGTGTCAAAAGGCAAAACGGACATGACAGGGCCAAAAATCTCCTCCTTCACACAGGTCATGTCGTCTCTGCAGTTATCTGTGTCGAGAGACTTTGTGTGTTAAAAAACAAAGCTGAGTGTGCTGTACCACCATTAACCAAAGTGTTAGACATACCAAGTACGCATGGTGACATGAAATACCCCCCTTTCAGTTTGGGGTCACTGGGGACAAAGGGATCTCCTCCACAAAGCACTCTGGCTCCCTAGAAATAAATAAATAATTACAAGAGCTACGTTAAAGAACACCCACAGTAATACAGATTCTTTGTGCTTAACTGAGAAACCACAAACTATTAAAGCCAATTCACTCCCTCTAATGAAAAGCACCTCTTTCTTGGCCTGACTGACAAATCCCAGCACTTTCTCCAGCTGTGGTTTGCTGATCAGAGCTCCCATCCTGGTGCTCTCGAGCAGGGGGTCACCAACAGGGATGGCCTTGGTCCTTTTGACTACCTCCTCTAGGAACTGTGGCATGATCTCCCGCTGCACAAACACTCTGGTCCCATTGCAGCACACCTGCATATTTCACCACAAAGTTAATACACCAAAACCTCCAAGAGTCTGTCTTGCATCAGGCTGCACAGTACACAAAAGTACAACGTACAGACTCACCTGTCCCTGTGTCAGGAAATTTGCCATTAGTGCCCCCTTCACTGCATTCTCCAGTTCGCAGTCTTTGAAGATGATGAGAGGAGATTTCCCTCCAAGCTCCAGAGTCACCTGCTTCACACTCTTTGCAGACATTTCCATGACCTGAAAGTAAAGAGAGCAGCCATGGTCTGTGGGCTTGTATAACAAAGTCACCTTTAGCTTAAAATAAAGCAGCAGATTTTTAAGGCTGGTTAGGGTGACCCTCCTCCACCCTGCAGGAGATCTCCAGAGCAGAACAAGGGCTACTGTTGTCACCTCCAGGGCGGTGTACTCTGAGTCTGTCCAATTCATACAACATCCTGAAAGATGAAAAGGGAAGCCAATGCAGACTTAAGGATGAGGACTGATTTAGATTTCTGCAGAAAATCTTTGTAGAGCCTGCAGCATTAATGCTTGTTTGAGGTACATTATGTGTTAACTACAGTGTGTTTGTGTCCTGGTGTTTTATATGCTGAACCAGTTGACTGAAACAAAACACTGGGACTCTTATCCTCCCAGGTCCCCACTGCCTCTCTGCAGTCAGTTTTCTCTTTAGGGGCAAAGATATTTGTAACTGATATCGTTTCACTTCTTTGTACTTTCCCTCACGCCAGTTCCTATGACTTCAGTTCTCATTCCAGGAATTTGCTGAAATTTGATTCCATTTCTTTCTTATACTGAGATGATGACTGTTATTCTTTTATTGACAAGTTCAAAAATCGCAACTAGAAATGCACATGAGGAATCAACAGTTGCTAAACAGGCGAATCACAGTAGGTCAGGGCTGTGTCCCACAGGAGAATAAATACCCCAATACGTGACTCCAAAAGTGAGCCAATAACCCTACATTCCCATCTTTAATGTTCAAGTCCACAGCACTAAATTCAGTTTACAGCCTGGTTGAAAATAATAATGAGAAGAAGAAGAATAAAGAAGTCAATAATTCTTCTTAAACCATTTCAGTTTTGGCAGCTTGCTAACTGCATTCTACCTGCTTGACTTCTGTCTTAAAACAAAACATCACAGCAGCAGACAAAATGCTAATGCTTAACATGGAGACATCACAGTGCCTATGTGCATCTATGTTCTAAACTAAAATATTCTATATTAGTAAACAGATCCCACTCCAATATTGGACAGGTCAAAAAACAAAACAAAGAACAAAATTTACTTTGAAGGTCATCAGTGTATCTGGGCAGCCCAATTACAGTCCATGTGTGGGAAACAATGCTGTACTGGTCTGTACCTTTTTGCCTGTAGGAACACTCCCCGTGAAAGAGACTTTAGCAACTTTTGGATGATGGCAGAGCAAGCTGCCGGTCTCTGCTCCACCTTGGACCACACAGAAAAGCCCATCAGGTACCCCAGCCTCTTTGTAGATCTCAGCCAGGATGACAGCAGTCACCGGAGCCATTGGAGAGGGTTTATATACCATGGCATTACCTAAAAAACACAACCACAATTAAATCCTGCAAGTTAAGGCCTGCAGAGCCATCTTTGTGAATGGTCATGAGACAAGACGAATAGATAGAAACAAACCGTACAACAGGCTGATTGATAGGAACGTGTGGTAGAATCCAGTATTAAACAGGCCAAAAGTAACGTTTTAAAAGAATAACATGTTCATCAGTGATGTGACAGAGGCTCTGTGGCTCTGCTGCATTATTTTTAGCAGGCTCTTCCTATTTTAAACTTCCAATCTATTGCTTTTCTCTCTCTACACTTGTTTTTCTCCACTCTTTTCTTGCCTCTCACACTAAGTTGCAGCTGACTGCTGTCCCTTCCTGGTTGTGTTGGACGGCTCTTCTTGTTAACAGACCCTCACCAAGTACTGCTCACTGAGGATGTCTTACTGTTTTTTTAAAATATGATATATAAACTTGTTCTCTGTTAAGCTATTCAAGCTAAGCACATGCAGAAGAACTAGTTTTTCAAATGTGCATATTTTAACAAAAAAGACACAGACAAAGACGGACATTTGTTGTTTTTGTTTTTTTCCCCCCACACATCTATGAAAAAGTATGTCTTCTCTAGTCTGTCTTGTTTCAGTCCCCTGCTCTCCTATATGTCGCAATCCTCTGTTGTGCAGATTACTGACAGCAGATGATACACATGCTGTTATAAAACTCACCACACGCCAGAGCAGGAGCAGACTTCAATGTTGCAAGCAGGATAGGGAAGTTCCATGCACCGATTCCCACACACACACCAAGTGGCTCCCGTCTAGTGTAAGCAAATGCTCCTCCAGGGAGCTGGATATGCTGGCCTGCACCAAAATGACAGCACAATGTTAAAAACAATACCAAATGGAGGTTTTTGCAACTTTTGATAAACACAGAAGCATTGGTGCACCCACCCGCAAGTGTACCAGCCAGGCCGGCATAGTACTCAATGCTCTTCCAGGAAAAGTCTATATTTCCCAGAGCCTCAGTGATTGTTTTCCCATTGTTGATCACTTCCAGCTTTGCAAGTTTTTCCCTCCTTTCCTATTTTTTCAAAATACGCATAAAGGGAAAAAAAAGAACTATTTTAATTGAAGCTCTTCAGTAATTATGTGGAACAAGATGTTTTGTTTTAAGATTGTATTGTCTCTTTGTCATTGCATAGACACAAAAAAGGTTAAATTGATCCAAATGGTTTCCCTCAAAAATGAAAATAGCAAACGTTATTTCAATCCATAAAAAGGAGAGAGAGAGATGTCAATTTACCAATTACAGGCCAATATCACTACTCCCACAGTTCTCTAAAAATTTAGAAAAGTTATTTGTTAATAGACTTGATAAATATATTGAGAAGCATAATCTCCTAAGTAATAACCAATATGGCTTTAGAGCGAAAAGGTCCACTTGGATGGCAGTGATGGAACTTGTTGAAGGGATATCTACTGCAATAGATCATAAGGAATATACTGTTGGTGTTTTTATAGACTTAAAAAAGGCGTTTGATACAATTGATCATCCATCCATCTTCATCTGCTTTATCCGGGGCCGGGTTGCGGGGGCAGCAGCCTAAGCACAATTGATCATTCTATATTATTGAATAAACTAGAGAGATATGGTATAAGAGGGATGTCATACAAGTGGATGAAAAGTTACTTGGATGACAGATTTCAATATGTCGAAATCAATAATGTAAAATCTAATCAGTTGACGGTAACTTGTGGCGTTCCTCAGGGCTCTGTGCTGGGCCCTAAATTATTCTTTATATCTCTATCTATCTATCTCTGTAATGTGTATTGTTTGCTGATGATACCACTCTGTATTGCTCAGGTAAAAACCTAGAACAGCTTCTGACTACAGTGGAAAAGGAGTTATTTATATCAATACAGTTTTTTAATATATTTAAGTTATCATTAAATATAAACAAAACAAAATGTATTATTTTTGGCACTAGACAAATGAAAAATGTATCTAAAATCAGGGTTAATGGAATTGAAATTGAAAGTACATGAAAATAAATTTCTTGGAGTGATAATTGATGATAAGCTTAGCTGGAAGTCACATATAAACCATGTGAAAACAAAAATGTCAAAAACCATTGCTATTCTCTCCAAAACAAAGCATGTCCTGAACAAGAAATCATTATACACACTTTATTGTACTCTGTTGCTTCCATATATGACTTACTGTCTGGAGATATGGGGTAATGCATATAAAACAAATACTCTTCCTATTTTCAAGTTACAAAAAAAAAAAAAAAAAAAAGGAGCTATAAGAATTATAAATCAATCAAACTATATAGAACCAACTAACATTTTGTTTATTAATCTGAATACCCTGAATTTTTAAGATTTAGTTGAATGCTGGCACAGATAATGTATAAAACACAAAATAACTTGCTTTGCCGCAGTACTCAGAAGCTGTTTAAAGTCAGAGAGAGTCAATATGACTTAAGGGGAACAGATTTCTTTAAAAAGAAAAAGAGAAGGACAAACATAAAGCAGAGATGTGTTTCTGTTTTCCTTGTTTAAAAATAGAGTATTAGAAAAAAATAAAGAAGAATGAAAAGAGCAAAAATAATAATGCTGAAACCCTTGGTTGTTTTGCTTTGATTATTTTAATGAAATTTAATTTAATGTAGTTACTCATCTAAGGTGCAAAGTTAGTTTTGTTTTTTGTTTGTTTTGTTTTATTCTTTGCTTTCAGCTCTATGTACATGAGCTGCATGCTAAAAGATCTTTTGTTAAAAGTGTTGGCGTAATAAGCATATGCTTCAGCCAATACCTTTTGATTAGCCTTGTCTCATGCTTTCTTGCTTTGTGGTAATCTTTATTCTGTATTCACTGAGATATTTGAATGCTAATCAATAATTTAAATAAATAAAAAATTCAATAAAATTTAAATTTTAGCTAGAAGGCTCCAAGGTCAAATGGCTGGCTGGAACAACAATTTCTCCCAAACTGTGCTGTGACTGTCTGACACTATCCTTAAAAGGCCACCTGTGTCGGCTGGTGAAAGACCACACACACACACACACACACACACACACACACACACACACACACACACACACGGCAGGTCTGTGTCCCGCGCTGGAGCATAGCTGCAGGACAGGATGGCTGTTGTCTACACTGGCTCACTCCTTCATACCCCCCACCCATGTCACGCCCTTTTTACATGGTGTAAGATGTGAAGATCCATGTGCTTTTCTGTGCTGAGCTGTTTTTTGGGGGTTTTTTTGTACTGTTCTCAAACTGCTCTCCCACTGGGAACTCAGTTTGAGCAGAGATCTTTTTCTCTCCTCTTGTCCCTGATGTTGGGTATTTCTCTTTGTTTCTCTTACATTCTACCTCTCTCTGACCTGTCTTCCCAATGTGAATGTTTGTGCTATGTATGGTTGAAAGGAGTCCAGTTTTACTGCAGGTAAATGTGTAACATGCAACAAGGCCAGCAGTGGAGGGAGGGGTGCATTTTAATGAATAACTAATGTCTTATTACAGCCTTCCAACAGTCAACTCCAATTTATATTGCACAAACACTGAACTAGACAGTTTCCTGGCCTGCTGGTTGTTGTTACACAACAGCTTGGCCGTCTCACCCTGATAATGCGAGCAGCCTCCAACATCACCCGAGCCCTCTCCATGCCTGCCATCTTGCTCCACTTCTGGTAAGCGGCGTAGGCACTCTGTATGGCTTCGTCCACCTCCTCAGCCCCACAGGGCACCATCTGACACAGGACCCGGCCTGCAGAGACCAGAAGAACACCAGGTTACAGAGCTGAGCTACGAATGAAAAGCGAGCTGGGCTCCTCTACATCATGCATTTTTCTGTGCATCAAATCTCTTATCTAACAATTGACATTTTTAACCTGAATCAGTAAATACACCCTCATTAACAGTAGTGATCTTCTTTGTGCAACATTAAAATGTAAAACAGACCCTTGCATTGTTTAATCTTCAGAAATGTTTATGCCTGCCTGTCATTACTGTGCATATCCCTAACCTTTATAACCTGAAAGCATGAAATCCAGTTAACTTTATACTAATATCAAGTAAAGGGGGGAAAAACAGCCCTTTGTTTGTCTACTAGTCTGCACATAGTTAAGGCAAAATGTCTATGTTACAATACTTAACAGAAGTCTGAGCAGAATCTGAGCGTTTCAAATATATTTCAGAAAAACCGCAGGCCTTTAAACCACCGTCACTTGTTTTCCCCAGAATACGTGTCCTTAGCAGGAGCACTAAGGCTAAAGCAGATTTTAAAGAGCAGTATATTCACCAGTTGCAGGCTCAAACACGGGCTCAGCGTTTTTCTCCTGCCTGGGTTTCACTCGTTTTCCACCCCAGAAGTTCAGAGGCTCCGTGACAACCACGGTCCCCGTCGAGGCTCCGGGCATCGAGTCGAGGGTTGACTGGGCCATTTCCAGATGCAAAGCGCCTGCAGGGATACAGGGAAGGATGTTTCAAAGCTGGAAAACAGATGTGCAAAATGTGCAACTCAGGACAAGCGATCTAAACTGGTCGCTCCCTTTGCTAGCGTGAAGCTAGCACGGACATTAAGTTAACTAAAGTTGCACGAGAGAAACAGCGCGTGCACATTTTAAATATGAAAGCAACAAAATAAAATAGCTGAAGTTTTACCGCTTATGCTCCCGCAGAAGGACTGGAAAAGGCTCTTCACAGTCTATTTCAACACCACGCCTCCTTCATGCTACCACCCCGTATTTCTGCTGACTCACTCACTTCTGCTGTTAAAACACAAGGTGTTAAAGGAACCAGCAGCAGAATTTTTGGTGCAACTCGCCCCCCCCCCAAAAGAAAGTCTGTCCACTATAAGACAGAGGAGCATTAATTATTTTAATCATATTCAGGTTACCACAAAGAGTTTTTTCATTTAGTTGAACTTGAAATGTTTGTCAGTAGGTAAACAATTAGTATTGTACAGTCAGAAATATCAAGTTATTCTTAATACTGCAGACTTGCAATGTATAAGTTGTCCTAACAGTCATCTTAAGTAAGCTTTACTTAGTTTTTTTTTGAGGCAACGAGTTTCCTCAATTTTTTTTAGTTCTGGGAACTAATTAGATTTTACAGTGTGTGTAGCTGTCCATACCTCAACGTTACAAAAGCACAACCACTGTCCACACCCCAACCACACCTCACCTCACAGTAAATGATCATTTCCATTTTAGGCATTTCCAAATAATCATTTTCCATACTGCCAGTATAAATATACACAGTATACTGCCATCACTACAATATAGATGTTTTACACACTCCTTTTGTTGTTGACATTTACAGGCTGTGTGCAAAAGGCCACACACTCTTCATATTCATGCCAACTAATATTTTTACGTCCAGTAGGTGTCCTACTAGAGCAAATGAAGCTTCAAGAAGCTTTGCGCTGGGGTGAACCAATTGGATGACAAGCTTCAGTGCTTCATGAAGCTTCATCTGCCCATCACTACTAATTACAATGCCAAATTACAACTTGGCCTATGGCATCAATTAGTGCACAAATGGCATCAATTAGAGCACAAATATACATAAACTATCAAGTTACAGTCAAATACATGAAAATAATACGAGCTGCGCTCAAGAGAAGGTTTTGCCTCATGCTCATACCTTTCTGCTCATCAACATCAGGTACCGTGAACAGGTGAGTGCAACCACATTTATCATCTACCACACTCATGAGACACGCCCCACACCCGTGCACCAAATACAGCGAGTCCATTTAAACCAACCCACTTAGTCAAAAATGGAACAACTCATATGGCTCCTACACCAGGGTCAGCAACCTTTAAGACCCAAAGAGCCATTTGGACCCGGTTTCCACGCAAAATAAAACGCTGGGAGCCGCAAATACTTTTTGACATCTAAAATGAAGATAACACTGTATATATTGTTTTTTACCTTTATTGCTTTGTGTGAACAACTAAGGTGTGTTGCTTATGAAATCCATGAAGTGCTACAGAGAAAATTACATTTTATTTCTGTAATTAACACATTTTGAACTCAGAAATATAACAAAAGGAAAGACACCCAGCTGAACTAAAATGATCCATGTAGTACCCTTATATCGCCTTTGGGCTTTTGGAGCCTTGACCTGACTTTTAAAATAATAATTGGAAAAAAAGCACTATGCTGCTAAAAGATGAAAAATACTGCCTAAATATGTATTTTACCAGGTTAATGTGTGTGGTCGGGTGCGGTCTGCAGCACCGCTGCAGGGGAGGCGGACGTACCTGAGCGGCACCCGCAATCACGCCTCGCCGCCTTAACGTCTGTGCCATCTATGCTGTTGTGTTGGTGTGTGTCGGGTTGTGAGCTGAAAAGCTACAGCCTGCTGTATGCGTACAGCAACCGTGTGTGAAAAGTGGTCAATAAAGAGATGCTGAAAAGCATGTTCATGGAAACATCGTCGGGTCTGCCGTGATATCTTTACAATGGGACTTCTGCTCCTGAACCTTTGCGCACAGCGTCTGCAAATCGGGGCAGGACTGTAAGCTGTCATCTGTGAGGCGTGAGCGGTGTTTGTTTTTAACATAGTTCACGGTGGAGAACAGCTGCTGACATAATGTGGATCCGAAGATCCATAACTGGCCTACCTGGGGTTGAAAGTCTCGATAAAAGCACGACGTTTCGGCGGGTACACCGGCTTCCGCGAGTGTGACGCTTATTTTGAGCGATGAACAAAATAATAAAATCTGATTTTATTTTTTATATTTCAATGTCACAATAATCTTCCAATTTGGAACTACAAGTTAAAAAAAACTAACATAAATAAAATACACTTCAGCTAAATACTTCTAATTTATTTCCCGAAACCACGCGGAGCCGCAGTATAAGACTAAAGAGCCGTTTTTCTTATTGCTGGTGTTTTCTTAAGTTGCAGTCCGTTTGGCATCTCAGGGCCACCGTAGTATAGCATTCACCTCACAAGCAACAAAGAAAAAGAATTTGCTTCTACAATTTATTTTGATACAAAGGAGCAGCTGTCCAAACAACAGTACAAAGAAGTCTTCCTCTAATGCTGGTTCCATCGTTGCACACTTGTGTTTCCTCAGAAAACCCCAACTTTTAAATCCAGCTATCCTTCACTTACTGATGTAATAATGAAGTACTGAATACTTGGGGGGGGAGGGGGAGTGCTCTGCATCTATGCTTGTTTACATCATGTTCCACACACTTTGCATTAATTATGTGTCAGCCTAACACAGTAAGAAGGGAGAAGTGAAGAGCTCTAGTCACAGTTCTGGCACAGCGGTGTAAAACTTTAGAAGAGGCTTTCGACGTCACCCATTTCCACCACTACAGTCTTCAGCTGGGAGTAGTACTCGATGGTCACCTGGCCGTTCTCTCTGCCAAAGCCTGCAGGGATCAGGAGAGAACTGGTTAATTTACTGAGCAAATGCAGCATTTACCCAGACCATGAAAAGCTGACAGCATCTTACCCGACATCTTGTATCCTCCAAACGGCACCTCTACAGGGCTGATGTTGTAATTGTTGATAAAGCAGGTCCCTGCCTCCAGGTTCTCAGCCACGCGATGGGCTCGAGAAATGTCCCTGTAGGAGGAGGAAAAGAACCGACTTTTATACAGAGAAAAGCAGTCGGTATGCAACTTGAAATTGCTACTGTGCAGTGAATTGGCCGCACTGTGGAGACCTTGAGCCACAGCCAACAGAAGGCAATAAACTCATTATCTTAAAAGAGCAAGCCGTCAACAGTTGCACCACACTGCTGACTCACAACAAACTGACCTGGTGAAGACCCCAGAGGCCAGTCCAAAGGTGGTGTTGTTGGCTCTCTTGATCACTTCTTCCTCCGTGTCAAAAGGCAAAACGGACATGACAGGGCCAAAAATCTCCTCCTTCACACAGGTCATGTCGTCTCTGCAGTTATCTGTGTCGAGAGACTTTGTGTGTTAAAAAACAAAGCTGAGTGTGCTGTACCACCATTAACCAAAGTGTTAGACATACCAAGTACGCATGGTGACATGAAATACCCCCCTTTCAGTTTGGGGTCACTGGGGACAAAGGGATCTCCTCCACAAAGCACTCTGGCTCCCTAGAAATAAATAAATAATTACAAGAGCTACGTTAAAGAACACCCACAGTAATACAGATTCTTTGTGCTTAACTGAGAAACCACAAACTATTAAAGCCAATCCACTCCCTCTAATGAAAAGCACCTCTTTCTTGGCCTGACTGACAAATCCCAGCACTTTCTCCAGCTGTGGTTTGCTGATCAGAGCTCCCATCCTGGTGCTCTCGAGCAGGGGGTCACCAACAGGGATGGCCTTGGTCCTTTTGACTACCTCCTCTAGGAACTGTGGCATGATCTCCCGCTGCACAAACACTCTGGTCCCATTGCAGCACACCTGCATATTTCACCACAAAGTTAATACACCAAAACCTCCAAGAGTCTGTCTTGCATCAGGCTGCACAGTACACAAAAGTACAACGTACAGACTCACCTGTCCCTGTGTCAGGAAATTTGCCATTAGTGCCCCCTTCACTGCATTCTCCAGTTCGCAGTCTTTGAAGATGATGAGAGGAGATTTCCCTCCAAGCTCCAGAGTCACCTGCTTCACACTCTTTGCAGACATTTCCATGACCTGAAAGTAAAGAGAGCAGCCATGGTCTGTGGGCTTGTATAACAAAGTCACCTTTAGCTTAAAATAAAACAGCAGATCTTTAAGGCTGGTTAGGGTGACCCTCCTCCACCCTGCAGGAGATCTCATGAGCAGAACATGAGATCATGAGTTGTCACCTCCAGGTTGGTGTACTCTGAGTCTGTCCAATTCATACAACATCCTGAAAGATGAACAGTGAAGCCAATGCAGACTTAAGGATGAGGACTGATTTAGATTTCTGCAGAAAATCTTTGTAGAGCCTGCAGCATTAATGCTTGTTTGAGGTACATTATGTGTTAACTACAGTGTGTTTGCGTCCTGGTGTTTTATATGCAGTACTTTTATCCTCCTGGGTCCCCACTGCCTCTCTGCAGTCAGTTTTCTTTTTAGGGGCAAACATATTTGTAACGGACATCGTTTACTTCTTTGTACATTCCGTCATGTCAGTTCCTATAACTTCAGTTCTCGTTCCAGGAATTTGAGAAAATTGGATGCTACGCTTTTTTTCTTTCTTATACTGAGATCATGACTGTTATTCTCTCATTGACAAGTTCAAAAATTGTAACTTGAAATGCACATGAGGAATCAACAGTTGTTGAACAGGCCAATCACAATAGCGGTATAGCTAGTAAAGCAATATAGCAAGTGAGTATAGCAAGATAACTCCTGACACCAATTGTATGCATGCATGTGGAAACTTATCACAAGTGGGCCTGAAGTTTTATTGCACCTTCACAGAAGGTTCATTGTAGACTTGAAGATCTGCATCGGCGGCCACAATTCAGAGATCACCCTAGTGTTTGATTGGAGTGGTTCTCTTCATATTGAAATATGTTATTAAACTCACTTCAACTAATGCTCACCGAGGTGTTTGCAGGTTATTGTTAAAATTTCCATAACACTACATTTCTAGGGAGGTGCAAATCAGGTCGCACTGTAGGATTTTAGAGGGGTTTGTGGTTTCAATATAGTTACGGTGTAGATTTCCCCACAGGAGTATAAATACCCAATAAGTGAGTCCAAAAGGGAGCATCCTAAATTCCCATGTTTAAATGTCCAAGTCCACAGCACTAAATTCAGTTTACAGCCTGGTTGAAAAAAAAAAAAAAAAAACATAAATAAATGAAATAAAATATATAATACTACTAATAATAATAATAATATTAATAATAATAATAGTTCAGTGTATCTGGGCAGCCCAACTACAGTCCATGTGTGGGAAACAATGCTGTACTGGTCTGTACCTTTTTGCCTGTAGGAACACTCCCCGTGAAAGAGACTTTAGCAACTTTTGGATGATGGCAGAGCAAGCTGCCGGTCTCTGCTCCACCTTGGACCACACAGAAAAGCCCATCAGGTACCCCAGCCTCTTTGTAGATCTCAGCCAGGATGACAGCAGTCACCGGAGTCATTGGAGAGGGTTTATATACCATGGCATTACCTAAAAAACACAACCACAATTAAATCCTGCAAAGCTATCTTTGTGAATGGTCACATGAAACAAGACAAACAGACAGGAACAAGCTGTACAACAGGTGGATTGATAGGACTAGTGTTCATCAGTGATGTGACAGAGGCTCTGTGGCTCTGCTACATTATCTTTAGCAGGCTCTTCGCATGTTAAACTGCCAATCTTTTGCTTTTGTCTCTCTCACTCTTGTTTTTCTCCACTCTTTTCTTGCCTCTCACACTCGCAGCAAGTTGAAGCTGATGGCTCTTCTTGTTAATGGACCCTCACCAATTACTGCTCACTGAAGATGTCCTACTGTTTTTTTTTCTTTTTCTTTTTTTTTAAAATATGATATAAACCTGTTCTCTGTTAAGACAAAGAGGGACATTTGCCGTTTTGTCTCTGCCCCCTCCCCCCCACATCTATGAAAAAGTATGTCTTCTCTAGTCTGTCTTGTTTCAGTCCCCTGCTCTCCTATATGTCGCAATCCTCTGTTGTGCAGATTACTGACAGCAGATGATACACATGCTGTTATAAAACTCACCACATGCCAGAGCAGGAGCAGATTTCCATGATGCAATCTGGAAAGGGTAGTTCCATGCACCGATTCCCACACACACACCAAGTGGCTCCCGTCTAGTGTAAGCAAATGCTCCTCCAGGGAGCTGGATATGCTGGCCTGCACCAAAATGACAGCACAATGTTAAAAACAATACCAAACGGAGGTTTTTGCACCTTTTGACAAACACAGAAGCATTGGTGCACCCACCCGCAAGTGTACCAGCCAGGCCGGCATAGTACTCAATGCTCTGCCAGGCAATGTCAATATCCACCAGAGCCTCAATGATGGATTTCCCATTGTTGATCACTTCCAGCTTTGCAATTTTTTCCCTCCTTTCCTATTTTTTTAACATGCATAAAGGGAAAAAAAAGCATGGAAGTATTTTAATTGACACTCATCAGTAATTTTGTGGAACAAGATGTCTTGTTTTAAGATTATGCAATGACCGAGAGACAATAGAGACACACAAAAGGTTAAATTGGTTCAAATGTAGGCCAGCAGAGAAGGGAGGGGTGCATTTTAATGAATAACTAATGTCTTATTGCAGGCTTCCAACAGTCAAGTCCAATTTATATTGCACAAACACTGAACTAGACAGTTTCCTGGACTGCTGGTGGTTATTACACAACAGCTTGGCCGTCTCACCCTGATAATGCGAGCAGCCTCCAACATCACCCGAGCCCTCTCCATGCCTGCCATCTTGCTCCACTTCTGGTAGGCGGCATAGGCACTCTGTATGGCTTCGTCCACCTCCTCAGCCCCACAGGGCACCATCTGACACAGGACCCGGCCTGCAGAGACCAGAAGAACACCAGGTTACAGAGCTCTACACCATGCATTTTTCTTTTTTTCTATTTTTTTTTTTTGTTTGTTTTTTTTTTGTATCAAATCTCTTTTCAATTTCTAACAATTGACATTTTTAACCTGAATCAGTAAAAACACCCTCACTAACAGTAGTGATCTTCTTTGTGCAACATTAAAATGTAAAACAGACCCTTGCATTGTTTAATCTTCAGAAATGTTTATGCCTGCCTGTCATTACTGTGCATATCCCTAACCTTTATAACCTGAAAGCATGAAATCCAGTTAACTTTATACTAATATCAAGTAAAGGGAAAAAAACAGCCCTTTGTTTGTCTACTAGTCTGCACATAGTTAAGGCAAAATGTCTATGTTACAATACTTAACAGAAGTCTGAGCAGAATCTGAGCGTTTCAAATATATTTCAGAAAAACCGCAGGCCTTTAAACCACCGTCACTTGTTTTCCCCAGAATACGTGTCCTTAGCAGGAGCACTAAGGCTAAAGCAGATTTTAAAGAGCAGTATATTCACCAGTTGCAGGCTCAAACACGGGCTCAGCGTTTTTCTCCTGCCTGGGTTTCACTCGTTTTCCACCCCAGAAGTTCAGAGGCTCCGTGACAACCACGGTCCCCGTCGAGGCTCCGGGCATCGAGTCGAGGGTTGACTGGGCCATTTCCAGATGCAAAGCGCCTGCAGGGAATTATGTAGCAAAGTTATAAAACAGATGCGCAACTTAGGACAAGTGATCGAAACTGGTCGCTCCCTTTGCTAACGTGAAGCTAGCACGGACATTAAGTTAGCTAAACTTGCACAAGAAAAGCAGCGCGCGCAGATTTTAAATATGATAGCAGACAAGTAAAAGTAGCTGAAGTTTTACCGCTTATGCTCCCGCAGAAGGACTGGAAATGAAGGCAGACGCTAATCACCTTCACGCCCGTTTAGCAGCCAGAAGACCACGCCTTCTTCTGTTACACACTCCGAGTAGAGGTCAAAAAAACAACCGTAAAAATTTATGCAGGTCTGTTTTTAAAACAAGATGATTTATTAGTTAATACTGGCAGTGTAACGGGTGCAAAGATTAAAATATCCAGCAGCAGAATTAAAGACATTATAAATGAGAGATGTGTTAATTAGAGCAGGATTAAAAAGCTCTATATAAAAGTACTGTTCAGACTATTTTTAAGTGTTTAAAATACTTTGAGAATTTCATTAATGTATTTATCTACTTGTTAGCAAATTTATGAAAGGAGCAAGAACTGATGTTTGATGTTTTTGCCGTTCCTTTAATTTCTGCCCAGATTGTGGCATCTTGCTTGTTTCATACAACCATGAAATGTATCCATAGCATGTGTGGAGTTTACCCGTGCAAAACTGAATGCACTGATAATTTAATAAGGTGGAGACCTGCTCTGTAATGTAATATCCCAGAGTTCACTTTTCGGGACCTCAGATTGTATGCAAAACATGACCGTGGCTTCTGATTGGTGCTTTAAACCTGCACGTTTTCTTAAAGCCAGCAGGAAGTGACTCCTGAATATGCATAAAGAAGCCAGTTACTGCATATAGAAGTCGATGGGGAGGGAAAACCATCATCCTACTCAATGTACAACTTCAGTAAACACTTTTCTTGATGATTTAATGGGCTTCAAATTACTTGACAATAACTAGTAAGATTTTAAATGGGAAGGATAGTTTTTGTGCTACATCCCACAATTTTTTGTTTCAACTTTTAGTCACTGACAATTAAAAAAAAAAAGATCTGATTGATTTAGTTCAGCAGCATCTGCATACTCTTGTTTGTTTTCCCTTAAAAATATCTTGTTCACTCAAATGAGTTTCACTCCATAGCTTCCCTTTAAATTAGATGGTAGTACAAAGGGACAAAAAAACAACAACAACAACAACAAAAAAGACATGCCTGAAATCTAATCATAAAACTTTATTAATATGCATGACACAACAGTACACAATGACATACAATAATACTGAAACTGGATCAGATGTTACTGTGTCAATCGTTAATTTAAAATCTCCAAACACTCCATGAATTTTGCTAAATGCACAGCTGACATTTGTAACCTTTAATAATCAACAGAATGAACTATAATTTTCCTATAATTTCTAACCAAAACAGTTATAATGTTTAATGTTAAATAAACAACAAAATGAATAAGAAATCAAACAAAGTAGTGGTACTGTAGCTGCAAAGGGTAAGACTTTTAACCTCAGCAGGAGCAGTTCTGTCTGTGCGCTGGTGGGGGCGCTATGACTGCAGGCAGCAGTGCAGGAACGTCTGGGCTGCTGATTAAGAAAACTTAGCTGCTTGTGGAGGAGGTCCTAAAAAGCCTCCAGCCTGTTTGGTTGCAGCTCTGGAGGGTGCAAGACCGAGCATCTTCTGAATGTTCTACAGGAAAAAACAAAACAAAAGAAAACAGCAGAAACTCTAAAACAAATACCCAAACCAGCACAGAATATACATTTGATAACACTTAGTATGCACGATATTAACCCTGATATATTGCTGTATATTATTCTACACATACAGTTTCCTGCTAACACCAGTTAGATGTGTATTCAACAAACAATACAGAATTTGTCCTAAGGGTGGCAGTAGAGAACACAGCATGTTACTTAAATTAACTCAACTGCCTTGGTCTCCCTGTGGAAACCAGATAATATCCTCTGGAGGTGTTTATGCTGAATCTGAGTAACAGTATTTAGTCCTTGTACAGCTGCAGTGAAAGCTCTGTCCATATTGCCAGCAATAAGTCAGACTCGTTCCTGGTGAGTATGTCCACTGATATACAATAAAAGTATAGACGTTACCTGTCTGATGGACATGGTGCAGAGGATATAGAGGAAAATAAAGGAGCAGTCGGTGTAATCCTCGCCCAGCAGGTTGCGGTGTGACAGTCCCTGGATATACGACAGTGGCACAAATGGCAATTTGGCCACAACTCTTCCATCGAAACTGAACGTAACATAAAAAGCCAAAAAAGGAACTTGTTTAAAACAATGGACTGGACAAGTTACTTTCTTATATTTTGCCTGATGTTTTTTTTTTTTTTTTTTATGAAAAGAGAAAGCTTTTTAACAAAATGTGAAACAGTATTTTACCCTGCAGTAACTTACATGGAGTTGAACATGCCCATGAGAGCTGTGAAGCAGAAACCAATGGCGAACATGGATTTCATCCGTACCTACAAAACAAACACTCAGGATTTAAAACGCATACATTTAACCATAAACACTTAAATTAAAATATATAAGGTTTGACTGGAATGATCAGCGGGCAAAATTTTGACCCGCCTCTCAACTGATTTAAGAACAAAAAATATGCTACAGTTGTTGAAATGAAAACGAAATGGTCATTCTGAAGGGTTTGTGTGGGAACTTTTTTCAGATTCAGTTGACTTTAAATGGAATGACCTCGCTAAACTACGATAACTAGACAACCCCAGTATCAGACATTAAGCCTGGGCTGCATATTAACTGGAAACAAAACATCTCTCACCATAGACAGGTCTCTGTTGTTGTTCTTCAGCTTCTCCTCTTGCCTTTCTGCAACACAATCATTCACAAAACACTGTTATCCAGAGGAGAAGGGCCGATCATAAAAGCAGAACACCGGTTTGTTTACAGGGTTCTTACCAATCTTCTTCTTTTGTTGGCGTCCAGCAGATTCAGTTATGGTTTCCTTTTTCTTCTCAACTAGTATCAGAGAGGACAAAATTAATCTTTTAACAATCTGAAAAAAATAGCAAGTTAACAAGACAACACTTGAGTCACTTACGTTTTTTGCTTTGCTTTTCCACTTCAGCCTTTAGCCTCTTGTACTTTTCAGTCCGATACACTAAAACCCAGGTAATCCCTGAGGAGAAAATACGATTGTTTAAATAAAATTTAAAAAAAATTGAAAACTGCCACTGAAGTTTCCAACATTTCACACTGATCAATATGTGAAGTTTTTGCACATTTCTGAAACCTTTTCCTGAATCAGAAGAAATCTCTGCAGCCACAGTATCCAATAAGCTTTGGATCCTTTTCTGTCACACCAACCCTCTGCATTCCTCCTTCACTCTATCCATGGACCTCCTCTATGGTCCACACAGCTCAGTGACGATCAGTTCTCTTCTTAGACTAGCTTTACCAACTCTTTCCCATAGATTAATGGCATGTCTCATCAACTCTATCTCTCTGCAGTTATTACAGCTCTCCACATCACTCTTGTTGTTTAAAACTGGTAGCAGTAAACGTCTTCTCTATTCCTCAGGCATCCTCTCACTTTCTAAGATTGTGTTAAACAGTGTAGTTAAAAAGTCCACTGCCCTCTCTCCCCTCTAAACATCTCCATACTGCCACAGGTATGTCTTCTGGACTACCCATCTTTAAATTCTTTATTCTCTTCATCACTCGCTCTAATAGGCTGACAAAATACAACAAAAAGACTTCTACTTCTACTCTGGAATGTAAATCATACACAAATGTGGTTAAATAATGTCTTACTTCCGTATCTAAACTAAACATTTAGACAAAATTAAATTGTAACAAATATTTTTTTTATTTATCTTTTTCAAATTGTTAATGTAGATAGCGAGGAAGTCAATATTCTCCCCGAGGAAAGCGTCTCAAACGTAAGTTCAGGCTTTTATTGCGAAATTAACCGGAAGACACAAACGTTAAGCTGTATTCAGTCATTAACAAAGTACAGGTCAACAAAAGCAACAAAATTGCGAATTATTGAATATTAATAACATTGAAGACGTTTCCCTACCATATAATCCGGAGTAATGTAAAATTCTGAGCTATAACAGTGTTTTCTGGAGCACGGTAAAACGCCTGCCTCGACCTGTCAGACAGATTTGGCTCACCTTCGGCTAACAACGCTGTACAAATTGAGATGAAGACGATCAAAATGGTGTCTGCGAACATGGTACTCATGGTGTCAAAGTCCCGTTTTCCAGGCCGTAGAGAGGAAAAGTATTTACTTTATATCAGAAGATAAACCCTGACCACCTTCCGCTGAGCTGAGTTTCAGCTTCATACAGCCCTGTCAGCGTTACTGCAGAGGTCAGGCCACGAAAAAGCACTTCCGGTTCATCCGACCGAGCCCAAAAAAAAAAAAAAAAAAAGAAAAAGAAAAAGAAAAAGAAAGAAAGGAAAAAATGCATATACATACACAAAAATATGTAACAATGCAGTGAGATTTTTCTTAACCATTTTAAAAATAGTCGACACTCTTGGACATTCCCATACCACGTGGTCAAAATTGTACTTAAAGGACAGTCTTGGAGTTTTTTCTATAAAGATGCCCTTCCATGTTGCCATATTTTTTCATAACTGTCCAAATTTCTTCATACTTACCTAAAATATTAAATGTAACATTCCACCTTCCTCCATCTTGTAGCCAACTTGTTCAATTTTTTGCATCTGAATCGTGTTTGCTAATATCACACTACCCAAAACTGTTCATCCATCCATTTTCTTCACCCTGGTAAGCTTGCCAATCAATCACAGGACAAACACAAAAAGAGAAACAATCACTCACATTCTCACCTACAGTCAGTTTCGAATCACTAATTAATCTAGCCAACGTGCATGGTTTTAAAGCAGGAATTTCAACTCATTGTTATAACGGGTCACAAGCTCACTTTGATCTTAAGAGGGCCAGACCAGTGAAACTCCCCTTTCTGTCAGTGAAAATAAGTTTAAATAAACATTTAATATCTTAATACTAAACAAGAACTATCTTAATATGAGAAAAAGAAGAGTAATTGCAACAGTGCAACTTAGTTTTTCCGCATGCTAAAGAAATGCTGCTCTCATTAATGGAAGAAAGACTTTTTGGCTTAACTTGCTAGAAATAAAAGTATGAAATTACAGAAAAACAATCCTGGTAGCTCATCAGATAAAAAAGAAGGTCTCTGTTAATTCACAGAAAATGCCCCTTTTTTGCAGATCCAGTGTAAAAACATATGTTTCTATAGTCAATGGTGAAAGTTGAACCTTTCTGTTATTTAATTCTTTATCTATTACCAAGGGGCAGTTCCTTATCAGTAGGAAAAGCTGCAAAACTTATTAGCATTCATTCAAATGTCCAAAAATTAATTACTTCCTTCACATTTTCTAAAGACATCCATCCAGTGGGCCAGATATGAGCCTTTGCTAGGCCAATTCTGGCCCCAGGGCCTTATGTCTAACATCCCTATTTTAAAGTGTGGAAGGATGCTTCTTCATGGGAAGAAGATGGATCGTTTGAAGGAAAACACAGGAACTTCTGATGTGAGACGAGAGAACTAACCACCATACACCACTCTACACTTTAAACAGTTTACGTTTCATCAAAATGATTGTGGATTTTTTTTTGTGCTGATTAATCCACGTGTTCAAGGCTTAGAGTACTAGTCAGCTTACTGACATCTGTTTAACTCAAAGAAAAACAGTCCGTGTTTTTAATAATGTTAAATTGCTGCACAAGTAAAATTTATAAAAGAAAAGAGAAAAAAAGGAACCCGCTACTACCTGTCAGCGATTTCATCATCAGCATCCTCATCTTCGATTTGTTGCCCTTGAACGTCATCATCACCACCAACTTCACCGTCGCCTACACCATCATCAAATGGGAGGAGCGCGCACTCCCCCGGCGTAGAGGTACGGTGCGCGCTGCAGATGAAACATGGCAGGAGACAGCGAGACAAAGCCAGGTGACCAAGCCGAAAATGACTCAAATATTCGGCAGCCATTCCTCATCGGTGTGGCCGGAGGGACAGCCAGCGGGAAGGTTGGCTTTTATATTATAAACCCTTTCTTCTTCTTTTTTTCCTTTGGATTATTTCTTGGAGGCGTCTGATTTTTTTTTTTTAAATATCTGTTGTGTTAGATTATGCGTTTGGGATGAAGAGGGCAGGACTAAGAAATTAAACGTATTCTTCCTCGGAAAAAAGAAGTTTAGTTTAAAATCATTACTTAGTCACTCGGCCTGGTTGTTGTGTTGATCAGTAGTGAAAGTTACGCAGGCCGCAGTACTGCATGTCAAATCAGAAAACGTGCACTGTCAACACTACTGTCATTTCCCCCCCATTGAAACCAGATTGATGTTCAGATTTCAAACTTCCGTGAAGGACTCCCGTATTTTGTTTTTCATGCTTTTTTTTTTTTAAATCAGAGGGGATGTAAAGAGTGGCGAAGATCATGGAAAAGAGGAAAAGGAGGAGTGAGGTTTGTCATAATTAGCATCAGCTGCGCTGGCTGCGCTGGCTGCGAGGAGTGTAAAATGCATTTGCAGACAAAGAAAGCTGAAAAAACTGACTGTTAACGCACTGTGCTGTCTGCAGCAGATGGATGCATGATTCTCACTATTGGAGGCTGCAGCTTTGATGTTATTCTTTTTATTGCGCTTTCTAAATGATTTTCTGATGTCACACAATGTATCCGCTGTTTCAAAGTCGCTTGATGTTAACTTTATCTCATTTCACTGACCTGCTTGACACTGACAATATAGACGCCTTTGGTGCCACGACAGACTAAATATGTGCTTTGGCATTCTGTATTGTGCAGCATGTTATAGGTTCCCAGTAGTTTCCAGTATTCTGTCTTGGATGATCAGAATATGCTGCACTATGGTCACATTTTGTTGCAAAGTGGATAATCACAATAAACACAGTCTCTAGGGTGAACCAGGGCTCCAGTTTATGACAGGATTGCACAGCATTTTTATACTAAATCTGAGAAAATGTCCCATATTTTGATTGGCTCAAGTTTACATAAATCAATACATCTAACAAGAAACGAGGCGCAGATCCATGAAATAACCTGAAATGATACGTAAAAGTTTTAACAGTTATTCAGGATATAAAAAGTCATTCACCGAAGCACAAAAACTATCATATAAGAACATAAAACAAGCTTCTGAAGTTGGGAAAATTGTATTCAAATAAAATAAAGTACATTTGTCCTTTTTATTTAATCTTCAACATGTATTTGAAGATTGGTGCTATGAGGCCCTGTTTTGGAGCACTTCTTTCTATTAGCAACATGTTTTGCATTTTCATCATACAAGCATAGTTTTTGACCTACATTTAATTAGTTGGGATTTGTTTGGCTAACTAATTTAGCCTTGTATTTCCATGAATCCAAGACTGGCATATCTCTTGACATTATTCATATGGGTGACGGTATGCTGACTTCTTAGGTGAAGGTGGTTGTGGTTCAACAGTCAGTTGTTTGTGGCTTCAACTTCCTGGTGTTATGCCTCTATTTTCCCACAGGAGTAACTGCTCACAGAACCACCTGTTCTCCCAGACATGTTATCTGAACAGGGAGTAAACTGCAGTTATTTGTTATGTGTCTGAAATGGCGTCAATGATTTCCAGTAATGGACTATGCTGTGTTTTTACATGATTAGGACGTCAAGTGTAAGTAAATGTTGGTTTCAGTGCAAAAATATCAGGCCGTGTTAAATCGTGTAACGAGGATCACTTGTTTCTGATTCTTTGTTTGTGTTCAGTCGTCGGTGTGCAGTAAGATCATGGAGCTGCTGGGCCAGAACGAGATCGACCACCACCAGCGGCAAGTGGCCATCCTCAGCCAGGACTGCTTCTACAGGGCCCTGACCCCGGAACAGAAGGCTAAGGCGCTCAAGGGCCAGTTCAACTTTGACCACCCAGGTACATCGCCTCTGCATTTGTGAGTCATGCTGAGTCACTGGGCCAGAGGGGGCTCGAGCATTGAAACGTAAGCATTCATGTTCATTCATGCCAAGTGTGACTTTTGGTTTTAACTACCTTGTGCTCTTTCCTTCTCTATAGATGCATTTGACAATGACCTCATAATCGCGACCCTGTGGGACATCAAGGAGGGGAAAACGGTCCACATTCCTGTTTATGACTTTGTTTCCCATTCCAGGTGACTAACTGTTCATACAGGCACAACATTAAAAGGGGTTTCAGCAGGTTTCAGCTTACACAAAGAGATCTCTGATGCAGCATCAATGGAAGCATCATAATACATAAGACATGCATTATATCTACTGTGGTGGGCAAATTGATTTTCATATCATAGTGAAATGAATGGAAGCCCATAACTGCCTGGAAGGTGGGAAAATCTGAGTGCGCTTTGTAGTAAAAGTGTTCAAATGTGAAACAGTACATGAAAAGTTAATTATTTATTTATAGTTTTTTTTAAATTGTTTTAAATTTGAGATTTCATTTTTGTTAAAGTTAATTAAAATAAAGAAAAAAAAATTCATTTGCAACAAGACATAATTTCTTGGTTCAGTACATTCTTGGGGTGCTGCAGCTTTAATAGAATTCAAGACCTTTTTTCAGAATAACTCGCAAGCTTTTTAATCTCTCCAATCGCCATTCTTATCATTTTTCACTGCAGTGGATGCTGTTTAACCTTCTTTCTGTTTTAATATATGTCAGGAAAGAAGAGACCATGACACTGTACCCTGCTGACGTGGTGCTGTTTGAGGGCATCTTGATGTTCTACTCTCAGGAGATTCGAGACTTTTTCCACATGAAGCTGTTCGTGGATACGGATGCAGACACTCGTCTGTCACGGAGAGGTGACGCATGGCGAGACAAATCTGTTATGTTTATAAGCACGGGGCGGGGGGATGAACGTAACGGTTCATTGAATTAGTTGTTTTTAAAATGAGGTCCCGTGGTGCAGGGGGGCTGCAAAGAAGGGCTCTTGAAAATTAAAGCTAGTTTGGCATCTTAGGAAACAAGCTTTTCTGTTTTCCTGTTAAAATTGCTACCATACAGCAGGTTCTTGGCTTAACCTCCAAACTAGAAGCTGGGAAAACACAGTGGGTCTGCTTATAGGTAGCTAAACAACCTACCAATAGATCAACTCAGTAATTAACTCATTATCTTTTCTTTTTTTTCACTTTTTTAATAGAAAAAAAGGAAGAAATTATACAAAAGTGTTAAAATACTTTATGCAGTTTAAACGTTTTCTCCCTTGTCTCGTTTTCCTTCAGTGCTCCGTGACATCAGTGAACGTGGTCGGGATTTGGAAAGCGTTCTAGCCCAATACATCACCTTTGTCAAGCCTGCTTTTGAAGAGTTTTGTCTGCCGGTGAGTCCATATTCTGTTAGCACATTTGCAGATTGTCCCTGAACATGGAGTCAAAGATAAAATGTTTGCTCTTTTTTCTTTTTTCTTTTTTTTGACTTTGTTTAGACAAAGAAATATGCTGATGTGATAATACCGAGAGGAGTTGACAACATTGGTAAGTAGTTTTTTGGTTGTTCTGGGGGCGGGTCTGCCTGGGAAGTGCATCATAAAGACTACATTACAGATTATTTAGAAAAACAAATCTAGTGGAAGCAAATTTTGGAGACTCAACAGTGTTTATCAGCAAGGACGCAGCTGTGTTTATCTCCTTGCTGGGAATTGTGGTCTTCATACTCAGGAAGCAAAGTGAGGACAAAACAGCTTTGTCTAGTTTTAGGAAAGCTGTAAAAGAAAACTGCACTGCTCTCTGAAGATTTTGTCGTGACACACCTGCTCCGACCATTTCCCCTTGATTGCTTCTTGGTCAGGTTTTATATGTATATGTGCCGCTGTGGCTTTTTAATTGTAAAAATGTTTCTTGCCATAAATCTGCTACAACATTTGTTGATGTGGCAAAGACATGCATATAAAAACATTACAGGCTTTGGTATAATTGTGATTTTTAGATCATGAGACTTCTTTCCAGATGATCAGTAGTCTAATTTTCTACACATAATATTTGAAATATTTGTTTAGGTCTGACTTGGAACAGGAGCATTGACATACAAAGAATGGAACAACAGGCTTACTGTGGTGACTTTATTCCAGGCAGCGTTTTTCCGTCTATTGTCCAATTTTTGGTGGCCCTGTGCTTGGTGTATCCTCAGTTTCCTGCTCACACGTGTGGCACTCAGTGCCATCAGTATTTTTGCCTTTCTCTGTAAACCGTAGAGATGGCTGCTTAGGAAAATCCCAGTAGATCAGCAATTTCTGAAATACTCGGACCAGCCTGTCTGGGACGAACAACCACTCCACACTCGGTCACATAAATCACCTTCCTTCCCCATTCTGACCCCTGATTATATTTCAGCATGTTGCTTCGTCTCTATGTCTAAATGTGTTGTTGCTGTTGTGTAGATATTTGTGTTAACGAGCAACTGGACAGGTGTGCTTAATAAAGTGGCCAGTGAGTGTAATTAACCCAAACATACCTTAAGTTTTAAAATGTATTCTTACAAGTGTCACAAAAAAATAATGTGTTTTTGTAAGAAGTAACAGACCAAGATTTCTATATAATATGGGCTGTACAATTCATTTAATATATATATTTTAAAATATACAATTTATAATATCTGCCATAGAAGCGAAATAGTGTAGCTATGGTAAACAAAGAGACAATTACATATATTTTTTCATTATTTTGTGCCGTTTTATTCTGTAAAATAGCTTAGACCTTTGATGATTAAAGATGAGCTGTAAGTTTTGGGGGTATTAACTCTTTTTGGATGATGAGTTTGTATCTCTCAGTAAAACAGAGTTACAAACTGAGACCATCTGTAACCATGTAACATCTGTCTTTCAACGCAGTTGCAATAAATCTCATCGTTCAGCACATCCAGGACATTCTGAACGGCGGTTTGACCAAACGGCTGAACGGGTGGTTCAGCGGTTATGGGACGGAGAAGAAGCAGCCGAACATAGAGTCGAGCAGTCGGCCCCACTGAAGCTCATCACTCCTTCAGGGAAGAGGAGAATGGTTTGCCTGAGTGTGCTGCTCTTCGTCATGGCTACTGCAACAAGGCAGCATAACTTCCGGGAATTCAAAAAGCCTCCTTTTGGTGCGATTCTGCTTAGACTTATTCAAATGAAAGGAGGCTTTGTGGAGCTGGTTCGCAGCAGAGGTATTCAGTTAAAATTTTCTCTTTAACTTGTGTACTGGATGACACTGATCGAGGGAGGAGTGAAAAAAGGCACTCACTTTTAATTTCATTTCAAACTGCTGCTTGCCTTTAATCCAGCACGGAGCTGGAGAAACTGTCTGCAAAAAGATTCACACACTCGACAGCCTTTAACGATCCAATAAATGAAGTGAAGTGACATGCTGCTGATTCCCCGTATCAGTGCAAACTAACATTTTTCTTTTTCAAGATCTGTTTAAAAATGATTAAACAAAAAGCTCAGCTGAAACAACCAATTTATGCCTCAAACACCCGATGTACTACATCACCGCCAAAGATGGTCTTTGTGGACTAAATATGGAGTTTAATTTTGCATTTACCCATTTAATATTACGAAATCAGGAAAATTTATCATTTTAAGAAATTACCACAAAGTATAATTTTTCCTTGTAACTGTCAGATGCATGTTAAGATGTGTTCATTAAAAGAAGATGGACTGAACTCTAAAAGGAGATCGATTTAATATGATCTGCGTGTTCTGTTAAGGTTGTTTAATGCAGTTTCTTTTCTGTATGTTTGACTGCTCAGGTACTGTTATTTTCACCTTTAAAAGCTTCTTTAATGAAGACCGTTCTGTGTTGTGTTATTCTTGATGTCACAAATTGAGAGAGAAGTGCCACACGCTGCTTAGTGCTGTAGAGGCAGCAAAGATATGGAATGGCATTTTATGTCTGCGTTGTGATAAAATGCCCCAAAGAGCCCTTAAAAGTTTTTTTGCAAGTAAAATGTGAACCTTAAATGGATTGTTTTCCTCACAGCTGAGTCCTGTAGGTTGACTCCATACCGAATGGTGTGCAGCCAGCATTAACAGTGGGTGTGCTCTGGGGCACGAGCATGTGCTCCAAATGGAAGAGGTGTCACAATAAAATGATGTTCGCTTGTGTCAGATCAACCCAGCATTAAAGTGTTGTTAATCATGAGAGAAATAATAATGCTAAAGGGAACTCCTACACCAGCAGCACCTGCCGGCACTGTGCGGATGCCATTCTGACTCAGCACTGTTTTGAAGCTCGATATTGAAATTGCCTTGTGTAAGATTGTCTCCCAAAGGAGAAAATGCCAAACATTACAATATAAACGCATGACACAGGCACACTTTAGCAAGTACAGACCTGCAGTGACATCAAAGCCTTGTTACTGCTTTTGTCTACATTAGCCATTCATAATCTGCTTAACAGACAACTGGAAGCATTGCACATTAAATCAGACGTGGTTGTGGTAGGCTTGAATTGAGTGAGGCATGCTGTGTGTACGTCAGCAGATATTCATGTAGATTGCGTTTGTTTAACAATTTCCGATGCTGTAATTGGTGAAAAATGTACTGAGACTTCTGCAGGTAGACAATAAAATAAAACAATAAAACTCAGTTTGAGTTCTCACAAGATTCAGCTTAAAAACAAACGAAACATCTGAATTTAAATCACAAATGTATTTTACTTGCAAATAAAAACCCTCATGTCTTAACTTTATAAACACAGCACTTTAAGGGCTGATAGACACATTTAAGCTAAAGCTCAAATCACAATACTTTTTCCTACAACCAAGAGCATCAATATCATGTCATACATCATAGTTTCAATACTTAAAATTTCTGTTTTCTGATTCACTGGACCAAAATTGAAAAGGATTATTTTGGTAAACTTTAAAGGGTTAACTGCTTAAAACAACTCATAATTTTTACCTGCATTTTGACACCAGGCTCATCCTGTAACGGCGATAACTTCCATGTGAAAACGGTTAAAAACAGTGAGTTAACAGAAAACAGCTTTCTTTTTCTGTTAGTGTAAACCATCGATGCATTTTTCTTAACTTCATATCCAATTTAGCATCATGAGAAGGCAGAAGTTCATCAGGGCTGTAATAGGGCAGAGCGTGGGGTACATGGAGAGGTGTCCGGTGTATCACAGGACTCAAAGTTGTTGTTTTTTTTTTTTTTTTTTACATTTTCCAAATCACAATATCTGCTTTCAATGCTGCCATGTATTCAAACAATTGAGAAAGCTTTCCTGTCAGGGTTTAAATGTGTATTTGTAATAACGTATCTAAAATTAATTTTACTATTACCTAATAGTTAAACATGAAAATTCATTTTCTTTTTGATCTCAGTCCAGGCTAATGTAGCCCTGCAACATATGCAATGTGTCACATATTCCCAGCTGTGCCCCAAATCAACAGTATGCACTAAGCAGGGTTTCTGGATTTTTTTTTCACTGGAAAAGCAAAAAATAAAAGCAAAGAACAAAAGACAAACAAAACTGGAGCAGGAACATTCTGTGAACTGGCTGCATGGGACTGGCCACAGTTATTTACTTAAAGTCATACAACGAGTTCAAGTAATCACTTTACTTCATTCACATGTGATGGAAAAACAGTGTGAATTTTTAAAGTAGCACTCTTGTGATTAAATAAAGAAGCACTTTGGTATGAAAGATGTTTCTACAGAACTGCACGTTCTTTTGAGTTCAGTATGTAAGACAGTCTGAAGAGTTCCTGCTAAAGGAGAGTGGCCATTCAGTCCTGGGAATCTCAGCATGTTAATGTCACTCCCTCATAGAAGTGTTCTGACCAAACAGGCTTCGGTAGAGTTCGCTGCGGGCCTCGTCGCTCATCGAGCTGTGGTCAATCGGCGCCATGAAATTGACCAGTTTGCTGTGGATGTGGAACCGGACTTTGCGCCCCTTGCTGGCTTTAGTGTCTACTTTCTTCTTGATTTTGCTGCGCAGCTTCTGGATGGCCAGCCACTGCCGGCCCATAGCCACCTGATCGTTGGGGTCCGCTGCGCTCGTCTTACGCTCGATCAGCTCCCTCAGCAGCTGGTGGTAGAAATCGTCGTCATCAAATATGTCCTCATTGAGATCTTTCAGATGCGTGTTGGATTTCAGCTGTTGCTCCGACACCTCGCCTCCCTCCATGGGGATGTTCTCAGATGTGAGAGCAGGGGCTTCCACCTTCCCCAGGACCCGGTACTCTGAGCGCTGGGTCTGGGTCCGCTTCAACAGCCTGTCCTTGTCCATCAGCACCTGCTCCACCTGGGTGAGAATGTTCCTCTCAAACGCCCCAAACCCTTTGGTGCTCTTTCCCATCGTCAGCCTTGTTTTGTCGTGCCACTTCTGCAGCGTGGCATTGCAGTAAGGCTGGAAAGCTGCAAACCGTTTGGCCATGAAGTCCGGGTACTCTGCCATCTCCAGTTTTCGTTTGGGCGCTCTGGCCTGCTGCGCTGATCCCTCCTTTTCATCGTCGCTGGTTATCGCCTCGTCTTCCCCCATGTCGATGGATCTCGTGTCAGCGTTCTGGTGCAGAAGTTGGTCATGCAACTCCAGCAGGGACCTCTGAAGAGCCTTCAGAGCCTTGTGAGTGTTCTTCAACGCCGCCGTGAACTCCCCCCCACCTCTCCTCTTGAACTCTGGGAAAGTCTGTGGCTGAGGAAGCTGGTTGGCAGTCACCAAAGCTTTCTGGATTTTTATCCGGCCCTCGAGCAGCTGGTCCCACAGGGCCAGTTGGTTCTTCACCGCCTTTCCTTTCTCCACCTCCTCATCTACTTTGTCCTGGGAAAACGTGCGCACCACTCCATCATCATCATCCTCTTGCTCGCTTTCCATCTCATCATCATCATCATCATCATCAGAGCCTTCCTCTTCTTCACTGCCTTCAGACTCCTCATGGCTTTCATCATCATCCTCGCTCATTCCCAGGTCATCCATACCTTCTGTCAGTTTATGGAAGTCTACTTTCTGAGGAAAGGTGATGTCAGTTGCTTTCTTCTTTGAAGCTAGATTAACATCGAGTTCTGAATCACTGCCCATCAACAACTCTTCCTCATCATCGTCTTCCTCCTCTGAAGCATTTTCATCGTCATCTGCCTCTTCATCCCCCACTGAATCATCTTCGTCACCTTCTTCCTCTTCCTCCTCCTCCTCAACATCATGTTCATCCTCCTCAGTCTCTCTAAGCAGCTGCTTTCGGGACACTGGCTTTCCCACATACCGTCTATCTGTGTCCGAAAGCAGGGAGGTGTTGCGCTTCCGCAGAGCGCTGAGGCCGGCCGCATCTTCATCCTCATTGTCGTCTTCATTGAACCGGTCCACCACTCTGGCTTTGGTAGCCTCGTCATCATCATCCTCCGGATCCACGAATTTTGGCAAAGGATTCAACAGATCCTCAAGCTCCTGTGAAAACGCGCCTGCCATGGCTCAAAGTTTACAACCACCACACGTGCAGACTCTTCCTGTGCGCCAGAGCGGGTTGATGACGTTAGAAAAATGCGACACGTATAAAGACGCTGCAAAGTTCAGCCCTGCGTGAGTTCTTTCAGGAAGAACCTGATGATAAATGAATGCAGAAACACCAACCAAGAATTGATGGCTTAAGTAAAATCAAGCAAACAAATGAACAAAACTGGAAATAATTAACAATTAATTACTGATATAGTTATTCAACTGTTTCTTTTTCTTTTGTAATGTAACAAAGCCATTTAGAAGATTTACAGAGGACCAGAAGAGTCTAATAAACAATGTTGTGCTTCAGTAATGAATTGTTCCATACTGTACATCTGTAGAAGTTGTTGAGGATTATGGTTTGGCGTCTTAAAAAGCACATTCTTGGGTCTTGTCATAGATTTATACATACCCCAAGAGGAAGCCAGAAATTGTATTTATTAACGGAGTTTTATTCCAAAAATAGGTGATTAAATGAATAAAAAATAATATTTATTTTATACTTCTGAACTAACAAACAATCAAAGATGCATCAAACTAAAAATAAATCGATGTGCAAATAAGGAATATTTTAAAGGCATAAAAGAAAAAAAGTTGCTAGTTAACTTAAAAAACTGACACAAACTTTAAAAAAAAGAAACCCTAAGTCTAAATTCTTAAAGTAAAAAAATGACTGAATTATCGCGGGAATATGACCTTTGAGACAAAACTTTGGTCAAAAAAGCCCCTCAGCTATAATCCTCTGCGCATGCGTATACGGTTGGCGAGGCTCTGGGCTGCTCTTGCTAGCTCAGTTTTGTTCATCGGACTTGCGCAGAAAACGCTTTCTGTAGAATAAAGATGTCAACAAGCGACTTTTATTTGAGATATTATGTCGGACACAAGGGGAAGTTTGGACACGAGTTTCTAGAATTTGAGTTCAGGCCTGACGGTAAGTGTAATTTGAGCGGCAATACAGACGCGTTAGCTGTCCGTGGTTCGAAGCTAACCGGTTTAGCTAGGCCGCAGCGGAGTCAAAGAGCCAAATTCTCCGTTTGGATTTAGCTGCAGGAGTAATGCTGATTACTAACTTTGTTTTTATATAAATAAGATAATTATTACCATAGCGTGTGGTTTAGAATATAAGCAGTAATGTTTTGAGTTTATCCTGTGAGTGCGTACGCGCCATGCGGCCTGTAGCGATTGATAACAAACTCGGGCGTTTTGTTCGAAACGATACACAGTTTCCCACGTTAAAGTTAATCTTTTTTCCCCCGCAGGTAAACTGAGATATGCAAACAACAGTAACTACAAGAATGACGTAATGATCAGGAAAGAGGTAACGTATGATTGATTTTAAATGTATGTGTAAGGGGTGGTGAGATATCTGTAAAGTAAGAGCTGGTTGTTTGGTTATTTTTCGAGAAGTAGTTTCGGTCATCATGCTCAAACAACATGTATGTGGTTATAAATTAATGCTGTTTCTCGAAATGTACAAATTTAAATCTGACTTGTGCGTTTTCCGGTGTGCCAACCAGGCATATGTTCACAAAAGTGTGATGGAGGAGCTGAAGAGGATCATTGACGACAGTGAAATCACCAAGGAAGATGATGCTCTGTGGCCGCCTCCTGATAGAGTTGGCAGACAGGTTTGTGACCTCTTTATTACCCCGTGTCCTCCCAGTTATTACAGTTTGAGCTATTTTCATTCATGCCATGCAGATTTAAAGTTTTCGAGGTACATTGCAATAGGCAACTGTCCAAGGCGGTCTTTAACTATTCCACATCGCAAGTACAGTCTGTGTGCTGTTGTGAAAATATTCTGGTACCTTCGCTGAGAGTGGCGATTCTCAATCCTGCCTTTTGCATGCTGTATCCAGGCAGCTCCTTCACCCAAACCACACTAAGTTTATCCAGTAGTGAAAACTGCTGAGAAGTGGACTGTTTCTGTTCTTTTATTCCATTTTCTTCCTGGTTTGGGTTGGGTACGCTTAGACCTCATGGTTATACTGAGGCTTATCGTTTCCATCTGTGGAAGATTTAAAAAAGAAAAATCTGACTTGATGACCCTACAGCATCAGTTGGATTTTGCTGATACTGTAATTGCACTCTGTTTAATATCTCCATGCAAAGTTATACTTTCACAATCTGAATATTTTATGATTTACATAAAATATTGGTGTGAATAAATTTGGCAGTTTTTTTTTAACTTCAATATCCTGGAATATGTTATAGTTCTAATAGCAAAACTGATAAACATTTAGTCAGTCATTCATACTCTAGATCTTTGTTCTGTTTCCTATTACATACCTGGAGTGATTGCTCAAGGGTCATATCATCCATTGGGATAAATGGCTGCTTAAAACAAGTTATTGTTTGAAAGTTCAGGCTTATCTTCTGAGTGTGATTTCCTTCTATGAAAGAATCATTTTCTAATATAGTTATACGCTTAGTTTTAGTTTTTCTAACCCTTTGCAAATTGAGCATGCAGATAATAAGACGGAAGGTGGAAGAAATGTCCCAGTTTGATAAGGTCTTTGGCTACTTTACTTAAAAGTGAGCAGTCAACTGCAGTTCATCCTTTAATTCAAACCTGTGCGGACAGAAGGTCAACCAAATGGATTTTTCTGTGACCAATAAGATCATAGTGGAGAAAGAATAAAGTTGAGAGCACTCTGAAAATGACCTAAACTTTTCTACTTATGAAAGAAAGTGACCTAAATTTTCACCTTCATCAACTCTGCACTGATGATTTTCTCCCAAGATAATTTTCTGAGGCCTGTTTTTGTCTCATCTTTTACAGGAACTCGAAATTGTCATCGGGGACGAGCACATTTCATTCACAACTTCCAAAATTGGCTCCTTGATTGACGTCAATCAGTCAAAGTAAGTAATATATTCAGGAGTTGGGAAGTGGAAAGTAAATTGTATTTGTTACTGATGTAAGCACACATGTGTTTTTAGGGACCCTGAGGGCCTTCGTGTGTTCTACTACCTGGTGCAAGATCTGAAATGTCTTGTTTTCAGTCTGATCGGCCTACACTTCAAGATCAAGCCCATCTAAAATCTGGATTTTGCTCATTTTAATTACTTTAGCTGATGTTTCTGTTGTACTACCGCATTTGTACATTTGCTTTTGGTGGAACTATTTTTTATTTTAAATAAAGAGTGATTTGGTTAAAGAATATGTGTTGTCTTAAATGATCAGCTGTCTGTAAAGAATCACAAGGGCAAATAAAAGAGCAGAGGTAATTAACTTTTAATTTCAAAATACATTCAAGCACAACAAATGGCTGTAATCTAACACTAATGACAGTTCAGTGTATTACAGTGGTGATTTGTAAATGCTCTGGTTGAGCTTCACATCATTAAAAAAAAGGCACATCCTCTGCATCCTGACTGGCAACTATTGCAGAGAAGTTTAACTGCATGAATGACCAACTAGAGTCAGAGCTCCAAGTTCAACCCACTCCCTACACCCTTCTGAAGGGCCTTTTACAGAGCAACGATTCCCTCATTTCTCTGACATAAGCAGTAACTCAATTGGCCTCTGTGTCACTTCATAACACTGTAAGATAGCTATATTATATATGCATTACGTGTATCATGGCCATTAATTAGTGGAAATTTGCTTCGTATTTCACTTCCATTTAAGAAAAAAGTTTAATGTGGAGATCCTCCTTGAGAAACCACAAGTTGTGTAGGGGCAGGATTATATTTAAACTGTTGCCTCACAGCAAGAAGGTGCTGAGTTTGGAGAACATGCGAAGGCCCCTCTGCATGTTCTTCACGTGTTTGCGTAGGTTCTCTCCAGGTACTCTGGCTTCCTCCCACAGTCCAAAGATATGCAGTTAGTGGGGTTATGTTAATTGATAATTCCAAATTGCCCATGTGAGTGCAAACGGTTGTCTGTTCTTATGTGCTAGCCCTGTGAAAAACTGGTGACCTGTCCAGTATGTACCCTGCCTCTTGCCCCATGGTAGCTGGTATAGGCTCCCTCCCCCTGATGAGGATGGATGGATGGATGAACAACCTTAAATCGCAGCTAACAGTAACATTAGGCCACAGCACACTAACATCAGCATGTATGTAAGAGTTGGTCACAAATGTCTGAATGGGAATTTGGAATAACTGTGGGCTGAGGAAGTCAAACACGAGCAAATTTTCAATGAAGGTAAATATGTTGTATATTATTATTATTGTTTTCAGGGCTTGAAAGTGAATATGAAAAGATAAGAATTATATTTTGCTACACTTGATTTTTCTTTGATTCTCTCATTTTGTAGTGTTATAGATGAAGTTGCTGATATTTTTCACCAAAATGTTAGAATATCAAGTTTTACCAAAATAACTGGTTATGATTTCTGCCGCACACCAGCAGTCCTATTCATCACCGAACAATTGTTATGATACGTATATATAACTAAGGGATGACAGAGGAAACTTTGTTTTCAAAGAGCTGCCCTTCAGTTTTCCCCATCCTTTCTATTCTCCCTGAATTTCCTTCCTACTCTTACCTTTATCAATATGTAAAAGTACACTTGTTCACTCTTAGCTCAGTGGCTTTCCATCCAGCACTGTGAAAATGTCCTCTAAAGACTTGTGGACACACTGCAGGAACTCATGGACGTTGCGAGCCGGGTAACTAGATACGTTGCAACCGATCCAATTGTCGTGGACGCCGTAGCCGACACCAAAACCATCAGGTACCACAGGGGCAAAGCCGCCGAGACTGACAGCTGGACTGGTGAGGGTGCTAGTAGAGAGGATGTTATGGTTGATGGCGGCGTAAGCTGGGTCAGTGTACAGACTGGGCAGAGCTTGGCCCTTTGAGGCGGCCAGGTATCGCATCGCGAACAGGTGACGGTCGAAACCCTGACCTGGAGAGAGATGCAAAAAGAGCAGTTAGTGAAGGAACTGTTCTCAGGTCAGCATTGTGTGTAATAAAAAGTGCGAATCAGTCATTATCTTAACACTTCAGTTTTTTATATCGAACAATGCATTCAAGAAAATAATTCTTTAATAAAGTCACACATTATGGTGAATAAGAAGACTTATGACTTAACCTTGCTTGCATTACTGTAAAAAACCTCCTAAAATTTCATACTGCAGACCGTGCCCCTCTATGTCTAATAAGCTAATATCAAAACATATTTGCTCATCCATTTAGTAGAAAAATGCTAAAACTGAGAATCCCAGTTTTTGTAAATCAGATATCTGCATATGTCAGACTGAAGTGCGATTTGAGCTCTGAGAGAGAGCCCAAGTCATAAAGGCCAAAAAAATTACCTAAGTATCATTAAATCTAAATGAATAAATCTAAAAAAGTAAGTGACAATCATACATTGTGTTTTTAAGACCATACACTTTGATGTGTTTGTTTCTCCCTGAATATGTTAAAAAGATTTACATTTTTAACATATGCTGCTATATTTTTAACTATTACATGGCCATGCTACAGTATTGCTTGGCCTGTACAATGTGTGGGCAAAATTATACACTTAATCACATGGTCACTTAGATGATGTTCAGCTGATAAAAATGGGTCCTTTTAGCCCATTACTAGGTGGTTACTTGGCAAACTGTTTATTAAATATTACAGCAAATTCAACTTTTTAAACTGTAAATGAGATGCTATTGTTGAAAAATATACTTTTTTTTTAAAGCATTACAAGTGCACAAATCCTAAACACACAGCAACATGATGATTACATAATATTTGGTACAGATAAGAACTTTTAGAGCAGTAAAATAAAAAATGTCTGTGTGCAAAGATCGATTGCTCAACTCCTGATGGTGCAGGAGGACAAAGAACCAAACTAAAGGTGTTTTTTTCCTTTGGTTCTGATTAAATCATCTTGGGAGGGCTGTGAAATATTTAAACATGGTTATAGCGTTTTATGGTTTAAATATTTAGCTCAGATAAACTACTGATTTGGCCTGTTATGATGTGTTGTTGCTATGACAGATAATTACCATCAGAGATATCTGCAGCTTAAAACACTGCGTTTACTGGTGTACAAAATCACCATAATTTATCTGCATGCTGACATGTCACACGCACCCATAGCTGCCTCCTTGGTGAGCTGCCCATGATATTTGGAGCATTCATCGAGCATGGCCTGCAGCTCCGCCACACTGTGTTTGCCAGGCTGTTGAACGAAAGCATGTGAGCACTTTTTGGTTTGTACAGTCGCTGGTCGGATGGTCTCTGTGCGGCCATGCTTGAAAGCTGCAGTGCTACATGACTCGTACGTGGCTACAGTCTGTCCGTACTGCCTCAGAAAGCCCATTTGGAAAGCCAGCTGGGCTATAGCATCTGGACTCAGCCTGTTCTTCTTTAACTGTTCCTTCCCGCCTCTTTTGAACTCCATGGCGTCAATAGTGAGTTTTGATACGGCAGAGTCAATATTCTCCTTTGCCTTTTGGATGCCATTCTCCAGCTCTTTGTTCAGCTTGAATTGCAATCTGCGCACAGCAGAGGCCGAATCCACAGCAGCAGCAGCCGAACCTGGGTGCACTAGTGGCTTCTCGGTGGTGTCCTTAAAGACCTCGTTCTGGAAGCGAAGCACAGCGACGCCGTCACCCCAGGAATGTTCAAAGTTAATAGCTGCCTGTCCGTCTTTGGTTACAATGAGGCTGAAGGACTTGTCGTACCAGCGGTTACAGCCGTTGCCGTGCAGCATGTTGTGGGAGATGTGAATATGGTCCCGCATGCTCTCGTCATCCAGGGAGAGACAGAAAAGGGCGCTGTCCACGACCCGTAAATCCTCTGCGTTTCCAGCACCAATCAGCTTGTCCCTGAGCCCTGCCCACACGTCCCTGTTCTCACTGGTCAGAACACTCAAAGGGAAGGCTGGTGCCGGTGTCGAGTCAGACAAAATGTACTTCAAGTGGGACTGGATCTCTGCAGGTTTCACTAAATTCCCATCCCTGTCTATTATGTCAAACACGTACATGTTTCCTTTCCTCATAACCAAAAGGTGTCGCCCTTTCTCATCAGTAAAGAGCTCATCTCGCCCATGCTTAGGAATCCGAGTTGAGTTAAAGAGGCGGAAGTACTGAGACATGTCCAAAGGGTATGCATTCACCATGTAGGCCCCATACCAGGACAGTGAAGATGGGACCCAGCGGATAAAGTTCTTGAAACTGTCCGTGTCGCTTTTGACTGGGTTCAGATGGAAAACCTCTGGCTCCAGCAGACCGGCTCGTAGCGTTTTCATGAAGCGCACAGCTGAACACACCATGTTGGTCGCCCGCAACAGCTGGTCGTTGTACTCAGTCTTTGGGTCGGGATTGAAGGACATGAAAGGGTTGAAGTTGAGCACCACAGAGTCACGTGCAGACAGATACATATCAAACCAGGGAGCTGTGACACAAAAGAACATTTTTAACCTCATTTAACAGTGATTACTCCATCTTTGATGCTCAGTTTTAGGCTATAGTCATAGTTACCTGAGATGTAGCTTGTGTGCTTATTGTTTTTATCCTGAGCAACCAGTTCCTCATGCAACTGCTTTCCCGCACCATTCTGGAAATCCTGAGCAAGTTTCTCTGTTGTTCTGCAGATACATGACAACAATGGCTCCAACTAGGTTTAAAGCATTTAAATAATCAAATAAAAAGTTTGATTTAACTTGTGGAAACTCACCTGAACTGGTCATCATCCAAAAGAGGCTTCTGGGCAGCCAAATATCTCCTGATAGTATCCTCCAGTTTTGGTATGGGCAATCTAAACAGCAAAAGGGAAATGAAGTCAGTCATGTTTTATTCGATTCATTTGTATGTTTTATAATAAAAACAACTTAACGGAAGAGAGCACCCACTGTGATGTGGTGACCCATGTTCAAGAACCAAATGTTCAACAGCTTTCTTAAACTAGGGACATTTTCTTCTTTTTATTTCATTTAAAATGTCTGATGGGTCTCGATTTCTATTGTAACATTTGGACGGCAGGATCAGAATTAGACATAAACAAAACAAAAGCATGATCTATCCTGCCTTGTATGAATGGTTCAGGCTATGGTGATCATGTAATGCTGTGGACAATGTTTATTTGGCACACTTTGGGCATCTCGTACCAACTGAGCATTGATTAAACACCAGAGCGTACCCGAGTATTACTGCTGACCATGGCCATCTCTTTCTGGGCACAGTGTACCCATCCTCTGATGGCTGCCTCCAGGAGTATAAAGCACCATGTTCACTCTGCTCAAATGACCTTCACAGTCACCGGATCTCAATCTAACCGAGCAGTCTGGGATGTTGTGGAATGGGAGATTTGCATCATGGATGTGCAGCAACTGTGTGATGCCATCTTATGGACTGAAATATCTGGATAATGTTTCCTGCACAAAATCTGAACTGTTTTCACACACCTATTTTTTTTAAGCGTCATTAATCATAATTCATGTCACCCTCTAGTGGTCACTGAGTTTAGCGCAAGCATGCCCTTTTACCTACATCGATCTAAAAGCTAAATGGGTCACCTTTATTTCAGGACACCTTTTGTTTTGTTTGCTGGACATCTCCGGCGCACATGAAACCACAGATTTTTTTGAGTTTGCGCGACATGTTTGGAGAAAATGAAAAAGCAATGTGTCCAAATTCGTCACAAAACGCCTTACCTGGGTAAACTCTTCTGGTAATGCATGGAAGGCACGACGCTTTGGTGCAGATACTCCGAAGATGATGAAGAGGGGGCCTTTTTGCTGCTATAGTGTCTCATATGAACCCCCAGAGCAGCGCTTCTAAAATGAATTAGACTCCCGGACTTCTTGAGAGAGGCGACACAATGCAATGAAAGCAGACCGGCCATGGTGTTGATTTGTAAACTGATCACCTACAGGAGGCTACAAACGTAAAAACGATTTTAACAGGTAAAAGGTAAGCCTGGACGGAGCGAGCTTTCACCTGTCACTGAAGGAAAGATACGCCAGCTAACTAGCTAACATTAGCAACCGGTTAAACTTCCTTAGAGTACCGCTTCGTTTCAGAGACACTCGGGAAAGGTTTAGCAAAGGAAAATAAACGCCACGTATTATAACTCGACTTTATAATTTTAAAAAGTAAAGGAAAACGTTAGAAGGGGGAAAAAAAATAGAAAGAAATAATTAACTAAAGTGACAACAGGAAGTTTAACCAGTAGAGCGTGTCACGTGACTCCTTCTGGTCCTGACTCTAGATTTCCGGTATAGTCTTGTAAGGGTGTAAATACATGTTTCTTTATTGTAAATAATAAATATCTAAAGCCTATATATTGTTAAAATAAGGGCCCATGACAGTGTCAATTATTCAGTTATATCAAATTTAAAGATTTATAACTTGGCTTATGCTGCAGTAAAATAACCTGAAATGAAATTAGTCCTGTTAAATAAGCTTTGATCTAAAAGACACTTGTATTGCATTTTATATTTGTTTTGATTTCAAAAAGCTTATTATTATGATAATGTCAACAAGATGAGAGTGAAACTCCCTTTTGCTTTAATGACAACAGCATTCAAGCTGCAAGCTTGTTTGCATACTTGGACTTGATTTGTTTTCACTACGTTCGTGAAAAATTTAAGGTTTTTGGTTGACTGCTTTTCACAAAGATATGAACTATTATCTCGGAGCATGTGAACAGTCAGAGTATCATCAGTCTTCAATCTAGGCTACCAAACCAGCTCGGCAGGCTTCACTATTTCCCAAACCATCTTTTACTCTGGGTTTAATACAGTGCTGTGTTATTCTTTCTTCATCTCCTCACACACCTGCAACTAAACATAGTTAAACATAATCTCTTATTTTAGATACTCATTCCATGATCATTCTTTTGTCTCCTTGAAGATTGAAGTTGATTTTACAGCTCTTTTTGTCCCTATCTGTGCTGACAAAGAACAACAAGTATAATGAAAGATAATATTTTAGCTTAACTTTCCAGACACTCGAGAAAATATTAATGGCAAAGAAGATTCCATTATCTTTCAAACAGGTGTTGGGTGGTTAACTCTTTCTGTCTTTCTTGATCATATTTGTTGAATTTAATAAATAATACGGTCCTCAGCCTGACAGGAATTAATCCTCACGCTCTGAAACAACAGTGAATACTATAAAGTTACAATTTGAAGGGGCTCACAACTGCAAAATATTACAGTTTTTCTCAGTTGCTTAAACACTATAACCAATCTTTTGAACCCAAATTTCAAAACCATAATGCCACTTTCCAAAAAGCACACCTATTTCCCTGAACTATAAACACTATGCCCCTGCTTTACCACATGAGTCAGATGTGGTGAACTGTTACTACAAAACTCTACAAACAAATCCCTACATTTGTCAGTGCTTACTCCATGTGGTCACTTAGAAAGCACTAGCAGTCAATAATATTAACTCACATCAGCACAGCTTTAGCTCAATTAGCACACAATTAGCCAAGTGGAAACACTAGGAGTCGAAATGTATCACACACCAATCAGAAACTTTGATGGATAGATAAAAGGGCCAAAGCCAGTTCATTCAAGTTTAAAACAATGGATCCAAAGACATGCAAGTTGAGGAGGAGGAGGAGGAGGAACAGGAACAGGAACATAATTCGCCATCGGGCTATTGTAAATGTCCCTGGTCAGCGTGGAGGGAATATCACTCTGTGCGTAGCCATCAGCCAATGAGGGGTACTCCACTGCCATGCCATTCTAGGACCCTATAACACTTCTCCTTGCTCTTCTTGATGGTCTAAGACGACATATGTTACAGCTGAACTACAGGGAACCAGCACAGCCAGAGCAGCCTCGCTACGTTGTTGTTTGGGATAATGTCAGCTTCCATCGCGCTGCTATGGTTCATGACTGGTAGATAGAGAAGTTGTTTTCGGCATGGTGGTGGAAGGTGTATGACTGAGAACCTTATGTCCGTGTTCACCTTCTCCAGGCCATGGAAGAGGCCTGCCTAGACATACCAGTAGATGCATGCCAGGGGTGGATCAGGCATGCAAGAGGAGTTTACCCCCGCTGCCTGGCCAGGGCCAATATAGCCTATGATGTGGATGAGATTCTCTGGCCTGACCCAGAACACACACAGGATGCTGACGTGGAATAATATTTTTGGTGTGTGTTGTACTGTATGGTACATGGATAAAAAATGTGCCACTGTATATATTAAACATTGGTTGTGTCTTTTGTGTTCATCATGTGAAAAGGTTTTTGAGGGGAAGAACCACAAGCAACATAACTTGCCAGTTTTGGGAATATTGTTTAACATTTATTGCACCAAAGTGTAAGACTATGTTGTTGTGTGTGTGTTTTTGAGGCCTTGTGTGTGCTGTCTGTGGGCAAAGTTTGGTTTTTCAGCAAAAGTTAATAGTTTTGGGTGCAGAGCTTCATTTTTTTTTTCAATATATTTTTATTGATTTTATAATTGAGCAGTATACAACAATCACCTTCAAAAGAACACAATAGAAGGTGGACGGCAAGTCAACAAGGTGGTAATACAGCATACATAAATGTTAAGATAGAGTATATTTCACTTAAGTTTATCCATCAGGCTAATGACTGGTTGCCAAATCTTATAAAACACACTCTCTCGGTTAGACAAGGTAAACCTGATTTTCTCCAGATGGAGTACATTTCCAAATTCTCTCAACCACATTTCGAAGGTAGGAGGTTTAGCAGACTTCCAGCAGAGAAGTATCAGCTTTCTAGCCACAATTGTGGTCATTGACACAACCTGCGTCTCTGTCTTGTCCCTTGCCCATCCCAGTTCACACACCCCGAACAATGCTGCAAAGGGGGTACATGGGACCTCCCTGCCAATGGCTTTGGTCAGAAAATCAAACAAATGATTCCAAAAGAGCTGTAGTTTTTGGCATTGAAAGAAAAGGTGAGATAAAGTTCCTCGACCACTCGAACACTTAACACAGAGGGCTGAAACGTTCTTATATATTTTTTCCACTTTAGTGGGAGAAAAATGCAACCTATACACAACCTTAAATTGGATCAAACAGTGTCTAGCATTTATAGAACTACAATATATATTCTTAATGCACTCTTGCCAAAGATCATCAGAAACATCCCAGAGCTTCATTTTGACCTGACAATACGATGTTTGGGAAATTGGGTGAGACATTATGGATTTGTGTTTACTGTTTTGGGAATACGAGGCATAGTTTCAAGAAATGTGTTTAAGCAATCAAGAAAAACTGTAAAAGGAAAAAAAGTAGATTAAATAATCAATTTGGTGGGTCCATAGAGTTAGTGGTTTACACCTTTGCCTAACATGCAAAGTCTCCCTGGTTGAAGGCTGGCAGGACACACAAATCCCTTGGAGATTGTGTCAGGAAGGGTACATGGTGTAAAAATCTACCAAATCAAATATGCGGCTCCATCTGCTGTAGTGACACCTTGTGAATAAGTGAGCAGCTAAAGGAAAGTTTTAGTTAAAGAAATAAAAATATTCAAGTTCATAGAATCTTTTTAACTATTAAGTTAAATTACCACAACTTTTTAGGTGATAATAATTAAGTCAGTCAAAAGTTGGAAAAGTTGGAATAATTATGGATAACTGGCTTCTAAAACAACTTTTTTTACATACTTCAAACAGCCATTCTGTCATGGTCTGGGTAGTTTTCCACTGCATCGGCTCCTCCCCTCTGGGTGGAGTCTTTGTTGTTCCTCACCTGATGGCAATCACACCAGCAGTATTTATGACCTGCGCACACAACTAGTCTTCGCCAGATTATCTGCCAACTTTAGTCCGTTCTCGGCCTCATGTCTGTTCCTTGGTGTATCATTGTGTCTACTTGCCTTACTTCTCTGTTTTCTCGTCAGCATCTGGAACCCACCTACCAATCCTCATCCGTACAAGCTCTCCTGGATTCTGGTATGCAGCTGCCAGTAACCTCTCCCTTTTCAAACTGCCAGTCTCTCCTGCCTGCCTCCCTGCATTGCACGTAGTACCCACCTGGACCTTTGTCTCCTGCCTCCCCCCTCCAAGCAACCTCCACCTGCAAGCACTGCCCTGGCCAGCCACAGTTTCCCCTGCCCAGTCGTCCCTGCAATCTAGTCATAGTTTTGTTATGGCCATAGTTTCTCTTGCCTCAGACGTCTAGTTTACGTTCCTTAATGCTAGTCTGAGTTTTCTGTTAGCTTCCAAGCGTTGTGAATAAAGACTTTTGTTACACCGCACTTCAAACCTCTGGTTTTGAAACTGCACTTGAGTCCATCCCATTTCCATGGGCCACTGTGCCATGACACATTCAGTATTACCTTTAAAATACATTGTATTAGGTAAAGATCAGCATTTAGTATCTGTAAAATATTTGGTGGTTTTTTTGCACCTTCTATTAGAAAAAGCCTGCATTCGTACCATCTATATAACTGATGTTATATTTTAGGTAGAAGTCATCAGGACTTTATGCATCACTACATAACTTGAAATACAAGTACACACAACAAGCACAGCAAAAGGAAGGCAAATAGGAAAACGATTTTAAGAAAAACCATGAGGAATGTTCTCTTTTCCAATTAATTATTTCCTACTCAGGGGATTTTATGGGTAACTAATTTCTCAGTGTTAGTGAGACAAAGTTTTCAGTACATTCACGAATCTCTATTCAAAAATATATAAATGTGTGTGGAGAAAAGCAAAGGTTTGATGATTTATTAATTTTCAGGACTCGTTTACCTTTAACAATTTTGCCTCAAACGATTCTTGTGGCTCTGTTGTTTTCAATCCTGATAATGTGGTGCATTAAGAAAGTAAAAAGAAGTAATAAGAACTTTGCCCACACAAGAGGGTAAAACCATGGCATTATGCGACCTTTGGACCAGTAGAGTGCAGTGTTTTCCTGTTCAGTGATTTTGTGGTTGGAGCTCAACCTCCGCTACACACATCAGCTGCAGAAAAAAAACAGCTCGCTGAAGTGTACCAGCAGCATCGGCTGGCTTCCCATGGCGCTGAGCCCGTATTTGTGATAAGTGAGGGAGTGATCAAGCCAGCATGAGTTAGATGGTTGGCCGTGAGCCCTCTGCTGCTATCTGAAGCCCACCCAGCCAGGCACCCGGCCTCCCTATGTGCTTCTCTACAAAAGCAGACAGGGTTATAGTTCACTGGGTCTCCATTAGACTGATGAGATTTTCAGATGTTTGCCTCATTCTGCTCTGCCTCACTACAGAGCCTACAGCAAAATATATAACATATATATTGCTAATTGTCTGACATCCAGCAGTCATCAAGCACCATATAAATAAGTCAGATCTGAAACTGCCTACCTGACCCCAGCTCAACGGATTTTATTTGTACAATAACTTTAGTATATTTGTAATGTAATAAGCTATGTATGTATATATCTATATCTATCTATCTATCTATCTATCTATCTATCTATCTATCTATCTATCTATCTATCTATCTATATATATATATATATATATATATATATATTCTGTTTCTGTGCGAGTTAAAGATGCTCTTGATAGGAAAATATTGGGTCTGCTTTTGCACAAAACCTATGCTGTGAAATAACAGAAACATTTCCACTCAAATCCTTTTGAAGGGGTCTTTTAAACTGTAAAGCAACCACTGAAAATACTTTTTTAAATTAATGCAAATGTTTCATCACCAATAATAACAGGCTAACAGGTTAAACTAAGAAGATAATAATGACATAAAAGAGCTTCAGCAGAAACATTAATTGACATTAATGAATCTGTAATTATGTATATGATTACACACAACACGTTTATGTATGTACCTTCAGTATATGTCCCACAAAAGAAAATTAGTTTAGCAGCAGGGGCAACAAGGACGACAGACACATACCCAGTGAGTGCACAACAATAAAATAAAGTCCCAATAAATAAAAATAAAAACAATAAAATGAGAATAAAAGCAACAACAGTAAAAAGCCACAAAATGGCTATTTGCCATTAAGAAGACAGGTTGCAGTACGAATAAAAGAAACCTGGAGTATTTTGGTCCTACTGATATCCCTACTCTAAAATGACAGCCAGAGGGCAAAGAGTCAAACTCACTGTGGAGTGGGTAGTTCAAACAATGAATAATAGAAGGAACCTCCCTCAGTACATGCTTGTTATAAAAAGTCAAAAGCCTGTCTTGCCAATCACCTGAGATTTTGCTGGCAATTTTTGCCAGAAGTCCTAACAAACTCTTGTTTTTCAGAATCATATTACCAAATCAAGCAACAATGCAAAAGGATAAAACAGATTCAATAAAACTTCAGTAAAACAAAGACAGTAAAGACAACAGAGTATAAATAATACGCACTTAATCACTTTGCAAAACATTCATTTGAACATAAATGTGTAAACTCTTGTGCTCTGGCGTTTCTTTCAGTATGAAAATAATTGTCAACCTATTTTTTTTTTTTACACTAAATGTATTTTATCTTTAAATAATCTTATTTTCTGTGGGTCCCTGTACCTGGTCATACAAAGGTACAGAGCCTGAATTACTGATTAATAACGCCTGCTTTTATATACGGTTATATTTAAATAGCTGGTATGAATAAATTTAGTGGATCAGGTTACTAATTGTAAAAAAAAAAATCTCTGTAATTTAACCCTACGGATCTGTTTAAGAAAATTATCTGAACAAGCACATGTAAACTAGATGTTACTAAGTGAATCCATAGGACAGTCAGCTAATCTGGTTTATCTGACATCGACAAGTCGAGTCTGAATATCCGGGAAAGTGCAAGAAACGAGGAAGTGCAGCCGTTAAGCTAATAGCAGGTGAAGTGCAAGCAACATCACTCCTTCTGCTGCTTCCACACATACCGAGGAGCTGTTTGTTCACCTACACTCACAGCAAAATGCCCGAATTACAGAGACCGAGGTGAGAAAAGCACAGCTTGCACTGTTTAACTACGGCACGTTTCTGAGCTCACCGTTTGCTGTCCTGGTTAGCTGAAAAACAGGTTAAATGTCAAATATTGCAACAACGTTAGCTCTTTTGGTTTTTTCATACAAGATTCCGGTTGGCATGTTAAATATCTCAGCTGCTGAGGAGCTGTTTGAGGGTCATCACACGGTGGCATCCCTGCTTGTTCTTTGTGTAAATGTCAAGCTGGATGTCATGTGGAGTTGCTGCCTGAATCCTGACTAACAGGTTAGACAGAGGTGTCACATATGCGGCCCTGGCTCTGGGCTCTGGTCCTGTAGGTAATTTTTAGGTATCTCAGGTTGTTCATTATTTGTTTTTGTAAATGGATGGTTCACAACGGGAGAATTTTTAGGATGTACTTGTCTTTCCTTGCATAAAAAAGAAAACTACATTATTATCTATTAAATTAGGCTGCACACTGGCCATTAATTAAAGTGAGTTTGACACTCCTACATTAGATTTGTATAAAAATGTGATAATTTATTTATAAGGCATGCTTGAAAATCCATCTTACAAAATGCCTCCAGAGGCAACAAAATACCAGATACCAAAAATTCGCTAGCATGCTCTACCAAAATAGTGCTTTGTTGTGTATCTGACAGACGAAAGCTAAACCAGTTCCACACCACTGAAGTTGCAGCATTTTTACAAACCAATTCTGGTTCATCTGTTTCATTCAACGATCCGCTTTCGCCCTTCTCATTCTCCATCGCCGCCATGCTTTTTCCACCATGTAGTATGAAAACAAAAGGCACTGTGCATGCGCGTTTTACCCATATTCTATCGCGATATTTCATTTTCTTATCGTTGCCCAACATTATACCGGTATTACCGTGATATGGTATGATATGGCCCAGCCCTAGTTGGTGCTATGTGGCAGGCAGACGTTGGCACTCTCGACCTATGTTGGAGAGTGAAGGAAACAGGCAGCATCTTGAGGGCACATCAATGGGGAATTTTGCTGATAATGATGGATAGAATAAACCATGAGGAACTATGAGGAAGGTACCCTGCGATCAACAAGTCCTGAACAAAAATTTGTCGCAGAGTGAACACTGAACTGTTTAATCAGTGTTTTAGTAAACATGTACCATGGCATTAATGAGCCATTGATAAAGCTCTATCGTTGTGTTTAAAGTTGCCAACCTGTGACACGGTGTTTATTGACTATTCTTTATGTCCTGGAGTTTTGTGTGTCTCAGTTATTTTTACAACAGGGCTTCAAAATAGCTGCACAATTAAATACACAGTGGTGTTTTCAAGTAGGGCTGTGTCGTATCATATCATCTGTGATAATACCAGTGTAAAATTTTACGTGATATATAAAAGTGTTACATTGGAATGTTATTGTTATTGGGGTGCCACATGTTTAATGCCCCTATCGCTCACAACAGTGAGACAAGCCCATACGTTTCTGACAGTTAGAGTCAGAAATGGAGTTACCTGAACAACCTCCAACCAACAACAGTGCTATGCAAAGTATGCAAGATAACTGTTCCTGCTAAATGTGGAACTAACAAATATGTTTTACAAGTTGGGGCAACAACACTAGCAGCTGGTGATTTGCCACCCAAATGTAAACAAATGATCCAACCAAGCATCGCTGGAACACTGACTAGTTACACTTCATACGGTAGGAAGAGCAAACGGTGGTTGGAAATCCACGGTTGCTCGGTGGAAAAGCGAATCTTTAAGCAGCGGGTTAAAAAGCTCAACTCAGAATACATGTGCCCAGGTGGAAAATGTTTGTCAGTTTTAGTATGCGATAGTAGTGTCCAAACTACTGAAGAGTTACAAGTTTAAGTTACTTTAGGTACTTTAGGCAGTGTTTTCATTCTTTTCTTTTTATCTCTAACGTCACCTTCCTATTCTTATTTGTCTTCATCATCTGAAGGATTCAAGCTATTGACACTAGCGCAAGTGATGGACTGGAGGGGTTCAAGGCGCATGCTGTGTTCCAGGAAATTGACAAGAAACTGCAGGAGGTATTTATGTTACCTACATGAATGGGACTTGATATGCGCATTTCCAGCTCCATAGTTTTATTCGTAGACTTTTGCTCCTTTGATTAATATTTTCCATGCCTTTTCAGTGAAAATAAATAAATAAGTATGTATAATAAAAAACACATTAGGTCTTTTAATAATATGTATTATGATTTGGTCTTTGCTTAAAAAACGAAACACAATAATTTTGTAAAAGATTTTAATAAATACTTGAATCCACCTATCCAAGCATTTACAGTTCTCCTAGGCTTGTGTTCATATAGCTACACAGGCTTTTAACCTTATGGTGGCACATCAGGATCCGTTCCCAAACTATCATTTTATAACACAAAAAAATAATATCAAGCTTATGGTGACTCAATCAGACAAATGGTTTCCATCAAAACTCTGTTTTTAAGCAGTTACCTTTAGTTGACCTCAATCATACAGATTCATCTCAAGCTCGCCAGCAGTGCTCTCTACATAATGAGTGGGATTTGTCATCAATGAGGAAATGGCAGCAAAGTTTAGTGTAATATCTCTGAAAACTGATCAGACAAACAGACTTGAGTTTTTAGCTTGGGAGCTTATCTTTATCTTATCAGAGGGAATTTGTTCTACTTTTGTATTTTCATATTAGTTCAATGTTTTTCTTTCTTTTTTTTGTTTCTACTCAAATCCAAGTTTTGGGCAGATTAAGGATGAACTAGGTTATGTAATACTTTTGTCGCTGACCTGTGTTGGGCTGCAGAGTGTACTCCACAAACACCTGAGTAAACGGTGCACCCGGCAGATTTAAGGCTGTTTACATTTTGTTTCCCACCAAAACCCGTCGTGTGTCTTCTACGCCCCAGAAATGTTGACTGCATTGGCTTATCTGAAAAGCTGTTTCCTTTCATATTTTATTTGCATTATTTCCATTTATGTTTTTATTGCTAGCTGTATCAGTTTGATGATTAATTGCTGCTTTCCTTGGCACCTTAATGCCACAAAACACAGAAAATGGGGAAGCTCTTTCAGGCCCCAAGTCTGTAGCTCACAGACTAATCATACTGCAGGAGCATGCGACCATGCTGCTTCAGTTCAAAGCAGATTTAATAATACAAAAACAATTATAGGAGGCCAAAACAAACAAAAGAAGAAGGCCTTGAACCAAACCACAGAGTGAGTTATCAAATTTAGGCTTCTTCTTTAAGACTGAAGCCAGTCACCTAATGCCCATGCACTAGAAAACTATAAAAACACTTATAAAAGACTAAAGTCTAGAACCCTTTCACATCTAAAGATGATGTGAAAGACTTATTTTTAGCAACAACTGGAATCTTGAAGATCTCTGTTTACATTACTTCAACTAGATTACCTTTCAGATAATTTCCTGTCATGTTACAGCTGGAAATTTACAAGAACAGCTGTTGAATAAAAGGGTTTTTGGCAATAACTGTGTGTGCAATAAAAAACAGCCCAAAAGAAAAAAATGTCAGAATGTGGACACAATGCTGTGTGGGGGGGGGGGGAAATGAAAACGATCTGTTGGCTATTGAAAGTGTTTATGTGATTTAATGTTAAACTTTGCATGAGCCAAGAAGGGAAAACGTTTATGGATTATGATTAATACTTGGTTTTTGTTGGAATGTCAGGAATGAGGGAAGAAATGACAAAAAATGACAAAATGAAAATTGCCTGTGAAACTTAAATTGTTGAAAAGCTGTTTGCTTTGAGACTGACAGCTCTATTGAAAGCAAAAACTGAAAATGGGGCAGCAGGTAATTACCGAAACAACTAATTAATAATAAAGAACTACTGAAAAACAAGTGAAGACAGCCACTCCAGCCTCCCTGTGGCTTTATGTAAGTGCAATTCATCCTCCACAGCCAATCAACACTAAGAAAGCAGGACGAGAGGAAGGTAGTTGGCTAATGAAGAATAATTATCAAACATACCCAGTGATTAAAAGCAAAACTCCACAACAATAATACTAATGATAAAAACTCTACAGGATGCTTTCTCATTTAAAGCACTTTTATTGTGTTCTCTTACATGTGTATACCTCTGGGCGTTCACATTTAGCAAACATAGTTTATTTTAACATTTGAGCCTCTTTATGAGCTAAACAAGAAGAGAATCACCTGCCAAAAACTGAGAGGTACCACACGAAGCTACAAATATCTCTGTCATAGTTTTACGTTAATCAGAACACACGAAGTCTTATTTTTTATATGTTCATTAGATGACCGATGTTAGAATCCAGACACTATTATTTTATTTCCTACAAAGGCATTAATTAAATTAAATTCAATTAAAGATAATGATGGGCATAAGAATTAAGAAATGAAAGGGTGCCCCTTAGGGCTGTGCGATATGACCAAAATCTCATATCCCGATATAAGACATCTATCGTCCCGATAACGATATAAATCACAAAAATGTAACATTTTCTGTAAATTCTGTGAATCTCGGGCAGCTCGACTTGTGTGAAGTGTTTCCAGCTAGGCGTCGTGTACCTGGAGTCGAGTGTTTTAACTCAGCGGTCCTCAACCCCCGGGCCTCGGACCGGTACCGGTCCGTGAGTCGTTTGGTACCGGGCCGCGAGAGTTGAGGCTCAGGTGTGAAATGTATGGTTTTCAGGGTTTTTATCGGTTTTCAGCATTATTTTGTTATCGTTTTTATCGTTAACTCTGCTTTCCTGGGTCTTTTCACGTGTGTTATGAATAAATCTTATTTTTTTCGGTACCGGTACTAGTTTTATTTTGTTGTATTTATCCGCGACACCTTAAAGGATGGTCCGTGAAAATATTGTCGGGCATAAATCGGTCCGTGGCGCAAAAAAGGTTGGGGACCGCTGTTTTAACTGATGCGCGAAACTATATATTTTTAGATATAAGTTGTAACTGCCACCGTTTTCTTTGTGAGTATTTAATACACGGCGTGCTGCGGGGAAAAGCCTGTTCTAATGTTTGAGTCTAAGGTTTATTTTTTTAGCACCTGACGGCTCTTTTTTTGCTTCTCATCTGTCAGTACTCTGCATACTATTTCATGTGATTCAGTTTATTTTGAAAAGTCTCAACAGGATCTTGAGCTTTATTGTGAAAGATTTATGTGGAAAATAAACAAGCGGACATGCGATGGTTTTACCATCGTTGTTGCTAACGACAAGGCATAAAAACAGTCGCTTGTCCGTAGTGTGGTTATATTAAATATAAGAGACAGAGAGAACTGTAAGAAATGAATATAGCCACTACAGTGTCCATCAAAACGATGAAAAAATATTGCCGTAAACAGTTTATTTTGTGACACCACGAAACAAACGATAGCGTAAAATGAAACGATAGACGTTTTTATATCGTCATCCGATATATATCGTTATATCGAACAGCCCTAGTGCCCCTGTGCATTCACTCCTCACATTTCTTCCGCTGATGGCCAGCAGGGCACAGCAACTCCTCTAGTTGCCAAAAGAACCTGGATAACAGAGGTTTTTGAGAAACTAACCTTTCTTCTCAGTTGATTCATAGCCATTAAATGGCTTTCCTTACCAATTTTATGGTCTTAGTTACTAGTTTATGTCCTTAATTAATGCTCATTTTGTAAAGTATGGCCTTATTTAGTGTAAAAAAAAAAAAGATTTAAGCAGGATATCCTTTAAGTTATGGCTACATTTTAATTGACAAAGCTCTACCATACAAGGGTGCCTGGGGTGTCTGCTCCACCCATGGTGGATCATGCTTTATGAAAAACATGATAGGACTTTACAAAGTCCAACTTTTTTACACATGCATGCACACAAACACACATCCGCTCAAAAGGTTTGCTGCTCGTGATCAAATACTTTATTTACAATACCTAACTTTGCTCATTATGTTGCTTTTAGTTGTGAATGAACTGTAAGCAGATATTATATATGAAATTAGCTGATTTCTCTTTAGAGAGTGGCAGCAGCAAACAGGACAGCAGGCAGGATGACGAGTTTATGAAAAAGTTGCAATGGGCTTGGACTCATCCAAGGTTAAGAACCACTGCGTTGTAGAATCAGAACTTTGCTTTAGAACTAAATTTAATGGATTATCCATCTCCATTAAAAAAAGGATGGTTTTCTTGAATGGTAATTGGTGACAATGATTCATCTAACTCAGGGGTGTCGAACTCCAGGCTTTAGGGGCCGGTGTCCTGCATGTTTTAGATCTCACCCTGGGTTAACACACCTGAATCAAATGATTAGTTCATTTTCAGGCCTCTGGAGAACTTCAAGACATGTTGAGGAGGTCATTTAGCCATTTAAATCAGCTGTGTTGGATCAAGGACACATCTAAAACCTGCAGGACACCGGCCCTCGAGCCTGGAGTTCGACACCCCTGATCTGTTTCAAAATTGTATAAATATTCAAAATGTTTAATTTCAAATAAAGCCTCATAGTCTTTATCATTTTATAGATTTTCAGTTCCTGTGCACATTTAGCTCAAATGTAAATGTAGCCCACTCTCTTGGCTGCACCTACAGTTACCAAATCCTGAACTGGAGTTGGGCAGATTTTCCACTGGTTTTTTTTTTTTTTCCCTTCACTATCTGAATATTTTCAGTAGTTTTTCTGCCATTACCTGAAACTCTAAAGAAAATAACACATGGCTTGTCAGGCTGAGCATAAGATGAGTGAATGTAGGCAGTAAAACATGTTCTTTTAAAGACTGACAACTTTATGTGGAACATTTTGTTACTGCACTGAATTTGCAAAACTTGTGAAATATTTTTGATATATTTTTCCTTCAGTCACATGTAGTGGAAACTGTTTTTGGTTTAAGGTATGTGAAATGTCTTTGTACAGGATGGGGAGCAGTTTGTGAAAAAGATTGGTGGAGTGTTTGCCTTCAAAGTAAAGGACGGCCCAAGTGGAAAGGAGGCAACTTGGTTTGTGGACGTGAAAAACGGCAAAGGCTGCGTTCACAATGATACTGGTGAGAAAGCTGAGCGGCTGTGTGAGCATGATTTAAAGTCTTCCAGTCTTCTTGTATCCAATATAATGGATTCACGAATGACCCCTCGGTCCCATTTTCGGTGTTAAAATATCTCTGTCTCTTGAGGGTTAAACTGCTCCCATTCTTTTCAGTCAGTGAGCAAAAACCTCTGAGCTGTAACATGTTTTTTAAACTTAGCTCGGTTTCTGTGTCTCTGCCCTGCAGATAAGGAAGCCGATTGCACCATTTCTATGTCAGACGCAGACTTGTTGGCCTTGATGACTGGGAAAATGAACCCACAAACTGTGAGTATTCAGTGTTGGTACGGCCTGGAGGCTAAACTGTGAAGTGCTATAAGTGCTGTCCATTTACCATTTTCCCTTCGGTCTGTTGATACTGCAGCTGAAGTTGATTCAGTGAACTCTTTTCTTTCCATAAAGTACCAAAAAAACCCAACCAAACAAAAACATCTTAGTCTCCTTAAATGTGCCAGTTGACTAGCTGACAGCGATCTTGAGCCATTTCAGTCAAAAAACCTTAAACTAAAGACATTTCCGGTACTATTTTATTTAATTTTGTACAAGCATGCAGTATTTGTTTTTCTCAAGTCTCATTTTTGGCTAATAAAAGTGTAACACTTACTAATAACTGATTTAGAAACATATTGAATGATTTGTGTGAGAAGGAAAGGCACTATCATATACTCTTTTAGATTTCTGTATAGGCGTTAGTTGATAAGTCTGACATGGTGTTACCATGTTTATGTATCCACTTATGTCCCTCTGCCATGAGTTCTCCAGTTGGCTGGCAAGGTCCTACATTACCCACAAATACTTAGGATGTCTAGTGTGAGTTTCCCACAGCTTTCCAAAAAACATTTTTACAACATTCATTTTATATGTTTTTCAGCCTGACTTAAAGTAAACAGCTATTAGCCACCTGGAACGGACATTTCTGCTGAGCTGCCAACTGAGAAAAAAAGGTTTTTCCTCCAAGGAGTCGAACCCGCTGTTGCCAGTCTTGGAAAAAGTCCGTTTGTTCATAGATGAGCTTAATTTCAGCTGTGGAACTGTGAATGAGGAGTTTGCTGTTTTGATAAACATTGTTGTCCTGGAGATTGTCTCACACCTTCGAAAAAATTAACTGGAAAAAAAGACCAAGACCAGCTGGACCAAAGCTCTGCATGTTCTCAGTCATTTGAGTTGCTGGATGTCTTGTTAGCTGTGGCCTCTCCAGCACGGCCACAGAGCTGTGCACGGCCTCAGCATGTGAAAAAACCAACGTGCCCTGATGAATGTGCAGGGCGTCAGGCAAATACTCCCAGATGAAGATCAGTAATACAACAAATTTTAATGTTTACTTAAGTCAGACTTGTACTTTAATTTACTTAAATTTAGCTCAGATCCTTATTTGTTTGTGATGGTGGATTTAAAAATTGTAGTGTAGGAGCTGTTAACGTTTTTGGCATTGTGAGAGAGCCGCTGCTTTAAGACGTATACTGAATCTGCTTATCCATCTCTTTAGAGTTACATCCTTCTTCTTAGTTTCTCAATCCTCTGTCTGAAACAAGCTGTTTTAGCTATCCTCCTTTTACAGGATGGTTCTTTTGTTTGCCTGCACTACACAAACAAAGACTGAACAGCAGAGCTGTGGGGCATCTTTGCCTGCGATCACTATATTAGGTCCGCTCTGTGGTATCATATAGATACAAAAGTAGGAAACACTATGACACTGGGCGTTTTGTGGACTTTGAAGTAGGAGCCTTTGGCTCACACGGACTACATTCACATTCACTGTCCTCATTAGTTGAAATGTACAGAAGATAAGAAACAACGTAATAAGTTACCTTTTAGCTTTAGCTCTTTCCAAGTATTCTGTGAATTGCGAAACTAACCCTGGAAAGCATTTACCCCTGATATGGAACCACTTTACTGGTACAACAAATGTTTAATAAGTCAATTACACTGGTTTTTAGTAACTAAGATTACAAACTGGGAACCTTTTTAAAAACTAAACCATACTTAAAGATATTTGTATTTTGCAGAAACAACAGTGAGAGGGGTCGAGAGCCACATATCACAAAATGAACCAATCTTTTTTTCATTAGATTTGTCTGAAAATAAATATGGTGGCTCTTTTGCACCTTCAAGCTAAATATATATACAGTTTTAACCTTTTATGATTCGACATTTGACTTATCAGCTCCTCGTTGTTTTCCATGCAGGAAATGCATTTGAATTATTATTACATGTGAAAGCACTATATTAAGGTAGCACTCAGGTCAATTTACACTAAAAAAATGTCATCCAGAGACATCTACCATCAGCTCACAGCCATTTGCAGTGATTGCATGTACTGTGAGGTCCTAGAAAAGCCACTTCTGCACTGTGTGTCTGCCTCTTCCTCTCTGATTTTCCTGTGTGACATTAAAAAAAGGATGGGAGAAAAACATCTAGTTTCCCCTCAAATCTGAACTCCTTTTGCCATAAGGGCAAATGCTGAACTGCTCTCGAGTCTCTTTGGCACATTGATCTGACGTCACTGGCATTGAGTGCATCCTGTTCCACCTTACTGCAGTTACTACCCATCCTACAGCTTTTCATTTCACTTTATTTTATTTTATTGTGCGTTTTACTTTACCTCACTATATCTTTACTAGTTTATCTGTTGTGTCTATTTCAGAGTCGACTCTGTATTTCAGCTTCTGTTTTCTTTCTTTATTTTACATATTTACTTATTTAATCTATGTATGTATTTTATTTATTTAGTTGCGAGTGTTCTTCAATTTTTATAATTCAGTCAGCTAACCAGTTATAACAGACATAATGTCTGAGTAACTGGTGCGTACAATGGGGTTTCACAGGGCAGTCCCACTGGAAACACTGGTAACCGCTCTGCAACCTTCTCCAGCTTTTATTATAATGCTAATAATAATGTGCACAACTCAGCGATCCTGAATTGTCGTTTTTAAACTCTGGTGGAGGTCTTGCAGGAGTCCCATACTCCCCCATGTACGGTATTGGTCCGCATTGGCTGAAATGAACAGGAGAGATGTTGAAATCCAGCTCGAAGGACCAAGCTGTTTAAAAAAAAAAAAAAAAATCCCTTATGAAGTGAGACACAGAGCAGCGAGTTCCAACGCATTTATTTACTTGCAAGGAAGCAAAAGCATACGTGATGAATATCTATGCAAGTGCTCGCCGGGGCAAGTTTAATTTATTAACTTCTTCCAACGTTATCCTGGGAACAGATATGTGTGTGACGCTCTTACAGGGAAACAGTTACATGATGCACAAGTACATGATTCTAACCCTGCTTTGGATAACAGATAGCAGAGAAGCCACAACAAGGCCTGAGAAAAGGAAGATTAGAGGGACAGAGAGGGAGAGATGCATTCCTACAGATTACCAAAAGGAGTGTTGCACAGCTTTAATAATTTAATACGTTTTCTATTGATCACAAAAGGATAGCAATGCAGGCTCCAGCAGTGTGTTTTCCACAGATTAGATCCCCAGTTATTTGGATACCTGCATTGTTTTTTGGTTTTTTTTGAACAAATAAAAAACCCTCAGTTTCCCCATTTCTGCTGTAAACTTACATGAATGACTTATTTTTATTTCCTTGAGAAAATATTTATCTCTAAAATGGTCACGTTTTTACATCACTCGCCTGATTTTTACCTTCTCACATCACAAATATTCATTTCTCCTTCATACGCCTGTGTGCTCTGGAGTTTCCTGACCTTTCATAAGCTGTTGTTGCCGTTGTCCCACTTTTTCTCGGGTTGAGTTAATCTCTCATGGTAACTCTTTAAAGCCAGCAGCATGTATTTCTCTCCTACACTGAATGAACCACGCTTCTGATTCCCAACCATCTGATGCTTTTATATTACAGTGTATTACACTCTCGCTCTCGCTCTGATTCACAGGCATTTTTCCAGGGCAAGCTGAAGATCACAGGAAACATGGGTCTGGCTATGAAGCTACAAAACCTGCAGCTGCAGCCGGGCAAAGCCAAGCTGTAGACGAGATGCTGGAAAGAGAACAGAGATAAACCACGAGGAATTCAACCGCAAGCCTGGTTTCAGATAAATGTTAAAAATTCTCATCACTGGACTAAAACACTCTTCCTTTTAGTGACCTCACTGACCAAACACTGGGATTAGTAAGCAGACAGGCCAATCTAACTGGAGAACGACATAGATGGAGAGATAATTATTTCTCTAATTTAGTCCCTGCCTGCAGCGATACTGTTAGTCCAACGTAGTAGAGACAGGTACCTCCCTACTTTGTGATACTAATTCAGTTCTTGTCCAATTTTTCTGTAATCTTCCCTGCTAATGAAATCTTTCAGTGTAATATGTCTAGAAATGTTTGAAGAGTAGAGCAGATTGGTGTATTATTCTTCATAATAATGGATTGAACAGTCAAAGTGCCTCCTCATCTCAGATTATGGTTTCTAGGCAGAAATGTAGTATTTTTTTTTTAAGTCTGCCTAACTAATACTAATACAAAATACATATTCTGCTCTTCTCTTATTGTATGAATCTCTAAAATATTTCTACAGAATAAACGTGTCTTTCCTGGGGATCGTGATTTTCATTTTTCACAGTCTGGGTGTATTTGGCGCATGATTCCTGCAAGTAACTCGAGGTCTCTTTAAATTTTGCTGATAAAAAAAGCACAGAGCAACTTGGAATATAAAACAAGACTGAATGAACAACATGATGTTCCTTCTTTTATGTTCAAATGGGAATGTTGAGTTTCTGGATGTTAAAATGGAAACAGTGGCCATGCTCCAGTGTTTCTGCAGTGAAAAGAGGCTGACGTTAAAGTCTCCTGACACAGTTTCGGGGTGCTATCTGAGGTTATATCAGTGTGACTGTGCAAAATAATGTCCCACTGTTACACGGTACTTTGATGTCAATGTCGGTCGTGTGCCCTTTGAAGGGCCCTGTACTTTTCCAGTGCTGCAGCAACCCGGTTCCAGACTGCCACGCTGTATTTTTTCCTTTGTAGATGGATGAGCGTGGCTGAAAGACAAATCTGTTAACTAGCTCTGACCCAGATTCCACTGCAGCTTTGGCTTGGCTCGTGTAGTTTTCAGGTCTTACTCTGCAGTCACACTGGGGTTATTTCATTGGTCAGTAATGATTGCTTTTAGAGAATGTCGTTTCTTCTGTTGTGTTACAGTGAAGAAATTGAGACATTTTAGACTATTTGCAAACATTTATGTAAATTAAAGGCCTAATTAATGTGAATAAAATGATAAAGAAAATTCTTGCTAAAAGAAGAGAGGAAAGTTACGACGCACTTTACCAGCTTACAAAGAAAGGTGATGGAACCTGGCACGAGAAGCACTGCTCAGACTGTAAGAACAGTTTGTTGTGGCTCTGCTCCAAGTTTGACAATGTAGCCTTAGTGAATTCACTGTCATGTGATCACGTCTTTACAGCAAAACCTGCAGTAGTCTTTATAGAAATCGTGCACTTAGTATTTACTTTGAGCTGTGGTAGTAAATGGCACAGTGGTTGGCATCATCACCTCACATGGTGCAAAAACACCCTGGATTACAATCCACTAGCCGGTGTTGGCCTTTCTCTGTGGAGTTTGCATGGGTTCTGTCCAGGTACTCTGACTTCTGGCTCCCACAGTCCAAAGACATGCTTGTTAGCCCTATAGCAGAGAATGGATGGATATATATCAAGAAGGGAGGCTCTTATCAAACATGTCATTCAGGTGGCAACCCAGAGGAAAAAACTGAGCAAAGTCAATTATGACAAAAACCAGAGTTCCTGAAGTTGCCACTTTTGGGTAGATCTGAAGATGGGTCAATTCCTCTATAGCCAGTGCAACACAAAAATGAGAATAAACATGTCATTTATTCCCGATCTTGTCACAACTGCTTATTCCAGAGAATAAAATATTCGATTTGCACTTCAAAGAAAGTTTTACTAATGCCACCTAAAAGCAAAAAAACAAAAAACAGGATGTTCTCAACAACTCACCTCAGTATTGCTGACATTAGACAGAAGTGAGCTTTAATGACTCGTCGGCTCCTTTTTCAGAGCCTCCTGCAGAGTAAATGAACATGGACTCCAGCTGAGGTTAACAGCGGGCTGACAGCCTACACTCACTACAGATGAACGGAGGCCAGAGTTGTTTGGCCTACCGTGGGCAGCGTAGCTGTGATGATGCACTTGATCTCCTGGCATCAAGCAGTGAGATTTTACACACTGTACCTTTAAGAACTAAATGTTTCATTTTAGGGGGTTGCAAAGACTCATTAACAGGGTAGATGGTAACACTGCAAACTGTCTGCTAGATGTCCCCTCAACTTATTGAAGTCGCTGAACTTGTCCAGTCAAGTCAATTATCTCTCAATTATCTGCAAATTCAATTAGTGCTAACAAGTACATAATATTTTTTTTAATTATTAGCACCAACTTGCATCCATCCATACCTAGCCTTAGTTGTATGCTGTTGACTTAGCCCCCCATCCTCTTTTTTCTTCTTCAAGAGATTACATGTGACACCCAGCACATACAGTCAAAATGGCCACTGTCATGGTGAGCCCTGTTGTCTCTGTCACGATCTCTGTGGATGACATTTGTTGGTTTTCCAACTTTATGTGCATGCAGTCCTAAATCTGTGAGTGCATCACATAAAGCTATAAATTATATTCCATGATGTCTCTGCTTGCTCTGTGGTCACTGTGACCCTGACCTGAATAAAATGTTTGCTACTTTGTACCAGTTACGCAACACAGCTTGTATATGGGCCATTAATGTCCTGGAAAATAATTATCTGCTGCAAGAACAGTATGTTTTCAAAAAGCTCTCCTAGGTTTGTTTGGAAAGAGCAGGGTGTTTTAAACCTTCAGCATCACCACTATCACCACCACAACACCAAAAAATAAAGTGGTGATTGGTGTATTTGATAAAAACTACATGATGTAATAATTCTCATTCTTGAGAATTAGAATTGCTTTTAATGGTCCAAAGCAGCTTCAGTGGACACTTGTGTCGGTGGGACTTGAATCCCTTATTTTTTGTGGAACACCTTAAAAATCTCTTTGGATTGAGGGTGTTATCCTAATAAAAGTTATGTTTAAAAGAATGCAGATGGGATCTCAGCTGTATACAAAAAAGAGCAATCACTATCCCAGCTGCAATTTATAAACAAAACATGCTGAATGTGTTTGAATGCGTCCACAATTAAATGCAGCAGGCTTACTAATGTTCATCAGAGTATATGTCCCAAGATGCCTTTATAATCTTACCCTACAACTTGTTCAAAGAGCCATAAAATGCATCTGTTGAAAGGGACATTGTTTAGAAGACTGAACATGTTTCACTGCACTAGTGGAAAATTACATAAAATTATGTCCCAGCGACCGGAGCCCATCTGAGGGAAAATCAGCCTGCCAAATAATGTGATGAGTAATAACTAGAACATGGACCAGAGTGTGTTTTCGCCGATTTCGAGAGCAGATTCGAGGCTGTAAACCCAATTCTGCCCCCCCCCCCCCCTTTTTTTTTATCTTGAAATCAGCAACTCATGTGATCAGTAAGTGAGACTCCCAAACCACATCAAGTTTGCTACAACCACAAGAAGCCCGGTATCTTTCAGTGCAGCGTGAGCATTCATCACTGCCTTTATTCTTGTCTGCACTCAGCATCTGCAGTTCCAGCACAAATAGCCTTCGTAGATTCATATTGTGAAGTCTGTTAGGCAATGCCAAAATGTAAGGTGAATTAAGGGTGATCTGGACAGTTGTGTAAGCGTTCATGTCATTTTTAAAAAATTAGCCCAGAACGAATGTGACATGATTCACGTCTATGTAATGGAGACTATTTTTGTTATATTTACAGGTATAAATAACCTCAATTAGTACCAAATATCCTTGAAAGAGCCTAAAAGTTAACAGATCCATACCAACTACTTTCTAAAAGTTAAAGTGAATGTTCCAGTCCTGTCATTTTCAGTTTTCCCAAACAATCTCTCCTTTTTAAAGTGAGGTCTTCAAACCAAGCAACAGAATGGATAAGAAAGGTCATATGAGTGACTTTGAATGTGGCATTGTTGCTGGTGCCAGATGGGCTAGTCTGAGTATTTCTGAAACTGCTGATGTGTTGGGATTTTCCTGCATAACCATCTGTAGAGTTTAAGAAAAAAAGAAAATGTTCTGAAAAAGAAAAAAATACCTAGTGATTGGCATTTATTTTGGACAAAAATGCTTTGTTTATGTCTGAGGTCAGAGGAAACTGGTCAGATTGCTTCAAGGAAAGGAAGGCAAGGGTAAGTCAAATAACCACTCTCTATATACAAGGGTATGAAGAAGAGCATCTCTGAACACACTCTGTTGAACCTTGAAGCTGATGGACAAGAGGAACAGAAGACCACGGCCAGGTGCCAGACCTGTTAGCTGAGGAAACAAGAAACAGAGGCTAAAGTTCACTTAGGCTCACCAAAGTTAGACGAGGAGATTGAAAAAACATTGCCTGGACTGATGAGTCTTAATTCTGCTGTGGGTGGGGTCAGGGGCTGTTTTTTCCACAGAACTGCCCTAATGAATTATGGCATAGATTCAGCAAGATGCTGGAAACATTCCTCAGAGATGCTGGTCCATACTAACACAATATTACCAAACACTTGCAGCAGATTTGTTCCATTCAACCACATCCCAAAGGTGCTCTACCGTATAGAGATTTGATGTCATTGGATTACAATGAACTCTTCTTCATATTCAAGAAATCATTTAGCGATTATTTGAGCTTGTTTTTAACCATCAAAACTTCAAAACCTTAAGTTTTCTTCCAAACACACACACACAAAGGCAATTGTGTGAATAAAGATTAACTTGCTCACTCACATAATCAAAATAATAAAAAAAGACAATAATTTGGCATCAAATCATCCCCAAAGCCATGTAAATTATATTCAGATTAATTGTGCTGATGCACCTTAATGGTAGCAGATGTTCACACACTACTGTAGGAGGTGCTTGTTGAAAAGTGTGGAAACACATGGGATATTAGATCATATCCTGTCACTCCTTTTTGGCATGCTGTTCTTCCACTTTTTAATTTATTTTCAGATGACTAATCTGTCTGTCTCCCAAATGAAAGCTATCTGAGAGCACACCGCTGTAAACAGATTGGATTTTCATAGCTATTTTAGCAGCTCTTATCAGCAGTCTGCACTACACTGGTTTACAAATCAGCGTGCCCTGGAGAACTAGACTGATTGAGCAAGTGCATCCAAGATTTTTTTTTTTTTACACACTGAATGTATAATCACTGCTTTACAGTTTAGGTTTGTTTAGTTGTTGTCAAATCCAGACACAAATTTACCAGAAGTTAACAAAGCACAAAGTTATTACATTTAAACTGAAATGGCATGCTGTGAGGAGAAAACGAGGGAAACATGGGGAAAAAATATGAGAAAAAAGGAAAGAATTTGTGTTTTTGGCTCCCTGTCAGGGCAGAGCTGTCTCTCTTACTCACTCCTTTCCTTTTTCACTCTCGCCTGGCTGTCTTTCCCTTAACTTTCCCTCTCCCACTCCCACTTCGCTCTCACATCTGGAGGGTATCTGGAGTGGCTGTGTGACTCCAAGCCTACTATGGGACAGCCTGTGTTTGAACTGGAAGTCAGACTTCAGTGCGTTTCAGCTAACATTGTTCGGAAGGGGTAAAGTAAAGCAGGAGACCATCATTTTACTTTGTAGACTTTACTGCCGCATGTTTTATGGGTGGCTGTTGCATTTATATGAGCTTAGACCGAGCTTTGAGTGTCATTCATCCATGCATGACCATTCTGGTATCTGCATTTTAGACAATCTGCACAGTCAAACTACTTTACAGCCTCTCCTCTGCTGAGAACGAGCTAAACAGCATGAAAACAAGATAATTACATTTTAAATGCATAGTATCTAAAGGCTGTTCTCACTTCAAGTCTCTAAATAATAAGGTACCATAGTGTTGTCAACTTCTCGATTGCTTTAAACTCCTCTTTAACCCCTGGATGCTCTGATGTTTTGATTCTGGCTGTTGTCGACATCGTACAAAGTGCATTTTGCTGTGGGTGTGTGCATGCTGTACTGTGAGTTTTCTGCGTGTGTGCGCTGCTGTTCCTCTGATAGATACTGTGGAGTGACGAGCAGAAAGAGCTCCTCTGATAAATGGCTTTTATACCTGTACCTTGAGAGTTGCCTTGAGTGGAGTATCTCTGCCAGCATTAGAGGAGATGATTAGAAGGATAATTTCCCCTGGCTTTATCAAAGCACAAGTGTCATGTAAGCAGTGCTGACCTATACCGTTTTTTGTTTTTTGTTTGAGGTTTTTTTTGTTGCATTTTTCGGGGTTCTTCTGAAAAACTATTTGAAATGAAACAAGATCAAGCTGTCATGGGTGATAAATGTTCTTTTCCCAACTAGACCGTGCAGTTGGTGAAGATTGAAGTTTCAGACACAGAGTTGTCTCTCTTTTCTTGTTGACCTGGTGCGTACATAACACAGTTTCATTTGTTTTAGACAGAATGGTGCGTCAGGATTCAGTGTTAGTGGATTGAAAGGGTTGTGGAAGGATGCATTTTATATTAATGCTAGCCATGAAATTGCTTTAAAAATATAATGGATTGTGATGCACTGTTAAATGATTCCTTTCTTTTTTGTTTCTTGCAGTATTTAACAGCCTACTTGTATCTAAATGTCAAAAATATATTTTTTATCTGAAAGGGTTGTTTGGTTTTTGAATAATCATTCAACACAATAAGTTTGGATTAAAGTATAGACTGTATATAAAAGATGGACATAGCCATGTGTTAGGACAGTTCCATTATGAAGCCTCAAGTTGACTGTGTTTATTGTTGCCATCTTAGCCTTTTGACATAAAACATCATGACACATGGGGATTATCTAACTGCTGTGCTTAGTGTCTTTTTGGTCTTTCATGGCGATTGTAATTTACAACATTAACTTGACATTGTACTCAATAAGACTTGAAGCTATGAATTTAGAGATAAAAAGTGTTTACTGAGGTTACAGGTGAGCATGTGGGCTACTTTCTGATAGATCTCTGTAAAACTGAATGTTTTTCTAAATTACAGAAGTCAGTCCCTGTTGGCCACTGGAAAGGAAGCATGTATAATGTACTCCCACTCTAGCTTAACTTTTAGTTAAGTTATATAGCTCAGTTTGGCCTGTTGATGGAAATGTTGTCTCAAGACTCCAATGCCTAAATCCAGAGGTGTGGTCTAATAGTCAGTTTTGCTTAGAAAGTTTACCAGTCACTCGAAGTAATAGTTTTCTGTATGACTTTATCAGTCTCTCACATCATCCAATTCTGGCACTCTCTTCTTTACGATGTTGCTTCAGTTCATTTATGTAGAGTTAAGGTCCCACCATAACATGTTAGTCAGGTTGAGGTCAGGACTTCTGGGTCACTGCAACACCTCAATTCTTCTCTTTTTTAGCCATGTTGTAGATTTGCTGTGCTCAGGCTCATTGTGCTTGCACAAGCTTATCTAGAATTGACTCTTTAAATTACTTCGGCATGCAGAGGAGTTCATTGATGACTCAATGACCACAAGATGCCTAGGCCCCGTGGGTATAAAACAAGTCTAAATCTTCACCCCTCCATTACTGTGCCTGATAGTTGGTATGTGTTTGTGCAGATTTGTTGTGTTTGGTGGTTGCCAAATGTGGCACTGTGCGTTATGACTAAACATGTCCACTATGGTCTCATTTGTCCAAAGGACATTGTTCTAGAAGTCTTGTGGTTTGCTCAGATGTAGCTTTGCAAACCTAAACCATTTTACCCTGTTCTTTTTAGAGTGCAGAGTTTTTCTCCTCTCTTCATTGCATACATTATTGACTCCTTCTGCAGAGAACACATTTAACAATAATGCCATCCCATAATTCATACTGATTCACCATCTGACTGTTTACAAAAATGATCAACAAAACTGACAAAGTGGCACATCTCATGTAAACGTTTATTATAAGTGCATTTTACTCTTCGTACCATAGCATGATATGTTTTGAATGTTCAGCTGTTAAACCCAAAGCTGAACATCATGTTGCTGTAATAAAATCAGCTTCTTATTGATGTGTAGATTTTTTCTTTGTACATTCCTTCATCTTGAAAATACCAACCTTTGTAATGAAGTTATAAATCTTGTTTATATGCATGAAAAAACAACAGTAGTATGCAGTTAAAAACATTGGGATGATGTAAGACCCACATCTGGACACTACAGGTTCAGTCAGTGCAGTCTGATTATCTGTCTTATATGTTTCAAATGAAGTGGTTATACTTTGCCAGGTATAACAACAATAATAATATGCTTGTATAGAAAGAAATGTGTATGAAAATTTGTTTTTACCCAGAAACAAAGGAAAATCACCAGCATAACTTTGCATTGTCAATTAGTTGTGTTAATTGATCTTTCATTAACTCAAATATAGTACACATTTTTAGCCAGGAACCTGATTTTAGCCATAGATTTCTGTCAGATAAAATATCACAGACAGGTAATGTCAGGGGAGACCAGTCATGCTAAAAACCCTGCTTTCCTATGCAGATCTTTTAGCTAAAAAGTGCAGAGTTGAAAACCCCAGTATGTTTTCAGAGGATGACACGAGGAGAAAGTCACACAAAGACAGAAATAACAAAGTCCACAATGACCATAAAGCAGAAATCCAAAGGCTTACTGATGAATTCAGACCAAACAGGGAATATGCTAGATAAGCAGATGCACTGTCAAAGGACAAAGGGAAGATGGGACTATTACCACACGCAGTGCAGAGTAGGGAAGTGGAGACAGGTTAGGAGCAAGACAGAGCTCAACATAATCAAGACAATCAACAGGCAGAACTAAACCCCAAAACAAGATTAAAATAGTTAAACAGAAGAAAACAGGAAAGGAACGACAATCATAATTAAAAATCAGAGATGCTGAAACATGGATGAAAAACATCAGAGCTGAACACATAAAGACAAGACAGAAGGAGGAAGTTTAACAAAAAAAGCTAAATTGTCATTATTATTATTATTATTATTATTATTACTAATATTATTGAAATGATCTTGCTTTCAGGTGAGACACATAATACAAGGACTAAAGAGTGCTTGCAGATAAATACATATAACTTTTTAAATGACATCAGAGGGCGCAGTTTCATAGTGTTAGCGTTGTATCTTGTTTCATTTATAAGAAACAAAGTATTTAAATCCAGTTTTTGTAAGGTCAGTGTGAGCAGTATAGCTAATATTAAAATAGTATGTGACCTCACGTGATACATACAATCAAGAGTCTTCAAAATGGATCTTGAAGTATTCTTTTTTTTGTTTTGAATCATCAAACAAATAAATAATATAACTATAATCAAGTGCAGACATAACTCAGAACTCAGTAATTAGAAAACAGTAACTAGAACTAAAAACAAGGTTTTAGAATCATAATGAAATTAAGCTGAAATTAAAATTATAATAAACAAGGATCCCAAAACGCCAAAGCAACTCAAACCCCCTGGAACCAGACCAGGGACCATGACAGAAATACAATGTGCAAATTGATGAATTGAGGCCAGCATTTGAAAGCAACAGTGATGAATCACATTATGTGCACCAATGTCTTGTACATGTGTGAAAAACGACAGATAAACTTAGAATACGTCGGCATTGCACAATGATTTGGGATTGATTGAAGAATCTCTTACACAATTCACCACAGACTGACCTTGCTTCTTAATTAGCCCAAGTAATTTTCCAGAACATATTTCCAACTTTGGAAGAGAGATGATCTGACAAGTGCAGACACGCTTGGAAATTTTTACTATTTAGCTGCTGGCACCATGGCCGAGGAAAGAATCTAATAAACTAAGGAAAATTAGGTCAGATTGCAAGTTGTCCTGGATGGAAATCTCTAAAGCAAGCTAACACAATGACCATTCCAGGTGGCTAATTGAATTGTTTACTTCAGGTCAGACCTGAAAAGCATTCAACCAGATTAACTTCACAGAAAAAAGAAGAAAAAAAATGTCTCTTTTAATTTCCCTATATCTTAGCATAAAGCACAGAGCCGCAATTTTACTCTTTGAGAACTTGTTCTTAAAAAGAATAACATTTATCATTCTTAAATAACTGATCAAAAGTCATTCTACAATGTGCTTCACAGGCACATTGTAGAATGACTCGCTGCTTGACAAATGCACACACTATACAAATTCCATATCTCTGGTTTGTAAAGTAGAGTTTTTGTCCCACATTTTTGCTCTAAACCCAGTCTGAAGCTTTTGATGAGCGACAGTTATTGTAGGTCATCCAGAGGGGAACGTGGACTTCTTAACCAAATTTCATGGTAATCAGTGCAAAGGTTTGAAGAACACAAAGTCATTGGGATTCATCCTCTGTAAAACACAAGTATCTCCACAACTTTTTAAAAACAACGCATTCCTTAATTATGAAGATATATTATTCTGGATCAAACCTACGAGGCAGAAGGAATTTTGCAAATTTTTCCAGATCACAATAATAACTAAACCTTGCTGTAAACTTCATGTTTGTAGCTGTACTAATTAGTGTCCTGTGAGAGCCTGTTGGCCAGTGAAGTCACAGCTACAGGCTTGATTTAGATCACAAATGTTGAACTCCAGGCCTCGAGGGCCGGTGTCCTGCAGGTTTTAGATGTGTCCTTGATCCAACACAGCTGATTTAAATGGCTAAATGACCTCCTCAACATGTCTTGAAGTTCTCCAGAGGCCTGGTAATGAACTAATCATTTGATTCAGGTGTGTTGACCCAGGGTGAGATCTAAAACTTGCAGGACACCGGCCCTCGAGGCCTGGAGTTCGACACCACTGATTTAGGTAATACAATAGAAAGATAGTTCGTGCAGTGAGTATTGTTTTCAAAATGACTGCCCTCTCCAAACTGTTTCTGACTTCCCAGCTGGTTCTGTTTACTAGTCAGCACGTCTAATTAGAAAATAGCTGACTTAAAGATAGACATTCGTTAAAATCCTACCCGAGCTAAAAAGGTTACGAACCAGAGTTTTCTACTAAACTTAAGTAGAAGTCTCTGCAGAATATGAGATGGCTTTCCACAACCATTACATGTGTTTGTGTTAGGGTTAAGCCAACATAAGCCAACCACACTGGTGGTGGAAATCCCACTGATTGAGAAACAGCCATGTTCTGCTCTGCAGAGATGCTTTTCTGCTTGCTTTAACAAACTGTGCACACAGATTCCCAGTATTCTTTTTATGCATTTCAGCAGCCCCTGTGTGCTGCAACAGAGGCTGCAAACAGCTGCGCAATTATACAGCTGTTTTACACACTGAACGTACTTCTTACTTTTAATTGTATTTTGGTGTTAAAATCTACAGTCCCCTTTCAGCTTATGTATCATATATAGTCATCACACCTTCTTGAAGCAGGGCTCTTTTTCTTATCTTTTAGTCATTCACTTAGGATCAGTCAGGTTGCCAGTTGTCTCTCACCAGGAAGAAATGTCAAGAGGTGTTCAATACAGGAAACATACATTAAGAAAGCAATTTCTTTTCTCTTCAGCTGTTGATATCTTTTTCCAGAGCTTTGAAATGATGCAGTCAAAACAAAACCAGAGAATGTGTGATGATGGCAGAGATTTAACTCTCACAGTGTAGTTTATTTAGTGACCTGGAATAGACCACAAAACAATCTGCTACTTGAAAAAACAAGTTTGAATTTATGAATTCACAAGTTGTTTCTCTCCTGGACTGGATGGTAAATTTGCAGGTATGGATTTATAGAGTTGCTGGCCTGTTGTTTTCTTTCCTCACAATATAACAACTGCTTCTTTGTAGTGGTGTCAAGAATCTGATTACGTCACCCTAAAAACTCAAAGTCGATTCATGGAGTGCATGTGGGCAGGCCAGTTTCTCAGATCAAGATGATGATCATGGTGGTGCATGGTGTTTATGAATGGAGATATATTTAAACTGTTTTCAGACAACAGCCAGTGGTTTTTGACATCATATTTTGGCAGTTGGACTCCTCTTTTTGCTCTCCACACAGACTGTTTACCTGCATGCAACCAATTTCTGCTCAAACCTGACTGGTCAATGAACTGCGATTACAACTGGGTCACACGTGGAAAGGAAAGTTTTTCCTCCCAACTGTTACAAGGGCTGCTCAACTTCAACTTTAGTATTTATTTTAATTTTTGTCATTATATAAGTAAATGTTTTTTTTAAATATAAATTATATAAATAAATTCTATCCAATTAAATTGAAAATGGAAATAGAAAATACAGCTTTATTGCTGACAGAAGTTAAAGGCCCTGTCTCGTTATGATTATCTGTGTCAGCTGTGTTCCCCGTGTGTTCCCATGTCTCTCGTTAATCCTCTGTGTATTTATGTCCCCGTCTCCCTCATGACTGTGTGCCCGTCCGTGTGTTTCCTCATGAGGCAGTTCCTTTTGAATCTCCCAGTTTAGGTTCATACTGACAGGAGACTGTCAAAGTAAAACAGGAAGTACACAGAGGTGCAGACAGGAGGGGAGGAGAGAACACGGGGAGAGCAGAGACATAACAGGCTGGGGAAAACATGAAATAAAACACGAGGAGGAGGAACGAGGCGTGGGGACTCACAGATACGTGGAGGGGGACAAAGGGGGTACAAGCACGAGGGGAAATCTAGTAAACTAAAGTGAACAAAGAACAATAAAGAACAAAATACATGGCATGGCACATCTAGCTGAATTAAGACAGTATTTTTATTGTAACCATGTTTGACTGTTTTAATAGCCAAAGACTGTAGCGTGTGAGGTCCTGTTTCCAGGAAAAAAATACTCACTGACCTGATGTTTATAACTTTACTATCCATGTTCTTGTGCAACAGGAGAGATGGCCTTTCTCAAGCATTCCATCCTGCACGCCCTGAGTGTGCTGCTCTTGGCCTGGGTGTTGGTGCAGTGCCAGGCCTCTGTTGAACCAGAGGAAGAGGAGGAGGAAGAGCCAACAGAGGAAACAGAAACTGCAACAGAGGTGACGAAATCTGAGCCGGAAATCTGTCCGCAGGATTGCAGCTGTACAGCAGAGAGGGTAGTGGACTGCCCCGGAGTCAACCTCATCGAGTTCCCTGCTAAGCTGTCGGAAAAAACCCGCCAGCTCTCTCTACAGGTCTTTCATGTACTCCCATAAATACCAACACAAAACCAAAGTTTGGAGTCCTGCATTTACAATCTGTGTTGTGTTTTCTGATGCTAGAACAACAAGATCGAGGAGATAACGGTCGAGCATATTTCCCATCTGCATCAGCTTGAGACTCTTAATCTTCAGAATAACTGGCTCACCTCAGATGGTAAACACTGTCACACAATCTAAACACTCAGCAGGAACCTGCTGTTCAAAGTGGGAACAGCTTACAAGACATGTTTTTGAGGTTGTTTTCTGAGGCCCTGTCGAATTCCTTTTGTTTTTTGTGTTTTTCATTCTCAGATGTCGATCTGTGTTGACCCATTTTGTAGAAATTAGAGCTTTTGCCTGTCTGCAATTTTTGATTAGTAGTTAGTCTGGCCTTGGTTTAAGTATCTATAATTTGACTAACTATTTATGGTACCAAAATACCTTCAAAATAAACCTGAATGCAGCAGAGGAAATGCAGTTGTTTTGTTCATTTCCTCTAATAACTGGTCCTCGCGGCTGAGAGGCACATTCATGAAATAAAGAACAATTAATGGGAACATAAGAATCAGTTTTCCTTTGATCGAAAAGTCTTAGCCTTGATCTAGAACAAGTTTTGCAAAGTTGGAAAAGCTTACTGTCTTATAGGGACCATAAAGCTGGTTTTAGACTGTCATGTCAAGGTTCTGGTGCACAGTAAGATGGTGTGCTAAGTTATCGGCTAATGCTAGCAAGCTGAATTAATAAACTGTTCAGGTGTATTGGACACACATTTGCTACTTATTGCTAAGTAAGCAACTAATAAAATACAGTAACTTTACTTACCAAACATGAAGCACAAACTTCTTGTACTGGCTGTACGTGGCAGCTGTACCACGCAGCAAGCCATGTAATTTATAGATATCTGCCATATTATCCTCAGAAAAAAAAGAGAAAGACCGAAAATTACGCTGGAGAAAGCTGGAGAGGAACTGCTCCTTATCTTACAAGTGATAAAGAGATAACACAAATCCTGCATCTTCAGTTGTTGAGCACTTGAACAAACAATTATAGGAAAAAGAGCACTTCTACATTTAGCATGCCAGATAAATAACTGATTAGATGCTTACAGCTGCAGAATATTAAAGATGTCAGAATCAAAATCACAATCAGAGAGACTTTATTTATCCCCAAGGGGCAATTAATTGTAAACTTACCAATTTCACTTAGATCAGCTGGATGGAGATGTGGTCCTTACTGTTATTCAGACACTGCTAACAAAATGCTGTTTGACTATGTCAAACAGCTACAGTTAGCTAACGTTAGGGTTTTTGTTCTGTCACAGTGTAACTTTAATACTCTAGCAACCTTCCTGCTGCTGTCTGCTCAGTTTTTACTTTGCACTGCCAACAGAAACAAAAAAAACAAACGTCACACCTGCCCACTGTTTGCTCCTACTGGCTCAGCCTCTGTATTCTCCTGTGATGGTCTCATTGGTCTAACTCCATAAATATTGGTTAATATTATTCTGGATCATGCTGCTGTTAAGATGAACAGACAGCTTAAATGGTTTTTCTGTCCCTAGCCAGCTGTGCTAGCAGCTGGCTTCTGTTTTTATTGCTAATGTTGAATAAAAAATGTTGCCGTAATGGAACCCTTTTTGGTAAATGTAAGATCAAAGTGCCACAATGGAAAAGATCCGGGTTACCATGTGGTATCTGTCTAACAAAAGTGTTTGTTTTGATCAAAATATTTTAACACATTTTCAAACTAACTATCAGAAAATATTCATTTACTTACTTAAAATGATTAACCATCCTCTTGGGTGCCTGAACCTTTTCCTACTTAATTAATAGTCTGTCACGGTGGCCCGTGGAAAAACACAAAATTCAAGCAGAAATCCCAAACTGCTTACAAACTGGTAGAAAATTCAGCAAGTTCAAAGGATTTTAATTGTGCATACACCTCCAGCTTTCATAAACATACATCAATTTGAAACAAAACAGGATATTCTTGATTCCCAAGACAAAAATAGCACCATTTTGTCAAAGTTGCTGATGTCATGTAATTAGGGAGTCTCTCTAAAATGATAATTTATCAAAAAGAAAGACCACAGTCTTTTCCAAACCCTAATGAACTGGTTTGTAGTGCCTAACAAGTGGGTGAATGTGAAAGTAAACAATGAGTGTACAAACCCCCCCAAAACTGCAAAGCACAAAGGTCCAAACAGGACATAAGCCACAATCTTATGATCGATAAACCTGCAACTAATACCATTTCTTCTAAAATCTACAATCCTCTGGTCAATTTTGGGACCGGTGCCAAAACTGATAAGTGATACAGGTCTGGTAAATATGTTTTATTCTGTTAAAGGGTGTAAGTCAAGAACAATGTGTCAAAAATCCTTGTTTCTTTTCAACAGGCCTTGAAGATGAAGGGTTTGAGATGCTCGAACAACTGGCTTATTTATACTTGGCAAATAACAAGGTGAGTCATACAGCGGGAGTTTAGATATTTCTCTCAGCTGTGTTCTGCTTGACTGACAGTGTCAGCTAACAGAGGGAGGTTGTATAGTTGCTGCTCATATAGTGTGTACAAGCTTATGCTTGTGATCTCTTCCAGTATGGCTGTGCCATCTGTTTGGAGCTAAAATGTTACTGACCTTTCAGTCACAGGGAACAAGAGAAAAAGGATGGATTTATTTGTGCCCTCACAACATAGGATCCGAAAAGAATAGAGGATTTTTAAATTCTCGCTAATCTTTAAAGACACCGATGCTACTTTAATCCATAAATGAACATCTAATCTCAGTGATGCTTCTCTCATTTTTCAATTTCCTGTTATTGTGTACACTGTAGTGTTAGTTTTTAGCAGGGGATGACAAAAATGAGGAAAACATGGCTTTTATGCCACACATATTTGGGATGACAGCATGCCTGTGTCAAAACAAATAAGTATTCAATAAGTCCTTGTATCAAAAAATAGAATTACAGAGCCTTACAGAACAACCCATAGGACCAAACACTATGCACATGAACATTTTCAGATATGCCATATCTCTATTTTTTAGAGATTTCCCGTTGCTGTAGTTGTCCCAATATATACTGTATGGATATAATTTTGCAGGGCTTGTCATTTCAAGTGCAATAGCTCCATAGAACAACATGACCGGGAAAGATGTTAAAAGCATAAAATAAATAGAAATGATCGTTTAATCTTCAAAGCATAGTAAAATATTTAGTGAGATCTGTGATCATTATCTTAAGTGTGTTTTCTTGTTAGCACACTAATAATTGTGTCATATTAATTTGGGGTAGCCCCTCCATGAATTGCCACCTTATCGTGGTCAGGGGTTTGTGAATATCGCTTGATAGTTTAATTAAAAATGCTCAACATCATATCCTGTCATGGTTTTTTGTGCTTGCAGCTCACCTTAGCACCAAAGGTCCTGCCCCCCTCTTTGGTCAGTGCTGATTTCGCTGCTAATCAGCTTACAAGGATCTTTCCATATACATTTGGTCATAAGCCAAAACTGAGGTAAGAGATGTGCATGTTTGTGTAAATTTACCCCAGATTCCTTTAGTTACTCAGTTAACACATGTCTCATGGTCGTGGTCCCCAGGTCTGTGTATCTCCATAACAACAAGCTGACTGATGCAGGTCTCCCTGAACATATGTTCAATGCTTCTGACAACCTGGAGATCCTAACCATGTCTAGCAACTTCTTGAGGGTTGTTCCCAAGAACCTGCCTCCGACTCTTTACCGTCTTCATCTGAAGGTTTAACATCGCATTATACTTGGACAGTAGTGGGTTTAAGATGTTTGTTTAATTCATAATTCATAAATGTACAGATGTAATCCTAAACTAAAGCTTTGTACATAAAAATGCAGAATTAAATTTGGCCTGTAGGTAGTCACCTTGGGCATCACTGCAACATTTCAAGTGCTTTACATATCTATGGTATGTGCACATACACTACTGGTCAAAAGTTTTAGTACACCCCAATTTTTTCAGTTATTTATTGCAGTTCAAGTTATTCAAGTCCAATTAATATCTTGAAATGGTACAAAGGTAAGTGGTGAAATGCCAGGGGTTATAAAAAAAGGTAAGGTTACCTAAAACGGAAAATTAATGTACATTTCAGAACTGTACAAAAAAGCCTTTTTCAGGGAACACAAAATGGGTTAACAATTTAAAGCTGTTCTGCAGCAATGGAGGTTGACCAAGCCTAGTAATTCCTACAAATGTTCCAACTTTTCTTGATCACTTAGAACCCCAGTGTTGGAAAACACTGTGGTACCATACCCTTGTGAGCATCAGTTGAACAGTATTGTACTGCAGACAGTAGTGTGTGTGTTGCTACTAAAATGGTAATAAAAAAGGCAATTAACAATGGAAGACAGACGTGTAGGTCTTTCCTACAGAGAAATTGCAAAGAAAGTTAAGGTGTCAGTAAGTACAGTTTCCTTCAGTAGTAGTAGTAGTATTTATTTATTGTCATTGTCAAGAACAATGAAATTGCGTTTGGGGCTTCCATACAACCCCAAAAAAGAAGAAGAAAATAATAAATACCCCTTAAAACCCAAGTGTACATATTTAACCCAGTGTGACTCCAATGCAATAAGACAATCCTTAGCAATAATGTTTGTAGAAATTCAGACAAAGACCTGAGAAACATGACAAAATACAACAATGCAACCCATTCAATATTATTGTACTGTGAGATATGATATCAGATATGATAGTTATCTATTTAAGAAAGGGGGGGGGGGGCAGGAGGGGGAAGAGAGTAGATCATCTCTGTTGTATTGAAGTAACCCCAGACTGTGTGAAATAATACACAGTACCACCAAAGTGCAAAAGTGTAGGAGCTCCGGGCCGCTCAGAACCTGGGGCAAACTCTGACAGGAAGAGGTCTGGCAGACCCAGAGCCACACCTGAAGCAGACGTCAAGTTTCGGAGAGTTAACAGCTTGCGTGATAGGGGGCTCACTGTGCAACAGCTTCAAGCACAGCTTAATAGTGGTCATAGTAAGCAAGTCTCAGCTTCAGCTGTGAAGAGAAGACTTTGTGCTGTGAGTTTGACAGGACACGTTGCCGAAAGAAAGCCATTGCTAAGATCACAGAATAAGACAAAGAGACTTGCCTGGACCATGAAACGGCACCATTGGACTACTGAGGACTGGAAGACTTGTATAGAGTGTGAAGCTCCCCGACCCAAAATCTACCACTGCATTCTGCAGCGCCATGCAGTACCTACTGGTATGTGCCTAGTTGGTCAGGGGTTCATCCTGCAGCAAGATAATGACCCAAAACAAGTCCAAGCCATGCCTGAGGTAAAAAGAAGAAGATGGTAAGCTTGAAAATATGAAGTGGCCAGCACAATCTCTGGTATTAAACCCCATCGAGCTGGTCTGGCATGAACTGGACAGAAGTGTGAAAGCAAAGCAGTCTACAAGTGCCACACATTTATGGGAACGTTGGCAACAGATATGGGAAGAACTTTCTGAAGAATATTTGATTTCTGTTGTAGAAAGAAGGCCACGGGTGTGTTCAGCTGTTATATCTGCCAAAGGTGGCTACTTTGAAGGGTCAAAAGTTTAGAATACATTTTTGTCTATAAATTGATTGCATAAGTTTTTTTTTAACTCCAATTTCTTATTTGTACTTTTCTTTCATTTCAGAGTGCAATGAGACATTAAACTGCGTCATTTCCAATAAAAAACTGGTAATTGGGGTGTTATAAAACTTTTGACAGGTAGTATATATATTCATGTGTATTTTTGTGTGTACCTGGCTACAGACATTTTTTCCCATGTTTCAACCAGCGACCCTTTAACTTGAAGTAGCAGGAGTCAAATTCAGGCAAAAAGAGCAGGAGGTGAGCAAAAATTGTGTTGCGCATGTCTGTTTTCAACAAACTGTTTTCCAGTTTACAATGTTGCCTATACTACATCCCACACAATGTCACAGTACAATTCTGTGTTGACCGTCCCAGGGAGAGGATATCATAGTGAAAAACTTAGTAAATGTCACAAAAAAACAAGCGCTCCTGGTGTGCCTCTTTTGAACTTTGACACTGGACGTTTTGATTAAGAACTTCTCCTTGGTCTCCAGCTTTCCATTCCAGACAATCCTTGACTATAAAATCAGGTCATTTTGAAAAAAGAACTTGATGTTTGCTCTCATCTTTAAGCAGATCCAGTCTCAGTACATCTGCAGTGCAGATAGACAGAACACTACTTTCAGAAAATTGCATCAAAAGCAACACTTGAAGTGGTGCAGGTAACCAAAAGGCTCTACCTATCAAGGGAGGTTGGCCAAATTGAACCCAGCTATGATTTCTTCTTTTTGTGGGTGCAGTTGCTGAACTTTGTGATTCCACCTTACATTAACAATGTTAATATTCTTTTGTTACAGAGAAACAAGCTGGAGAAAATCCCAGCAGGAGCTTTTGACAGCTTGCCCAATCTCAGAGAATTATATCTTCAGAACAACCTTCTCAGCAATGAGGGCATGGACAATGAGACTTTCAGGTGGACAAAAATCTTCACTCATGAAGTTTATCAATAAACAGATTTCAACATCTTGCCATTGCCAGCTGTGTAAATATCAAAACTATCCTTTCAAGGGCAAATTCTCTACAAAGACAACATCATATCCTTCCTTTTCTTTGCTTCTAGCCAACTCAGCAGCCTTGAGTGTTTGGATTTGTCAAATAACAACCTCAGCGTTGTCCCAAAGGGTCTCCCTCGCAGTCTTGTGCTGCTACACTTGGAGAAGAACGACATCCGCAGTATCCCTGGAGATGCTCTAACGTCAGCCCGAAACCTTGAATACCTGCTCCTCCACAATAACAAACTTCGTTCCCGTTCTATCCACCCAGCTGCCTTCCAGGTAAATATGGATGATATAAATGATCCAATTTAAATTGTAAGGACAAGTTGGAAGGAGTAATTTGTACAACAGCATGGCAATGAACATTATGCAACAGTGGATCACCCATTTGAAATCTTAAATTTGCTTTTCACTAGGGCTTGAAAAAGCTGCACACTCTTCACATGCACAACAATTTGCTGGAGCGTGTTCCCAGAGGCTTGCCTCGGCGAGCAAAGACCTTAATGCTGCTCCATAACTCTATTTCTGAAATTGGCCGCAACGACTTAACCTTGTTGTACACGCTGATAGAACTCAACCTCAGCTACAATAAGCTTACCAGCCCCAAGATGCAACGTGAGGCTTTTAGGAAGCTACGTCTGCTGGAAACCCTGGACCTGTCGGGGAACAGCCTTACCTCAATGCCCAGGGGCCTTCCTCGCAGTCTGCACGTGCTCGAAATCAAGAACAACCTGATCAACTCTATACCAGATGGTACGCTGACAAAGATGGAGAAGTTACGAAAGCTGATCCTGAGTAATAACCAGCTGAAACTGAACTCAGTCTACCAGGGAGCCTGGATGGAGCTCACTGCGCTCACAGTGAGTGGAAGTGACACAAGTGGGATAGTCACTGAAAAAAAAAAAGCTTGGCAATGATGTTTGTATACTGCATGAATCTGAATATTTAGGAACTTTATAAAGGTTTAGTACTAGGTTCCTCCCTGATCTTTCACTAAATGACAGTTTGGTATGGTGCAGAAAAGGGCAAACATAGAATTTTTTTATACCAAGCAAAGTGGCTATTGGTTGGACATTAGGGATTTAGATGTTATAAAATTAAAAGTCAAGACTGGTCATATTGTTTACGTTTACATTTACAGTAACATTATCAATGGGAACTTTCTATTTAAAACTTGACGTTGACAAAAATGGAAATATTTACTGGGATATAACCCCAGTCAAAAATCTAAGGAATTGCTGCAGCTGGCAAAAACCATTCAATGATCCTAAATAGATTGTTGTATAACAATTTTTCCATCACAATTTTTACAAGACAATATGCTTGCTGTAGTCTTCGCCAAAATATAAGGCAGCACAATAACACTGCCAGCAATGGCAGAAACCTGCAATGCAAAATTTGAAAGTAATGATTCTGGGAATGAATGATTCATTCCAAGAATCATTCATTCCAGATAAGTAGGGCTAATGGTTTGATACAGACTAAATTTTCCAGGAGGTTTGTTATTAATTATGCATCTTTAATTTTTAGACGCTGGACCTGTCTGGTAACCTAATGACACACATCCCCGCTGACCTACCCGAGTCTCTGGAATACATATACCTGCAAAACAACCGCATCTCCAGTATTCATGGTTCAGCTTTTGAAGGCACTCCCAACATCAAAGGCATCTTCCTCCGGTAAGGGACTCACAAGTAAAGTAAATATATTTAGTCTTTAGCTGTATATTTTCATGCCCTGATTTATTTATTTCTTTAACCCCAAATAGACAACTTTAAACCCTTTTACCCAATTTAGCCAGTAAATACTTTAAGATCAACATGAATAACAACAGCTTCTGTGGATAAACAATTTTCTTTATGGATTAAAATATGCATTTACTTCCAGCTGCTCAAACCTGTAAATTAGAGATCAAAAAATAATAAAAAGTGAGTCATATTGATGTAATTAAACTTCAGCTCTAAACAATAAAAACTGAACAGAAGAAGCAGAAGCATCTAGAAGTACTAGATCTGCTTTATACTCAGTTTTGCTAACAAGCCTCTTCCACACTCTTAAACCATTGAAATGGCCCCGTTACTGCTGATGTCACCTGTTCTCTGCACAGGGACCACCAGGATGAATTAAACTCTTAAACACTTGTTTGCAAAAGCAGTTTTATTGCATTACATGTTCAAGCATAGGCCTTCAAGCACAAATCTGTTTTCCAAATGCATTGATCTTCACTGGGGGTAGGATACTCGTGCAATAGAAGAACGACTTTAAAGTAGAAGATATTTAACCAGCTTAAAAAAAAACGTTGTCTTACTACAAGAGGCTCATAGATCTGCCACAGCTGCAGATGAACTTAAAACACCTGCATGTCGGGAATATACTTTCTTCTCACATGTCCATCACTCTTACTCTCGTCTGAATTATTTCATCAAGTTCATTCTGCCACAAACTGGAGATTTAATTCATCATTACTTAAAGATGAAGATTTTATTAAATATTTTAAAAACGAGTGGGCTTCATATTTACACAATAATGGCCTGCCTGGAACATCAGCATCTGCTTTCTTGGAGTCAGGGATGAAAAGAGAAAACAAACGTATTCATGAAAAAAACATTAAATCCTTAGGAGAAGCCTATGTGTCCTCGCTGGAACAGGAAATGTTGAGCAAAATACGTAAAGCAAAACTAGAATTAAATCAAATTTGGATAAAAAAAAAAAAAAGAATATTTCTACTGCAAAGACTTCCACTGCAAAAATTTTAACAAGAAACAAAATATTCCCTGTATTTCCAGTGAAAGACTTAACTGGGAATACAGTTTATGATCCTGAAAGAATAAACAACACATTCAGGGACTTTTAAAAAAAACTTTATATTCACCAGAGGTAAACCCATCGGAAGATGAAGTTGATCAGTTTCTTGATAACATAACCATTCCAAAATTATCAGCCAGTCAAGCCTGAAACCAGGCAAAGACACTGTATTTCCCATCAGCTTTCATCCAATATCCCTTTTTAATATTGACCTTAAAATAATCTACAAAGCCCTCTGAAAAAGATTAGAGAAGATAGCACCCCTCATAACACTTCCTGACCAAACTTGTTTAATAACAGGGAGGCATTCATTAATAAATACACGTAGCTTACTTAATTTAATAGACTGTTCTTGCAGTAAAAACAAACTACATAATTGTCTCTAGATACAGAAAAAGCATTTATAGAGTTAAGTGGAACTTTTTATTTGCAACTTTGGTTTTTGAAACTGTTGGGTTCATCCAAACTCAAAGTATTTGTTTTCCTCTATTTAATAAGCTTTTGAAGGTTTAGATTAATAATGATGCCGCGTCTCTTCCTCCATTCAGCAAACCGAACGAACAAAAGAGCACCAAATCCAGGCAGTAAACACTTTTTATTATTTGTCATAAAAACAGAATGTTAACATGATTGGTTAAAAAGTTGGGGCAAGGCCGCGGTTTTAGACTTGGCTCTACATAGGACCAAGAGGAGGACTACATCTGCCTAACTTTCACAACTACTTCTTAGCCAACACGCTACAATACATCTCAAGATTGTTAAAACATAGCCTCCAAATGAGCCGCGGCTAGACATAGAATAGGCACTATGTAATAATGTAGAGATTTCGGGCCTAATATTCATTAGCTCAAATGACTTGTATGCTTTAAAAGCATACATATTAAGATTAAGCATTAATATAATATGAATATATATATTAATATATAATCTTAACCTATCTGGAACAACTCTGACATCTTACAAAAAAATCATATGCTAGACTTCAAAGATTGCAGGTAAAGGAATTGAGTTCTTGGAATATATATTTCAATGAATAAATTTAATTTCATTTGACATATTAGTATTACAATATGGGATTAACAAGAGTAGATTTTTAGACCAACAAATTATAGTCTATATTGATAAAGGAATTTTCACCTAATTAAATCAATTACAATTCTTATCTAAAATATACAAAACACTGTTGAAAACAGATGAGTCATTATCCCTTCCTATTGTGAAATGGGGGGGCGGATCTATCAGCCAGCTTTGACCACAACTTCTGGTATCAGACATGTTTAAAAACCTCTAAAATGATTAGAAACCCCAATCTACAATTAATAAAATACAAAATACTACATAGAGTGCACCATGGTCACACCGTCAAGGCAATACACCTGACAATTACATCAACACTCTTTGGTTCTGTCCACCAGTTCAGAGGTTTTGGTGCCGGATATGTGAAGACTTATCAAAGTGTATAAAATATAACATTCGAGCCTCCCCTTTAGTTTGCTTTTTGGGCAGCCTAGATGATGTTACTATGGAGATGAACACCTCGGCACCTTATCCATCACTAAGAAGACTGTCCTTATGAACTCGACAAATGAAAATAATCTTAGAGACCTTAAAACCAATATAGAGACCATTTGTCGGATCATATCAGTCTTGAGACAGCCTCTGCCACTGAATCAGGCCAATCTCTCTGAGCTCCTTTGATTGGCTCCATCATCTAGTGGAAGTTGGGTTGGTGCGTGCATTGGGGCCTGTCCCTGGCCCAGGAGGATTCGGTGCATTGGTGGAACTGGAGGCCCCTTTAGCTGGCAGGGAGGTTTTTACCATGTTTTGCAGGTGCTCTATACTTTTGAGGAGATCACTCTGCAGGAGGGGGGATCTACCAGAGGTGGAGGATGGGCTCAACCTGGGTGTCTATTGTTTTATGTAGTCTGGGAGTTGACTGAATGTTGGGTTGGGGTTGGGTGTAGTCTTTCCTCTGCAGTGGGGTTGGGTGGGCCAGTGATTGGTGCTAGTTTCAGTCATTATGCAAATGTACTGTTTATAAGATTGGGGAAGCCACTTGGATGAGTGATGAAACATTTCTCCCACTGAAAACGTTACGTCCAGATGAACAGAATAAACTTTTGGAGATTTACTTACCTGGATGATTGAGCATGCATCAAGACCTGTGTATGACTGTTTGTCTATGTGTCAAGTCAGGTCTTAGACTCTCCCTCTCTCTTAGAACATGCCAGGCCTGGGGGACCAGGTGTGGGGCCTATTTCCCGACGCCACAATCCATGCCAGTGGCTGGTGCCCCCACCTGCCGCCATTGGTGGTCTTCGGTGTCCGGGGTTTGAATGTTTAGGTGTGTGCTGTTTTGCCGCCAGAGGCTCCCTGCCTCTGTCGGGCACCTGGCAGGTTCCTTTCTCTCTTCATCCCTCTTCTTCCCCTTTATTTTTCTCTCCTTCTCTTTCTGTTACATTTCTTTATTTTCTTTCTTTTTTTGTTTCTGTCCCCCAGTCTTGTCTGTTATGGTTGTAATAATCCAAAAAAAAAAAAAAAAGTTCTAGTAAAATATGACGACCAGGTGGACCATTATAGTGAATATCGTAATGCTACACCTGTGAAAGTAAATTTGCTGGGCATTTTTTGGCCTTCAGACAACAATTCCGACGTTAAACTGCTGGACAGGACAAGAAAAAAAAAAGCCTTTAATATGCACAGCCAACTTATAGTAAAAGACAAAACAAAACAGAACAATAAAAAATAAAGAAAATGAAAACATGAAGAAAAACATGAAAAAATAAAATTACTAAACAGCAGCAGTGAGAAAACTGAACATCGTGTCAAACATTGTTTGTGCAAAAATTCCAGTCAGTTGAAAGTGTTAATCACATTCATCGATAACCAGTTCATATCTTAAATACTGCTGTGTCGACAGCACACTCACACAGCGTCTGATTGGTTTGGGGAATTGCAGGTTGCTTGCAGGTTAACGTGTCTGCACTTGTGTAGGATGTGGTTACAGATTGATCCAGTCGAGTGGCACTTCACTCTAACAGCCTACATACATCTGCCCATTTTCTAGGACAGGGGTGTCAAACTCTTTTTAGTTCATGTGCCACACGCAGCCCACTTTGACCTCAAGTCGGCTGAACCAGTAAAAATATTTTATAATAATGGAGATATAAAACATGGAGTAATTGATGACAGGCTGCAGTTTTTAGATTTTGCAGTGGTATGGATTAGACTTTCTGGCAGGTTTGACACTCCTGTCCTAGAAAATATTACCACAGACCGATGTTTCTTTACATGGCTGTCATTTGTCTTACTGTGCAACTTGTTTGCAACCTCCTGCTGCAAAGAGACAGGTTCTGCCGTCTGCCAAGCCTCTTTAACATCTTATCATCAAGAGCCAACATTTCTCAAGTTTTGATATAATATGAATCATTTACTGACTAATATTTCTATGCAGGCTAGAGAGGACAGCAGAGTATAATCATCTGTTTGCGCACATCTCAAATTTGTATGTCAATGAAAATAAAGATAACAATAGATAAAGTCCAAAAATGGAAACATTTGATAAGATTATGAGCTGTGCTTAACAGCTAAATGAAACTGAGTTCTTGGCAAGACAAAGGGCAGCTGTAACAATCCACAATACATGAAAAGCTTTGATCCTTGTGTGGCTACAACATGAATGTGATGTCTTTGTCTTGAGTTTTTTTAAAATCCTCTTTGACCAAAACATTATCTGGGCTTTATTGAGCCATTTTGCAAAAAACAAACAAACAAACAAAAAAAACCCTAACCCAAAATGCAATATATCAACACTATTTTGCACTCATTTTTTTATGCACAGTAATGTTTGTTTTTTCCCCCCTGTTAAATAACCTTTCTAAAAAAAATGTACACTGATCCTAGAACAAAAATATCTTCATCATCATTAAATCTTTTTCAGAAAAAATATTATTAAGTTTGAAATAAAAGCCTGAATTATCAAGTGTCAAATTAATTACCAGCTGTTCTTTAGAGGAACATCATACAAAAGGTGTGTAGTGTGTACATCTGATACTGATTTCATACCAGATGTTCAGTTTCAGACGCAGCATTATTGTTCATAATTACTGCATAGGCGGTTTCCTAAAGAACATGCAAGGAAATTACAATAGATTGGATCACCTCATATACACCCCGTATAACATATTTTAATTTATTCTACTGTTTAAAGACAGTGCAGTCAAAACACCCTCCATATCTGGATCTGGTATTTCTGAATTTTCTCTGAAACTCTGAACTTTTATAGTTTCTTCAACATTAGTCATAAAAACATCAAATGAAAGGAAAGTGTTATTAGAGTCGCCAGCCTTAAAAATCAGCACTTAAAAGCTCCTGAGATTAGAGGCCACATTAATGCTTTACAGAGGTCATGCTACAGACACATCTCAACCAGAAATGAGCAGACTATGTGAAATCAGTTCTTCATGGTTGAGTCGCTGAAAAGACCAGAGGAAATCTGGACTTTTGATCTGAAGAGTCCAAATGTGAGATTTTTGGCTCCAGCTGCAGTGTGTTTATGAGACTAAATTTTGATCCAACACTTTAAAGCTAATTTGCATTGTTAGATTTTTCCCTTTTCATCATTTAAAAAAATATGTATGCTAACTGAATAGGTTTTACTTCACAAAAATAAACCATTTTCATAAACAATGTTGTTCTCTAGTCTGTTACTAATCAGTAAAATTTGCTATGTGTTGAAAATTCTGACTCAGTTTCATTTTGCAGAGTACTGCAGCGGGGTATCTAATCTCCCCATCTCCGCTAACTTGTGTGCATTCAGCAAATTTTTCCTCTTTGGTTTATTCCACAGAGTGCAGGCTAATACCCATGAGCCCTGCAGCTGAAACAGCGGTCAGTCAAGAAGAAAGAGGTTCCCGACATGCTCTTTCATGGCTTTTGTTCGATTTCATTTCAAATATAACCTCAAGCTGGCTGCTTTACAGCCAGTGTTTACAAGTCCTAAACCCTTCCAGGCTCATCGTGTTTTTAGTGTCAGCTGCTGGCACATTTGACTTTTTTGTCTCTTTAAAAGAATTTTTTTTAAATTTCCACCCAAATCCCTTTGCAGCTGGGAGTCTTTCGCGCGAGTCGATTTAAAGCTGCTGGAATGCTTGTGTCTGTTGTTGAAGTGGAAGGGCGACCTTTGTGTATATTTATTAGTGAATTAACTTTTAAACTTTATGAACAACATATGCAAATATTTTCAGTGATCAATGCAATAAATTCCATATGCATTAGACATGGTTTTAGATAAAAGTCAGTGGACACCTGTGAGCTTGACGGTGTTAAAATAAGAGAATGGGTAGCATACGTAGCATACATTCTTCTGCTCAATGCTCAGCTGTACAGATTTTTATAGATGTGACTGTTGATCATTGTTTTGTTTATTTTGCTTTGAGCCTTTAAAATTTGTAATTAAAAGACTACTTCAATTAACTATCTGGTTTTGTTTTTGTTCTTCTTGTTTTTTTAATTTAAGGTTTAACCCCCTGTCTGTGGACGCCGTAGATGAGAGTTCCTTCAAATACCTGTCCAACTTGCAGGTGCTGGACACCGGTGCAGGAAACCCTGACCTCCCCATTCAAAAAGAGGAGATCGAAGAGGAGCAAGACTAGACCTGGGTTGATCGAACTATAATTGGACTGCATTGCATCAAAGACAGAAAGAGTTTTTAAATGGGGAATGTACCTGTGAATATTATTTCCCAGGTTCATTTTTGTATCGTGGCAGCGTCACATATTTCTGGTGCAGGAAACCGGATGGGGTTACTGATGTTTCCATTTTTTTGGGCTGGTTATTAATGCATATCTTTATATCTGACCTTTAATTATTTTTGTCTTTGATCATTTTATTGTTTCTGTGCATTACCCTCAAAGATTTATTGGCAAAATCTAATGTGAACCTTCCCATGTAAATGTTTCTGAATCGATACAAAGAATGTAAGCAGAGTGAAAAATTCTGCTCCCACTGTGTGTGTCTTTCTCTGCTTTCTCAGCCTCTTTTCCTTCAAAGTCGCCTGCCTTGGCTCATTGCATTAAAAAAAGAGTGATTTTACTTACAATACTGTGAAAACATTTGAAACAAAAGTGCCAATATAAGTACACGATTTCCAATGAAACCAACAAAGCCACAGAAACTGTTGAATCAAACCTGGCTACAAGTATTCTCAAAAAAGGCTGCAATTTAATGTCATTATTCTGAACGTAGAGCTTAGTTTTTACATAAGTAATTGAAGTTTTAGGAATAACACAGAAGATCTAAAACATTTAAAAAATCTCAAGCGTTTATTTTTAAAATGGTAGAGAAAGAATGAATAGCAACAATGGGAAAGCTTTAAAGCTGCATTTCATCACCATAATATCAAATATATTTATTCATCAGCGTTTGAGTCGTTCACTAGATTTGCATTCTGTAATTGCTTCCTTTTGTTTCTGTCAGAGTTTACCAATCTGGGAGAGAACACATAAGCCCCCTGTGGAGTTTTCTGGTAAACAATCAAAAGTTTACATTCCATTTTACAACCGAAAATGTGTTGAATGTGTTGCATTTTATTTTGCTTCCTCATAAAACATTTGCAAAATCAGTTTTCTGCAAGAAAGCTTCCTCCTCTGAATCATCTGGACACGATATAGCCACCTGTTAGAAACTCCAAAGTGAACCACTAAATGTTAATGGACAAGAGGCTTACAGGAAACGCTACGTTAGCTAAATTAGTTTAACATTTAAACCTATTTTCTGCACATTCCAGCACATGAAATAAAATATTTTTTGTTTTTACACTCACTCTTTCAAATAGATGCAAGTAAAACACAGCAGAAAATAAATAAAGTCAAAGACTCAGCGGTCCTGTTGCTCTATTTTCACCTGTATAGCAGGAGTGACGTAGGCGGAGGTGTGCTCTGGTGCAGGTGTGCCGCAGCGGTCAGTTGAAGAATCCACGAGTTTCTCTGTGAATTTCCCATTACATCGTTGCGCACTCGGAGCTTGTTTGGGGGGGGGGTTTCGGTGTAAAAAGAAGTTTTCTTCCCACGCACAACGGACACTAATGTTTTTTATGAAATCAAACTCAAAGTAAGGTCAGTACTTCCACGCTTTAAACGCTGCACGCTCATACTCTCTCCTACACTCGATATATGATCCATTGTTGATCTGCACACAGCTGTTGTCATGAACGACGCACTCGCTTACGTCACTGTCATGAGACATTCTTGCAAAAAAAATCACGGTTTTAGTAACGCAGTGTTCCTATGACAAAGTAACAGTAATCTAATTACCGTTTTTGCAATAGTAATCCCTTACTTTACTCGTTACTTGAAAAAAGTAATCAGATTACAGTGACACGTTACAAGTAACGCGTTACTGCCCATCTCTGGTGACATCGATCATACACAACTTGAAAAGAGTAGGTGGAGTGGACGAGGGTTGCAAAGCAACTTGCAGATGTGCAGAACTGTAGGCAGGCTTAAAAAATGGGAGATTTTTATTATTGTTGTTATTGTTATTATTAGTCCAAAAACACCAGACATAAATCTTTACTGTTTTTTATGATTTAATTATACTCTGGTTTTTCTAGTGTATCTTTTAGAAATGGAGTATAATGTCAGAAACATAAAGTGAACAGGAGACTGGTAATTGATTCTGTCCACTCAGAACATATTTACTGCCATCAATTATCAATATACGTCACTTGTAAATAGACATCTTACCTTCATGCTGTTTAACAAAAAATAAGTTAACTAAACTCATAATGAGTGGTAAGATAAGATAAGATAAGATAAGATAAGATACTTTTATTAGTCCCACAAGTGGGAAATTTCAGATCAGATAATTTAAGATAAAAATTATAACGATTTTTTCTGCTATTACTAAACAGTTTGGATAAATCGTAATGTTTTACCAGCGAGTTGGTTTAATAATAGCAATAATCTTGAAAAGCAGTGATTTACCTGCAGTGAAGGTAAATATACATATTATTTTCCACTATGATTAATAACATTTGCTTGCGAATGAAATATTTTAATTCTATCAACAAAACCGGAGCTTCAACCAGTGCTGATTTTACTGACCCTTTAGTTCATTCATGTTTTCTAACAGGATACATATTTCAGCATAAAATCTCACTTTATTGATATGAATGCAATATTGTCATACATAGACAGTCAAAAACACAAGAATAAATTATTTGAAAAGGCTGAAATCTGTTCGCTGTTTCTGCAGCTTCTCCCACACATGGCAGTGTCACTGCTCTGTGTGGAGCTATAGCAGATCTGTTCAGTATTATAAAAAAAGGCAGGACACTAACCAGAGAAAAACACATCTCAGTCTGTATGCTCTGAATTCTCTGGTATTTACTGTGTAAAGAGCTGAGAAAAATTATTAATGGAATGACAAAACAGATGAAAACATACTATTTGGAAGAGTACATTTCTGCCTTTATATGACAAAATTGAAATGTACAGTAAGAAAATGTTCTTAATAATTATAATTTTGGATCATGATGGAAATTCTCTTTCTGGAGCGGCAAAACTGCAATGGTAATTTATAAATAGCATGTGCTCTATGCTTTTTCTGCAAATGTGCATTAAATCTAGATTCTTTCCAATAGCCTGCAGGCGGCCATGCCTCTGAGTTGCTGAAAGAAGTATGACTGTATAGACATTGATTTATGACCCAAGTAAAAACGTTCCAAATGAATGCAAGTATTCTTTATTTTAAATTTGCGTTCCCATATAGAGTAAAATGGGCGTTAGGTTGTGTTAGGTTTGAGATACCCTTTGAGTGAGTTTGTCAAATCTTCAGTTATATCACCATCTCAAACGGTACCAAGCAGTCCACAAAGCATTTGGTAAAATCATGGTGCCTGTGTCAAGTATTACGCATGCACATATGTGATATGTTTGCTGACAAAGCCAGTGGAAAGAAACTATAGTTCACAATTTTCCAGCAGTTTCAATGTAAGACGATATGTCAATAAATAAAAAAAAGAAGAAGGAGATGGTGCTGTTCTAAGAGGTTTATGAAAGTAGCTTATTATTAACTAGAGTAAAATGACATGAACAGTCGGTCAGGGTGTTTGTTGCTAGTTAGTTGCAACTTAGACTGTCTTTGCAGTTGTTATATAGATATTTTAGTGAAGGAAAATGGCGTGAATATCCAGGCCCGTGCAACATATTACGATCTTAATTTCCATTCAAAGATGTCTCTGACTGATTTCTTTCACTTATTCAAGTTTCATCTCCCTGTGGTGAATTAGCAAGTGTTTGCTCCCTACTGGCTGTCACCCAGTAACAGCCAGTAACCTCCAGTAGTCGAGGAATAGACAGCTGTGGTGGTGGGGTGTGTCACTAACCAGCAGTGTTGGGGAGTAACGGAATACATGTACCGCCATTACGTATTTAAAATACAAAATATGAGTAATTGTATTCCGTTACAGTTACCATTTAAAAAGGTGGTATTTAGAATACGGTTACTTTGTTGAAATAAATGGATTACACTGCGGTACTTTCCTGTTTCATATTGTCACGGGTTGTTTGGGTTTGTTTGACAGCTATGTTCTGTTGTTCCAGGCGGCAGCGCTCTCTCTCTCTGCGACTGTGTGCCTCCTGGGTGAGAGAGAGCCCGACATGAACCCGCCGTATTAGTCAGAGGTCCCTTTACTACAGTTCGGAGTCGCGGACCTTCGGTAATAGTAATAAATCACACAGCAATAGTACATTCACGTAGTTGTAAAAAGCATGATAATATATTAAGTAATCCAAAGTATTTAGAATACGTTACTGTCATTAAGTAACGTAACGGAATACGTTACAGAATACATTTTGGGGCATGTATTCTGTAATCTGTAGTGGAATACATTTTAAAAGTAACCTTCCCAACGCTGCTAACCAGTGTGAGTGATACACTTATATAGGCCACTTTACAAAAACATTTTTTTTACATGTGTGTTATAGTCGGATTAATTTAATTGTAGCATAAGTTACCCAAATCTGACTATTGAACTCCTTTAAATAGCTCAACTTTTAGATGCGTTTCCAGATGGAACAAGGCATGTAGTTTTCCATCCCCTTCTTCTACTGGAGTTGGGATTGGGTGAAATAATTTAGGTTGGGTATTGACAGGAGGAAGCTGCCCCAGTGCTTTATTGGCTCACTACATAAATGAGAAAAAAAAATAACCAACTAACACAGCAGAAATGGAAGAGCTGGTTAGTAACTTAATGTTTTATTGAAATGTGCCAATTTCTGTTTGATATCAAGTCAACTGACAAACATTTAATTAAATTACTAGTGGATGTTTTCAGGCTGCTAATATGCCAGAAAGCTTAATTAAATCAAATGATCCTGAGGCTGTTCAAACACATAAAACAGTTCTAATCTCTGTTTTAAACACATATCAAAGTTATAACATCACTACAGGGGTGGGTACAAATTCAGTTCACTCAACTTCCTCTTGTCCCATAATAACCATCAGCCTAGCACCACCAGCTTTGTTAAGGCAAACTTAAAAAATGTGTGCATTTCACTTTGCCTCCTGATCATTTAGCTCCAAGCAGACATCCTGTCTCATCTTTTATAATGCAAACAGCTGGCTGCTTGCAGTACAGCAGTACAAAAAAATACATTGTCAAAAAACAAAACAAAAACAAAAAGTCATAAAAAATGTATATATCAAATAAAAATGATTGAATCAATGCAAGTAATAGCAGGTACAGGACCAAGGACAAATTTTATAATAGAAATCGTATCATTGTCCTTGTGTTGCCATAAATTCCACTGTAAATGCGCTATTGTGGAGTCTTTTGCAACTGCTTTGCTTTAAAAGGTTTTTGTGGAGCTAGATGAGCTCATCTGTATTGTCCTTCTGCCTGCACGGGTGTCCTTTGCTGCTGCGCTCCTTTCAGCATAACTTACAGAGAACCATTCAAACTGCAAGAGGAGGCTATACATTGGTCTCAAGGCCATTCATATCTATAGTGCAGTGTTCTTTGCTCTTCTTCAGATGTCTCGGAGGAATTGGAGGTTTCTTCCTGTCTGAAAGCGGCCGAACGCCCTCCTCCAGTTGTATGAGTTGAGCCACTTCAGGAGGGATGAACTGGTGTTTGACCCCTAAAGGAGGGGGTCGGCAGTTGCCATTGTTGGTGTGGCAGTTCATCACAGGAGGGGTGCTCATTGCTGTTTTGGTCTCACAGATCAAAGGTACCTGTAGATTGGATAATATATGGGACTACTTGAAAAAATCTGGAGTGCTCAGAAGGTTCTCTTTGTTAAGGAAACCAAAGGTTGAAAAGGAAAAATGATCCAAGGCTATTGAAGTGCCACTTCTTGTGGTTGTAATACATTTTAGTTTTTAACAAATACATTTTTCCAATGGCAAAAATAAATAATGAAATTATTAGATTATTTTTTCCCATTATTTAAATGTTCATCAATTGTGTGCAATTTTTTTTTTTTTAGCTCAGTCTCCAAAATCTTTGTATGTTGTGTAAAACGTGCACAAAAGATTTGGAAGCCATTTAAACCCCAATCTAAACCACTTGTCAAACTTAGGGTGACTGAAGCTGTGATAGGATGAGAGGCGGGGCGCGTCCTGCACAGAGCATCAGTCAGTCAACTAACATCAACAACAACTAACAAATCAGATTTCATTATTAGTCACTGCCGTTTTGTACTGTTCAATTACAACCCCAATGAAAAAAATAAAAATGTTGAGGCACACAACGATGTGTGCTGCTGGTAAAGTTTCTGGGCTGCCTTTCCTCATAACAGCCACCCCTCAAGATTCTCTCCATATAAAGCAATGCAATATCAGGGACTCTAACATCCAGTCCTTTTACTGAATTCCACATGCTTTCAACTGGTGAAAGGCATGGAGTGTCTGGACGGGAGGATATATTGCTCTAAGACCTTTACATACCTTTCAGCATTGATGGTGCCTTTCCAGATGCTTTCACATCTGGAAAGGCACCATCAGAATTGGCTATTCTGATCATGTTCACATGCGCCTTCATCTTTGCATGATACAGCTTTAACCTACATTTGTGAATGGCATGTTGAATTGTGTTTAGAGAGTGATTTCTGGAAGTGTTCCTAAGCCTATGTAGTATTAATCATGTCTGTTTTTAATGAAGTGCTGCCCCAGGTCCTGAAAATCATAGTAATCCACTACTCATTTTCAGACCTGTCCCCAGATTCTGAATATTCTGACTTTGAATATTAGATTTTTATTATGTGCTGCAGATGATGAGATATTCTCACATTTCTACATGCATTATTTTGTAGATTAGGGAGCCTCTGCCCTTCTTTACTTCTGAGAAACTCTCTAAGATTCTCTCTTTATACCCAATGGCACTGATCAGTTGCCAGTTAACCCAATTAGATGCAAAATGTTCCTCCAGCTGTTTCTTTTTAGTGCTGCTCACTTTTCTCAGCTTAAAGGTTTATGGGAATCTTGTGAATCATTTCATTCTGTCTTATTTGCATTTTATACACCATGTCAACGTTTTGGAACTGGGGTTGTAATTGCTGTCTAAAGGATTGCAAATGATTTGATGAAAGTAGGGAGGGGCTAAACCTAAAATTATAGTAAATACACACTTAAATCTTCAGTTTCTTCTAAATGCCTACTACTTAGCCAAATCTCTAAAAATGCGTGAAACAGAACTAATAACGTTTTCAGCCCCAAGAAGCAAACTATGGGCTCAATCACCCCAATTACCCAAGTCCTTTGAAACATATTGTCATTAAAACTCACCCCATCTCCCTCTTTCATGAAGTCTTTTCTGCAGATGTGTGCCATGATGCCTGTGGCCAAAGCATCCCCCATTACATTGACCATGGTGCGAAATCTGTCTCTGTAAAAGAAGAAGACATTTAAGACACTTTTTATTTGGACCGATAGAAATCGAGTCAGTAGAGCTGTTGTCGGTTTGGATCTTTAATACATTTTAGAAGTGATATGCAACTTACAATGCCCAGTCTACTGCAATGATGAGAGTGATGTCGTCAGTTGGCAGACCAACAGATGTTAGCACTATCACCATGGTGACCAGCCCAGCTTGTGGTATTCCTGCTGCACCTATGCTGGCTGCAGTAGCAGTGATGCTGTTGGAGAGATGGGAGGTGAAGTTAATTAAAGTAAAAAAGCTGATGACAAATATAAAGTGGACGACTTCTTCTGCTGAAACAGTACACGTGTGACAGAAAATATGGCAAAGCAGAACAGCTCTACTTTAAAAACTGCTTCTTTGTCCAAATAAACCCCTAAAGTGACAAAGAATGCTTTCAATTTGCATTTATGCCAACCAGACTCCCTGAGTAACCCAGAGGGTTAGTGTTAGAGAAGAGGAAGCTAGACAAAGGGTGAGACGGAGTCAGATCATCCACTGTGGAGACCCCTGAAGGGAGCAGCTGAAAGAAGATGTTTCTGTGACAGAGGTATTGGTCCATGACATCAACTGTTGTGGAATTTTAACTTCAAATATAGTCCTGATATTCTCACATACTTTTACTGATTGTTTCCCCCCCCCCCATATGTGGTGGTTCTAATTCATTTTTCCATCTATTTTTGTTCATCAGGATTTGTTGTGTTTAGTTCATTTTTGTGCTGAATGCAAATACTTTAAAGTAAATTAAAGACTCTTCTTGCCTAATTTGTTTTGTGGATTATATCTCAAGGTGAGCCTGGCCCCAAAAGTACACAATAATGTTAATAATGTCTCTAAGGCAACTGTCTAATTGGGAAGCCTCTTATCTGGTGTAAAATGTTGGCACATCGGATATCTGGTGCAGCTCCAGAGTTTGACGAAGAGATGATCCCACAACTCACTACACCACAGTCTGGGGTGAAATGATGAAATGGGAGTTAGGGTCAGAAACTCAACCATGATATCACGGGAATATACTGGTTTATTGAGGCCACGTGGCTCTTCAGTGATAAGTGATAAGCTGTCATGTTTATACTACATCTATAAAAGCGTACTCTGGCTAATGACAGCCTTCCTTTGTCCTCCGCTTGTCAATTTTTCTAATTTTATGGAAAAACTGGTTCTCATGCAGAGATTTACAAAGTTTTCAGTTTTCACATGTTAGTTCCTTCTACCACAGATCTGAGCAGAGGAGGCAATGAGACAACACAAGGAGCGAGGAGTCAAGGAAACAGGCATTTGGAGCCTCATTTTAAAGCAATGAAAACCAATTAAACATGATGTATTATACACCTGCGTCATAAATAATTTTATTATAGCCCATATATAGGTGTACACAGGGGTAACAGTGCCCATGGCATTTTTTATTTTTTTCTTTACAGCCACTTTTAATTATTTTCACAACATTACACAATGTGAAAGAGTTGAAGGTAAAGACACTTCAGCAAAAGATACATCTGTGCATCCTTGGTTATAGTTCCTACAGAAGCCTCTTCTCTCCTCTGTCCTCCATATGTTTTAGAAGTGTAGAAATTAGAGGAATGAGAGAAGCTCAAAGATTCCTTAAACAGGAAGAAAGCATCTGCAGGGCCAGCCTCTTACACTAATACTGAATTTGAGAAAAGTTCTACTTTTCTTTGCTTTTTCTAAAGAATCTCAGAAAGACAGTATCCTCCATCAGCATTTTGTCAACCAGACCATGGGAGCCTGTAGTTCTCTGTAGTACTTGTTTCTTATCACCAGCAGAGTCCACAGGGAAATGAGACACTTGACTGAGAAAATGTATTAGAGTGTTGGTTTACTTCATCTCATTTATTATATTTATTATCTCAAGGAATGCCAGCAAGCCATTTATTTGTTATTTTTATTTATTTCCGTCTGTTATAAGCCCTTGTTTGTTTTCTGTGATTTATTTTTCCACATCTGTCTTCCAGCAAGCTCCTCTGCATGTTCAGCACCAGTAGATGTTGTTTCCCACACAGAAATAGTGTTTATAAGTAGTGGTTAAAGGGAAACTTATTTTATCTACTTCTTCTTTTTTTGTTTTAATCTTGAAGGCATCAGTATGCTTCAATAGATTTGTTGGTAGAAGTCTACATTTCCCTTATAAAGCTCCAAAACCAACTATCCAACAGCAATGTTCACTGTGAGCATCATTTTACACATAGTAGTCTGATATGACAGACAATTAAAACTACATGTGTGGCTACTGAGCTTAGTTTTTAGCCCATAGTTTGATGTGGTTGATGAATTACGCTGGAACAATCTATTTAAAAAGTCCCTTCAGAAGTTGCAGCCTCTCACTTCGGCGAAGCCTGAGGTCTGGCTGTCATTCACACCAGCAGGCACAATAATACATTCATCAGCGTATTCTTTCTCGAGCTTGAGTCTCTGTGATGATCAGCATGATGAGCCATTCTTTTACGTGCATCCATTGCTGTGCTTGAGCAGCTCTCTGCTGCAACAGTGAATCACTGGGATGGGCTTTCAAACATTTTTTCAGCTTCAACACAAAAACATAAAGCAGCATTATAAACAGATTTCAGCTGCTGACAACTGTCTAAAATTGAAACTCTTCAACTTGAATTTTATTTTGTGAAAGGAAAATAAGTCCCTGAGAGACAAATCTGATGAACAGGGTGTTGTGGTGATGAGCATTGTGTTGATGTGGCAAAAAAACCCACTCCTGCGTCTTCAGTGTGTTGTGTGATACGTAAAACACGATTTTACGTATCACAGTTCAGGTGGTTTGTAGCGAATGTTTTTCCTCAGAAAACGCAGGATGGTACACTAAATCTCCTCACCACCTCCTGAACAAATTTGTGGTGCACTGCAAGATAAATACCTTCTGTTTTGGACACTGCAAGCCCTTCAATTGAAACCTGCTGTTCGGTCATTAAGCCTGACACCGAGGTCTAACCACCAGAGATGATCCTTGACATGAAAGGTGGTTAAGTTTGACACAGAAGGTGATGCTTGCTCTGAGTTAGTGGAGCCCTCTGATCAGAACAGGACTTCCAGCGTGATTAATGTAAAGCATATGAATGACTAAAAATATTCAATGATACTTACATGGCTTTGTCAAAATAAATAAAGTCAATTAAAATTACATTTAAAAAAGGTTTACTGACCTGATGGTGATGATCTGACCGAAGTCCAGCTCATAATTATTAACTTGTGCAATGAATATTGCTGCAACAGCCTCATAGAGAGCGGTGCCGTCCATATTGATGGTTGCACCCACGGGTAGCACGAAACGGATGATGCGACGGTCAATGTGGTTGTTCTCTAAGAGGCACTTGAAGGTTATAGGCAAAGTGGCTGAGCTGAGGAAAACGAAGAAAAAGACAGAGAGGACAGCTAATAAAAAAAATAAATATGAAGCCTCCTAATTTCTCTCAGGTATGCATGCAAACAAACACAATCTGTTCATTCATGCTGACTAAGAATAATAATGCTTTGCATGACAGCATGCAGCAGATGCTTTTTACTAATCTGAGTCTAGCAAACACATGCATGCGTGATGAAGCCAATCTGACCCCAAAGACCTCAGAAGAACTCCGTCTTTGTCAGTCTGCGTATGCAACAAGGAATGATTTGTTTAAAACTGAATAGAAAATAGAATAGAAAACATTAATAGACCATAGCAGTGCTTTTGGAGAGGTTTAACCAGTTTATGTCAAATCACATATTGTTGAGGTGCATTTTCTAAAGTATACTGTTGTGTTTTTCACTTTAGAGCTTCCCTACCTACAACTTGTTTTCATTCGTTTACACACGAGATACAAATGAAGGCAGTCACAGATCTACCACAGCAAACACAATGTCTGCCAAATACATGCAAAAACACTGACATGGTCATCTAAATTAAAACTAAAGCCTGTTTTTGTTATAGAATATGATCTGTCAGCATGCACACATGATACACAAGCATCAGTGGAGTCTGTTTAAAGACACGTGGAATGCTCTTTTACTTTTCCCTCTCTTCCCACACACCAGATGTTTTCTGATCAGCCAACAGCCCTTTGAGATTTTTCACAGTAAAGGTTCCAGTAAAAAGGAAGAAAAGAATAAGTGTTGTTAAGACTCGGGGATGTTTTATTTTGACTCACATATGAGATGATAAAATGAGTTACTGATGTTTTCCTTTTGTAACGCATTCATTCTCTCTATAATAAGTTTCTTTACCTGGAGGAGGTTGCCAGTGCAATGAGCAGGGCTTGCAGGATTCCCCGTATGTAAACAATGGGACTCTTTTTGGTGATGAAGAAGTACATAGCAGGCAGGATAAACAAGCCGTGCAGCACCAAACCAAACACCACAGTGATGGCATAGAAACCGAGCTTCTTCCCCATGGCTGAGGGATCACTCATTTCCAGGATCTTTCCAGCCACCAGGAAAACAATACCAAATGGAAAATACCTGAGGAGATGAAGACAATCAAGTGTCAAAATGACAGTTATAAGTCTTAGATTTTATGAGATGGTGGGAGAAAAGAAGCCATACACAGAGTTTTACACTAAGAAACACCAATGTCCTTTTAAAAAAAATAATTAGATTAGGGGCATGTGAACATATGCGTGCAGTCTGTCCAACCATCAGTCAGCTGAATGACAACCAGACAAGAAATCTAGACAAGAAGGAGCTAGTTAGTTTTAGCAATTGAGCTTTAAAAGTAAGAGTGACAGGATTGTCTAAGACTAAATCCTTTATTTTTTCTTTCTCTGAAAAAACTATTAAATTACAATATACCTGCATACACATAACATAATATACTAGGATAAATGACCAGATTATAATGGTGGAATTAATCCTACTTAATGTGTAGATATTAGATTGACACATTTTTAATATTTATTAATGTGCATATACAGTCCCGATCAAAAGTATAAGACCACTTGAAAAATGGCAAAAAATTATATTTTGCATGGTTCGATCTTAACAAGGTTCCAAATATAGCATAGAGCTTTAACATGCAACAAGAAGGAATGGGAGTGAGACAAAACATTTTTTGAGTATTCAATTCATTGAAAAGAATGCTTAAACTGAAACAGTTTAACAGCTGTTTAACAGCTGATCAAAAGTTTAGTACCACATGCCTTTACAAGCCCAAATCTATGCAAAAATTTGGATTCATTGTCATTTTCTGTCAGGTAGTCACACTGTCATGACATTCTGATGTTGAACTAACAGAGTTGAGCATAAGCAGAGTTTCTCACACACAGACAGTCATTTCGAATTTTTGAAATGATTCTGGAAGACCCGCCAAAATTTATCCAGCACTGAGCCGGAGGATCCAATTGGCTGTCCATCAAGACACTGGACGATCCTTGACCCAAATTAAGGCCATTATTGGTTCTGACTGCAGCCCCATAGCCATCAGAGGGCATCTGAGACCGAAGGGCTTTAAAAACGGCTTTAAATGCTTCGTCTCCTTGAATGCCACAGAACTGACCGTTTGGATTTTGCAAGAGAGCTCCAATCATGGGACATTGAAAGGTGGAAGAAAGTTTTATTCTCTGATGAGAAAAAAATGTAACCTTAATGGTTCTGATGGTTTCCAACGTTACTTGCATGACAAGCAGATCCCACCTGAGATGTTTTCTACGTGCGAGTTTTTTCATTGAAATTATGTTATTTTCACTCTAGTTCTGTTGTTTTCATTCAAATTTGGTTGATTTCTTTCAACTTCTGGTGTTTTCATTCAAATTCCATTCTCTTCATTCTAATCCTGTTTTTTCATTCAAATGTTGTTGTTTCAATTCTAGTTCAGTTCTTTTCATTCTAATTCTGTTGTTTTCATTCAAATTTCTGTTTTCATTCAAATTCCGTTCTTGTTATTCTAATTCTGTTAATTTAGTTCAAAATCCGTTGTTGTCATTCTAATTCTTTTCTTTTCATTCTAATTCCGTTGTTTTCATCCTAAAACTTTTCTTTTCATTCAAACTCAGTTCTTTTCATTCAAATTCTTCATTCTAATCCCCATGTTTTCATTCAAATTCTATCCTTGTCATTCTAATTCTGTTGTTTTTGTTCAAAATCAGTTCTTTTCATTCTAGTGCAGTTCTTTTCATTCAAATGTTGTTGTTTTCATTCAAATTTTGTTGTTTTCTTTCAAATTCCAGTGCTTTCATTCAACTTCCGTTCTTGTTATTCTAATTCTGCTGTTCTCATTGAAATTCTGTTCTCTTCATTCTAAACCAGTTTTTTCATTCAAATTTTGTTGTTTTCATTCTAATTCAGTTCTTTTCATTCAAATTCCATTGTTTTCATTCTAATTCTGTTGTTTTCATTCTAATTATGTTATTTTCACTCTAGTTTTGCTGTTTTCATTCAAATTTTGTTGATTTCTTTCAACTTTGGGTGTTTTCATTGAAATTCTGTTTTTGTCATTCTAATTCTGTTATTTTCATTCAAATTCCATTCTCTTCATTCTAATCCTGTTTTTTCATTCAAATGTTGTTGTTTCAATTCTAGTTCAGTTCTTTTCATTCTAATTCTGTTGTTTTCATTCAAATTCCGTTCTTGTTATTCTAATTCTGTTAATTTAGTTCAAAATCCGTTGTTGTCATTCTAATTCTTTTCTTTTCATTCTAATTCCGTTGTTTTCATCCTAAAACTTTTCTTTTCATTCAAACTCAGTTCTTTTCATTCAAATTCTTCATTCTAATCCCCATGTTTTCATTCAAATTCTATCCTTGTCATTCTAATTCTGTTGTTTTTGTTCAAAATCAGTTCTTTTCATTCTAGTGCAGTTCTTTTCATTCAAATGTTGTTGTTTTCATTCAAATTTTGTTGTTTTCTTTCAAATTCCAGTGCTTTCATTCAACTTCCGTTCTTGTTATTCTAATTCTGCTGTTCTCATTGAAATTCTGTTCTCTTCATTCTAAACCAGTTTTTTCATTCAAATTTTGTTGTTTTCATTCTAATTCAGTTCTTTTCATTCAAATTCCATTGTTTTCATTCTAATTCTGTTGTTTTCATTCTAATTATGTTATTTTCACTCTAGTTTTGCTGTTTTCATTCAAATTTTGTTGATTTCTTTCAACTTTGGGTGTTTTCATTGAAATTCTGTTTTTGTCATTCTAATTCTGTTATTTTCATTCAAATTCCATTCTCTTCATTCTAATCCTGTTTTTTCATTCAAATGTTGTTGTTTCAATTCTAGTTCAGTTCTTTTCATTCTAATTCTGTTGTTTTCATTCAAATTCCGTTCTTGTTATTCTAATTCTGTTAATTTAGTTCAAAATCCGTTGTTGTCATTCTAATTCTTTTCTTTTCATTCTAATTCCGTTGTTTTCATCCTAAAACTTTTCTTTTCATTCAAACTCAGTTCTTTTCATTCAAATTCTTCATTCTAATCCCCATGTTTTCATTCAAATTCTATCCTTGTCATTCTAATTCTGTTGTTTTTGTTCAAAATCAGTTCTTTTCATTCTAGTGCAGTTCTTTTCATTCAAATGTTGTTGTTTTCATTCAAATTTTGTTGTTTTCTTTCAAATTCCAGTGCTTTCATTCAACTTCCGTTCTTGTTATTCTAATTCTGCTGTTCTCATTGAAATTCTGTTCTCTTCATTCTAAACCAGTTTTTTCATTCAAATTTTGTTGTTTTCATTCTAATTCAGTTCTTTTCATTCAAATTCCATTGTTTTCATTCTAATTCTGTTGTTTTCATTCTAATTATGTTATTTTCACTCTAGTTTTGCTGTTTTCATTCAAATTTTGTTGATTTCTTTCAACTTTGGGTGTTTTCATTGAAATTCTGTTTTTGTCATTCTAATCCTGTTTTTTCATTCAAATTTTGTTGTTTCCATTCTAGTTCAGTTCTTTTTATTCAAATTCTGTTGTTTTCATTCTAATTCTGTTGTTTTCATTCAAATTCTGTTGTTCTCATTCAAATTCCGTTGTTCTCATTCTATTCCAGTTCTTTTCATTCAAATGTTGTTGTTTTCTTTCAAATTCCGGTGTTTTCATTCAAATTCTGTTCTTGTCATTCTAATTCTGTTGTTTTCGTTCAAAAGCCATTGTTTTCCTTCTAATTCAGTTCTTTTCATTCAAATTCCATTCTTGTCATTCTAATTCTGTTAATTTAGTTCAAAATCCGTTGTTGTCATTCTAATTCTGTTGTTTGATCAACAATAACGGTGGAACTACTCGTTACGGAGTTCATGTTTGGAACTTTGATATATTTTTTTTTTTGGGTTTGTTTTGTTTGTTTTTTTTGTTTGTTTTTTTTTGGGGGGGGGGGGATCCTAAACTTTTGATCAGCTGTAAATCAGCCTGTTTCAACTTAAGTGTTGTTTTCAATAAATTGCATACTTAAAAAAAAGTCTTGTCACACTCCCATTTCTTCTACTTGCACGTTAAAGCTCTAACCATGCAAAATGTGATTTTTTTGCCATTTTTTTCAAGTGGTCTTAAACTTTTGATTGGAACTGTATAAGATGCTGTGGCTCTATAAACACTTTCTAATCACAGAATAAGATCCTCCAAACAATAACATCCTGACTATAAGGCAGTTCAGGTTCGTCACGATTCTTTTTAATAGAACAGTTTCTCTGAAAATGATTTACTTGGATATTCCTTTGTAATTAGGTAATAATAATTTGCTATTTGCACTCAGACTCATTCTCACTTTGAATCATCCAATAAAGAAAGTGAAAGAAAGGTTAACCATGTCTCAACCTGATTCTGATGATAATACGTAGAGTTCTTGTCTAAACGGCTGATGCTGGTTATGTTTCTTAGAAAATTCTTTCATTCATAGCTTTTTCAAGTAGAAAAAATAATACTTTACAATTACCATATAACAATGGCGACAATCCTAAGGACAGCTTCATTCAGGCTCTGGCAGAAGTTTACCAAGGCACTGCCATTTGGCCCCATCCTTCCTAACATAATACCTGTGAAAACAAAGAAAAACCTCTGAAACAATGATGGATAAAATCATTTAAATTTCTTTATTTCAGGCAAGATGTATTCAAGAAATGTCAGATAAGAACAATGCATTTTTTTTACCCATGGTGGCTGAAAAAATAACAATTCCAAGGACGTTCATTCCATCACTTGTTCCTTCTCGTGTCTGTATGAGAACATCAGGGGGCGGAGTCAGGTCAAGAGCAAAGTTCTGGATGTCGGTTCCGTTGTCATCCTGAATACCGTAGACGAGTGCCCGCCGTGTGGTGGACTCTGACTGGGCCTGACGCACTGTCGGTCTGGGCTTCATTATGTAATCGCTGCTTGTTCGATACTGTTGCCAAGGAACAGAAAGAGTTGCTCTTATAAAAGAAGTCCTACAAAATGTAAACCTTTGTATCTGAAACTGCAGTTTGTGTCATCAGAGGTCATACCTGCTGAAATGTGGCCTGGACCAGATTTGCTGGAAACATGTTGCTGCAAGGCAAGCGCATACATTTAATGAATCGTTCTAAAAGGTTGAACACAATGCCAGCTAATAAAAAATTGAGCTGACCAATGCAGTGCATACATACAGACACCAAACTCAGTAGACCTCCTGTGACCTTATTTTGGAAATATCTGCATAAAGGAACTCTCTTCTATATTAATCCATTCCTCTTTTCTTATGGAGTCAGATACTGAGAAGATGTTTTAGGGTGATTTAGTCCTTGAATCCAAGGACAAAATTATCATCGTTTTGAAACTGTGCAATAATGAAGGCCAGATGCCTGTAATGGAGAAAATAAAACCATGAAATTTTTCCAAGATAGGGAGTCTCAGGAGACATAATTATTTCATCCGTCCATTTTCTGCTGATTATCCCTCTCACCAATGACCTCTTCCTTACAAGAAGGTGCAAAGGCTTTCCCAAACAAGTCAAGAGAACTGTTCTCTCCAACGTGTCCAGAGTTTGCCCCATGGATTTTTCCCAGGAGGACATATCCAAAACACTTCGCCTCCATCTCCAGGTCAACAAGCCATCGTCAAAAGCAGCTCAGTCAACTCTTTTTGATGTGGAGGACCTGTTGTTAAGGGAAACCCCAAACACCCTTTGGAAGAAACCCATTTCTGCTGATTGTATCTGTGATCTTATTTATTTGTGCTCTACCAGATTGAATGATAAATCATCAGCTTCACTTTCACACTCAGGGCTCTTTTCCTTTTGAAAAATCAGCTCAGCATCTTTGTCATTGCAGACTACCCTACCCACACTTGTGAACAAGATCCTGAGATGCTTGAGCTCCATCACTTGGGGCAGTATCTCATCCCCAGAGTTGGCACCCCAAACGAGAACCATAGCCTCAGACTTGATTAATTGGTTTATTGTCATTCCCGCTGCTTCACGTTCTGCTGCAAAGTGAATACTGGAGGTCACCACTAAAAAAAGCAAATAGAACCACATCATCTGTTAGAACCTGCGACAACCGAATTGACACCCTTTACCCCTTGGCTGAGCTTAGAGCCAAGGTCTCACTGTAGCTGTACAAGGACAGCACAGCCCACAATAATGTACCCCTGAAGCACCCTCTGAAGGACACCCTGAGGGAATCCCACACTTCATCAAATATAGAGCGGATATACAGGGTGGGCCATTTATATGGATACACCGTACTAACATGGGAATGGTTGGTGATATTAAAGTCCTGTTTGTGGCACATTAGTATATGTGAGGAGGCAAACTCCTGAAGATGGGTGGTGACCATGTTGGCCATTTAGAAGTCGGCCATCTTGGATACAACTTTTGTTTTTTCAATAGGAAGAGGGCCATGTGACACATCAAACTTATTGGTAATGTCACAAGAAAAACAATGGTGGGCTTGGTTTCAATGTAACTTTATTCTTTCATGAGTTATTTACAAGTTTCTCTTTGTTCACAGCCATTGACATGTCGAAGAGGTTAACACGTTAGGAGCAGGTCGAAATTGTGTTGATATCTGTGAACGCAGTAACCAGATCATTGCAGCAGATTTCAATGCAAGACACCCTACAAGACCACCCATCTCCCATGCTACAGTTAGCAAACTGCTTGCTAAGTTTCGTGAAACTGGTTCAGTGTTGGATTTGCCAAAATGTGGACGCAAGAAAACTGTCACTAATGAAGAAACATCAGTGGTTGTCCTAGCCTCATTCAGCAAGAGCCCACAGCGTAGCACTCGCCACATGTCACTGGAGAGCGGCATTAGTCGAACATCCCTTCGGCGGATATTAGCTACTCACAAATGGCACCCTTACAAACTCCAGCTACTACAGCATCTCATCGAAGATGACCCAGATTGGCACACAGAATTTGCAGAATGGGCAAAACAAAAATTGGAACAGGACCCTCAGTTCACGCAGAAGATTTTGTTCAGTGATGAGGCAAACTTTTATGTGAATGGTGAAGTTAACAAACAAAACCACCGCTATTGGTCTGACACTAACCCACATTGGATGGATCCCTCCAAGACTGTTGGAACAACAAAAGTGATGGTTTGGTGTGGTATATGGGGTACAACGATAGTGGGTCCATTCTTCATCAATGGAAACATCAAGGCCACTGGATATTTGAAATTGATGTGTTTCCCTCTTTATGCACTGAAGCTGGCACGTTCCCTGAGTTCTTCCAGCAAGATGGTGCACCACCACATTATGGGTGCCAGGTCCGAGCATTCCTAGATGAACAGTTTTCTGGAAAGTGGATTGGTCGCCGTGGGCCAGTTGAATGGCCCCCAAGGTCTCCCGATCTGACCCCCTTAGACTTTTATCTTTGGGGTCATCTGAAGGCAATTGTCTATGGTGTGAAGATACGAGATGTGCAGCACCTGAAACTACGGATACTGGATGCCTGTGCTGGCATTTCTCCTGCGGTGTTGCTATCAGTGTGTGAAGAGTGGGAGAAGAGGGTTGCATTGACAATCTAACACAATGGGCAGCACATGGAACACATTTTATAAGTGGTCAGAAACTTGTAAATAACTCATGAAAGACTAAAGTTACGTTGAAACCAAGCACACCATTGTTTTTCTTGTGACATTACCAATAAGTTTGATGTGTCACATGGCCCTCTTCCTATTGAAAAAACAAAAGTTGTATCCAAGATGGCCGACTTCTAAATGGCCACCATGGTCACCACCCATCTTGAAGATTTTGCCCCCTCACATATACTAATGTGCCACAAACAGGACTTTAATATCACCAACCATTCCCATGTTAGTACGGTGTATCCATATAAATGGCCCACCCTGTAGAGACGATCCAGTGTTCTGTGACCAAAACAAAAAAACACATCGTGCATGTGTTATTCACAAACATAACTATTCACAAACTAAAAAGAAAACTTACAAAATCGGCTTCAAAACTCTTTAAAAAGAAAATTAAGGAATCGCATGTTCTCTTGTTAAAAGGTTCACACAAAGTGATACTGCAGTATATTATTGTAGTTTTTCAACCTACACGTATGCTTAATATAGAGAAATTCATACTCATACTCTGTTTAGTCAAACCCGGCAGTGTTTCATGTTCAGACAAAATGTTTCCATTTGAAGCTTTGGCAATAGTGAGATCTTTTCGTCACTCCCCACTTGTTTTCAAAACATGAATAATTTTGAATGAACTGCAAGGTTGTTTTTAGGCCAACAGATGAGTAAAAAAAAAACATCATACAAAACAAAAACAAAAATAAAACAAAGAAGAGCAAAACAGGAAAGGCAAATCTGCAACTTTCATTATTATTACTGAGCCACTCCTCTGTCTCCTTTCTACACATGCAGTGGGCTCGGTTTCCTTGGCAAGTGAAAAACCCAAGTTCTCTCAACTAAAGATTATCACTTTATTAAACTATGTACTAACAAGCATTTTTTCTAAAACATTTACATTCCTATTTTTGAAATCAATATTAGATTAACAAATTGAACTTGGGTTTTTACGCTGGAACACAGTGTGCGTAATAAAAACAAGAATATCATATTATGACTTCAGGGTAAAAAAAACCCTTGGCTGTTGTCTGATACAAAGCAGTGATATTTATGCTCTCATCTAAACAAACTAAATTGAATTGTTTGCCTGCGGTTGGTGAAGTTGTGCAATTCAGAAGTTGGAAGCACCGACTTGGGAAGCTTGAACTCACATCATTTTCAAGTTGTTTAGAGTAATAATCCTGTTTCATTTTCATCAGTTTTTTTTAAACCTTGACCAAAACCTCACCTTAACCCTTTCCAATTGCCTTTGGTTGCTCAAGCTAAACTTTCTTCTCATGCAAGCATGGGGTTGGCTTTCCAAAAAGTAACTTGAAAAACAATGCTTTTGCCAGACAGACACCACGCTTAATGTTCAGGTCTGATCAGGTCTGATAATAATAATAATAATCCCAAAAAACATCACTTTACCTCAGCCCTTACTTAGAATTTTAATTACTTGCACATTTGACAAAATGAAATTGCATTTGAATTACTGATACACTATGAATAGCGCAGGCTTCACTTTAAAATCAAGGGGAGAGTTTAAATTTCAAAAGAAGGCTGCTAATGTTAGAAACCTCAAACGAGATGCACTCCAATGGTCTGCCATGTATTTTCTAGAAATTCAGAATAGGACATAATGATACACTCAAAAAAAATGAAATTGAGTAGTTGTTACATCTACAGGAGTCTAACTTTAATTTGAACAAAATAATTTCATGTTTCTATGGTAAATGTAATTAATTAATGCAGGATCTGCATAAAATTCAGTGACTTTATTTATTCTTGTTGAGATGACATGACAATCTAGGAAGAGTAGGTATTTGCCTTGACTCGTGAAAATTCACAAGGTCATATGAGATTTCAAACCACTGGGGTTATAAGAGGCTGAAAAGCATACACACACCTGTCAAGGACAAAAAAATAAAGAAAATTCTGTATCAAGCCTTGTAATCATAGCTTTCCTACTTTTCTTTTAGTGCTGATTGACAGCTTGGTGGGGTGATGGTTACACTGAAAAAAAGGGATTGGCCAGCTCTTAGATTTACGTAAGCATCTTGCGTGTATTTAACACAAATGCCTCATGCTTTAAAGTATAGTGTAGAAACTACATGATATGCATTAAATTCTTCATATCATGTTCAAGTGAAGTAAGTCAATAATATAGCAATGTTAAATCCCGCGACACTGCACGGGTTTCAGTCTCACGCTCTTTGGATCGTGGTTTCAGGAAGGCATCCATCTCAGTCAAGTCGAGCAGCCACCTCTACTTTTTTTGGTATACCGAAAAAAGTAAATTGGGTGGTTGTTACATTAAAAAGTCCAACTTGTAATTTGAACACAATAATTTCATGTTTCTATGAATGTAATTAAATCATGAAGGATCTGTATGAAATTCAACAACTTAATTTGTTCTTGTTGAGATGACATGATACAATCTAGTGAGAGTGGTTAGTTGCTGAACTCATGAAATTCACAAGATCGCACAAGATTTCAAACTGCAGGAAAATCACTGGAGTTATAAGAGGCAGACAACTACACACACACCACGTGCATGCTATTGCTATTTATTGTGGATTAACCTGTCAAGGACAAAAACAAAAAAAGTCTGCATCAAATACAGGAAATCATAGCTTTCCTGTATTTCCTAGATTGTTGGCATGGTGGTTAGTGCTGTTGCTTCACAGTAAGAAGGTCCTGGGTTCAAATCCACGTTCTGACTAGTTTGCAGTGGTTTCTCTCTGGGTATTCTGGTTTCCCCCCACAGTTAAAAATCATGCATAGCACTGTTTCTGTGTGTTTGTGTGTTCTCCCCGTGCTTGCGTGGGTTCTCTCTGTGTCATGGTCCGTGAGAACAGTATCCGGGGAGTGTTTGGGTGACCATGCCCTCGGGTCAGGCACCGGCATTGCACCTGTATTCCATCCCAGGCAATTGCAGGAGGACTATTTCACCCAGCACGGACAGCTCCTCCATGCCAGTCTGTTAGTCACTCTTGGTGGTAACTTGGCTCTCCTAAGCTCTGAGTTTATTCAAGTATTCTTTGACCCGTGTTAATATTACACACTTGTGCCCCGGTCGCCATCCGGCAGTTGAAGACATTCGCTGCCTGTCGTCCTGCCTGTTCTGTGTGCGAGAGAACTCTCGCTCCTAGGATTTTTCCCACGGACACCCTCCCCCAACTCTGATTCTTCCCACGGTCTCAATCACAGCTTCCCAGGGCATTTCAGTTCCCGATTTCCTCGGCTTGAGTTATATTCTTGTTTCCTTGGTGGTTCCTGATCGTTTATGTTAAAGAAATAAATCTATACATAGTTCCCGCGAATTTCGTATTCGGCCCCATCTTTGCATGTGAACCTTAGTTCTTGACACTCTGGGTACTCTGGTTTACTCCAACAGTCCAAAGACAGGTAGTTAGTGGGGTCAGATTAATTGGTGATTTTAAATTACAGATAAGTGTGAATGTGAGTGCAAATGGTTGATTGTCTCTCTGTGTTAGCCCTGGGATAGACTTGGCGACTTGTCCAGGGTGTACCCTGCCTTTTGCCCTATAACATCTGGGATAGCCTCCAGCCCCCCCACGAACCTAATAAAGATAAGAGGATGGATGGAGTGACAACTGTAAAAGTTTTTATAAATCCATTAATTTTTTAGTTATCCAAACTCTAGACTTTGTTGAACACTCCAAAAAATGATCTTAAAATAATCACGGGAAGGATTCTCACATTAATAAATGGCTTTCTGTCAGCATTAAGTATTTTTGTGGGACTAACGTAATTTGCATGGGTTGGATCAACTTAAATAAATTATGTTGGATTCAACTACAGTAAATAATTTGATTCTTCATTAATGTCAAAGGAGCTTGCAAAGAAAAGCATCTGGACTTCTTTAAGTTGCTTGAAGACGTTTCACCTCTCATCCGAGAAGCTTCTTCAGTTCTAAGGTCAAATGGTGGAGAGTCCCAGATATAAACCTAGTGGGAGTGTCTCCCCACAGAGGGACAAAAGGACCCCCTGGTGATCCTCTAATCGCCTGAGCCAAGGTGTGAAACTGGGTGTGGGTCCCAATCAGCCAGAGTTTCAGGTGAGCTCTTTGTGAAACCTGGCCCCACCTTATCATGCGAATTCCTGAGGTCAGATGGCCCAGGATGTGAGTGGGCGTTAAGGCGTCTGGGGAGGGAACTCAAAACTGGATTATAGATGGCAGACAGTTGGCGTCGTAAACCACCGCCTCTGTTCAAAGATGGTCGCTCACAGTGGACATAGATGGCTTCTTTCACTCCTCTTTCAAACCATCTGTCCTCTCTGTCCAAAATGTGAACATTGACATCCTCGAAAGAGTGACCTTTGTCCTTAAGATGCAGGTGGACTGCTGAGTCTTGTCCTGTCAGGACACTTACACTTACGCCTGTAGTGATGAAGTGCTTTGAGAGACTGGTCTGTCAGCACATCAGGGCCGGTCTGCCTCCCACTCTGGACCCCCACCAATTTGCCTACAGGACAAATCGTTCCACCGAGGACGCTATCACCATAGCGCTCCACACTGCGCTGAGTCACCTGGAGCACCGAGGAAGCTATGTGAGAATGCTCTTTCTGGACTTCAGCTCAGCATTCAATCATATCATCCCGGAGATCCTGGTCCAGAAACTGTCTCACCTGGGACTCTCCACCCCCATCTGCCTCTGGATCAAGGACTTCCTGACAAATAGACCACAGTCTGTCAGACTCGGCCCCCACCGGTCCAGCACCATCACACTCAGCACCGGGTCTCCACAAGGATGTGTTTTGAGTCCCCTCCTGTTTACGCTCTACACATCCGACTGCTCCCCTACCCATCTCTCAAACACCATCATAAAGTTCGCGGATGACACCACAGTGGTTGGACTCATCTCAAGGGGGGATGAGTCGGACTACAGAGATGAGGTCAACAGACTGACTGAGTGGTGTTCAGTTAACAAACTCCAACTGAACACCACGAAAACTAAAGAACTTATCTTGGACTTCAGGAAGGGCAGAGCAGACCCGGCCCCACTTTACATTCACGGGAGCTGTGTGGAGAGGGTACACTCCATGAGGTTTCTGGGCGTGCAGATATCTGATGACCTCTCCTGGACTGCAAATACTACAGCGGTGGTTAAAAAGGCCCAGCAGCGTCTTCACTTTCTGAGAGTGCTCAGGAGGAACAACCTGGAGGAGAGGCTGCTGGTGACATTTTACAGAGCCACCATAGAGAGCATCCTAACGTACGGCATAACAACATGGTATGCAGGGTGCTCAGCTGCAGACAGGAAAGAACTGCAGAGGGTCATCAACACAGCCCAGAAGATCACTGGCTGCTCTCTGCCCAGCCTGGAGGTCACTGCAAACTCTCGGTACCTCAGCAGAGCTGGCAATATCATCAAGGACCACTCTCACCCCAGTAACCAACTGTTTGAACTATTACCGTCAGGCCGACGGTACAGGTCACATAAAACCAGGACAAACAGATTCAGAGATAGCTTCTTTCCCAGAGCTATCACCGTAGTAAATAAGCACAAAAACAATTGAACCTATTCCATACCGTCACTGTCATTATATTATGCTGCTATTCTGTATATATTGTACATACTATTGTTTGAGTACTTACGATTGTTTTTTTGTACTTTTTATATTTTACATTTATATTTATTATTGAAACTTGCACCAAGGGAGTGGCACTCCAATTTCGTTGTACTCTGTACAATGACAATAAAGGCTATTCTATTCTATTCTATTCTATTCTATTCTATTCTATTCTAAATGTAATATTGGATTGGTTAGACTACGTACATGTGAGTTTTGTTTTGTCAAAAATGTCAAAATAACATGGCAATATGGACATTTTTTTCTATTATTATCTGTCTGTTTAATTCTATTAATTTTACTGGCTGCAGACAACTTGACATAAAGGAAATATCTCGAATAAAACAGAATACGATACAGTATTTTTAATGTCTAAAATAGATTTCAATATAGTTTACACAAAAGCACTAAGGACTATAGTATTGTATTTGAATGTCAAACTGTGGAACTGCAGACTTCAACTCCAAAAACTCAAACACATGCCACACTTCCATTAGTTAGTTTTTACTGACAGAGTTTTTAAGGTCACTGCTCTGATTACTGGCTTCAGACTCACCATCCAAATAAACAGCCTGAAATCAGATGCTTGGATTAGAAAACCAAACAGATACAGAGACACGCCAGGTGACAGTTAATAGTCCTGTTTACAGATACTGCTTATGAGAAACTGAGTACCATCTTCTATTAAAGAAGATTAAATGGTTTTTAGTCAACAATGAAGTCATCCCAGAATACGGGAACTGAATAGTTTAAGACAACCAATATGTTTAATCCTCTCTCGGGATTTGTTACAAATCCGAACAGCCTGAAAAACTAGGGTGCGGTCAGGATTGTGTCTGCTCTACAAACACACCATCACCTACTTACCCTTAGTTTAGGGTCACTTTAAAATCTGCAAGTTTTGAAAGAAAAGCACATTTCCTATTTCTTTATTTATGATGTAAAAAAATGACAAGTAAAATAAATACTTTGTGATTCTTAATGGATTATCTATGTAGGTGTACAGAGCCCCATTTTCAGCAGCCACCGTTCCCCGGCACATTATGTTACCTAATGCAAGTTTATCATGTTAAAAGGTGATCTCGGTAAAAGCCATTTCCCAATTATGTTATAAAATCTGTTCTGATGATTAAAGAAGCAATTTCGCTAGCTGAGAGGAGCATTAACCGACCCATTGTGAGTTAAATTATTAGCTCAAAGTAATCGCCAAGAAATAACGTACTTTTGAAACTTGCCACGCTATTTTATTAAAAAAAAAAAATCTATATACCTGTTTTCAGGGTGTGTGTCATCATGTCAAAACACTGCTGTCGAGACAGACGGTGAAGTTTGAACTACAGCAATGGAACTTTTGATTATTTTGGCAGGTGTTTACATGTTTGTGAGAAAGATTCAAAGAAAAGACCTGGAGTACCTATCCTCCACTATCTTGCCAGTATTTTTGAGTCTGGTATCCATGCTAAAAGTTGAGATTTCTCTGCCTGTGTTGACTCAGTTTGACTCTTTGTTTACATGAATGAAGTAAAGACCACAGAACAAACCTCATTCTTAAATCACTGGTTAAACTGAACAGAAATTCACTAGCTGGGCCAACGTCACCGTTTTAGTAGGTAAAGGTGAATGCTTGGACATGAACTGAGCTGCGGCTTGGGAAAGGCCTGGAAGGGGACTGACGACGGCTCCCAGGCCTGGCAGATCCCCATAGGAGTGAAGAAGTTAAAAAATTGAGAACAAGGAGGGAGGGTGGGACACGTAAATGAGAACGAACAGCTTGCAGAACTGGGGGAACCTATATACAGATGACATCCATAATGAGCGTGTTTGGTGGCCTGGTCCTGCTCCTGAAATTCCAATATATAATCTCCAATCCATGAGATAGCCAACGCACCTTTGTTGGCCATCTCACACAGCACACGCTAAATTCAGCACATACAAAGTACATACTGTAGCAGTATGTGCTTTGTTTCTACTGCCATCAAATGAGTCAAAGTCGCATTTGTGTGTAATTCATGGCCTGGAGATAATTCTTCAGAAAACTTAGACAAATGTTCTAATCTCACCGGATCAGGTCCAGGAGTGCATCTGCAGAACTCATGATGGGTTTGCTGCTGTCCTCAGAGTCCTCTTTTTGGGCTGCACCTCCTGGGTGGATGATGGAGACCATGATGATCCCCACGATCACAGCCACAAAGGTGGTCCACAGGTAATACGATACTGTGATCAGACCGAGGCGACTGGAACATTTTGCATCGAGAGCTGCCAGTCCCGACATCAAACTGAAAGAAAAAACAAGAAGTTTGGACTGAATGCATTTTAACCTTTCCACCTCTGAGTTACCTGGATTTGTATACTCGTTTCTAACACTGATTAAATATTCCACCAATCAAAATTGTAATGGTATGCAACATAACTTGCTCTTTCTTGCCACAAATAGTATATGTACATAGAACAAAAATGTTCTGTGAGGGTCCTGGATGATCGATGGTTCATTCATGGGTTTGAATTCACCATCTGGCTGTGACTTTCTGTGTGGAGTTAGCATGTCTGTGTGGGTTCTCTCCGGGTACTCTCCAGCTTCCTAACACAGCCCAGTCATTCAGTTGGTGGGGTCGCGTTAATTGGGGATTCTAATTTGCCCATAGATGTGACTGTGAGTGTGAATGTGGTCTGTGTCACTGTTTTAGCCCTTTGACAGACAGGGTGTGCCCTGCCCCTATGGTAGCTGGGTTCCATTCCCCCTGTGACCCTGAATTGGATAAGTGCAAGAAATTGGATGGATGGACCGATTGGTAAATTCAAACTAATACTCTGGTGTGGCATAGAGGTTATCAGATTGTGGCGCTGCTCAGGTGTTACTGAAGCCCAGGTTGCTTTGATTGCAACATTCAGTTTGTCTGTACTTTGTTGGGTTGGGTATTTTTTTATTATCTTCTTGGCAATAAACCACAGCTTGGCCAATCAAGCACAGCAATAACATCGTCAGTAAAGAATTTGGTAGTAGTTTTGGTGGCGTGGACAGGTCCTAAGTACTGTGGAAAAGAAAATCAGCTGCTCCATAAATCTTCTCAGCAAATGGAAGCACAAAGTGCTCGAAAGTCTTCTTTTAAATATCTGAATTCATTTAGGACTTAATAAAATATAACTTTTCATGACAATCCTCTCAAGGCTGCAGTTATCCCTGTTGCTTGTGCACCTTTTCCTACCACACTTTTCTCTCCCACTAAGCTTTCTATTAATATACTTTCATATTGCATGCTGTGAACAGACAGACTTTTCAGATATTTCCTTCTGAACTAGGAGTACACAAGGTATTTATATTCCGAATATGAATTTATTCAAACTCCAAAGTTTTAGCAGCAGCACAAATTTTGTGTTTCATAAATGTTACCATTTTAGTTTTTAATTTATATTATTTTGTTACGTTTCTAAGAGTGAATAACAATAAAAAGCACTTCAGAAGTTTGAAAGCTATTATTGGTAAATACATAAAAATTAAGCTTTGGCAGTGGTGCCACTGGTAGTATTAAAAAAAATTCTAATATTTTTCTGTGACATTTTTTCCACGTTACATGCGAGTACATTTTGATCTAGTAACAACACGCAACACAAAAAAAAAGTATTCGGACAGCAAAGAGCAAAGGACACATAGGAGAAGAGCATCAGGTGGTTGGATGGCTAGTTAAAACACTGGACTCAAATGCAGGAAGCTGTGGTTTGTTTCCCAGTTTCATTTCCCCTTAAAACAATGACGGAAGCTCCAAAAGCTACTGAATAGGACGGTGATCATTTAGACATATCCTACATACTGAATGTTCAAAGTAAATTCCTCAAAGTAAAAATGTTAGTTTCATCTGTGAAAGCAAACAAAAGAGAAATGCAATGAGACAAATCTTTAAAGAACCATCATCAAAACCAAAGATTAAACTGCATACAAATTCTCAAAACAAGATTAATGAAGAAACGTTTTGTATTTCTCAGTAAATAAGAAAATAAATGGATGCTTTTAAAATGTATTTTTTCCATGCAAAATCTTATTCAGTGAGCTAGTTTTATGTTGAATAATAAACAGCATTTCCTTACATGGGATGTTTGTTATTAATTTTACTGGTATATAAACAGATTCATGAGCAAAGCTCCAATAGAGATAAGTTTAGATAAGATGGAGCAGATGAAACAAACTGTAAAGATGTGCAGGCAGCACACTGACATTTTAAAAAAGGAGAATTTTTATGGACATGAGTCTAAAGAGGGCTTTTCTGTGGAGAGAAACAAAGTTTTCACTCTCAGTGGATAAAATAATGTACTTTTTTTCAAAACCACAGGCTTATCTCTGTGTTATGATAGTAAGATGGGCCCACTTCCAACACATAATTTTTCAACATGAAGGTTACTGGTGTGAAAGAGTGTGCTTTAACCCAAACCACAATGACTTTCTAAACCGACCAGACAGCTTTTAGCGTCCACATTCAAAAAGTGACAAGCTGGTGAAAACAAATCTAAAAAGGACATGACAAAAAAAGCAGTGAGGTTTATAAACCTGTGCTACTACCACCCCTCCAGACTTCTGACCTTGATCTTTGGTTTATATTTTAATAGTGGCTAATATTACGGAGCTAAGATAAAGAGAAGCAATAAGCAGGCACTGTGTGAGAACACATTGTGAGAGCTTTGGTGTTTATCCGGTCGTTAAGTGATGACGTGACGAATCCTACTTCCGGGTCTAAAGTAGTAGCGTTTAATATGGCTTTTGTGTTGTTAACATGTTTAATGTTATGTATTTTCTTCTATTTGATCTCAAAAAGCTCCTAAAACAGTCAGTGATCACTGTTGACCTCCCTCGGCTTTTATTACCGCTAATCATTTATTTAAGCTCAGTTTTTAAAACCTTAGGATGTAACTACAGCCCAGCCCATGCAGCAGTATATGAATGACTAACCTCGTATTGTGGATGGATTATCTCAGTTGTTCTCCTGGCTGAAGTTTGGTCCTTTTACAGCATCCTGCCATGTGATTACATTTGTTCCTGACCACCGAGAACACTCACGTTAAGTTTTATCGAGTGGAAAAAAAGTTAGCTTGTTTATATTATGCTAACATAGCTGTGTCGCTAGCGGTCACGTAGCACATCATTATATACCAGCTAGCCCAACTTCAGTAACCCTACAAACGTCACGGCTGTTTAGTTTTCTGTCTTCATTTATGTTGGAAGTGATAACAGAGCTGTACGTTTTAATTTGTTTCAAAAACCCCGCAGTCAGGACATGCTATATTGTATTTAGATAGAAGCTAGTGAGCTAACTTCCTGCTAACTTCTAACTCTGTTAAATGTCATAAATTCTGTTTTCATGGATGCCTGGATGGTAAACTCAATTGTTACACCTGGTAGAGCAGAACGCTGATCATTTTATTAAAGATGAAAGACTTTAGACAGTTTTTCAACTCTCAGTAATGCCATAGTGATCGTTTGATATATGGACCTGCAGCGGAGTTTAGGCCCAGACACGGCTAAGGAGACTTAACGACCGGATACTCGATGAGCTAACAAAGAAACAGAGATGAACTGTTCAATCGATGGATCAAGCGCAAATGGAGCTAGGAATCAAAGGCAAACAATACTGTCAGTTTATTGTACTTGCAGTACAGGCAAGCAGCTGATCACATTATTTTTCTATTTTTTCTATTCACATGGACTTAAAATTAAGTACATATATCATTTTATTTTTATTTTATTTTAGATTCACATATTTTGTCAAACTTGATTCCAATGTCAATTATCCCAAACCAGCAGAATGTAAATGTATGTATGTCTTAATAACCGACTGAATACATTACTGGAAACTTTAGATATGCTAAGTTAAGTAGTGATTTGGGTCATTGTGTTAGAGCTGTACTGACGTGCAGGTACCTGGACACGACGAGTGGGAGAATCAGCATCTTCAGCATCCTCATTAGTAGCTCACCAGGAAACTGAAAGTACTTCACCTCCTGTCAGGGTAAGAGAAGAGAAATAATGGTCACGGGTAATTTTAGGAAGTCTATCACACAGATTTTTGAAAAGGACCTTATGTTACTTAAAAAGAAATAATGAACAGGAGCAGGGCATGACAGTGACACATAATGAATTACCTTTTGAAGAGTTTAGATGTCTGTTATAAAAAAAAATTCAGTTTCATGGACAGAAATGAGACTCTGACTATTTTCCTATTTTTCTTCTTTGCTAATAAATGGGTACATGTTTAATCTGCATTGTAAACACCTTCATCTCACCCTATCTCTTGCACTCTGTCACACCAACTCTCTGAATGTCATCCTTCACTACATACTCTTTTACTGCTGCCTGGCAGCTCCATCTTCAGCCTTCTTCCTCTGCGTGTTCTCCAAACTGTCCTAGCCTTGTGTCTCCAATGTTGTCTCCAAGCACCTCAGCCTCAGCATTCCCTCCTTATGTTCTCCTTTCTAATCCTGTCCCTCCTGGTCACTCCCAGCATTCTTAACATCCACCATCATACAGGAAGAAAATGCACATCCAGCACAAGCCATTATAAAAAATGTGATGCTGAATTACACTTAAATATTGTAGATTTCCTAGTACAGAAAATCTTTTGATTCATCACTGTCCTTCCCACACCTCTGCCAGGTTGAGAAACAAAATATCACAAGACTTGCAGAAATAGAAAACAACATTTTTTTGTCCTTATGCTAAGTTTAACAAGCAAAATGGTATTTGAAATTTTGATTTTCACAACAGTAACAATGTGTGGAATTTGAGAAAAAGAGATCATTTCATCTAAAGGATAGATGTAACACCCTTAGATGAGGGCTGGTTGCAGCAGAATAACGGTGGCTCACAGTATCACGTAGCAACCTGTATTTAAAAGTGGTTTGTTTCTGTAAAATTGTAGCAATACATACTAAGTAACAAAACAGTATGTGCCTCAGAGCCCAAGCTTGGGCATCATTTAGAGACTCAAATCTCAAAAGATGGGAAACAAATCCAGCACTCACGGATCAAATGTTCTATTTTTGAATCCTCTCAAGGAGCAGGTGTATGCTGGTTGAAATTCACTCTACTTGGTGAAGCATGCTGACAATAAACACAAAGAATGAGAGAAAGAACATGGGAGCTTGTATGATGGAAAGATGGAGGTGAATTAGTGAAAGAGAAGCTGGAGAAAGTGTTAAGAGCCACCACATCATCTACAAGCTTATGTCAGTATAGAGAAAAGGGTTCTTCAGGTATTGTCTTTAGGTTCAGTAATTGGCTAAAAGAGGAGAGCGTAACAAATGCGATCATTTCATAGCAGTTGTAACTGAAAACCAAGATTTGAATATGTGAATATTTTCTCCCTTCTTTAGACTTTAACCCAGGTTTAGCAGCAGACCATATGAAGTCGACAGGTGGTCACTTGGCTCAAGTCATGCTATGCACAATTATAACCATACATGCACAGTACACCCATAAAATAATGTAGCCACAATTTTAAACAGTCTAAAAATACCTGTCTTAGATTGCAGAGGCAACCCATATGGAAAAGATATATATAAATCTTATAAAGTTTGTATCTGTCTTGTGTGAAACTTGTATGAAAAGCATACAAGCGTGAAAACAGATATAAGATCCCTTGAAAAATTATATAATGAAACTTGTATGTTTTGGATACTTACTAAAACAATATATGAAAGTAATGAGAAAGTGGCCACTTTCATGAGTCACATATAAGTTTTTACTATTTCTTTTCCATATGGGAAAGCAGGAAACAAAAAGGAGAAACATTTTTTCTGAAAGTGGATCAATGAACTCACCAGCTAATTGTGAACACAGAATCTCCTCAGCACATTTCTACTTGTTTCGCAGTTTTTCAGTACCTCCATGCTTTAAAAGTAGTTGCACAAACTGACGACTGAGGTATTTTTGGTTTCAAAGAGACATTAGAAGCAGTCTGACTGTTATTGGCCTATCCACTCTGTCTTCTTCTTTTACCAGGACTGCTACAGAAGCACTGAAAAACTTGCACAGCTATGACTTTTTACTAATATGGCTATTTAAGGTTTTCATTAACAAACTATATGAATTAATGCAACTTTTATTATTAATAGAATTCAGCTAAGGGGGCACAGATACTTTACTGGGTGGGCCTAACAACAACACTAATCATAACCTAATCATATTAAAGTATCCATAAAGAAATTCTGTACATTAATATTAACAGCTGTAGCAGAAAGCTAGCTCTCTTATTCATAAAACTGGCTCTGTGCCACAACTAGGCAAACTATAACCCTGGTAGCTCTGATGCTAGCGTTTAAAACCCAGCTAGCTGGAGCTACCATCACTGACATATCAAACATTTTGGACATTTACTGCAGTGCTGCTTCTTTTTTGTTTCAATTCAGTGGGCTACATACTGAACTTTAGAATTACAAACAAAGTATCAATCCTTATTGAAAATCGCTAACAATTTCTCCGTCATTGAGGAGGGAGTGCCACACAGTTAGTCATTTCTTTTTAATTCAGATTCATTCCTGACTGAATAAGTGGGAAAAAAATTAACAGGGTGAATTAACAAATTGTTAAAAGTGTTTAAAAAGCAAAAAAAGGCAATTGTGTTGCCAAGGCCGATTGACTTTGATGTTGACTTTAGCCTTGAGATGAAATTATGTCCCTGGCTGTCACAAAAGCAGTGATTTTGTAATTCCAGTTGGAACAAGGTAGGTGATGAGTATTTTATCAAGGTTGTAAATCCCACAAAGCCTCAGATCTTCTATTGCTTTCATTTGTATATACAGATTTTCCCCCCTAACTGGCAGTTTATTATAACATACTGGAACAACTGTAAGTTCATGACCTGCGATAAATTGAAAGCCTGTCGTGGGAGTACCAGGCTATCAATTTATCGCATGGATGGAAAATGTGATGTTAAAGTGGTCCAGAAAAAGAAAAATCTCACTGTTACCTTTCACTGGTGTTGCATTTCTTTGATGTTTACATGAGAAGTTGTTAAGCATTAAACAGAGATTTGTTAAATCAGATGGAAAAAAAACAGCTGCAGCAGAGCGGGCTTACACATATGGACAGTGTATTAACATGGATGACATACCAGCTTTTGACCTACAACAGCTTACATTTCCCTGCTTTTCACTGCATATGTTCAGATTTCATTTTATTCAGAAATTACCCCAGTTGGTCAATAGAAAACGGTCAATAGAAAACATGTAGTCGCTTTCTTGTTTGACCTTTGTTGTCCTCTATTTTTTGAATTTGGATTTCCTTGTTGATTGTAGCCTCCTTTGTGTTTCTCCATGTTCAGTCATGTATTAGTTTTGCTTCTGTGTTTTGTTGCTTCCAGATTTATTTTGTAAGTCTTCTGTCTCTTGTGCTTTCCCTTTATTTTCACTTAAGCAGGCCTTTCATTTCAGCTCTGCATTGTTGCCCCATGTCTCAACTCTACCAAATTTACTTTCTGCATGTTCTCTAGATGAATACAGGACTACCTATATAAATTTAGCTTGGTTTTTGGTGTTTTTTTTGTTTTTTTTAAACCTGTACTGTAATGGACCCATCACAGGAGATTTCTCTGACATGTTTCTTAATGATTACAATGAATGCACTTACAAAAACAATACACTGGAAAGCAATAAGATCATGTTTGTTTTGTATTTTTATAAGATTTAATATCATTCATTCATTCAATTCAGAAAATGCCCAACTCATCATAGTGCTGCACAGTGATGGCAACAAGAAAGATCAAAAGAAACATTTAACCTATTATTAAACTTAATTGGCTCAAAATGTAAAAGAACCCACCCACCACTTCAATCACACCCTGGATCTTGTTCTGACATGTGACATAGGAACTGAACATTTATGCAGTGTTCCCTGAAAACCCTCTTTTGTCTGATTACTTCTTAATAACACTTAAATTTACAATAATGGATTACTCAATAGTGGGTAATACATTTCATTACTGTAGACGTCTTTCTGAAAGCGCAGTAATTACATTTAAGCATATTTTTCCTCCACTTATTGTGTCAACACAGTGCAGAGCTGCTACTCCCACAGAGGTCGATTATCTTGTTAATGGTGTCACATCGACATTGTGCATGACTCTGGATACTGTGGCGCTTCTGAAAAAGAAAGCCTCAAATCACAAGTACTTGACTTCCTGGTATAACTCTCTAATGTGCACCTTATAGCAGATAACCCAAAAGTTAGAGAGAAAATGGTATCTCATTATTTTAGAAGATCTTCATTTAACCTGGAAAAATAGTTTATTGCTCTATATAAAAGCCCTCCTAAAATGACATCTTACTTTTCATTAGTGAAGAAAATAAGAGCAACCCCAGTTTTCTTTTCAACACTGTAGCCAGAATCAGTCTGCTGAGCCAAACTTTCCTTGAACCTTAACTAGTAATGAGCTCACAAGTTTCTTCACAAATAAAAATATAACCAATAGAGAAAAAATTATTCATAACCATCTCATGCATCATTACATGCAGATACTTTCAATAACAGTACGACTGATGAGTCGTACTGTTTTATCTCAAAGATAGAAAGAGTAGTTTTAAACTTAAGTGTCTAATCAAAGACACTTATATTTCAAAAAAAGCATTTTTTAAAAATCTTTCACAAATCACAAAATCAACACCTACTGTGAAAGTGGAGTTCAACTGACTATTACTCAGTTTTATGGAAAGAAATCCCTTCTGATTGACTTTAAGAAACTCCCAAAGCAACATCACTGGTGTGTAAAGTAGACCTTGTTGTTCATTCCTCTCACAGACTCTATTACTCAATAGAGACTGGCGTAGGTGGAAGGAATATTTCAACAGGAAAAGAGGTGAGAGTCATGGCTAAGCACAGAGAGGTAAATCTAATATGCAAGTTTTGGGGAGTTTGTCGGCAGATCCTGTGGGGTTTTGTGTGTTTGTGAGTCCACCAGGCTTAACACTGGCCTCTGTCCAGTGCAACAGCGGACAGCTGTTCTCTATCAGCTGTGCTGTTTCCATCCCATGCAGCCAGAGCGCATATCTCCAAAATGAAACTGGCAGTGGATCAGTTGCTTGACAAAGCTTCTTTCCTCCCAAGTGGTCTCTACGGGCGCAGTGCAGTTTCAAAGCTCTGAACCAGGATCATGCAATTTAAAATATAATTACACTTCATGCACCAGAATATAAAGATCAATTGAATATGTGCTACACAAGACCTTACATAAAAGTATTTATGTTTTTTACGTTTTCTTTATTCTCTTCTCATCCCATCATAAATAGAGGGTGGTTTTATCTTGTGTTAAATTAATTGGTTAATGCCCTTTATTAATAATGAAGGTGTTATAACGTTTTCACATACTAAAAACGAGATGAACAAAGTGTATCGTTTATTTATTTTAATGTTAAACATGTGATTGAGGCTTCAATTTTGAAGTTAGAAAATACAAATGGTAATTGAAAAAAGTGAGTCCTTAGAGGTGCTGTGCTGGATTCAGAACCACCGGATGTATTATTAGAGCATGAGCACCACAGAGTTTACTGTGTATAATCTGGATTTCTTTTGGCTTTTAAGCTCTGTCTGTTAGATTGTCAATACTTCCACCTTTGTTTTGTTCGCCCAGTGTTTACTCTGTGTATAATAATCCTCTTTTCCCTTTGTCAAAGCTTCTGTTATGTTCCTGTGAAGTCTTATGTCGCTTGCTCCTGTTTCTAAAAATAATAATTTGATATAATAGAAAAATAATAATAATATAATATAAAAATATGTTTATTCTAAATAATAAATAATAATTCATGAATTCAAATAAATATCAATTTTTAATAACATGACACCTAATCACATATGAACATGAATTAAAGGCCCTTTAAGTTTATGTAAGTCCATCCATCCATCTATCCAAATGACAACCGCCAGGTCAGTTAAATGTGAATGGTATATTGTAGCCATTAAACAAATAATTAAGTTCAGGTACAAATAGAGGGGTTGGCTTAGAAAAAGTGCATAAAACTCAATTTGTGGGTGTGACGATAGCTGACAAAATTTGCTGGAAATGTCACATGTGAAAAATCTGTTACTGTTCTCTACCTTATTTAGACTACTGTGTGGAGATGGGCTTATTTTTATTGTATTTGTATTTATTTGTTCAAAATCGACTTGTCTGTCTGTCCATCCATCCATTATCCTCCACTTATCTGAAATCGTGTGTGCAGGACCTTGTGGAGCTCCTTTTGTGAGAGAGACTGTTGACGTGGACAAACAATCTCTGTAATCAATAAATTACGTAAACCAGCCAAACATGATTTCCTCAATCAGCAATGCTTTTCAGTGTGGTGATTACACATTTTTATTACAGGCACAATATCTGTAATCACAGCGTAGACAATTTTCTTCCCTGCAAAACTTCAGTTTACTATTTTACTTTTATGTTTTTTTGTTTTTACATTTTTTTGTATAGCTTTAGTCTTTTAATTCATTCTCACTACTCTCAGCCTAACATTCAGCCACATATTTTCTTTAGGAGTTGGTAGAGACCAGAAACAGTTAAACAATAATTTGTTTCTTTCAATGTGTAAAAATGCAGCTCTTTGTTTACGAGGTATCCATATAAAATGAAAGGTTGCAAGCGTTCAGTTGTGAAGACTCCTTGCCAATAGCAATCATGGTCTTTTGTGTTGATTGTTGGATGTTATACATTTAGTCACTCACAAAAAAATCTAGAAGAGCTGTGGCGGTGCACATTTTCACAGATAGGCTGAAAACAGGGCAGTGACCCCAAGCAAACAGATGTGGTGGCTTTAAAAACAGTCGGTGTCCTGAGCTAATCCCACTAGAAATTGGTGGGATGATACAAGGAGAGCATTTTACAGGAATTATTTATACAGGGAGGCAAATTGACAGGAATACACAGGCTCCAGTACAGCGCTGCAGTGATCTGAGCCCCTAGATCCCCTGGCAATATGATTGTGTTTGTGAGTTAGCCTTGGTCCAGACTTATCACCACCTAATTCCCTAATCATGATCAGACCCAAAGATACAAAGTTATTTATATTAAAAGCATTCAAAAAGCAACACAACTTGATATCTAACCAACCAAATTAAACACACACCATATTAATGTCTCATTTGAGTAAAACAGCACTTCTTTAGTAATTTGGGGAACAGGGGTACAAGTCGAACTCAAAAATATAACTTAGATCAAGCGCCTCTTTGCAAACATTATTAGATAAGAGTTTGAGTAGAGAATAATAATTCTGAGAGTCAGTCTTAATGATCTATAAATACCATTAGCCAGATGGAAATTCATCATAGTTGTTTGTTAAAGGAATTAATTTGTTTCTTTTAAAAAATATTTGGAGGAATAAAGGTCTGAAAATATTTTAAACTGTCCAAAATACAACTAGTAAAAAGAGAAATGAATGGCGCTGGCATGGAAGTGTAATATTGTTTTCCAGGGATAACAGAGGGAGTTCACTGAGGGGGGTTATTGCTGAAAGAGGACAGGAGTCAAGCTATCTGAGTATAGTGTGGAAGTGCAGCTGAATCCCATATCACAGCATTTATGAATTTATAAAGATAAATATCAATATATTGTTCACTTTGTTTTTGTTGTTGTTCTATACTTTATCGCTGCTTTTAGCATCTGAGGTATGTCGCAAAATCCACACTGCTGTGCTGTCTGAGTCATCCATCATGCTGTGTCCCAACCTCTAAATGCAACTTCATTATGCTATTCATACTATTCACTGGTCATAGACTCTCCTGCTGCTGATTTGCAACTGTGGGCTTGCTCTTTATTGTTTTGATCTTGATATGGTGTCATTGCTTATCATTTTGTTAAACCAACCTAGTCATTTTCAGTAAAGTATCTTACCGCATTGATTGCACACAAAAATGTGGTCCCTGCACTTTTTGTATGAGATTAAACAGTTTCTGTTTGGTGTGTGGAACTGAGGAGAGAAGTGCTACACAGTGGGGTGTTTCTTTAAAGAGGCTTTAAAAATACCTTAAGATGAGCACTGAAAAAATCTGATTTCTTAAACATTCCATCTCTCTTTGTACTTCATGTTAACCTTCCCTCTGCAACACTTTGGATCAGCTGGAGGTTTTTCAAAGAACTAAAGGGACATTCTTATAATAAAATTTTAAATTAGTCCAACTTTGAGGCAATAATTATATGGACTACGGATGTGTCATAAATAAAAAGGTGAGTAACAAAAAGAAAAAAAACAAACAAACAGAAGAAAACCGTTACCATAAGAAAGTCACTGTGATGTCACCTTTAGAATGGAAAACTCAATGATTTATTCTTTACTTCTATATGTTTTCATAGGTAAACTGGGAGTTCATACAGTACATGCAGACAGTGTGTAGCAATTGATTAGCAGTAGTTAACTATATATATTTAATTCCCTTATTTGAGTTGTATGAAGCAGCATTAGCTTCTAGCTGGCAGACCAACTGCTGTGGAAAGTTGCTGACGTCACTCTATGTGACACAAATTGCTGCAGTTTTATTGACTTCAAGGACCAAAAAGGAAAAATCTTCCTTTTTCTTTTTTTGTTTCTGACATTCCTGCATTGTGAGTTATGTTCAGTAAACAGTCTGGCTGCAGAAGTCCATTCATCCATTTTAAAATGCTCATCTGGATGTAGATCGCACAGGCAGTGGTCTTAGCCAAAACCTCCCTCTCCATGCTTACCTCTTCCAGCACTTCTGAGGACAGACTGAGGGATTCCCAAACCAGTGGAGAGATGCAATTTCTCCAGCATCCTGTGTCTGAGCCTAGCCTCAACTAAGAGGCGTCCAGGAGGCACGCTCATCAGATGCCTGAATTAACTCCACTGGCTCTCTTCGATCAGAAGCAATGGCCCCACTCTAAGCCCTCCTGAATAACCAAGTTCCTGACCCCATAATGCTTTTGGTCTCTACCCACAACTCATACCAACAGTTTTTCATTAAAAAACAAAACAAAACAATAAAAATAAAACTGTAACTCTGAGAAAGGATGCACCTCACACCCAAGACACTGAGCAGAGAGCAAAACTAGAGAATTGTTTTTGGAAAGACACATTTTCATAAATAATTCAAGCTTCCTTGAAATATTAATGAAGGTCAAGGATTTTCCATTCAGAATAACTGTATTGTTACTAAACACAATTGCATTGTTAGTTTAATTTTCAGCTTGTAAGGCTGTGTGTGTAACCGTGTGTGTGTGTCTGTGTTTGTGCACGATCAAAATGTCCGTTACTGTATATATGAGTTTTTTCTCATATTTTGTCACAAAACATAAAAGGTGTTGACATGAATAAAGCTTTTTGCAGATGTGTGTTCGGTGACCCATTGATATGTAATAATGTCATAGTTACTGCAGTTTTTTTTTCTTTTACTTCAGATCAAACTTTTTTTTCTTTTTAAATTTTGGTTTAGCAACAAAATTGGCAGTTGCTTGCTTGATTGATTCTTGTAAATGTTGTTCCAGTCTTATTTATACTTCCAGGCTGTGCAAAGTGCAAAGTTAGTCTCTTATTATTTTAAAAGCAAAAACTGTCTAAGCTGTCACAAAAAAGAAAATGCTGCAAAGGTGTGGTGAACAAGAGGCGTCCAGCATGCTAAGAAGCTAAAAATGCCAGTACACTATCCATCAACTTATGAAAGTCATGTTTTGCACAGAGTTGATGAATGTAGGGATGGTGTCAGGGGGGAGGTGTACAGACAGTGGACTGAGGGTCTGCAGGGCGAAGTGGATGCATTATGATAGCTAAAGCGCTTTTCTGTTAAGCAGAGAGAGCTTAGTTTGCTGTGTAAGAGCAGGATTAGCACTTGCATACGACCAGCAGAGAAGGTCTGTTGCAGCTCTGCTCATCTTGCACTCAGGCATTAAGGGTCAATGTGCGTATGCCTGCATGTGTGTGTGCGTGTGCAGTGAACTGGGCAGTACAATTTGACAAGGTTCACCAACCAAGTGTGACACAATGAAGCATTAGAGTACAATAAACAGCATCACTGAGAAAAGTTCGTTATAGTTATATATACCAAACATGTTGTTTATGTTTTGTAATACAGCTATGTTGCATATATATATATATATATATATATATATATATATATATATATATATATATATGTCAGTGGCTTCTATCTCCTCCTTTGGCCAGCCTATTACCCCCAGCAGGGTACCTGATCACGGGCAGGGCGTACGTGTTGATGGCCCGGATCTTGTTCTTACCATTCAGCTGACTCCTCAGGACTTGCCTGACCCTCTGCAGGTACTTGGTGGTTGCAGCTTTTCTAGCGGTCTCTTCATGGTTCCCATTCGCCTGCGGGATCCCCAGGTACTTGTAACTGTCCTCTATGTCTGCAATGTTGCCTTCTGGTAGTTCAATCCGCTCAGTTCTGACTACCTTCCCTCTCTTTGTTACCATCCGACTACACTTCTCCAGTCCGAACGACATTCCAATGTCATTGCTGTATAGCCTGGTAGTGTGGATCAGTGAATCGATGTCTCGTTCACTCTTGGCATACAGCTTGATGTCATCCATGTACAGGAGGTGGCTGACAACTGCTCCGTTCCGTAGTCGGTATCCATAGCCAGCCTTGTTAATGATCTCACTGAGGGGGTTCAGGCCTATGCAGAACAGCAGTGGGGACAGAGCATCTCCTTGGTAGATCCCGCACTTGATGGTGACTTGTGCTATGGGCTTGGAGTTGGCCTCTAGTGTTGTACGCCACATCCCTATTGAGTTCCTGATGAAGGCTCTTAGGGTCCCATTGATCTTGTACAATTCTAGGCATTCCAGTATCCAGCTGTGGGGCATTAAGTCATAGGCCTTCTTGTAATCAATCCAGGCAGTGCACAGGTTGGTCAGTCTGGTCTTGCAGTCTCGGCTGATTGTTCTGTCTACCAGTAGCTGGTGTTTTGCGCCTCTGGTATTCTTGCCAATTCCTTTCTGTGTCCCGCTCATGTATTGACCCATGTGCCTGTTCATCTTAGCCGATATGATGCCTGACAGGAGCTTCCATGTAGTACTGAGGCAGGTTATTGGTCGGTAGTTGGAGGGGACCGGTCCCTTCTTGGGGTCCTTGGGGATCAGGACCGTCCGACCTTCGGTTAGCCATTCTGGGTGTCTCTCATTAACTAGCAGCTGGTTCATTTGTGCTGCCAGACGCTCGTGGAGTGCAGTCAGCTTCTTTAGCCAGTAGGCGTGAACCATGTCGGGCCCTGGTGCTGTCCAACTCTTCATACTGGAGACCCTTTCTTGGATATCTGCCACTGTGATGGTTACTGGACCCTGTTCAGGGAGGTCGCTGTGGTCTGCCCTCAGATCCACTAGCCACTGAGCATTGCCGTTATGGGTTGCGTCCTTCTCCCATATGCCCTTCCAGTATTGCTCCGTCTCCAGCCTTGGTGGTGCTGTTCTCTTATTGTTCCCTTGCCACTGAGAGTACACCTTTGCTGGTTCTGTGGAGAACAGCTGGTTTATTCTCCTGCCTTCTATCTCTCTGGTGTACCTCCTCAAGCGGCTGGCCAAGGCTGTGAGTCTTTGCTTGGCAGTTTCCAAGGCCTCAGGTATGGACAGCTTGCTGTATTTCTTATGCACCTTCTTTGTCGCACCTTTCTGCAACTCCGTTAGTTGGCTAACCTCCCTCCGTGCTACTTTGATCTTGTCCTCTAGCCTCCTTCTCCATGGAGGGTACTGCCCCTTGTGGCTGTTCAACTTGTAGCCAAGCATCTCACTGATCACTGCTGCCGTATTGTAGATCAGCTTGTTAGTGTCGGTAATCGTGGTTGTAGGTATTGTCCGTAGTGCTGCATTAACATCATCTAGCAGACCTTCTGAGGGTACTTCACGTAATCTTGGTAACCGGCTACGGGGGATCCAGGTTTCAAGCTTGGCCATGATCCTATTTTTCAGGTCAGTTCCTCTCGCACTCAACGGTCCTTCTCCTATCGCACTTGGGGCTATGTACCCAATCTTGGGTGGGGGCGATGATATCTCCCCCCTGACCTGGCGTCCTGACTCCTCCTTGCCGTAGCATTTGTGTTGTACCTCGTCAATCTCTAGCTGTGAGAGCAGTCCCTTCTAGCTGTGAGAGCAGTCCCTTCTTCAGCACCCTGAGGCTGTACGCTAAGCGGAAGGAAGGGGGCCGGGGACTGGTGAGTGTCAGCACCACAGTCCAGGATGAGACAACGAACATCCAAGAATACATTGGGAAGATGGCCCCAACTGACCGAGTGCTCAGTGAATACCTCAGGCAGCAGAAACCCAAGAAAGAGGAGGGAGACAAGGAACCATCATAGAAGGACAGGCCCCTGCACGGTATGTACCACCGGCAGATAGAGGAGGTGACTGATATCCAGAAATCCTACCAGTGGCTGGACAAAGCTGGACTGAAAGACAGCACAGAGGCACTAATCATGGCAGCACAAGAACAAGCTCTGAGCACAAGATCCATAGAGGCTGGGGTCTATCACACCAGGCAAGACCCCAGGTGCAGGCTGTGTAAAGATGCCCCAGAGACAATCCAGCACATAACAGCAGGGTGCAAGATGCTAGCAGGCAAGGCATACATGGAACGCCATAACCAAGTGGCCGGCATAGTGTACAGGAACATCTGTGCCGAGTATAACCTGGAAGTCCCGAGGTCAAAATGGGAGATGCCCCCAAGGGTGGTGGAGAATGACCGAGCTAAGATCCTGTGGGACTTCCAGATACAGACGGACAAAATGGTGGTGGCTAACCAACCGGACATAGTGGTGGTAGACAAACAGAAGAAGACGGCCGTAGTGATCGATGTAGCGGTTCCGAATGACAGCAATATCAGGAAGAAGGAACACGAGAAGCTGGAGAAATACCAAGGGCTCAGAGAAGAGCTCGAGAGGATGTGGAGGGTGAAGGTAACGGTGGTCCCCGTGGTAATCGGAGCACTAGGTGCGGTGACTCCCAAGCTAGGCGAGTGGCTCCAGCAGATCCCGGGAACAACATCGGAGATCTCTGTCCAGAAGAGCGCAGTCCTGGGAACAGCTAAGATACTGCGCAGGACCCTCAAGCTCCCAGGCCTCTGGTAGAGGACCCGAGCTTGAAGGATAAACCGCCCGCAGGGGCGTGCTGGGTGTTTTTATATATATATATATATATATATATATACACTCAACAAAAATATAAACGCAACACTTTTGTTACTGCTCCCATTCCCCATGGGATGGACGTAGAGACCTAAAATTCATTCCAGATACACAATATAACCATCCCTCCCAAACAGTGGTCACAAATCAGTCCAAATGTGTGGTAGTGGGCACATCTGCTATATTGAGATAATCCATCCCACCTCACAGGTGTGCCACATCAGGATGCTGATCTGACATCATGAGTAGTGCACAGGTGTACCTCAGACTGCCCACAACAAAAGGCCACCCTGGAATGTGCAGTTTTGTCTCACAGCAAAATGCCACAGATGCCACAAGCAATGAGGGAGCGTGCAATTGGCATGCTGACAGCAGGAATGTCAACCAGATCTGTCGCCCGTGCATTGAATGTTCATTTCTCAACCATAAGCCGTCTCCACAGGCGTTTCAGAGAATATGGCAGCACATCCAACCGGCCTCACAACCGCAGACCTCGTGTAACCACACCAGCCCAGGACCTCCACATCCAGCAGGTTCACCTCCAAGATCGTCTGAGACCAGCCACCCAGACAGCTGCTGGAACAATTGGTTTGCACAACCAAACAATTTCTGCACAAACTGTCAGAAACCGTCTCAGGGACGCTCAACTGCATGCCCGTCGTCCTCATCGGGGTCTTGACCTGACTCCAGCTCGTCGCCGTAACAGACTTGTGTGGGAAAATGCTCACATTCGATGGCGTCTGGCACGTTGGAGAGGTGTGCGCTTCACAGATGAATCATGGTTCACATTGTTCAGGGCAGATGGCAGCTGGGAATGTTCCAGTTCTTGCATGGCCAGCATACTCACCGGACATGTCACCCATTGAGCATGTTCGGGATGTGCTTGACCGGCGTATACGACAGCGTGTACCAGTTCCCACGAATATCCAACAACCTCGCACAGCCATTGAAGTGGAGTGGACCAACATTCCACAGGCCACAATTGACAATCTGATAGACTCCATGCGACGATGTGTTGCACTGCATGAGGCAAATGGTGGTCACACCAGATACTGACCGGTTCTGGGTCCCCAGACCCCCAATAGCACAAAAAACTGCACATTCCAGGGTGGCCTTTTGTTGTGGGCAGTCTGAGGTACACCTGTGCACTACTCATGATGTCAGATCAGCATCCTGATGTGGCACACCTGTGAGGTGGGATGGATTATCTCAATATAGCAGATGTGCCCACTACCACACATTTGGACTGATTTGTGACCACTGTTTGGGAGGGATGGTTATATTGTGTATCTGGAATGAATTTTAGGTCTCTACGTCCATCCCATGGGTAATGGGAGCAGTAACAAAGGTGTTGCGTTTATATTTTTGTTGAGTGTATATATATATATGTGTATATGGGATTGGAAAAGTTACTTTACAAAATGTGAGCTGTGAGTTTGAAAGCTGTAGGTTCTGGAAGCTTCAAAGAGAGGCATTATTGGTGGGATAACTGAAAATATAGGTTCCAGAACTTGTAAAGCTTTCTGCCAAGAAATGATATTATTTCCACAGCTTATGTCATCATGTCAGACCTGCTGAACATTATTTCTTATTTAATAGAACTGTTATCTCTGGCGCCAAAGGACATCTTATGTCATGGTGCTTGTACCATAATGGACTCCTTGTATTTCTAATACCTCAGTTTCCCTTCAGTGCTTCCCTGTCTGCTTCCCTGCTTGTTTTTCCTTCACTTTTTCCCCAGTTTTATTTCAAAAATTCAAAAATCTTATTGCTGTCATCAGTTTCACCTGCTCCTATTAGTTCTGCTCTTTGTTTAGTCCTGTTTCTCTCTCATTCTGTCTGTTTGTCTTATTTACACTTCACTCTTCCTTTTGTTTACCCTCACCCTCTGGACCAGCACTTTCAGTTGCAAAGTGATTGCACAGGTTGCCTAGTGGGAGGCGACTTGAAGGCTTGCAAATAGTTACAATTTATAATTTAATTTGTTGCACTTGCAGAAAGATAACCAACATATTGCAACCAATCAGAATTAGTCTTTCCTACAGAACACAATGTGATGTTCTTTATTGTGAGGGTTTTTTTTATCCGTATGTAGAGGGTAACAGATTTGCAGTAGACTTGCAACAGATTTATCACACTTAATCAGACAAAGGAGTGCATGTAATTGCCTGCCTAACTCCATTCAAACACAAATAAACAGCAGGCTGACTCTGTCTAATTGCCACTTTATCACAAGTTACAAAGTTACTTTGAAGATGGCATGTGACCGTGACCAGTCTCAGACTTGGCTACCATCTTTGAAGCAACCAAATGAGTGACAGCAAGATCATAACTACACTGGTCATACTTTTTATTTGATAAATATTCTTCTTCTGTTTGCATTAAGGTCATTTTAAAATACACATACCACACTGGCTGCAACCAGATTCATTGAACAAAATGACAATACCTTGACACCTTGAGATGTGAAAATGCCCAGCACCACAGCTGCAGTTTGATTCCAGCTAGTGACTTGTGCTGCCATTCCTTCAAATTTCTAATCTGCCTCTTTGCTGTTTATGAAGCAAAGAGGAAAGACAAAAGTGCAAAAAACCCAGTGAAACGCAAACCCGAATCTGACTTTGTGGTCTTTACTAATTCATTCTCACATCAAATATGCAGAAATAGTTTTCCTCTTTCAGTATGAAACAGGGGTTTTCTCTAATGTTGTCTTTCCTCTGCAATATAAAAGGCTTTGAGGCAGCTGCTTTTATAACATCGTGCTATAGAAATAAAACTGAGCTGAATTAATTTGAAAAGTATGGAAAACAGACTATTCGAGTTTAGCTGCTTCACCTTGGGGCTTTCAGTCACTCTGAAAAAAAAGTGTAGGTCTAATCAGTGCTTCAGTCAAAAATATACAAGAGCCACTTTATTAGGTACACCTCTTCAAAAGCTCATTAATGCAAATATTTAATCAGCCAATCAGATCACGGTGACTCAGTGCATTTAGGAATGCAGGCATGGCCAAGATGACCTGATGAACTTCAGACAAAGCATTAGAGCATAAGATAATTTAAGTGACTTAGAATACGGCTGTTACTGGCAGACGGCCTAGTCTCAGTATTTTTGAGAAGTTTGAGTAGTTTTGATGTGCACTGAATGGTGTATGAATGAAGTCTGAATGATAAAGTCTATCTATCTATGCATCTGCAGCAGCTGAAGACCACACCAGGTGTCAGACAAGAACAGGAAACTGAGACCACAATTCACACAGGCTCAACAAAAGTTTGTAGTAGGAAGTTAGAGAAAATGTCACCTGGTTTAATGATTCTCATTTTCTGCAGCAACGTTTGGATTGTAAGATTGTCACACTTTGGCATAAACAACATGACAGCCTCAATCCAACCTGCCTCGTATCAGTGGTTCAGGCTGGTTATGATGTAATGTTGTGTGTTTATTGGCACATTTTGGGCCCTTTAGTACAAATAGTGCACTGAGCCTTGTTGCTGACCATGTCCAGCCCTTTCTGACCACAGCTGCTTTCAGCAGAATAATGAACCATATCACAAACCTCCAGTCACCTCAAACTGGAATCTTGAACATGACTGCACTGTATTCAAATGGCCTCTGCAGTCACCAGAGCATCTTTGAGATGTGGTGAAACAAGGGATTCACATCATGGCTTTGATATACAATCTGCAGCAACTCTGCTTTCATGTCAATATGGATCAAAATCTCTGAGAAATATTTCCAGTGTGTGTGTCCCTGTGGCAAAATATTTTCCCGATGACAATCACCAGCTCCACCAGGTATTTGTGCATCTGTCTGTTGCGATCTCATCACAGAAATAATCTTGAGTTATTTTTACATTCTTTGTCAGTCTAACTGTGAAATTTGCAACTAATGGGCTGCTTCTACAGACTTCCATTATACTGTAATCTAGTCACCCACCCAGTACCCAGTCCTACACTTGTACTTCATATATTCCTGTGCTAAAAAATGTTAGGATGTCTCTTCTCTTCAGATTTTAATTCCTTTGAATATTATCTTTGTTTTTGTTTTTTCTTCTTTTTTCATTTTTCTGCTGCACAGTCCAATCCCCCTGCTCCCCGAAACAAGCTAAGTCTTATCTCACATACATACAGACAAACACAAAAACACACTTAAAAAGATTAGCTGTACTTCCTGTTTATGCCCTGAACCCCCAAACACAGAGAGGATCTGTGTTTGGGGGTTCAGAGCAGAAACAGATAATCTGCCTTGAAACATAAATGTCTTCTGTGTAGGTTGCGATGAGCCCCACTGACAGGCACTTTTATTTGATGTACAATTAGAGAAAGCATTTATTTGATTGGATTGTAATCCCCTATTGTGAGAGTAAAGGAGCCACAAGCTATTTTTAGGTCTATTTGAGAATTTGACAGAGCTTTAGACAGAAGGCTGATGGGAAAGAAAAAGGCTGCATTTTGTTTACGGATCCCATTAAAGCTGCTTGTTGACCGAAGCAACTTTACTGTAAATGAATGCTTAGGTTTCCTGTAAATGCTTTAATAAATTAATGACAACAAACATGAATACACACACACAGGAACACAAATACTTCCTCTGCACGAGGGATATAATAAATATAGCAACTAAGTTATTGTTTTCTCTTTTGGTTTAAATTCTCTTATATAGTAACAGCACAGCATCACCAGAAAAACAACTGTAAAGGGGTTCAAATGGCCAGTGTTTATGTAGTATGTGGTGTTATTTAGAAATTTAGAGTAAGCGAGAGACACTGTATTGCCTTTGCCAAGTATTTGCTTATCTGCCTTCACATGCATATGAACTTGAGTGACATCACATTCTTAATCCATGGGGTTTAATATGATGTCAGCTCACCCTTTGCAGCTATAACAGCTTCAACTCTTCTGGGAAAGGATTTCCACCAAGTTTAGGAGCGCGTTGAAATTTTTGTCCATTTTTCCAGAATGACATTTGTGAGGTCAGACACCAATGTTGGATAATCATCCATGTCTTTATGGACATTATTTTGTGCACTGGTGTGCAGTCATGTTGGAACAGGAAGGGTCCATCCCCAAACTGGTCCCACAAAGTTGGGAGCATGAAATTGCCAAAAATGTCTTGTTATGCTGAAGCATTAAGAGTTTCTTTTACTGGAACTAAGGTGACTGAGGGCAGCTCGTGAAAAACAAGCCAATGCTGTAATGCCTCCACCATCAAACTTTAGACTTGGCACAATGCAGTCAGACAAATACCATTCTCCTGGCAACTGCCAAATCCAGACTAATCCAATGGATTGCCAGACAGAAAAGTGTGATTCGTCATTTCAGAGAGCACATCTCTGAGAGCGCACCACTGCAACTGACGTTTGGTTTAGATGCAACTGCTCGGCCCACTCCATGAAGCTCTCTACGCACTCTTCTCGAGCTGATCGGAAGGTCACGTGAAGTTTGAAGGTCGCCCTGTGATTTTACGTGGCCTGCCACTTCTTGGCTGAGTTGCGATCGCTCCCAATCGCTTCAACACTAACAGATGACTATAGAATAGTCAGCAGTCTGTAGTGAGCACAAGTTGCACAAGTAGCATCCTACCAGAGTACCGTGCTGGAATGCACTAAGCTCCTGAGAGCGAAGATGAATATTAATATAACCAGGTTAAATTTTGATATGGCTTTAAGCTATACATCATACATATGTATGGTACTTTGAGTAGCAGGTGGATGCTGACACAGGAGACTACAGGCCAATCACTTTCTGTCTGCTATGCTTTACCTCAGGCGATATGAGCCACTGAACTAAATCTCTCGACCTTGTTCATTTTGGAGCGCTTTGGAGCCTTGAAAGGAGTAAAATATCTGAGAAAATAATATGATCTGCTGTGCAGTTAACTGTGCCAACAGACCAGGAGGGCTGCACTTCAGTTAGTGAATTTCTGGTATTTTATTTGTAGGCATCTAGCTGGCCCTATGTTATGAGTTAGCTTCTGCTACCTAATATTTGGACTGCAGCTTCTTATCCATTTATGGCTACTTGTTAAATGTTAAATTCAGAGGGCTCATATTTGCTTTTGGGAGTCACTGGCAATCAGCAAATTTTAATGCACACGACTATGGTTTGATATATGAACAAGTAAACAGCTTTTGCTTACTATACTTATTCCTTTTATTATAGTGGCAGCTAAAAGTTTCCCCTTCAGTAGAAGTGATGCAGAGCTAAGTGCATCGTTTTGTGTTTTGTGTTTTGTGTGTCTCTCCTCTCTGAGTCAGCTGCAGTACAGGGTAGAAATGAAAAGATGATATTCACGTGTAAGGCGTATATAGCTGGATGAAGCTAGAACTGATAGTTCACAGGACAAATCTGAGGGGCAATGAGTGAGTAAAAAACAAGGTTCTGTAACACAAATTAAAGCTGCACCCACACTGGAAGCAATTCTCAGTAATAGTATTCTCAGATACCAGAAACTGAATGATGTTCGGCGATTGAACCTGGTACAGGTTAAATAACTGCTGCCATCCAAGATAAACATTTCTCAACTTTCAGGTGAGACCTTGAAATGACTACCAATAACATCACCATGTACCAGTGACTGACATGTATGCTGAATATAGAATAGACAATTGCCTACTAATTAGGTAACTTTCAGCTTCAAAGCAGTGTGCAAGGAGTGGATCACTTCCAGTGTAGATGCAGCTTCCGCCCCCCCCCCCCCCCCCCCCCACACACACACACACACTCCAGAGACATGAATGCATTCCCAAAGCGTTTCCACCCAAATTTATCAATCACAGCTCAGTAGAATTCAATTTTTATTCATTCATCCAAAAGATTTCAACACTAATGGTCTAAATCTCAAAGTACTGCTTAGGAAGGTAGCTAGATGAGTACACAGTGCTTTTCTTTCTTGTTTTTATTCAGTTTCATGCATGTTTTTACCTTTAATTTATGGTGGAAAAAAACTACTTTAGTCACTCGTGTTGTATGAATGAGCAGTTCTTAGGAAAGCTAAGACCCACAACTTGCACAGCCACTTTGAACAGGAACAATCACACATCCATTTGGTGAGTGTATTCTTCTTGCTGTGCTCTTTTCAAAAAGGAACTTTATTGCTCCTGCATGTGTTTAGGAGACATCTCTACCCAAAACAGTTACACTCTATCCAGACAGAAGCAAATGTAAAATCAGTGCAAAGACACATTAAAGCAGGAGTACCATCAAGAGTGTGCTAATATAACTTTTCACTCATTTAGCAGAAAAACAAACGCATCATTTCTTTTGAAATTTTTACAATAACACTTTTGCTGAAGCCTCTGACTGATTTGCTTCCACAATGTTTTTCCAGCTCTTCCCCAATAAACTTAGGAATTTAAATATGGAGACTGCTGGTCTTTCCATCCAGTGTTTCAGGTTATTATCTCGCTATACACTAAACTCCTGGCTAGCCAGTCTTACTCGCTTTGTTATTGCCTGTTTCCTCACCATACACACAACTACTTCCTGCAATGCATTATAATCCTCATTATTGCAGAGAGTGTAGTACAATTTTATCAAATACAACCAGAGGGTTTTTCATTCTCCTGTGGGAATTATTGCGATCGCTTTCAAATTGTTATTATTTGATATTGTTATGAATGCAGTAGGTTTCCTGGAAATAAGGTCTGTTTTCTGAAAATTCAGATGATTTTTAGTTTTTGATGACAGCCTTTATTAAACAGTACAAGGGTAAGCACTTTATCACTTAGCCAATATGCAGTTTAGGGTTAAAGGCTGAACTTCAATAAAACTGGGAAAATATTGGTATGAATAATAATGCTTTACATGGCTAATATAAGCATCATTTTCTCAATTTGATGAAAACAGCAACCTTATGTCTTTGTACTGAGTATACATACAGGGTTCTCTCTGCATGACGTCACACTGGGTCAAGGGGAGGAGACACACTGACCTGCTCCGTGAGACGCCGTGTCCTCAGGAAGAAACCCAAAAGACATCCAATGACCACAGCCATCACTGACATGATGAGGAGCCCGTTCTGCTTGCAAACATTCTTCACCCTCACCCACACTGCATCCAAAGCCATGGCCATTGTGAGTCACCTGTCGTCTGTCCTCTCAGCAATCCATAAATATGGCCCAACCAAAGCTTTAAACTCCAGGTGTAAGAATGAAGGAAAAATATAAAATGAATGAAGAAAAACTATGCAAAATATCCACTCCTCTGTGACGTTTTAAAGCACCTTTGGGCTCAGCATTCCTCTTGTCTTTACGCTGCAGCAATCTGCACTAAGCTAAGAGGATCCTCTCACTTTCCAGGCATGTCCTCCCATCCTGCCCCACCCATCAGCATCCCTGTGTGGGCTGACCCACTGTGAGTGGGTGGGAACAGCTGGCAACCATGTCACAGGGGGTTAAAGATTCCCAATCCTGTTATAGTGCAACTGTATTAAATAGGTCTGAAGCTGGATTAAAAGTCCATGAACAATTTGACAAAGGTTAGCAGAGTAACCTTACGGACCCTCTGAGAAAACAGGGGGATATGTCTCACACACAGTGGTCATAGAACTGCTTTTTGAAAACTTTATGTTGGCTAAATCAGCAAAGCAGAATTCATGATGATCCTGGGGTTTGCAACCCAGTATCACCAAGAACAATGCTCATACAGGATTTTGGACAATTTGCTTCCAAACCTTGTCACCATTTTACTATACCCAAATAAGATCTTCCTCAACCTTAAACAAATTCAATGAAGATGTTTTAATTAACAATTTTCACTATTTGGGCATTTGTGCCATTTGTGTCAGTAAATGAACTACACTAATCTCTCATATCATCTAACAATGTTATTTCAGTTCCCTGAGGTTTGTGGGCATCCATTTATATACCACTCTCTTAAGGTCTTAAGCATCTCAGTCAGGTTTAGGTCTGGACGTCTGACTGGTCCATTGGAACATCTTGATTCTTCAGTCATTCTGTTCTGCTGTGCTTTGGATTATTGTCCTGTTTCATGACCCAGCTTTGGCCTAGTTTTAGCAGACCGACAGATGGCCTCATATTCGACTCTAGAATACTTTTGTAAACAGTGGAGTTTATGGTTCAACTCAGCGACTGCCCAAATCATCAGCCCTCCAACACCCTACTTGGCAGCTGGTAGGACATATGGTAAATGGAGTGATTCTTATATAGCGCTTTTCTACTCTCCTCTATACAACATGCCTCATTCACCCATTCACACCCACTTCTATACACAAGTGCAAACTAACCTGCATTCACACTCCGATGAACGCATCGGAGGACAATTTGGGTTAGTATCTTGCCCAAGGATACTTGACATGCAGACTGGGGAAGCCAAGGATCGAACCACCGACCTTGCGATCAGTAGCTGATCTGCTCTACCACCTCAGCCACAGCCACCCAATCTCATCTGTCCTGATGTCTTCTGGTTTCTTCAGATACAGCTTTGCCACTCTTAGCCATGCTGCCACGTTCCTTTTTAGAGAGAATAGGCTTTCTCCTGGCAACCTTTCCAAACATACCACATCATACGTATTCAGTTTCCTCTTAACTGTATGTTACTTCTAAGATGCTAAATGAGGCCTGTAGAGTTGAGACATATTTGTCTTGAATGTTTTCCACTTATTAATAATCATTCTCACTGGAGAATCGTGGACTAAATTGTTTGGAAATGATCTTATAGGCCTTCACAGACTGATGGGCTGCAGCACTTGCTTCTTAAAATCACTACTGATCTCTTTTCTCCTTGGCATTGTTTTAATGCACACCTGAATGCTGGAGCTCAGAAAACTGCCAAAACATCTGCTTTTATAGAGGTTTCACACTTTAGATGCCGATGAGCATTTAATCAAGTGCATTTGATTATCAGCTCTTGTCGCTAGTTACTTAATTTCCTGAGAGCAGAAGGGGTGTAATTAGTTTTTCACGCACTGCTTTTAGCTTAGTTTTTGTTAAATAAATAATTATATCATGTGATAAGTCATGTTTTGTAGCTTATCTGAGGTTATATTTGAAGGAAACGGTTTCCAAGGCCTAATCCGTGGATCGACTTCCTTCGAGGCGTGGACGTCTATCAGCAGAGAATGTCCCTTAGTCTGTAACACAGTCAAATATATTCTCAAGCAATATTCAAGCATGCCATTCAGCGTGTTAGTACGAGCTCGGGAGCAGCTTGGGAGAACAAGAAAACAGAGACTGCTTTAGATTGTCTTCCCAAATTGACTCAACTTTATTCACAAGTACAACAGTTTATATAGAGGGTAAAATTCATGAGACAGCAGATTATCAGTTTAAACCAGTACAGACCAAGATAAGGGAGCGTCTTCCTGCCCTTGGGTGAAGAAGCATCCTTTGTGTAGTTTATTAGTTCAGCTACAATTGTGATTATCTCAGCGACATATTTTCAAGGCACAAAACAAAGAGTTCTTTCATTAGTGAAATCTGAAACAAACCATTTGGCCTTCAACAGGCGTCTAAAAGATTAAGAAACTAATGTAGCTGAGGGAGTGATCTCTGTGGTATTTCAACCTTGTACCAGCCTGTGATTCTCACACATCAATTCTTGGGTCAAAGAGAAAAATAACTAAAACAAAGGGGCCTTATTGAATGACAGAGTTTTCCTGCATAATGTCACTATAAAACAATATCCAGTAAATGCTACCATGGTACTAAAATACCTAACAGTTCCCCTCTTTTATTATTTTTAAAAATAATAACTCAAATAGAAAGGAAAAATCACAAATGTAATAACATAATATAAAAAGCAAATCATAAAATGTAATAGTTCACAACCTAATGTTCAATATACACATCAGGAACATCATTGGTAACATCTGGCACATCCTCAGGATCAATTTGTGCTAATTGCAAATACATTGAAGTAGCTGTACTAGTAGCTATATGGGTTATCATTGAAAATGTGGCTTGCAGAAATTTGAACAGGGTTGCACTTTACAATACGAAATAGTAAATAAAAATCCTAAGGTTAATGCAGTAGATATGATTAATAACCTAAATATATAAAAAAGACAGTTCTTTAGTCGTCTTCTGGCCTGGTCCCAGGTTCGAGAGACACCGTATAAGCGTCGTGTGATGACAATGGGCATTTCATTTTCTCCATTATCAGGATGAAACGAGTCTATCTTTATCAGGTTAGACATTGTGTGGTACTCTAGGCTTTCTGTTCCTGCTGGATGTTCGAGTACCTTGTTGTTGTTCTTTCAGGCGTTGTGTGTTAATCAGTGATTGTGTGTGTGTAGGTGGATTGGATCCAGGCGTTGGCTCGCCTGAGTCGTCATCTACTTGATCCGACGCCTTAGGTGGTTTGGTGGGGCTGGTCTTAACCCTGCTGGCATGAATCCACTGAGGTTGTCCATCTGTTAGGATGCTGGTTCTCGTCACTGCAAGTACAGTCTGGGGGCTGGAACACGCGGCCTCCCCGAGTGCCCTTGGTTTTAGTGACTTTACCAACACCGCATCTCCTGGTTTCCACGGATGGGTTGGATCTATGGAAGGGAGAGGCTGAGAGAGACAAACTTTCTGATAGTTAGTATTCAGTGTTTCTACCAGGTTATGAACATAGTCAGACAATGCAGTGTCTATGTCCCCTTCCAATAGCGGTGCCCCTCTGGAGGCTGACCATGGTGTTGGAAACGGTCTTCCCATGATTATTTCAAATGGAGATAATTTGGTTGCTGCGGATGGAGTCATTCTAATCTCGCAGAGGATTTGAGGAAGTAGTTTGATCCAGGTCATTCCTGTTTCTATCATTGCTTTAGTCAGGCGATTTTTTATGGTCCTATTCATTCTTTCTACAACTCCTGAACTCTGAGGGTGGTATGGCACATGATATTTCCAGTCTATTGCTAGAGTTTTAGCACACTTTTGAATTACTTCTGATGTGAATGAAGGTCCTCTATCACTGTTAATTTGGTGAGGTATTCCAAATCTGGGTATTATTTCATTGCATTCTATCATATATTTTTTACAGGACTTTTTAATCAGCCTACTTTCCTTATCACAAATAGTATTTAACATTTCTACTGACCTGTTTTCTGGCGATAATCGTTCGGGATAGGGCTCCGGAAATACATTAGGATGCATTAAAGTTATAGTTCTTAAGTTCGAGACGAAATCAGTCACGTAAGCACTTCCGCATGTTCTGGATACGTAATCATGGAAGTCTTCATTGATTCGCGAGCGTGGGTTAAACGTAACCGGAAGTGGGAGTCGTACTGAGCCGCTATTTGTGATTTTATATTTTATTTTTTTCGGTTTTACAGTTAATTTTGAGTTTTTATCGGACCCGTCTAAGGTCTTTGAATTATTCTGACCCATGGTCAGTGATTTCCAGAGGGGTTTAGGCGCTTGAAGGTTTTAAGTTAGTTTTTATTTTGCTGTGGCACACCTGAGGTTACTTGATTTTTTTGCTAGCAATTTTATCTTTTTAGTGAGCAACTTCTCACTTTTTAACGAGCAACTTCTCGTTTTATGACCCCAGGCAACTTCCTGTGTCCTTTCTGCTGGTGAGCAACTTCTTAGTTTATGACAGCAGGCAACTTCCTGTGTTTCTATGTGGGCCACTAACGAAGGCTCCTCAGCGTATCCCACTTGTTACTATGTGGGCCACTGAAGAAGGCCTCGTCAGCGTATCCCGTTTCTATGTGGATCACTGAGAAAGGCATAACACAGTCTTATAAAATAAAAGACGAGTGCCTACCTTCGTCAGGATCCCACTTCTGACACCAAAATTGAAGGAAACGGTTTCCAGGGCCTACTCCGTGGATCGGCTTCCTCCGAGGCGTGGACGTCTATCAGCAGAGAATGTCCCTTAGTCTGTAACACAGTCAAATATATTCTCAAGCAATATTCAAGCATGCCATTCAGCGTGTTAGTACGAGCTCGGGAGCAGCTTGGGAGAACAAGAAAACAGAGACTGCTTTAGATTGTCTTCCCAAATTGACTCAACTTTATTCACAAGTACAACAGTTTATATAGAGGGTAAAATTCATGAGACAGCAGATTATCAGTTTAAACCAGTACAGACCAAGATAAGGGAGCGTCTTCCTGCCCTTGGGTGAAGAAGCATCCTTTGTGTAGTTTATTAGTTCAGCTACAATTGTGATTATCTCAGCGACATATTTTCAAGGCACAAAACAAAGAGTTCTTTCATTAGTGAAATCTGAAACAAACCATTTGGCCTTCAACAGGCGTCTAAAAGATTAAGAAACTAATGTAGCTGAGGGAGTGATCTCTGTGGTATTTCAACCTTGTACCAGCCTGTGATTCTCACACATCAATTCTTGGGTCAAAGAGAAAAATAACTAAAACAAAGGGGCCTTATTGAATGACAGAGTTTTCCTGCATAATGTCACTATAAAACAATATCCAGTAAATGCTACCATGGTACTAAAATACCTAACAATATTTACCTCATTTTATTTTTTTTTCTTGTCCTGATAAGTAAAACCTTAAGCTCTAAAGAGGGTATACTTAATTTGTTTTTCTACCATTGCTTGTGTTTGACATATTATATATTATATATGTGTTTGGATATTTAAGAAAATAAAAAGACATTTCTTCATTACCTGCCTGTTGGAAGGAAACAAGAAGTAAAGAAAAGATGCAAGCAAGTGTAGAAATTGAAGCGAGATGTTAACATAGACAAAGCGTGCACACTAAAGAAGGTGTTGTACCAAGAAGAGATACCTAAAGCAAGGCAGGCGATCACAGTGGAGTGAAACACACAAGGACAGGAAGTGAAGACTTTACCAAAACCAAGTGAGGTGAGTGAGTCAAAACAAAAGTGTGTGGGGCCTCCCTGCTGCTGCGGAGTCGGGGTGGTCTGCCTCTCCCCACCGCAGGGAAAAGGGTAACACCACCTGGGTCTGGGTGCAATTCCCCCCTCCAGGGGCAAGGGTACCTAGACCCGGTTTGTAGAGTACGCTTGGGGAGTGTGATTGTGTGTACAGCGTCTCTTTATGTCTGTCTCCACGTTGGTTGAGTGTGGAGTGAGTGCATATGAGAGCATGAGGGTGGGAATGGATGTTTGTGTCTGTGTGTGCCTGTATGTCTGTGTCTATATGTCAGGTTGGGTATCAGACGCCACCTCTCTGGGGACACCTCAGGCCCTCCAAGGTTTGGAGGCCTATCTCCACCCACCACCACTTCCCCTGCCGGTGGCGGACTCCCTCAGGTGTCGGTGTGTTGGTGGTTCTTTGTGTCTGGGGGTGGGCGTCCGGGTACACACCGGCTCACTCCTTGGCGGCCGCTTGTCGGGGCCTGGGGCCTGGGGCTCGCTCGGGCCCCTTTGGAGGTGGGGTGCCCCCGGCCTCTCGGCCTGGGGCTCGGTCACTCAGGCGCAGCTGGGGGCCGGCGGAGCTCACGGGCGCGTCACTGCAACTCCCCCTGACTTCTGCTCCGCGGCTGCTGGGCGAGCCCTCATCTGGGACTCTCCTCGGCTCTTACTGGAACAGTGGCGCGGCTGCCCCTCTGTTGGTCTTCCATGGTCTCTTGTGTTCTGGGGGCCTCTGGATGTCTGGAGTTTTGATCTCCTCCATACCCGCTTCACACCCTGGAGGACGGGGCTGTGGCCCCCCCACACTCCCTAGCAGATCATTACATGGAGAAACCTTTGGAATGCAAGCATGCTGATCCACACAGGTATGCACACATGGGTATTCACAGACGCGGACTAAAGCTTTCTTGGCTGCTGCCTCAAAGCACACTGTGCGCTGTCTATCTTGCGTGCTGCACAATATCGTTTATTATTTAGTAAATATTGATATCTATGACTAGCTAGTTTATTGTGATGGTGCTTTGTTTTCTCTATCATTATGTTACTCTTTGTTGTTTGCTGTCTCCTCTGTTTGTTTTTTTTTGTTTGTTTTTTTTTTTTTCTCCATACAGGTGACCCAGGAGTTCTTTTTTTTTTTTTTCTCTCTCTTCCCCCCCCTTCTCACCGTCTCTTCTCCCCTTTGGTTTTCTTTCTTTCTCTCCCCCTCTTTCTCTCATTCATTCCCCCTGTCCTATTTATTTAAAAAAAAAAAAAAAATGACAAAGGATGAACTGAAGCTCTGCCATCACGTAATGTCGCATACTGCTGTTTCTGATGTCATTTAAAAAAAAAAAAAACAAAAAAAAAAAAAAAAAAACAAAAGTAAAAGGAAAGCAAAAAGGAAATGAAACAAAGAAGAAGATGACCTTGGGAGCAGGATCAGGTGTGATAGTCTAATCCTCAGGATAACAGCTGCGATTTGCTACTTAACCTTCTCTTAGAAAAAATTACTTTGACATGATTAAGAACAAAGAGAAACTATTTTGTTTAAAATCCACATCTCATTCTTTCATATATAATACATTCTGAATATATACTATATACCCCTCATTAAATTACAATTCAAGTGAAATTAATTTCTAACCTCTTTTTTATCTCTCGAGCCATGCCAGGCAACTTCTGGTGAAGCACAGAATGAATTTTGAGAAACAGTTAAATGAGGCATATAATTCAAGTTCATACAGAGGTCATGTTCAGCTATTATCTCCTCAAGTTTTCCGACTTGGCTGTCATCTTCACTCTTCTCATGCAAGTACATGGAGCACTTCTATCCTATTTTAAAATCGGGGTATATTTTTGATTATTTCTATTTAATACAACCCTCTCTGAAGGGATAACTTGATTGAAAAAGTCACACTATTGTGACTTTGGCCCTGTCTGCTTTCACTGAAGGTGATAATCTGAAGAGCTGCTTATTGTGTTGTTGGTTTGCTTCTCTGGTCATCATTCAAATTCAAAATTCAATGAGAAAAACAAGTGACTAGGATGACTATAGAACTGGTGAATAGGTCTAGCAGGCAGACAAACCAAGGGCAGTTTATGTAACTGTGTCCGTGCTTTGCAGATGAAGTACTTCATGGTATGGTATATCTGTCATTTAAATAGGTCTGTCATATTATTACGTAAACCTGGAAATAATCAGAAAGTTTAGATTCATAAACAAAAGAAGGAGAAATATTTCTGATTCTCTGCTGCATTTCTAGGCCATCAATAAGCAGATGTGTGACACTGGTCATGTCTCAGTCAATTTTACTAACAGCTGCATTGAGATGATAATCAGGTGGATTTAAACGACTCATCAGAGGCTTGCTGGGGGAAATCAATCTGCAGCTTAGCTCACCTGTGGCTTGTTAAAAAATAAAAAGTTTTACTGCCGAATGTTGGTTTGAATGACACTTTGAATGAACATTTTCTCTCATTGGTTATGTGACTTACTTTGTCAGCTCATATTAAAAAGGTGGCACACAAAGGATGGCGCTCACCTAGATCTAGCACTTGCACGGCACAAAGGTCTGTTCAATGCACCATGATTTCATGCCGCAAAAAAGGAGAAATAGTTTTGCTATGCTCTGTTGGAACTGAATGCATTCGTGTTGCAAATACAACCTCATTTACAAGCACATTAGAGATTTAGTACCACCGCTACAGTGGGAAAAAGAACTGAAGTGTTTTTGTTTTTCTGAGTACAGGGTAGCAGAGGCTAGACTGAAGGTTTCCAAGGTGGCAGATTAAAAACACACAATGTGGAACTGTTGTACCATAAAAAGGCCAAGTACAGTTTGCTGAAGGTAAAAGAGCTTGTTAGCCAGTTCTGCTCTGAGAGCACGAAGGTCAAGAAATATATAAAGGTCTTTGATGTTTTGCATATTCACAACTATATGCATGTGTTTCTTCTGTATTTAAGTGTGTTTTAAGGTTATGGGGAATAAAAGTAACCTTGACAGGTGTTTATCAGATGCCTCTTGCTCTGGCTTTTCAAGTTGAAATTGGCTGAAGGATCTCCAGTCTCTTTACATCACACAGAGCCATGAGAAAAAACTGTTGGAAACAAAGCATTAAGAGCACCCTCAAACCTGTTGTTGTTGTTGTTATTATTATTATTTTACTTACTTTACTTCACATTTAAAATCCTGCCATGTTTGATGTATAAAATCACCACTGTAACTGTATGTATAGAAATAGAAATTATAGAAATTAATTTAAAAAAATCAAGCTCCTTTGACTACGATGACCTGGATGACTGAGAACCTTCACAGACATAATAAAAAAAAAATTCTATCTTTCTTTAATAGCAATGAAGGTATAGCATATACAGCCAAGGCACTAATTAGTTTCAAGAAACAAGTTGGAAACTATGAATGCTTCGTATCAGCCACAATTAACGATCTGAGTTTTAAGTGACAGGAAGAGATCATTAAAGATTGGTAGTGACACACCTGACAGCAGGAAGTCCTTCCTGTCAGCGTTAAAGCTGACAGATTTGAGAGAACTAGAATAAAATTCAATTAATAAAGCGTCTTTTCAGATTCCAGAAATGTTTTGATGCACTGATGATGACAGAATGAGTCGTTTGTCTCATTTTTAATTATTGTAAGTGTGATTCCACAGTTTGGGATAAACATCAGGATTTGTCTTATTTGGTCTTTGTCTGTATAAACATAAACTGTTAACATGCCTGATCTGTGTATTTTATTTTTGTAACATACAATTTCAAAATTTACAACATTGTTTTGTCATATGCTTTTTTGTCAAACATGTCGTCATATGGAGCTGCACCACCATGCTGCTATTTACATATAGATCTAGATATATATAGATCTGGCTCTAAATAAATAGGTATAAAAATATAGATTTTCTGTTTGTCTATCACATACTCAAGAAGCTATTTATAAATAACTTTGGGTATGTAGTCGACTCCAGTTAATCCATCGATGTATGTGAGTGATGTGGGTCAAACACCAGTTGCATAAAATTACTAGTCAGGAAGCATAATTCAGTGGGAAATGAAATGGGATTAATGCATTTATACAACATTATGGTGACAGGTTAATTGCTATTGACTTCTGTCCCATAATTTGGGATGACTCATTTCCGAGCATCCTGTTTGTGTTTTCATTTTATTCTACAGAACAAAGCGCATTCAAAGAGGCCATGGATAATGAGCTTTGGGGCTTAAGCTTATTTTTTGATATTTTGGACTTTACCCTACAAAGGTATGGTACCACTAAAGTGATGTTACTCTGTATTGTGGAGGTTTAACGGAGCTGGGTAGCCACATGCACAATTCTTCCATATTAAATTTTTGCCAAGCTTTTCTTAAAATATAAAGCTGTATTCAACTATTTCTATAATCAAAAACTGCAGTTCACCTTCTGTAGTCTGCTCAGGCTGAATCAAACAAAATTGTACCAGATTCCAGACAGAGCGGAAACTTCTTTTGTTCTCAAAGAATATTCTGTAATTTCAATTAT